>NW_026640488.1:10465000-11065000 GCF_028554395.1 Pezoporus wallicus
TCTGGCTTTTATAAAATTTAATGCCAATAAGATTGCTGAGATGGATAATTTATCAGTTTTCTCCTCTCGTACTCTTGATACCCGACTTATTAAAAATCACAGAGTGCTACGGCAGAAATCTGCTCAGTGTGCACTGAGTTATGCCTGACAGGTCCAAAGCCATGTGAACTGCTGCTGATTGCAGCATCAGGTTGCACACACCTCTTCCAATGACATTGTCAAGTGCCTGTTCTTCATTGACATACCTGATGACTGCATCCAAAGGTTCTTCATTAATGAAGAAGGCTTTGTCCCTCTCCCCATAGTGTTCAGAATAAAAAGCAACTGATCAACCTTTTCTTCCTCAGTTTCTCATTAATTCACGCCTCTGCATGGCCTTAATCTGCCTTTACTCCCTATGGACTCTGTATTATTTAACACATAAAGTTTGGATTGACAAATGTGCTATGGATGAGAGGAGACAGTTTTTCTGACATTACAGCTACACTGATAATGATGTACTGAAAGATTTTCACCCCCTCAGATGAACAGGTCATAAAAATGCATATGCTCTAACTTCAAATTGGTATCCAATGTGAAAGAAGACCAAAGAGTTTGTTTGCAGGAATAAACATGATTATGAATTTGTCTGGTGTGACTTGGATCAGTGAGAGAAAGAAGGCTTCTCAAGTTAAAAAATATTTATGAGTCAGATCCAGGAGTCACAGGAAAGGAGCAAGGTGACTGTGGTTCACAAATATTTGTAACTGAACCTTATTGATAGGTATACTGAGTAAAGCCCATCCCATCCAATGACTCAATGTCTACTTCACTTAGAATCATACAATCACAGAATGGTTTGGGTTGGAAAGGACCTTTAATAGTCATCTAGATTCAACCATCTTGCAATGAGGAGGGACGTCTTCAATGAGATAAGGTTGCTAGAAGCCCCATCCAGCCTGGCCTTGAACACTTCCAGGAATGGGGCATCTATCACCTTTCTGGGCAACCTGCTCCAGTGTTTCACCAACACAGTGTTGCAGTTTTTCAATTTAATCCAGTTGCTTCTTTTCCATTTCCTCATTAACACTGATATGTATCTCTTGCAAAGGAAATTTACACTACTGCTTGAGGAGAATATAATTTGAGTTCTACCATTTTATTTGATTTCTGCACTGAATTTTGTGTTACACAGGAACAATTACATAGTCTCCTTGATCTTACAAGAAAATCCTTTCAGACTTCTTGAGGAGGCAGATTTTTGTATCTATCTTGTGAAACTCTTTATAAAATTTCAGTTGACTGCATTAGGTCTATAAATACATCTTTAAGGAAAAGGAAAATACTTTTATTTTCACTTAGCACTTTTTCTTTTTTTTCTTTTTTTTTTTCCTTGTCTTTCAGGAGCAAAGGTTCAACACCACTGCTATTGAGCCAAACATATATAAATGTGTGTTGGCTGAGGACTTTTTATGTGCCACATGCAACATCCTTCCAAAAAGACAGTAAACACACGTGATATCTTTGATGGCAAAATCATTTATCAGATACAAAAGATTAAGCAAAGAAAGGAGATCAGAGTTGTTCTATTTTTTATATGTCTTACACTAGCTGCAGTCACTTCCTCTGACAAATTAAGTGGAGGCAGACTCTGAAATACTCTGACACAGCTACAGTACACGTTGTCAAGCAGCAAACCAGAAAAAATATTGTGGTACTTAAGCCACGTAACTTTTCCAGCTGACCAGTTTAGCGTGAAATTCACGCTACAGCACAAACAAAAGTAAAATACCTGCTTACTGGAATACAAAGAATGAAGGAATTTATCAGTTTCGGCTCACACATGACATGCCCATGACTCCAGCCAAACACTTTTTCAAGCCTCTTTGAAACACACAGAAATCTATTGTTGGAGAAAGGGTTTTCAGCCTTTTGAGAGGCTGAGCATGAACTGAAATTGTTATTCTTTTTTTTGCACTGACTGCACAGAAAGACTTGTTATGCATGCTACAAGGCATTTACCTTGTATGTAATCGAAAACCCATAAGGACTCAGTACAGGCAAAACCTACCTTTTTCAGAAATTAATGGTTCTGGTTTTAGGCATTTGGATTCTGGAGGAAGTCTTGTTTCGGAAGCATAATCTTGTAAGGCTCAGGAAAATGATCTGAGAATTCTCGGGGTATAGCAGGGGTAAACGGAGAGTGATTTTTGTTAGTAAAAAGTTGAGAAAAGCGTAGAAGGAAGGTTGAAAAGGGCAGCAAGATCTGAAGCAGGCACCATTTATCCAATTCTGTAGTGCAGTAAATAGTATGCTGTCCCTTTTGTCTTTCATGTCCTTTGCTATGACATTATACTTCCTAGAATAGCATTAAGCAATTTTTCTTTAAGACATAGTAACATTTTCATCAGGCAGCTACATGATTTTTATGTGAGCTAAGATATAGAACTGCTTTCAACCTCGAGTAGATCTAATTTCCTGTGTTGAGGGAAAAGCTGGTATGAAGTGCATTTGACATAGTGCCTGACAGGTATGAGTAGTAATGGTCACTTACAAAAGATACAGTAAGAAATCTGTATTACAAATGGTGCGATGAATGAACAAATATTGAACAGAAGTACAGAATGAGTCCTCAAGCACTATTTCCAGAACTTTGCTGGTCATCTGTATCAACTATTAAATTCAGTATTCTTATTTTATATTAAGTGACAAATTGTCCAATGACCAGTCAAAGCCTAGATTGTTTTGAATGATATTTCACTTATTAAAAAAAAAACAACCCAACAACTTGTTGCTGCTATTTTATGGATACCAGTCATGTTTCATCCTGAAGTCGTTATTGCAAGAAAAAGCCTACCACCTACCTCTCTGGCACAGCCTTTGCAGTAGTCAGTCATGTACACAAGCAAGTACCCTCAGATGTACTTTTTCCCAAGATAGCTATGGAAAAACAGCAAAAAAGGCGCATTTGTACACAGCTGCATTATAAATCTTCTTTGATTTACAGCTAGCTGCTTCTGATCTTGTTTGTGAGTACTTCACCATGAATGTGGACCTTGGCATATAATTGCTTATTAAATAAATTGCATTTACATTTCGTATAACCTTTACTTTACACACACTAAACCCTCAAATTCTTAAACAAAAAGAACCATCTTCCAACTGGAAACGCCTGCTGTTTTGAAAGCCAGAAATAATCAACCTAGAAAAGAGTCCTTTAAAATGTTCCGTTTAGGAGCATGTTCTACCTTAAGTGTGCTGCTGATAAAAGAACTCTGTATCTCTGGAGATACAAAGCTGAACAAAACGGTGTTGTACATCAGAGAGATGAAAGATCACTGTGCTGAAAGTATTCATCAAACTATGCCTTTTTTTTAACTTGAAAGTGTATTTTTCTTCTAAAGTTTCCACTGTTTCTTAATTTTTTCTATATATTTTCATAAAATAATATGATTTCCTTAGAAAAAAAATTGAAAGCTTCTAAAGAATATAGGGATATAAGTTTTTAAGAGAACGATACTCCACCTCAAAGGCTTGTTCATTTAAGGTTACATTCTCTAAACAATCACTCCAGTAAACCAACAATATTTTCACTCTTTGTAAAAGATAAAAAGAAAAAAAATTAAAATGCTGACTGTACAAAAGTACATCTGGCTGGCATCTTGAAGACTGCAGAACAGTCTCCAAGGCATATAGTCAGTCTGAATCAAAATGTTAGTTGCTATCCTGATATAAGCAAAAGATTCACTTAATTTGTTGTTCAAATTATTTGCAATGTCCCTGCCTGGGGCAGTCTGAATAATTCCGGGTTTGACTGACAGAACATTAATGATGAGTACTCAGACATTTAAATCAAAAGATTCATATTCTTCATTATGCCCTTCCTGAATGGACCTTACTTCCACATTCCACTCCTGACAAGGATTTGCTTGTTATCGGACAACCTTGTATTTATAGAAGGTATTTATCATAATCATATCTTCTTGACTTAAATTATTTATATAATAGCCTTTCTTAAGGTAGAAAAGCAGAAAAATAACTACTAAAAAAACCCAATTTTACTGCTAACTGTGTCAGTATTCATTAAAACTTTAGCGCACATTCTCTAAAGTGAAATAATGGTCAGTAAGACTTCATTATCACCGTGGAATCTGGTTGCAAACATTTGAAGATATTAGGTAACTCTCATGCATTACTACTCTTGCAGGAGGATCTGCTCAAAAAGACTTCGTGAAACAACCTCCTCCTGGCCCCATCATATACATTTTGTGCAAGGAAACATACCCTATGCCTGTTGTCTGACAACTGAAACTTCTCAGGGTGTCCTGGTTTCAGCTGGACAAGGTTAATTTTCTTCCTAATAGCTGATGCAGTGCTTGTGTTTTGGCTTTAGTCTGAGAACAATGCTGATAACACAATGATGTGTTAGTTGTTGCTTAGTAGGGCTTACCCTGATCAAGGACTTTTCAGTCTCTCATGCTCTGCCAGTGAAGAGAAGCACAAGAAGCCAGGAAGGAGCAGAGACAGGACACCTGACCCAAACTAGCCAAATGGGTATTTCATACCACAGCATGTCATGCCCAGTATATAAACTGGGGGGAATTGACTGGGAGCTGCTCATTGTTGCCTGGGGTCAGGCTGGGCACTGACAGGCCTGCGGGTGGTGAGAAGTTGTACTGTGCATTGCTTGCGTTATTTTTTGGGGGGGGACTGGGGTTTATTCCTTCCCCTGTCTCTCTTCATTTCCTATTATTATGGAGGTTTTCCTTTTTTCCAATTCTCCCCATCTCACCAAAGTCAGGTCTGGTGGGGGGGGGCATTAGGGAAGAAGTGAGAGTGCTGGGGGTTAAACCATGACACAGGGCCACATAGCCCTTCACAGGATTTCATATCTGTGAGGACTGTACCAGCAAGCACCTAGATAAACCTTATCAGCATTGGCTCTATTAAGTTCAAGCAACCAAAGGCTGGTTAGTCCCAAATCTTTGCACAGGTGTCTTGGACTACCATGGACTCATCACAGGCAAATCTTGAGGTACTAGAATCTGAAACTCCTTAAAATATAGCCTTGAATCATTTCCTCAAGTTTCACACCAAATTGTATTTTGTTTTCAATGGGGATGAATAATACAAACACTGAAAACAGACAGTAAGGCACTTGATCTGAATTTACTGTGGAGGATATGAGTAATATAAACCTTCATTACCTTGAGAAACACAGTGACTGCTTTCTGCAAATTACGTTGCAGAAACAGAAGCTTCTGCACTGAAGACTGAAATGTGAAAGCAGGAATAAAATCAAGAAGTAGTATGATTTATTTTTAAATGGTTTACGATGGCATTATGTCATGGTGATTGTTTTCACAGCACAGACTGCATTGTAATACTGTACTGTTTTTTTTGGGAACAAGTTGCATACTTTTTCTCTCTGTTTAGGCAGCATCTTGGTAATATGAGTAGTAAGTGCAAAAGATTTTCTGAAGAAACTGCTTTCCTGTTTCCTATGTATAATTGGTAGAAACACTTTACTTTTATTCCTTATTTCTCACAAACTCATTCCAAGCACATCACTGAAGCATGGCAGCAGCACTTGAGTTTACAACAAACCATTTACCTGGTAGGAGGAAACAAAATTCTCACCCAAGATTTACAGCTCATCACAGAATATTGAACTGGTTCTTAATACAAAGTCAAACTAGGCATATCCTTAGCACTGATGGTGTATTAATGAGAATATCTTCATCCCTGCAACCAAGGCTAGGAAAGCCATCTAAAACCCATATGCACACATCGGATTCCCCATCCAATTAACAGCTTTGAAAAATGCTGAGACTGCTAAAGAGAAAAAAAGGACTCTCAATGCTAGAGCTACTTAGTGTTTTGGGAAGTGGCAAATTTCAGCTTTCCTCTTGTTTACAAATAATCTGTGAATAGATGCAAATTTTAAAGAGTTTGTCTTGTTGAGTAGTTTAAGACGTTTTTTTCCCTGCAGTTTCTTTGAATCAAGAGCTGAGATACTATAATGAATGGCATATTATGGAATCATGGAAAAAATAAATAGCTGCATGCCTGATTTTTTTTTTTTTTTTTGTAGACAATAGAACCTAGAATCCATCATTTGTTCTGTAATTAGACACAAAATACTGGTTCTGCACCTAAATGTTATGTAAATAAACACAATGTCTGTAGGAAGGAGCCCTTGATACTCATAGAGACTAATGGCTAGGAGCATTTAACTGTTTCAGAAGTGAGTTATACTGTCCGCTTTCTTTACATTTTCCTGATTTTTTTGTTTTTTGTTTTTTTTGGTGGTCATTTTGGTTTGTTCTGCTTTTCTTTTCTAAAGAAAAAATAGTATTTGTCTACGCATGATGACTTGTGATGTAAAAACCTAATTCACTTTCCATTCTAGAGAGAAAGATACATAAACTATCTTGTCTGAGCTGGCTGTTTATAAAATGCATACTCCATTTTCTCTTGTCACAATCACATAAAGTAATTGAATTTGTATGAATACAGCACTAATTGCCACGGGTTTGGTCACTTGTCTTCATCTTTCTGATTGGATTAGCTGCCTGAATGCCAGAGTTCCTGCTGGAGGGTTTAGTGCTGCTGTGTCTATATGCTGAACATTGTTTCATCTGTTTACTTAACATACAAACTGAATTTGTTGCTCCATTTTGATATCACTTTGTTGTAGATTATTTTTCGCATTCATTCCCTTGATGTGTATTGTGGAGTAAGTAATCCCATATAGCACAATGCAGTATCCAAAATTATTTTGCTCATGTGCCATTTGCCTTACTGCTGTATTTTACAGCATAAATGGTATGAGAAGTATTTTTATAAACACACTGCAACTTTGGACCTTCCTACAGTTTATTGCAGGTTACTGTGAGTTGAGGGAAGTGATTGTCCCCCTCCACTCTCATGAGACCCACCTGCGGTTCTGCATTAAACTCTGGGGCCCCCCAACACTAGAGGGACATAGACCTGCTTGAGTGAGTCCAGTCAGAGGAGGCCATGAAGATGATCAGGGCACCTCTCCTATGGAGACAGGCTCAGAGTTGGGCTTGTTCAGCTTGGAGAAGAGAAGGCTCCAGGGAGAGTTTAGAGCAGCTTCTAGTACCTAAAAGGGGCCTACAAGAAATCTGGAGAGGGGCTTTTTACAAAGGAATGTAGCAACAGGACAAGGGGGAATGGCTTTAAATTGAAAAAAGGTAGATTCAGATTAGATATAAAGTTTTTTACTGTGAGGGTGGCGAGGCACTGAAACAGGTTGTCCAGAGAAGTTGTGGATGCCCCATCCCTGGTAGTGCTCAGGGCCAGGCTGGACCTGCTTTGATTATCTGGGGGGTCCTGTGGTATATATGTAGTCATTTATGATATTGCATTCTTTTAATTTTGTTTACATACAACAGACATTAAATCATAATCGCATGTTCCCTTGTGGAACTGGCTAGTTACTACATTTAGTTTGGTAAACCAAATGTATTTATGTTAATCTCATAAGGTTTCGGATGTATGCCATCTATTAAATCTCATTTCTGCATGTCAGCATTTTCCTCCCCTTCAACTCGTACTTTATCTATGTGCACTAACATATACTGGCAGGGGCCAATCTTTTGGGTCTATGTCACCTAAATCCAGGAGTCAGTTAATGATGACAACTACGGATCTGAAGAAGAGGAAGCAGATGGAGCATCAATCTATATGGATTCAAAGTTAATGGCATACAACCTATCAGTGATTTAGAATCCCCTGCCCCCAAAGGACTATTTTGGACAAAGAAGGCCTCTTCTCTCTTTCCAGCTACCTTTTATAATAGCATATAGCCACTGGTTTTAATATTTCAGTTATTAATTCTCCAGGTTTCTTTAATTCTAATCAAGGCAAATGTATACTGACAAATGAACAATTCTGAATCTTATTTACTATTTATTCCCAACAATGGCATATAAATAGTTAATAAGTACCATTCCCTTTTCTTCCCTCAAGTGCCTTGGATAATTTTATAATCAATATCTTGTATTTGGGCTAATTGCTTGATTCTTCCTCGCCTTTGTGCCCATCCAGCCCTAGAGGTTAGTGCTCTGCAAACTGCTGTCCCACAAAAATGCTTCCTTTTCTAACCATGTAAAGGCAACTGAAACAATTGTCCTCTCCTCTCACCAAAGATTGCACAAGTTTCCCAATTCCTACATCATTTATCAATCAGTTGTTCATTTCTATATTTTTTACCATGTCTCCTTCATTTGTTGGACAGAGAATCACTGAATATCAACCCCAGAGTAATAGCATATGTATAATATCCATATGTTTAAAGTACAGTAAAAGTATTATTCATACACAGTTCCCTTTGTAGAAGTCGGACTCATGCAGTCTGGTTAAAGAAAAGGAATTGCAGCAGCTGAGGAAAGAATATATATTCAGTATTTGTGTTGTTTAAGCTGGGGATAATAATATTTTTTAATTATTTTCTTCTAAAGTTGCTACTTGGTCTAAGTTTTGTTTTGTTTGTGTATACAGTGAGATATGTGTGAGGTTCAGTCTTTGTTTGAGGACATCACGTATGTCCTCAAAGGACACAGGATCAAAGGATCACAGTTCAGAATTAACAAAGTCAAAAAAAAGAAGGGACAAGAAAAAATCAAAGCACTTGGAGGGATGCTCACTCTTTGTTCTATGAGCGATGTCCTAGTCTGACTTTCAATACCTTGTGGTTGTATTATTTTCATGTATCATTTTCAAAGGTTTATCTTCTGGGAGTGTCATATTTTCTATGGAAAAGGAATATGAACATGGCATTCAGGATAAAGCAATTCTGTTTACCGATAAATGTGGTTTTGTTTACAAAATGTACTTTAGCCTTAGTCAAAACCAGCCTAAGACTTTAAGCTTCTAGTTCTCATTTCTTATGAGCTGATATAATTAATCATTCCTGCTAAGCCCTGAAATAAATGAAGAGATCTATAAAACTAATGGCTTCTCATTAGGTACCAATGTGTTTCTCCTTTATTTCAGTGTGAAGGACTTTATGAAAACATGTATACTGTCATTTCACAGGCAGCTTGGTGTTTTATCTCATCCAGGAACAATGTCCTAGGCTACTATTGTTTATTAATTTACTGCCTAACATGTAATTACATCCAACCTTTCTCCACTCCAAAAGTAGAGCCAGACACTGTTATATCCTCTTTCACAATACATAGCTCTAATCCTACAATGCCTTATATTTCACGTTGAATGGCTTCTGTGGCCTCCTGTCAGATTACAGTAGCTTACAGACCCAGAAATTGCCTTCTCTTCAAGGGTTAAACTATATAATGTAATTGTGGCCTATTCTAAAAAAGCTGCTCACCCTGAGGTCAGGCAGAGCACTGAGCTGCAATCATTAATAAGCCATTTTGTGTTTGCCTCTGTGATCAAAGAATTCTTGTCCAGAGTGCAGTAGCTTGTTTCCTTTGCATTTCAGCTTCAAATTTAGTTTCCAGAGAGAAAAGAGAATAAATCCTGACAATAACAATGGTGAATCTTTAATAGCACTCATTAAAGTCAATGTTTGATTTTTCAACAGTGCTACCTGAAATTCAATTTTTAGACTGAAAATGCATTTAAAAGCTTTGGGGCCTTTTGTAACAAACACCCTTTCACAAGTTATACTGATCTGCTATGTTGGATGGAAGACTACTTTATGTTATTTGTTCCATTAGTTCCTTTAATTTCCTTTATAATAGCTGAACCTTTACAGCAGTTTAAAAACATCTAATAGCAGCTTTGATCTTCAGATATCAGCTAGAGGGTACTCCACACTTGGATTTTAAATAATGTACTGTAGAAAGTGACCATCCAATGAAAAATGCTCAATTATTTTAAAAGCTACCCTTCACCATGCTTTTACATTTACAGGCCTTTCTCCTTTTTTGAAATTTCAACCTCCATAATACCAAGGTGCTTTAAGCAATTATTTATGATAGCATTACCTCATACTAATTTTCTACTCAGTGCATATACCAGAGCTGCATCTGCTTTGTTAGAACAAGGAACATGGTCTAGCTGATGCATGTTCTCCCTCTTCTCTGGCATAATCAACAAAACACTCCCTAGAGACAGCAGTGTCTTTTTCTCCTTGCATAGGATGCAGCTTTTCTTTAACTATTGTTTGATAAATACATTAATTAAAACAAAAATCCAAAGCAGAACACTGCCTTATAAGATGTTACAGTCATTTATTTTTGTGCCTTTAGGACCAAAAGTCTCATACATAAAGCCCTGGGTTTCATATGCTGCATGAGTTAATGTACCTCCCTGTATGTAACTAATACTGATGCCATTTGATAAGTGTGTGTTTGACTATATGCATGCATAGCTGCGTCTACACTTAGTGTGAGTGTGACTGAGCACAGAGTGCTGCACACAATATATTATCTATACGCAAATACACTTTTGCCCTCTAGAGCAGAACTATTTGGGAAATAGTGTTTTATTTTAATGGAGATTTTGGTTCTGCTGGAAAAAAAGGTGATTGGATTCCATGTGAAGCTGAATTAAATTCAGAGTGGGATCCTCAATAACCAGCTCAGGACCTGTGAAATGCAAAGGAGAGTTCTCAATGTTGACTAAATGCCTGCTGTTCCTTAGGATTGTGAGCCTCCTTTTGTTATTCGCTATCTCTTATCTACTTATAACCAGAGAAATAATTTTGGAATTAAATGTGGAGTGGTACAAAAGCCCTGCTATAGGAGACACAGACTCAAAGTCCTGCCCTGCTGGATGAGAAATGGGGCTTGAGTACTGAAACAACCAAATTGCTGGACAGTTTCCCACTCTCTCTCTTGCTAAAACCTTTCTGTCTTGTATTAATAATTGAACAGGGTTGAAACTGCCTTGCCACAGCCTTGCTACATACAGTGCCAGCTAAGAAAATTCTTCATTCTTCCATCTCTCAAAATATTTCATTTCTAGAATACGGTGCTGCATTCAGTCTCCCCAGTCTGGGGTGACTGCTCAAACCCATTCACTATTGGGATACATGAACACATAACTTGTGCAGTCCTCAGAGTCCTATCTCCCTTCATATTTCAACTCTGCTACCTATGTGCTAGGGTGCTTCTTATCCTGACTCCTGAGATCAGAGTATTTCTGAACCTGCCAGTCCTGCTGATCTCTGTTAGGTCATTAAATTAGAGGCATGTCATAGCTGAGACATGTGTTAAAAGGCTTTTGCTGACACTACTTATCAGATCCTGTAGCTGGCTTCCAAGAAATGGGAGACAGATGATCCCAGTCAGCTCTGAAGTTGCCCTTCTCCACTCCACTGTTAGAGAGGATTTGGGTTCAGCCAAAATGTGACACGGCTGTTGCTCATTTGGTTTACTTCTGAATTACAGCATTCCTAGTTTTCCAGAATGAAAATTATTTTCTGCATACTCAGGATTAAAAAGTATAATAAAAGTTAAGTAGTTAAATAATAGCTGTAAGAAGAAAACAATTAATCCTCATTTTCCTGCTAGCTATAACTGTGATGGTGAATCATTATAAATCTGAGCCCCAAATCTTAAATATGTTTTAAGAAAGTATTTCTAAGGACCAGACAAATGTAGCTGTAATTAAAGTTAAAGACACATGTAACTTTGTTAACACAGGATTATCCTTGAATACTGTCTAGAAGACAGAACTGGTGCAGAGATAGTTGTCCATCTGTTTTATGTCCTAAACCCAAATATCTGTAAAGAAATAGCTTCACACTTTCAAATGCGAAATGAGCTGTAAAGCTTATATATCCTGAACTGGGGAGTAGAGGAAAAGAGATAACTTAGTCTTTCTTCATGGGAATATTATAAAATCCTTAAAGATCTCAAAAACTCAGACTCGCAATAAATCTAATGAAACATATAACCAGCATTGAATGCATTCAAGAAGTCCTTCCCTCAGGTCATTAAAGTACTTTCTGCAAAGTGCTCCTCAAATCCTTGGACTGAAGAAAATAGAGGTTTGTACAGTGCAATTTACAATGTGGTCATGTGAGATATGCAGTTCTTTCATCAAGCTCTGTGGAAAAGACGTAGTACTCAACAGACTTGCTTGCCCCTCCCCTTCAATTTCAACTAAACAGTAAGTAAAATTACCAAAAATAAATCAATATAATACATTTTAATTTCTCCTCAAGATAATTACGTTGTTTCATGTTTGGTATTTCTTCCCATCTAGAGACCTAGACTTTACTCCTCTCTGCTTCCTCCGAAACACCATGAGTAATGGATGCCCAACACTAAAAAAAGAATAGAACAAAAAAAGAAGGGCTTGTTCTTGGCACTGTAATTGTTTACAATAGAATCTTGGGAATAAGTTTGCAATCAAGGTTCCATTTTGCTGTTTTGATTATATAATAGGAAAAAATCCTTACTTCAGGGCAGTTATAATCTTGCTAGAAATGGCACATGCAAGATAGTGGACAGACGTAAGTTCTGGGTGCTAACTCTTGTAGGACAACATTTAGGTACTTCCTATTTAAAGGGCACGACTATTTTAGTATTGGTACTCTATGAAGGGTAGTAGTAGAGAGAAGGAACCTAAAAGAGAGTAATCAAGACTAGTGATGCAAAAATATGGTCAAATAGATGTATGATTCATTTTTTTTCTAAATGTTACCAAATTCTACCAGCTTTATATGCAAAAGTAGGATAATGCAGCATTTGCTCATCCAAAAATCATGGCTGTCCAAACCAGTTAGCTCAGTGTCTCTTACCTCTTCCCACCTTTCATTTCTATGCACTTATTTCACTGTAATTTGTGTTTACCTGGGATAACCACACATTACCACATTTATTTCTTATGATGAAAATGTCTTCAGGGACCATTTATATCTGTTACAAGATGTAGGATACTTTTTTCATCAGGTGATGGCAGTTCCTGAGAACCCAAATGCTATAAGATTTATTTTAACATGCCTGTCGTGGTTTAAACCCAGTCAGGTAATTCGTTCACTCACCTCCCCCCCCTTTCTTGCCCTCCCCCTGCTCTCGGAGGGACGGAGAGGAGAATCAAAAGAATGCAACTCCCACGGGTTGAGATAAGAACAGTTTAGTAACTAAGGTATAACACAAATCACTACTGCTACCACCAATAATAATGATAAAGGAAATAACAAGGGAAGAGAATACAACACCTCACCACCCGCTGACCGATAACTCGCCCCCCAAGCCCGACCAAGCTCCGACCGATACCTCCTCCAGCCCTGCAGTCTCCCAGCCCTTCCGGCTAACTCCCAGTTACATCCTGGGCATGATGTGCTGTGGTATGGAATACCTCTTTGGTCAGTTTGGGTCAGGTGTCCTGTCTCTGCTTCCTCACAGCTTCCCCTCCTCCCTGGCAGAGCATGAGGCTCACAAAGTCCTTGGCCAAACCAAAACATCAGCTCTGTTCCCGAGCTGAAAGTCAAAACACTGCACTGCACCAGCTACCAAGGAGGAGAAACATGACTGCTACTGCTGAACCCAGGACAATGCCTCTTATACATCTGCAAATCCCCAGCCAGCTGTTAAAAGTGAAGGTATTCTTGTTTTCAATGTTCTTTTGAAGAAAATATTGAGGTAATTACAGTTGTTTCATTGTTACTTTTCTGTTGTTGAATAGTGTTAAATTCCTGTTGGATAATATAGTCTTTCTAAAAGGTGCTTCAGTATTTTGTTATTGTTTCCCAACAAAACTCAAACCTGGGAGTAGATGGGCCATTTGGAAATATGTCCAAACCTATACTTCAGTGATTAATGCTTAAATATAGCAAATCATTGTCTAGTGACAACTATTCCAATATGAAGTATCTCCTGCAAAAGCAGGTTTGATACGCGTAATAACCCATCTGGACATGTGTGTTTTCTTACCACAGGAAGTGAGAAAACTAGTCTGTCACAGATGAATACTGTTTTTTTTTGAGGCAACATAAACAAGTCTGCACTAAGGGGAGGATTATTTTATTCTACATTCATAAAAGATTACATTTGGTCTGTTCTGTGATCTCTAATCATATGCTGCTCCTCTTTTAGTCCACAATCAACAGAGTTGGCTTGAAAATTTTCCCCATGAACTGTAAACTCTGTTCTTTCATTTTGCAGTAGGTTGAGGTTTTCCTTATCACCTCCATTTTTTCCTCAAGTTTTTTCCTCAGCTTTTGCAATTCCCTGCCTCTCTGGTGAACAGCCTTCCTAAGGGACCTCATAATAGGGTTTTAACACAATCAGATATTCTTTTCTCTGATGTTATTTGAAACTGCGCCATCTAAAAAAATTATTCTTATCGTATGTTTACTTCCTAGAGTGCCTTAGGAGTAATAAGTACATCATTTGAACTGTCACATTTAATCTATTTACCTTTCAGTGTCTGTGTCTTCAAGTACTAGTATTACTGGTTTGGGTGCCTTGGTAACTGATGTAGCAGCTTGACATTAATTAATGTTATTTTATGAGGTTTGCATCATACCCTTTGAGTGGCATTGCATCTCAGCAGTGCTCACCAGTGCTTCTGTGAAGAATTCCACTGGGCTGATGACGTTCCATTTTTGTCCTATATCTGCATCATCTCTTCATCACAGCTGTACAGTCCATTGTAGTTCTTGCCCCGTATCTAGAAATTAGGCACAGTATTAATCATCTAGTTTGTCACAGGGCTCTGATTCACATTAACCAAGAAAGCAGCTGCGTGCTCAGCTCTTAGCAAAAATTCTTAATTTTCACAGTAGATTAAAGGGGAATTATTGTGTTCCTGGATACTACGTGCTGCAGTTCTTAGCCTGATTTATTAGCACTGAGGTTTTGAGGGTTGTTCGGGTTTTTTTTGCTAGCACTAGGGCCTACTCAATTCTGTGCTGTATGCTTAGAGACTTCTCGCATAGTAGAAGAGAGGCCTCCACTCACTGTTTCATATGCTGGGTGTGAGAGCTTCCACTGACTGCAGATTTGTCCGTTTGCCAATTTTGGAGGAACTCTGCCTGCAGAAGACTCAGTACTCCTCTCCACAGAGGATCTGAGCACACATTTCTCTGTTGGAAACACTTTCAATTCTCTAGCATTTCTCCAGGTATGAAACTAGCCACTCACTTCAGTTTTACCTAGTGACTTCTATGTACAATTAGTAGTGATTACTCTAGCTCAATTAATTCAGTAACAGTTTCATGCTGTTTTCAAATTGTTTTCTTCAAGTTTTTAATCTTGGACAGGTGGCTTTAAAGGGAAGCACTTCCATACAGGCTTAGGTAGATTTGCAAACTCCCTGAGTTCTTGTTTGCTTTTCAAACCCTGTGATTAAAACCCCTAAAACATAAGTTTGATTTTTGTTTGTATTAGAACTCTTCAAATTTCTGTAATACAGTTTCATGGTTAACTTCCTCAGCCCTAAGTTAACTGAAAACTGTTGAAACATCAAAGCTTTAAAGCCACCAATTGTTAGAAATAGCTCCCTGACTTCTCTAGCACCTATTACTAAATTGTGTTCCTTTTATTATCTTTTCAGCTGTTGTGGGGTTTTTAACTGCTTCATTCTTCAAGGTCTTTGCCTAATTTTCTGCAGTTCTGACTCAGTTATCATCCAGAGACAAGAGGTCTGCTTCTCAGAGTACATAAATTTTGGTTGGTAGATCTGCAGTCTGGGTCTCCGCCCAGCCACCAGATCCTGCTGCCTCTGGTGTCAGCTACGGATCAGAACAATACCTCTAGACAAAATCATTGTACTGGTAGGCAGTAGGTCTGAAAAGGGCGGATGCCTAAAAATCAAGTGTTATCTTTGCTACTGGAAGACGCGTTAAGTACAGCGTTAATCCTGAGTGTCTCTAGGGATTCCTTTGTTTTTTGAACTGAGGATCAAGTGATCGCACATAACAGAAAAACAGTGTACGTTTTTGTTATTAAGAAAATATTGACAGATGTCAAATTCTATCCATTGATTTTATATAATAAACTTAAAGAAAATCAGGGATTAATCATGGCATCGAAACTGAGTGGAGAGAAATATCAAAGAACAGGGGAAAATCAGAAGAAATTCAGGGTATTAGTGTCCGTCTATTTCTGGGTGGTTTGGTGAGTTTAAATTACAGACTGAGCCTTTTCTAAAGATTGATTTCAATGACAGTTCAAACGTAAAAAATATTTCACCAGTTCAGACTGCCTATTAAAAGCCTAATTTCACACTCATTTACACTGAAATCTATTCAACTTAAGCTGGCACCCTTGGAGTTCTTAATGTTACTCTTGTTCTTTGCACTCAAGTCCACTATTCCAGTTTGCCAAAGCAAAAAAATTGCGGCAGCCACAGCACAGGCAAACACAGGGAAGAAAAAAAAACCCAAAATCCCAAACACTAAAACCCCTAAATATAAAAAAAATAAAGTGTTTCAAGTTCCAAGGGAGGGAAATAAAAATGATTCGTATTAAAGGTTAAATATACCCTAAACTATAATGTTACAAGTTTCATAGGATTGATGTCTCTATATCCTTGTGCAATGCATCATCAATCCACGGCCAAATACCACTGACACTGTGCATTTTTTATCTCTACAGAAAAACATTTGGATACCACTTACCTCTGAGGCAGTTCTTCTGGAAATTATAAATGTATTTCTTTCTTGGGAACAAAAGAAAGCACATCAAAATGAATGATGAAGACTACAAACTGAATTTGCAGCTGTTTTATGTAAACTGAGAGAAAGTGTAAAATTGTTCTAATTCATTCTACCCAGAGTTCAGATGATAGAAATCTGAAAAAGTTACATTTGCAAAATTACTTACCTAACTGTAAGTAATTACATAGTTCTATGTACCTGTATAAATGATTGCAAACAATCATTCTTCCTGGTATGAGGAAAGCCAATGGTACCGCAATCTTGAAGTAACCCCATGCAAAACCATGATGAAGACAGCTCCCTATTACTATGTTGGAGAAGACCATATGGAGAAATCAATGGTCCAAAACGACTGATATTATTTTTAAGACTAAGTATAAACAGATAGGCGGTACTACCTGTAATCAGTTATAAACTGAATCCAGCAGGTTAGCAAAGTCAGTATTAACTACATCTCTTGAATCTTCTTGTAACCCATGCATCTTGTAGATTACCCCCCCCCCCCCAAACCCTCTATAAAATAATTATGTTTATTTTATTTGTAAAAGATGTGGGTTGATTTCCTCCACTCTATTACATGCATTATTCTTTCATGGTACCACTAACACAGTATTGTGAAAACGCTGTCATTGTGGATACAGTTTGCTTGAAAAGGAAGACTTAGACAATGGTCTTATACAGATAATTTGTAATAGTTCTATCATTGTACTATTGTGTGTATATGACGACTGTCAGTTCATTACAATTTAAATCCGCTTATAAATATTTTCTATTAAATTCTTTGTTAAAAGGACTTTAAGCCTTTTCTAGTCTAGTGATGTTTATTGTTTAAATTAAGCCTTAATACTTCACTTGCTCTAATGTTTTATATGGCAATAGGATTTTACATGGCCTTAATAAAAATAGGCTAAGCTTGCTCTATTGTCATGAAGACTTTTTTCTCTTTCCACTCTCATTCCAGCCCCTCTCAGTGATTCTGAGGTTTAATGGCTCGTGTTCTCTTAGACATAGTCATCTGCTATACTAGGCTGCTGTGACTATTTCATTATTCTGTTTCTTGACTTCATGCCCATGTCATCAATTCAGATATTGGTTATTCAGTTTGTTAATGAGGGAAAAGTGCAATGACCATTCAGTCAAATTACAGAATATAGAAAAGGTCAAGGTGCAGATATGTAGTACATTATTCTATTGTGCATAAGAAGATATATTTTCCATTCCCTGATATTTCATTTCATAACAAAATTATTGCAATAACATAATATGCATAAAATTAATCCACACTAAGAACAAAGTCTGCAATTAAAATGCTAAATGGCACAACTTGAATCCTTTCTTTTGACAATTACTGGAGAAAGTGTAAGGATTTAATCTTGTACCACATGAAATCATAATTTTTATAGTTATTAATTGCCACAGTACAGCAAATATATTTTAAATCTACAGCAAGGTACAGGTGCCAAAGTGCTGCCTGACCTCTCCCCCTGAAAAGTAGCTCTTGTTTAGTTTCATTTAACTCTAAAAACATGTGAAATCCCAAGCAGCAAAGTTTTTGATCAAGGAAAAGACAACAATAAAGCATACAACCAGAATTTTATGACCTCACAGTTTGTAAAATCACCCATGATGGTCAAGATCAGGGTGACAGTCCTCACCCAGAACCTGAGCAAATATTCACTCTAAAAACTGCTTCGAAATTGAAAATATTTTCCTGGAGCAAAACCTGAACTCCCATCTCCAGTCTCAGAGATGGTAGTCACAGGACTGGGGAAGTATGGTCATTTTCTCTGTTTTTGTTTGATTGGTAATTTACTTTATGTTGTGTAATATAGAAAAGCCTTCGAGAATAAGAGTTTTACAAATACCTTTCATGCTATCTCAATCGTGGTGTGATTGCTGGGGTACTTCCAGGAGCTGCCAGATAGTCTTTCATGCAGAGGAGAAACAAATTCAAATTTTCACCTTTCAGCAGTGATGATTTTAACCACTACAGTTTCAGATGAAAATAAAAGGAAGGGCCAGATTTTAAATGAAACAATGTTCTCGTCTTTTAGTCCCCATTCTTCCATTTCTGGGTAGTTTCCTTTTGTCAGAAAATGCTTAGGTATGTAATTGAGGAGTCTTCACATCAATGAAGGCAACATCAATCCAGAAGAGACAGGGAGTTTAAAATACATTTTCTAATTTCCTAATGGATACTATAATTTACCTGTCTTTTACTTGCAATTGCAAGGCTTGTGAGACATTTTGTGACTCCCTAACTTTAATTTAGCTTGGTATATCTTTTAAGTTATATCCGAGTATGGAACTTCTTACTGGCATTTTTTTTTCCATAATTTTGCTGTGTAAGTGAAACCTTTATGCCTACCTACTTATTCCTCCCATTGTCCAGACTTGTTATTATTTTTATTCATGTGTCTTTCATGATGGTGATATGAATTTGCATATTTCGTAAGCTTGTAATTTCACTTCTATTCTCCTTTGCTAAATGGAGTTACTGATACTGTGATGAATTGAGTTATTGGACTGTGTCTCTTTCAGTTCTTCTTTGCCATTAATTATACTCCATTTGTTAATATGACAAATTGCTAAGTTTTCAATTTTGTTATTCTTTTCTTCAGTATTCTGGAAAATCATTTTAGTCTTAATGAAAATTAGAGCCTGGTAGCAGATAAAAAGCAAGAAGTTGAAAGTCAAATGACAGGTTGGGTCAGGCCCTACTCTGCATCTGACCTGTGTTCACAGTAACTCCAAATTATGAATCAAACTCCTTTTAACCAGCTATAAGGGCTTGTTTTCAATGCCCACTGTCATGAGTAGAACAGGATTACTAAGGTGACCTTTTAGTCCCCCTAAAATGCCATCTTACATGCTAACATCTATCACTTTGGGGCTTTTAGCAGCTTTTCACCTGTTTCAACAGTTTTCTTCTGACAGTCATAGAAAATGGGTATGTTTGAGCAAAAATAATATGCAATTCATTTATTTCAGATTACTTTATTGGACTAAAATTTGTGAAAGAAGAGCATATACTTCAATCTATAGCAGAGGATGCATAGTCTTGCCCAGCACATATGCTACCTCAACAATAACTGCACCTAAAAAAACATCACCTCTCAGGCCATACCTGCTATTACAGGCTTGGAAATCAGGATATACTTTGGGAGTTGTCATGGTACATATTTCCATCAACACTTTTGGCTGTATTTTTTTCAGTAGGGCATTTAATTATGCTGAACTACCAAAGGAGAAAAAGTTTATGAACATCTTTACACAGAAAACAGGTGTAAATATAAGAAAAGACCATTATTTCAATACTGGGAGGTATCTGACTAAGGACTTTCAATATTTCTAGGAATCTTTCACTTCTGCCTTCTCTGACCTTGTAGTATCCTCTCAAGCTGTCTTCACAGTATTTTGCTGAGTTTCACCTCACCCTTTTTTTTGTTCATTCTTTTAAAAAGGGAATTAGTTATGAATCCTAAAATGGTCACCTATTCCCTTTGTAACAAAAGTATAATATATATGCATAAATTTAAATATTATCCAAAAAAAATAACAAATGGCTGGTGAAGTGTGCAGGACATGATCTCCAATAAACCAGTGACATTTTAGAGCTGAAAATGCTGTTCCTCTTACCTTTGCTGCTGTGGAAGAAAAAGTTGATGATTCTCTGGAGATTCTATGATAGCTCAAGACATGTCAATGACTCATCTGTAAATATCTATTCCCCTGAAGCTAGCAAGGAAAACTCCACAGAATGTGCTTGATAATATAAATCTCAGCATGAAGCAATATACATCTTGTAATTACCACTTTAAGGGTGAAAGCCAGATAGCCTGGCAGGTGTGAATCGGCATATCTCTGCTGAAAGGACAGAACTACTGTGTTACATCAGTCTGAGAGCCTGGACCTATTTCTTGAGCTATTTTTGTCATGCCCCTAAAATCAATTCCTTTAAGGCTGATGTGGTGAAGAAAGGAAATAACTTTCCACTACTGGGATACTGGCTACCACATACACTCATGTCCATCCTAAGATATTTGGGGTTTACTCTATCTAAAGTTCTACAATGTAATAAATCTATATAACGTGAAGAATGGGGGTGGGGAAAGAGAAAAATCAAAAATACAAAATAATATGTGACTTCTTGAAATAAAAGTTTAATAAATTTTCCTTTTCAGTTTGGACTATTCAAAATAATCTTGAAGTGAGAATTATAAGATAAAATCTAGGAAGCCATTGTTTACTTCTCACTTCTAGATTTCACAGTAGGGTCAGAATTAGACTCATAGGATTCCACACACAGGAATATTTAAATGCTAGACACTGGTGAATGACTAGACTTTTCTGAATAATCAGTTATCTTTTTTGTTATCTTATGGATATGTGTTTATAGATTGCCTTCT
Organism: Pezoporus wallicus; assembly: GCF_028554395.1. Lineage (NCBI taxonomy): Eukaryota > Metazoa > Chordata > Aves > Psittaciformes > Psittacidae > Pezoporus > Pezoporus wallicus. Next base: position 10,486,001 of record NW_026640488.1, read on the forward strand.
TATATTTAATAGCACAAATGACCTCATATTTTCCATCATCTGAAAAATTACAGCAACCAGTTTCATTTTCCATGTTTCCTGCCAAGCTCTTATTCCATCTCTCATGCAGATGTCCTTTCTATTCACTGTCAATGATCCGAACCAGAATGCCAGTTTACTACACCTCACATGCTCTTATAGCAGTCAGTTCATTCAATTACACTGCTTCAGGATAAGACTTTAGTGTCATACTGCCTTACATGTTCAGTTAAGAGATCTACACCCCAGATTTAGGAGGTTTATTTTGAAAATGACCAGTTTTCAAGTGGAGAAAAAGTAACTTTTGTTGAGAACTGTTGATGTTAAGAACAGATTACTTTGTGAGATAGTCAGAGCAAAGGAACTGGAAAAAAGGATGTAAACAACGCTCAAGATTTTCAGCCTCATATTTGCCTATATCCTTACAATCTTTCTGAAAAAGTCGATAGCTCAGCCTTAACCAGAAACCTAAAGTAGGTCCAGCTGCTTTAAGGAGTAAGTCTACCTGGCACAACGCAGAAATCCTGATCTAGGTTAGGTAAGTTAGTTTGCTTCTGTATTGTATGTTAGTGACAAGGTGTTGGCAGTGGGAGGGCTGCAGGAGTGACCTCTGTAAGAAGATGCCAGGGGCTGCCATGTGCTGGGAAGAAGAGCCGATTCCAGGCAGCTCCAGCAGACCCACTGCAGGACACAACTGAGACCATCAGCCAGGCTGGCGGTGCCTCCTTGAAGACATATTTATGAAAGAGCAGAAAATGACAGATGGGTGGAAGAGGAGGAAAAAGTAGTGAGGGAACGCCAAGGTCAGAGGAGGAGATGGGGGAGGAGGAGGAGGCTGCAGCAGCAGCAGCAGCAGCAGCAGCAGCAATCCAAGTGCTGTGCTACATGCTGTGGAGGATCCCATGCTGGAGCAGACTGGTATTTCTAAAAGAACCACAGTCCGTGGGCATCCCACACTCCCACACTGGAGCAGGGGAAAAGTGTGAGGTGGAAGTATCTGATGAGAGAAACCATAGCCTCCTCCACCCTCTACCCCCATTGTGCCACTTGGAGCAGTGGGTTAGAGGGGTCAGGAGTAAATGTATAAAGCGGGGCTTAAGAAAGTAGAAAAGAAAGGTGGTGTTTTAATGTTGTATTTTTAGTATCCAAATCTATCTTAATTATCACAAAATTAAACTAAATTTCCCCAAAATGAGTCTATTTTGCCCATGATAGTAATCTGTAAGCAATCTCCCCATCTCTTTCTCTGCCAGTGAGTTTTTTCTTACTATTTCCTCCCATTATCCCACCAAAGAGGGGCAGTGAGTGAGCAGTTGAATGGGGATTAGGCTCTTAGTCAAGGTGAACCCACCACAGGTTCTTAGAAACAGATTAATTGTGTGTATACAAGACTGTCAGGGCTGAAACATCATATGTTCACCTGTGTTGAGTTCTATGCTCCAATACAGATTTTCTTCCATTACCTATTGCGGAGGTTTTTGGGGTATGCCTCCAAGGCATTGCCATATGCATAACTTAAGTTTCAGTTTCCTCACAGGTATCTTTGAGTTGTATGGTCTTAATCTTCATAAAATCCTTTGAGATTTGCACATGAAAACCAGCACATCTGAGGTGAGTTATTGAAATTTTTGCTGTATAAGCATAGATCATAATAGATGACCTCAAAAACTGACATGATGTTTGGGAATTTAATGGGGTATATTTTCTTCTTGATAGGCACATATATTTCCCATTAATGCTAATGGGAGTTATATGCTTACAACAGGAGAACATACCACTTTGAATGTAAATTCCACATTTTATTTTACAGAGGATATGTAACCCTATTATCACCAGGATCTTAGTGCTGGCACGAAAATTTGTCCCAGCTTGGCTGGTTATAATCAAACATTAAAATTATCTAGCTGAGTCTAATTGTATTTTACCATCCTGCCACTTTGGTAATGAAAGTACTTTAATACAAAGCATTTTCTGTGTCATGTGAATGAATAAATAGCATTTTTCTTGAATTTAAGTTGTTTTTAAGCTCAAGCTAATAAACTTATTTCCATCTCCATCAGAGTTACAAGTACAGTTAAAAGGTTTATATGATTTAGATTTGAAACACTCTTCAGGAAGAGAGACTGGTGAAAGATTATATCCTTGACTTTGGAAGATATCTTCTAAAGCTGATAGAAAATGACAACTTTTATGAATCCTGTATTTGATCTAGAATATGCGTAGGGTTTTTGCCATGTAGTGAATTCCAAGAACACAGTATGCAAGTCTATCACTGTAAATTTTAAATAGCATAAACTCTTGTGCAAAGTCTTGTGACACAACTTAGGGTAACATCGACAGTGGCTAGCAAGTTGCACTGAAATTAGTGATCTGTTGCATTTTGTAGCCTTTAATGATTTTCTCCTTATTTGTATAAGATTTCTTCTTTTTCTCTTTACTAACCTGTCTGGTCATACCAGATGCAGCTATTTCTTTTTTTTTTTTGTGCACATTCAAAAAGTGACCACCACATTCAGGAGAATTCAAATTCAGGACTCAGGATGATTCAGATATCACTTATATTTTCACTGAAAAAAAAAGAAGATATTTAGTAGAAGTACTTGGAAACAGAAATATCCATTTGTGGAAGTTCTGGAGGAGAAAAAAATCTCAAAAGGAAAAATACTTTTTTCAAAATTTCACACAGATAAATCTGGAAAATATAATCTGAATATGGGCTTTTTATGTAGTCAGGAAACTCAGGATATCAGATTCATGGCAAAGATCTAGCTGGATATTTCTGGCATGAGCCAGGACTTTCCCTGCTGTCAGGATCCATTTTCACAGCAGCAAGCCTGTGAGAGATGTTTAAATCAAAATAAACCAGGATTTTGCAATAAGAACTTATTTGGTTCTTTAGTAAATTCCATCCAACTGCAGCCCAAATTGAAATCATGCTGAGGTAAAAAAAGAGTTAAAAATGGTAAGCTATGTCAACTGCTGGCAAGTCCCAGATGGTTTATCTCCTAATCAATCCAGAGGTATTCTGAATCTAAGACGGGAGACTACAGCAATTTGGACAATAGCTGGAGAAGATTCAAGATCCTTGCTACAGTATAGAAGTAAGAACTGATGTTTCAGTTTTCATTTGTAGGTGGAAAAATCCATTAAAGTTAATTTAAAATCACTAAAACAGTTTGGTATTTCATTCCCAAATCAGTAACCTGAAGCCAAAGGGAGATTTACCATGGACAGCCTAGGAGCAAGGTGGATTTTATAATTTGATACAGGTAGACACTTTTTTGTGATCTTGATTTCCAGTTATTTCCTCTGCAGTCTAACCTTTTCTCTTGCAGCTCCCTTATTCTTTTTTCTTCCCTTCTGCCTTATACTGATTTTGCTTGAGTGCTGGGTCAGATCCTCAAAAATCAATGTGTTTGGGATTATTCCTGCATAGTAGCTACTCTAGTTATAGTATCAGAGTAAAATTACAGTTCTCTTTGAAAAGCTAAACATTTACTGTTCTTTAAAAATGTTTGTGTACTTGAAAATCTTGATACATAGAGTACTGCCATACAAGTTTCTACTAATATTAGTGAGATTAAAAAAAAAATTAGCAAGATTTTCTTAATATTTAACGTAGATATTTTTGAATTTTTTTTTTTTTTTTAATTTTAAATTTTGAAAACGGCATGTATAAAATTCACCAGAGAATTATTGAGCCTTAGAAGCTACAATACGATTTTGGTTAAAGAATCACAATAGCTGATCCCCTGAAAGCATCTGATTTAAAAAAAAAAACAAAACTGCATGTTTTTTATGCTCAAGTATAAGGGTAATATTTAATTAAAATAAGTAATAAGACTAGTAATAAGGCTGAAAAGTTGCAGTAAGTCAGATTCTAAGCCCTCTCTTCTGAAAAAGATATAAAACCAAAAAAAAGAGTGACAACCTTTCTGTAGAAATATTAAACTGTAAAATTTTGTAGTGTGCATTCAATATTAAAAAATAATAATTCCATTAACTTTTAAAATAAGAAGTGTAGAAATTGTTATCTGTATTAAATTCTCTAAGCTTTCAAAGGTATTCCTATAAGCTTTTGTGCAATGGTCAGGCACATGCAAACACACAAACATAAGTAAAGCTGATGTCTCATGAAGCAAAATGTACGGACACACTTTGCAATACTCTTGAATCTAGTTTGCATAAGGTACCACAACTTTCCTCTCCAGAAAATCCTTTAGAATCTTCATTCGAATTCCTGATCCCACTATAGAGAAATAAAGGCACTGAACTAATTTTCAAGGGATTCCTGTGAGCTGGATCTTTTGTCTTCTCTCAGATGCCTACTGCACACTAAATTTCATGAAATTTCTCACGTGTTATTTGGATAGAGACTAGGCTGTCTAGCATTGACTAGTGAGGCCTGGTGTGAGTTAGCTAGCAGCAGTGCTAGGAAGATGTTCTCAATTAACTGAATTCACTGAGGTTTTAAGCTACAGGCAGTAAGTCTGGTCATTGGAAAAATGGTGTCAAAAAGATCCTCATGAAAAGAGACACAGAATTTCCCACAGAGCCCAGTAAACTTTAGGATTTCAGAGGAAAAAGATAAAAATAAGAAATATCAGACATTTCAATACATAAAACTATTCTTTCTGTTTTAACAGAAGACAATATTGACCCATAATATTATCAACTTTAGAATTTCAGAGGAAAAAAAATATAAGAAACGTCAGACATTTCAATACATAAAACTATTCTTTCTGTTTTAACAGAAGAGAATATTGACCCATAATACTATCAACTTTAGAACAATTTTTATTTTGTTAGTGTGTTTGAAAGTAAGTCTGGAAAATTTTGGTCATTCCACTAACTCTCTGATTTACACAATGGCTATCAGTGTGCCCTGGGTTTTGTTACATTCCTGAATTTGGACATAAGAGCCTGTGACATATAGTCATAGAATAGTTTGGGTTAGAAGGGACCTTAAAGACCATCTAGTTCCAGTCCCCTGACATGGACAAAGACACCTTACTCTAGACCAGGTTGTTTAAAGGCCCTCCAACCTGGCCTTGAACACTGCAAGGGATGGGGCAGCCACAACATGCTTCAACTGTCCTGATTTCTGTGGAAATGAAATCAAGGTGCTTTAGGCCAGACCTACTTGCTAGGCAGCTGGACTTAGGAATGCTTTTGGACATTTTGGATGACTAGACTTACAGTGACTTAGGATTTGTCACATTTTAAATTGTGTTCAACAAGTTTGTAATTTCAGCCCTTTCGTTTTGTTTTTTTTGCACCTACATCAGGAGCGACAATGTCAGATTTATGAACATTGCCAAGTATCCACCAAGCTCTAATTCATGCTGGCAAGATGACTAGCAAGTTGCCACCAGTCAATAGGCTCTGTGTCACTGAAGCAGAGCAAAGGAAATCAGAATGGGGAAAAGGATCTATGCGCATACTCAAAGAGATATTAAGTGCTATTTACGACAACATATAAACATCAGGCATGGTTAAAAATGTTGCAGCCAAATCCTCTAGCTGGTTCTATAATGGAACCAAACCTGAACTCTCATGAGGATGTAAAGTTAGCTCTGTAAACCAACTTCTCATATCTCTATCATCGTCTTGCTCTAGCTAACAGCCTTTCTTTTTAGCTGTGGTTTAGACTTACAAGGGGAATGAGAACTTGTAGATAGGAAGCAACGAATGCAAACATCAGTGCACATGATTTTCTAGCACCAGTTTGATAGAATCTGCCCATTTCTCTACTTGTTAATATTAACACTTCCCAGAACCTGTAAAATGAGCAGGTTGCTCTAAAAGAGATAAGTGGAAACAAAATCCTGTGTCTCTGTTTAAAATGAAGCCTTGAATATTTCTCTGTAAGCCTCCTTGGATTTGTTGTGTTAGCTTTTTAATCAGACCCCTCAACACCATGCTGCTTTACTAAAGAATTTCAGTCAAAAGGGCAGTGATTTTTTGTGCAGACATTTGAGAGGCCAGACAGCTGTTGTCCCAGGAAGCAGGACAATTCTCTGCATATTAATGTCAATTAATATTAGGTGATTCAAACCCTTTATTTTGAAATATTTGTGTTTTCTATGTTAGAGACTTTCTCTTCCAGCTGCTGGAGGACTCCCCATGTGAAAACCTTGGGACTCACAAGTATTTGTGGTCTTTTTAATGCTTATTTCTGCACAGTTTCCAGATGGTGCTTAGGCCTAGTACTTGTGTCAGATAATTATCACTAGAGAAAACATGTAAAAATGACAAGTCACATAAGAAGAGGCTTTCTTAAAGCTCTCACTGGTTTAGACTGAGAGTGCATCTCAGTATTCCAGTCCTTCTCCACAATTAACTTTAAAGGTGTTTGAAATTCATCAAAACAATTTTTTTTCTTTTTAAAAATAGCATCTAAAATAATCCTAGCACAATTACTGTGACACTAATATACCTCAGAGCCACCATCTTACTGCACAATTTACCTACAGCATTCATTAATGGCTGAGGAAAACACACCCTGTCATGGCCCTTCTGCAACCTAACAGACTTAAATTGCAACCAGAAAGCTGACAGGCCAGTGCATTATTAACTGAGCCACTGAGACCCTTTAAACTGTATTGTATGTAAGCTTCTAGCACAGGGAGTATAGAATTTTAAGCTTGCACATTTTAATGTATTTAATTTGCCGCACTCGGCAGTTTGCTTTGTGAACTGTTAATCTTTTCAACTGATACAGCAAAATGTCACTGTATTCATTTGCAGAGTATAATAGGCTTATATCCTAAAACAATAAAGTTATAATAGCCTGCCCACTGCCTAGAGAAGTTATACAAATTCAGCATGTACAAAGTGTTGTGTGTCCTACTTACCCTCTAGGTTTTTAAAACTCATATCACTGCCTTCAAAATCAGTAGTGTGCATTACTTTGGTGAGATAAAGCCGAGTAAATGTCATGGATCAAGCTCTGCTGAATTCTCAGTTTCCCTCTCTGGAACTGCTTTCAGTACCTTTGATACTAATTCATTCTGGCCATTTCCACCTATGACAATTGCAAGCTGAAATCACAGACATCCAGATTTGTTCTGCACCTTCAATACATGTACAGTCTGGAACTGATGGGTGATTTGTTCACTTGGCTGTGGCAGGAACCAGAAGCAAAATAATCACAGATCGGAGGGAACAAAAACTGCTACTAAGCTGTCTAGCTTCTAGGGAAGAGGTTCTTCCTCCAACTTTACTGATATTTCTTGGTTTTGCCCTCCATTCTTTCGTCGGACCATTTCTGGAAAATTTGTCATCTCTCATTTTCTATAAGTATGAAGAGGACTGTGTGATCATGGCAGTATCACAGTTTCTACAGTAATGGATCATCACTTGCAACAGAGAATCATGGGCATGAGGATGAAAACTGAAAGAGTAATAGAGGGAATACTGACACTAACAGTGCTAGCATAAGGAGACCTGATTACTTTTTGGACAAGTATTCTATAGTTTTCAAATGAAATTCACTGGAGAAGGAATGGATTGGCTATTTCTACCATAGGAGTTCCCGTCTGAGGAGTGGAAATGTGACATCTCACACTGAATTTCTGTCAGGTTGCTTAATGACACTGCAGTTGTACTTGGGCAACTTTAGGTTCAGGCTAAGTGCTTAGTTGACCAGCAAGGCATATTACAAAGCTTGTCTTTTTAAGAAAGGATTATCTTTCTGTCTGAGGGGAAGGTTTGTGGAAATTCTTTGTCCAAAACAGGAATGATGTGGGGGTTAGTTCAGCTTGCACACTCAGATATGGTTAAACATTCTTTACAAAAAGATCTGAAAACAAACTAACCAAAATGCCATGAAAAAAACCCCCACTTACCAAATGAAGTCTTTGTTGTCTGGATCACTTCTACTCATAGTGATTAATTAAAATATAGCCTTAAGCAGAAGAAGGTTTTGCATCTTGGTCTACAACCAAAAAAATCTTTAAGGAAGAATCAATAAAATGATCCCTGGCTGTTTCTATTAAAAATATTGTGTAAAGAAGAAAAAAAAAAATCTTCTAAACCAAACATAATACTGTCTTATTAAAAAAAAAACAAAACCAAAAACCACACTGGTGATAGAACATAACTTTCTGGGTATCTTGGTCCTTAGTGGTTCTAAAGAGGACAAGGGATCTTAAAGGGAATATGATGTTTACAGCAAGGATGTGTGAGAGTTACACTGGTATTTTTTCCTACACAAAATTTGTCCACAGCCTGTACAAAACTGTTTCTTGTGTCAAAGCAATCCCTTTAAAATTATAACAATTCTGCATTTTTCAGTGAAGCCCTATTACTAGTATCTGCATTGTCTGAAACCATTCATAAAACCAGCCAACATCATAAGGAAAACTTTTAATAAAAGCAAAAGCAAACTTTATTTTTAAAACTGGCTGTGAGTTTAGCATAAAGAATTAAAAGAAAAAATAAAACTGGAGCTGCTACATAAGGTTTCGACGAGTCTGTCTCTTCCTTCTTCATGAAGAAATAAGGTGTATTACAGTAAAGGTTCAAGAATTACCCCTTAGTAACAGCATTTATACTGAAGTGGTTTAAACCACTACTCCAGGCTATACCCGGCTCTTTTGTTTTCTATTTTAATAGGTAAAAACATGCAGATTCTATCTGCAGCTGGAAATAATGCACAATAATAAGTGATAGCAAGGATTTGTTTATTTTAACTGCATTGGTTATACAGTCTTTTAAGTTTCTTCATTTGTATATAGAGTTCAGAGATTTCTGTGGCAAACTATGATTAATCTGATGTGTTAAATTGTGCATTTGCTAACTGCTAGTGAATCAAATGGTATCTGGCACTGGATTGTACATGCTCCTTTTTGGCCCAGTGGACCATGGGCACACCGGGTAACAAAACTTCTCAAGCTACTAATTTTGACTCATAGGAACATGATTATGTCTTAAAGGTCTTAGTGTAATCTTGGAAACATTCATTATTAGGAGCTGGTTGCTGCATCTTACATTTTTATGTCTGTTGTAGCCTCTTGATTTAATCCTTTGCTATTATTTCAGATTCAGCAATCAATGCTGGTTTTGAGGTCCTGATCATCTCAATAAATTTAACAAACTGCAAGACAAAATTATTGTACGCAAAATCTTCTCACATTTTTGCTGTAGCTGGGGTCAGGAAGAGTCCTTAAATAAAATATTTAAGACACATCTGAATATAACCTAAAGAGAATGTGGGGAAATTACATTAATTTTTAGACTTTTTTAACATCAAAGGTAACGCTGGAGAAATGGATAATCATTAAAAGCTGAATTACTGAAAGTGTCTCGATAGTGCACTTAAACACATTTCAGTTGAGTGAAATAATTTAAAATCTGAAGTGTGATCCAGAATCACATATGTCAATTATTATGTTTTCTGCGATATTAAAAATGTATGCAGCTGGAGGCTTAATTTTATGAGATATCTCAGAGTTAGAAACACTTCATCCTTTTCCTTTTTTCTGAAGTGTAGCCTTTTTAGGTATTGAATACAAGTAGTCCACAAAATGAAGGGAAAGGTTCCTCCACTATTTAATGTAACTGAAAGCCAGGGTAACACAAGACATTGGCAAAAAATTAGCTTTAAAATATTGTTGTGCTGATGGAATTCTATTACCTGTTGATGATGTTGATTAACTGAATTTAATGAATTTTCCAAGTGGAACAAGAGCTTCTTCATGAAAAAGTAGTTAAAAGATATGATGTCTATTGCATTTGTATGGCTGCATCATTATCAAAGTAGTAATTTTTCCACCAAAATGTCCATTACATAATTTTGAATAAGCTTCATTTTTCCTTAAAAATGATGCATTTGTTTTCTTTTCCCATCCTAAATCACAGAAAAAATCTTTGAACCTAATGTTACTGAAATTAATTTGCCGTTCACTGCTCAGACGTCTCCGTTGCCCAGCCCATATTAACTTTAATAAGGGCAGGATTGATCACTTCAAACTGTTATTCATAATATCAAGACACTGTGTCCTTCCTTAAGTCATGGCGCAAGCTGAGATCTTTAAGGGGAATAGGAAAACTGTTTCCTGTGATTTTGCAGTCCAAGATATACCAGTTGATTTTGGCAGAGTACAATTCAACACCAAAATTTAAGTGTTTTGGGAGTAAATATGCAAGTACAAAGAAAGAAAATTTCTCTTCTAATGGTCTTGATGTATATCCATGTAAGAGCTTTGAAGGGGTTTTGTTTTTTTTGGATGTGTGTGTGGGGTTTGTGTTGTGGGTTGGTTTGAGGGGGTTTTCTGTTTTTTTTTTTTTTCCTTTTTTTTGGGGGGGGGGGGGGGGGGGGAGGGTTTTTTGTTTGTTTATTTTGTTTTGTAATGGCCAATTACTTATGTATGGATCTTGGCTTTTAGTTATTTGTTGTAAGATTTTCCAAATGAGACATCAGGGAGTCAGATGAAGCTCCAGGATGTGTAATTTGCAGAGCAAATTAGAAGAGGTTTTCTTCCTGGAGAGTCAGTATTTGTGGTGGCAAGCTGCCTGCTCAGATTTTTAACTCCCAGATTCTGTTGTAAGGAAAAGTAAAGCTTCATGAAGAGGCATAAAGTGATGGTTTTGTGATGGTGAAGATGATACAGTAGAAACAATACAGTGCTACAGATTTGTTGAGATCATAAAGACAACAATAAAATTAAGAAAGCCTAAGTATGATGTACTCCTACCAAGAGGACTGAAATTGTTATGACTGGATTTGATTGCTCACTCAGCTTGCTTTAGGGGTTGAGAGCTGGACTGACTGAACTCTATAATACTATGAACTGTCAGCATCAATTTAATTGTAATTTTTACAGATATGTTAGAATTCAATACCTGAAATTCACTTTTCAGCATTACATTATGATCAGCCACACAAATGATCCAACAATTTGTTTTAATAAACTGTTACTCAAGTACAGTGTCATAAAAAAAAAAAAATACAGTAAAAGAAGGGTGACTTATTTCAGAAATTTAAAGAAAAAGCTTGTGGAACTGAAACCTTTATTTCAGCAAAAGCTTAATATCACTCTTTCTCTTATTTTTCTGTTTTTTCCAGTGTTTTGTTAACAAAGATTGTTTTCTAAGAAAAAAAAAAGTAATGAAAAATGCTTTAAGTAGTACCCATCCTGTTAATAGACATAACCAGGATCATTGCTTTCCAGCTGCTTTTGAAAGTAGACTGTTTAAATTAAATTAAAGTTAAAAGAGAAACAGGAGTTCTTGTTTTCCTTGAAGTTAAAACCAGCATTTGGATTAGCTAGTCTTCCTGGGCACTCATATTCCTGCTTTGTGCCTGACTGGATTACATTGCTTCAGAGGCTGCTGGAAAGACATAAGCGGTCAGAGGATTGAATGTCACCTGAAAATGACAACAATTTACTTATTTGCTTTAGTTCCTGTCTTTTTAAGTAAAAGTTGGAAGGCCTGTCTTTAGTTGAAACCACAGCACGCAGTAATTCAAACAGAAACTGTAGTTTATTTCATACATCAACACAAACTCTGAAAGTGCTTGTTAGCTTACATGTGCCATATTATTGCTGTTATGGTTGCTGTTGTTTTTATTATTCTTCTAGAGAAACATATGTTATCAAAGCTGAACATCCAAAATTGTTACTGGCTCATTTTACAATGAAACTGTGCAGAAAATTTGATCATGTTGTCCTCCTTCCAACTGTTACGAAAATGGTGTATTCAGGGCTTAGAAAATATTTCGTTCAAGACTTTAAATGCTTCTCCATCCTACACAAAGACTGAACTTCATCAGTATTTCTTCTGGGTCATAAATCTGTATAAGGAGAGTTCATACAGAGAATACGTACTGACTTTTACCTTATTACTGAAGTCTGTATGTTTTATTATTTATGTTTATCTTAGGTAAAGGTTAGCTGAGCTGGGTGATGATTATTTTATTTAAAATTGATATTCTAGGTGGACCAAGAGGCAAATTACTGTGTTAGGCACTTTAGAAATAGAAAGCAAATGACAGCTCCTGTCCCAAAGAATTTAAAATTTGCCTGTGATTTGTGACAATTTAGAGAACTGCCTGTAAAATAGCAAAATAAAGGACCAATTAATAATGACAGCACTTCTACCACAGAATGCAAAAGTAATTCAACAAAATACCTCAACAACTTTAATCATACAGATTTTTGAACTCCTGATTGTCAGAACATGCATGTCTTCAAAATGTTAGCCTCTGACCACATTGTTTCACTGTCCACTGAACTGCATGGTGCACAGCACTTGGCAAAGCACCTCTATGCTACTGATCTAAACTTACTTTGGAACAGACAAGGGCTCTGACACTGCAGCTGAAGACAATTGCTGAATTCACAGAGGCATCTCTTAAAATACATACATCTTTCTCTTAGAAGCACCAGTAACTGTTATGATGACAGGTGACCTAAGAAACCTGAATTTCTGCCAGCACATTCTCAAGTCCCATTACAGCACCATATAGGTATTTTTCACCTAATGTAGGATCTCTGGTATGACCTTCTCTGAAATTTACTGACTTTATTGTAGTGGCATCTTTGTAATACTGGCAACACCTTCATACATTTTAATAAGTTGCCCTGAAAATAATAGACTTTTGTCATCTGGTACAAAATTTCTCAGCTTCAAAGAGAATACCTTCCATCAGCATCTAGTCTTTGACTCATATTCCCAGACTCTCTTGCTTTATGTCCTGGAGGAAAAAGACAGCAGGAAAACCCATTGTTTTGTTGATAGACTATTTATCCTCAACTTTTAATTTATCTGTATATTAAACTACTATTATTAGACTTATTATTTATTTTGTGCTCCAGCTATAGTCTAGATTACCCTGCTTCTGTCTATGGCTCCATTCCAAGTAAGTCTGTTGAGCCAGTGTAGCCACATGATAGTCTGATGAAGTACTGGCACTTACTTAACAGCAGTTTTCCAGATGTCAGTGGGTTATTTCAAAGAATACAAGCCTAAAAATAGAACAACAAAAAACATTGGCCCCAACAGCTATTCCTATGCACTGATTACTACCTCAACATTTGTATATATGAAAATGAGACATCTGGTACTCTAAATAGTGGCAAGGAGCTGTATAACAAAACTTGATTAGAGCAATGCCTTGTTCAATGCTGTCTTTTTATTTTGCCTTTTGAAAAGTATAGTTTGTAACTAATATCATTGCATAGTAAAGTATGATGAGCATTAAAAAATAAGCTATGTGATATTTTTCTTACCCCCATTCTACTCAGGCAAGCAGGACTAGTACAATGCATCCTACCATACTACTGATCCACAATGAAATGACTAGCACAATTATTTAAAAAACGATATGATGAACCACAACAAATACCAAAAAAAATCTTGAAAGGAAACCTTAAAAACTGGGAATTATTATTCTTTTTCAACACAAGAATATTGAACTCATTTCTTTAAATACTGCATCAACTTTCCTTAAACTGCATCAACTAACTTCCTGAAACACTGTTAATGTAGCAGTAGAACTATGCATTTTTCTATATTAAGGGAAGACATTTAGAAAAATCTTGTGGGTTGTATATGTAAACCAATCCTAATTTAGCAAAGCTCTTTCTTACCATTAACTTAGAGTTAGCCATGTAGTAAAGTACTCTTAATAACTTTGAATAAACTACCCATATTCATGAAGTTAGGCATTTATTCAGACGGCCTACTGAACTGAGAAATTAATAATTTGTGGGTTTTGAGACCACGCTTAAAAACTTATCGAATTTAGTGGAGAATAAGCTGTTACCAAAAAGAACATTGAAACATCCAAAATACTGCAGTAGGAATATATTTTCTATTAAATTGCCTGGGACTTTTCTGCAGATGAAAAGTTGAGTTCATATAATCCCATCTGGGAAAAAATAATCCAGTAAAGGAGCAAGCCCTCAGCTAGGGGATGCAAAAGTCAATAGCAATGACATTTTGTGAAACTTTACACATGCTGAAGACACACTTCTTTATGGGATTTTAATACAACACTCAATATTACCAGCATTAGACAAAGTGTCTGAGACAGCATTATCAGCACTAGAAAATGTCTCATATGCACATATATTGATATAACTGCATTTTTGTGTTTTTTTTTCTGTCTCCTGTTTTGAAAATATTTCTCCATGCTTTCATTGACTTTATCAGAAATATCTAAGGAATATTATGTTGGGGAGGGGGGAAGTGATAAGCATTTGGAACCTTTGCCCACAATATTGTCATGTACATAAGTTTCATTGCAGAAAGAAATGCAGTGTCTTATTTTTAGTTAATATAACTATTTTTCAACAAGACACACACAGCCTGCCTCAATTACATACCAGCTGAACTCAGATATACTAAAAGAATCACAACAGTTGCTTTAGTCTTTAGTGGTCAGCTGAACCAAAAGTTCATGGAAGGAGATTGTACAGAGAAATGAAAAAGTCTCCTAAGATGAAGCTAAATGGCCACTGCTTTTCCTGTTCTTCCTGCTGTGGAGCTGTGGTGCAGAAGACAGGCTCCAAGACCCAGCCAGAAATCCCCCTCCACTGCAGCCCTATTTTCAGGGTGCTTTTGCAATGCAGTGACCCAGACTTTCAGTTACAGGCATAATAAGTTAAAGATTTTAGTTTCAGATTTTCTGCTGGTGTAAATTAATGCAGTATTAGTAGAATCAGTAAGGCTTTGCTTGTTTACACCAATAGAGAAATTAGTCCTCTTGCTATAGAGGTTTTGGAGCTCAGCTATCACGGAAGACTGATTTACTGTCAATAATAAATGTCCTCAGTATCCTACACAAGTCTTCAGTTTATTGCCTGTGGATATTTTTTAATAGCTGCAAGTCTCAAGATGGAAGCAGATTTTTATGCTTTATTTTGAAGGGTGAGAATTCTTCAGAAAAGATACTTCCTGAGCTGCCCAGGGAAAAGACTATTATAACACTAGCGTGGTTCAACCTATCAGCCTAACTTGCGTAAGAAAAGAAGCTTATTTCTTTGTAACTTGTCTTTCATTTTCACATCCATTTGTTCAAAGACATCTGAAAGTCCCTGAGCACTGACCTGAATAAAATGAAGAAGGAGGCTAATAGAGTGTTCTCCTACAGTATTGTTTCCTCTCTTGTTATTAGATGTATATGACCCTGTCTTTGATCTTCCTGCAGATGGTACAGCCAAGGGTACCTGGAATAAAGAGTGCCACACTCCTAGGAGGAAAGAAAGAAAGAGAAGTATAGCGGGAATATTCACAAGCAAGAAAATGGCCACTGTGGTAATTACAAGTGACAAAGATGAATGAGTAAGAATGTGTGAACATGTTCCTCAGTGGGTCCTTAAATAGGTAGAAAATGTAAAAATGCAGCACGGGAGCCAATGAAGGCAAGGTGAAATGATACTGAAATAAAATCAGGACTTTCTCTTTGATTCAGTAACCTTGTAAAGGAAAACATTAAAGAAATGCAGTGGGTTTAGTTTGCTTCTATCTCTTGGTGGTTCTTTACGTACCAGCACACTGTTTATTTTTCAAGGGTATATCTCCTTATTTCTGACTGCTGGTCAAACATTAAACCTATGTCTGTTGTCAAATAACAGTGAAACAGTTGATGTTTAAAGAGAGACACGAGCAAGAAATAAGGCAACTGCTTTTCTCTGTAAGGCAAAGCTTTAAGAGAAAGGACATCTTACTTATTTGATTTAGTAGACTAAATAGGTTAACTTCTTTCATGTATTTATCCCAGTGTCTTGTTTGTTCATTGTTCAGGTACTTAACAATTTGAATGAAGGAAGAACTATTGTCCCTCTGACATTAAAGAAGAAACTTCAGAGTTTCTATGGATCCTTTCCCTCTCCCTCCTCCCCTCCTCCCCTCCCCCCCCAGTATTTAAAATAAAATTACTGGACAAGTCTCTCTGGATTACAAAACATGCATTGCTGGCTTGAGACATGGATAAATTCATACCATATTGGTACTACAGACTCAATGCACCTGCCTCCAAGCACAGATTTTATGAAACTATATATGGAAAAAAAATTATGCGTGCAAATTTTGTAGATGTGAGTCCAAAGGTAGCACAGAAAGGAAGGGCTGATATGCTCTCTTTGACATCTTTCTGTGGCTTCCATTATTACCAGGTATAAGCACTGAAGAGGTACATCACAACGTTCTGCTGACACCTTATGCCAGCACTCACACAGCCTTACTGCCACTGCACTGCTGCTTTGTGCAAAATGCTCTCTTGTTTTTTTCTGTACACACATTTGTGATGCCAGAATGTGACTGACACTGGAAGGAAAAGAGAGAATGCTAGAAGTTTCATAGCTTATCTTCAGATTTTGTCTAAAATACATTATTACGAATCAGAATCCAATACTGGATCCAGGTACTGCCCCTAGCTCTGCTACTGACTTGGCTCTTGACCTTGTTTGAGTCACTTAATCTGTCTGTATTTGTTTCAAGTGCCATTTAACCTCTCTCTTTCAAGAATAAAATATTAACGTGTCTGTCACCCCCAGCAGATTTGTGATGTTCAAAGTTTGTTTGAGCTATTCAGGTAAAAACAGCTTGCCAAAAAAATCAGGAAAGCATTTCCACATATATTCAACTCACATATTTAGGATGGCATTGGCTTTTGCCCTCACTTATTATTTATGTTATTTCTTTATTGGTTTTAAGGTAAATATATAAAAACTCATATGGACCCAAATAAGACCTCTGAGGCTGAATGTGACTGAAAACTGAAATATGAGCCCATTCACTCATACCGTCTGTTTTGTTAACCCTACAGAAGGGAACAATGGTTCTCCATGGTGATTAAAGTTTATGGAGATAATTTTATACTGTGTATTTCCTGATTGATAAAAAGGAGGGAAATGTGTAATGAAGTAGTTTGGAATTGCATTTACTCCTAAAAATAAGCTGTCAGAAATATTAGAATTATTTTAGAATGGCACAGCAGAAGTTTTTGAAGCCTGATCGATTATCCCCCAGCATGTTGATTCTTGCACTTGGAGAACGTACAGGGATATATTATAAACAGTCTTAAAAGCTTGTCTTCCATATGGCAGGGACTAAGAGGGAAATGTCAGTGCTTTTTCTTTAAGCAACAAGTAGTTATGGCACTAAATGAAACAAAGGTAACTTAGCAACAAGGTATTAATTTTCTCATCTAGCATTTTCTAAAGAATTCCTACTGAGGCCAATCCGTGAGCTTTGTTCTATTTATCTGCTTACTTGCATCTGAAGCATTCCACTTCTTTTTAGCAGTGCTGTTTGTGAAAAGCTAACAAAATATAAACAGTGATTATAAACTTGAAGTGCAAAGGAAAGACCTTGAAACAGTGTTAACTCCAGTATTACAGTACTCTTTACAGATATATCTTCTCTAAAGCTGGATGAATCACTTGTAGCAAGTAAGCTTTTTCACTAAATCTAGTCCTCTACATGTTTATGAAGTGTCAGTGAACAAACTGCTTTTTCAAATTAATGTGCATGCTATTTTAAAGTGTTTGATGAAGGCCTTATCCAAAGACCACAGAATCGATGGCAACACTCCTACTGATTTCTCTTGACAGAGGCCAAATATAATGTACAAACATATTTTATTTGATGGATTGTTCACTAGATGTTTACTGCATTAATTGTTTAGGAGTATAATTAATGCCATTCAATTTGATTTTATAGCAAATAAATCTTGTCAAACAAATCTCTTACGGATTTCCCTCAAAAAGGTAACTACATAGCTGAACTATTACTGAGGCATTTAACATGTATGAATGTATAATTTCAATGTACCTAATAACTAAAATTCTGACAAAAAGATCAATGCTGAAACATGTAGCTAAATCAAGAATTAATTAACATGCTGATCAAATAAATAACCCCAAAAATGGAAAACAGTTATAAAAGGGTTTTTCTGCAGAATGGGAAATAACTTTACTGAAAACAGTAGTTGCAAGGGTCATGCATGTTGCTACTGAAAGAGTGACCAAATCAAACCAAGCCAAGCTTTGGCCAAAAGGTTTGTGTGGTCCTTGGGTATGTAAGTGCAGGTAAGTAGGTATAGCAGTGAGTTTGACTGAGTGTCCGGTGCTGGTGAAAGTGTTTTTTTGCTCAACACAGATCTGGGTTTCACTTGTGAAACTGAAGCTGGTACAAAGTAGAGCTGCAAACATCATCTAAGTACTGCACAAAAATTACTTGCAATACAAGACTTCAGAAGCAGCATGTATTTAGACTGGCAGAAATAACATTGGAAGGTAACCTGAAAAAAAAAGTGTTAGCAGTCCCACTGGATAATATGAGGCTTATTTTCACCAATGGACTAAACCGTAATAAGAACAGGTGGCAGGAAACTGAAACAAGATAAATTCAAACAAGAATTACAACACTTTCAACAATGCAAATGATTAATCAGTGTAATGAAACTACTCATGAAAATAACAGGTACGCCCAGGGTAAGTACTGGCCAAACACAACTGCTGTCCATGGCATGCAAAATGAAGTATAAAAGCAAAAGATGTGGTTTAATTAGGAAGCAGCTTCATAAACTTAACTCATCTGGGATCTATAAGCAACAAATCATACAATGCAGCTCATGAATCTTTTTTAGTTCTTTCTGCTTGTTGAAGCCTTTGTCTGTGTTTGCCTGGCCAATTTGGTGGCCTTCTATGATGGAGCTACAGAACTAATGAATAGGGGCAAAGCAGCTGACATCATCTACCTGGACTTGCACAAAGCATTCGACACTGTCCCGCACAACATCCTTGTCTCTAAACTGGAGAAACGTCAATCTGATGGATGGACCACCCAGTGGCTAAAGAACTGGCTGGATGGCCAAATGCAGAGAGCTGTGATCAACAGCACAATGTCCAACTGGAGAGGGGTAACAAATGGTGTCCGTCAGGGGTCAGTGATAGGACAAGGGGTAATGGGTTGAAACTTGAACAGGGCAAGTTCAGGTTAGATGTAAGGAAGAAGTTCTTTACTGTGAGGGTGGTGAGGCACTGAAACAGGTTGCCCAAAAAAGTGCTAAATGCTCCATCCCTGGCAGTGTTCAAGGCAAGGCTGGACAGAGCCTTGGGCAACATGATTTAATGTGGGGAGTCCCAACCCATGGCAGCGGAGTTAGAACTAAATGATCTTAAGGTCTTTTCCAACCCTAACCATTCTATGATTCTATGATCCCCAAGGCAATGCTGGGGCCAGACTGTGCTTCTACCAGAATGAGGAAGAAGCTGGAAGAGTGGTGTCTTCTCTCTGCTCTGAATATCAGGTTTCCCTGCATCCTATCTCACAGTACATAAGTAATTCCATGAGGTATAGGATTGCCTTCATGGGAGGTACTAGCAATCAGTTTGTTCAACCGGCCCCTGACTGCAGCTGGTTGCCGGAGACATAACACTACCATTTTTAGCAGAAGCTGAAGCATTCTCACTCTTTGGCTCCGAGCTCATTACTAGGCTATATAAGTGAGATATAATAACTTGTCATATACTGGAAATCAGATTAGATGATCTAACAGTTCCTTCTGGCCTTACATTTTATGAGTCCTTCACAATCCACTTTGTGTGCTGCCTCACTGGTCCCAGGAATCACATGCCAGTGCTCCCATTCCCTGGTTTTTATGACTGTGACCTTTATAAACAGGAGTTCTTAAATAATTTACTGGAAGGGGGGGAAAGCATGAAAGCAATCTAAAGTGAAGCAAATGAGCAAGAGATAAGAAAGCCTCAGAAATGTTAGGACATTTTAAACCTATTTACAGAGCATAATAGTCTGCCTGCATAGAGACACCAGATTTTAAACGTCTGTTTTCTTTCCTGAAGGAAAGGAACCTTTGGAATGGTGTCATATGGCTTGTAATGCAGCATCTTTCAATACAAGTTCAATATTTTTACTCTCGCTTTGCTACTCTCATTTCCTTACATTCCAGGCCCATGTATATGATTTCAGATGGCTCTATGAAATCTTAAATTATGTTTAATAGTTAATATTTTTGACTAAAGAGTGTCTTTTGGGCTTTATCTGTTATAAGAAGTGATTGTGTATTCTCAGAATACTTCCTAGAGGTCCCTAGTTGTTCTGAAAATAATTTGCTACAGCTCTTTAAAGGGTGTGACACTCTTCCCCAGATGCAATAAACTAACTCTGTCGGTCGATGTGTGGCTGAGCAGTTTCTATCCTATCTGTTTGCTGCTTCCTGTGAGCTTACTCTGAATGGGAACATTTCTGCAGAAATCACTGTACATAACCCTACGGCAACTAAGTTGTTATGCGTTGCTTATGTTACTGTGCAAATGGAGAGGCCTCTTCTGGTTGTTTTTCATGCAGCTGCAGAAATACCAGCCATCAGCTAACCTTTAACTTAACTGGTTTTATGGTGGGTTGTTTGGGTTTTGCTTGTTTTTTTTTGTTTTGTGTTAGTTTAGTTTTTGTTTTTGTTCAAGGAATGTTAGCATTGGAAAAGTTCAGGTTTGTGACAGACACCTTCATTTTACTTTCCAGACTTATAAGAGCATTGTCCCATTTTTTTCCTGTTCTGAACAGAACAGAACTGATACTATCTCTGAATGTCTGCACTATCTGGCAAGTATTTATTTTTTTTTGCTGAAAAGGAAGCTGAGATCACTTATTTCCTTGGAGAAGCTTTGTGTATCTTAATGACTCTTAAAATCAGTTTCTTTCCCAGATGAGTATACTAATTACATTGTTGTACTTTCTACATTTTGGTCAATTACAGCCACACATTTTTATTTCATTAATGCAGCAACTTTAGGACTGAAAATGGCAGCTTCTATGAAGAATTCCATCATATTATATATGTCTGTACGGTAATAAGTCAAAATAGATGTAATCACAAATCTTCAGAAAAAAACCAAATGCTTAACTCTCTTTGATTTCAGTGACACACAGATGCTTTAATGTTTTTAAAGTCTGTGTTATCATTACTTTGATTTTCGCCATTCAGCAAAATAACAGACCAAGAATAATTTCTCTTTGTCTGAATAACAGAATGCATGAAAAATTAATCCCTGACAGATATGCATTGGTTTTCTGATCTATAGACAACAAGGGTGATTAAATTTTTCAAATATATTTTGTTAGTTTTGGTTGTAAGATAATAATAATATAACGTGACATTTATTTAGATAATAAAGTGGACTTATGAGGCTACGATTGTTTCCTTTTTTATATCTGCAGTGGAAAGCAATGAAATATGTAACTATAGTTCAGCATCTTAAATGAAAGCATGTAAATCCTTGTAATTATACTATGAAAGGAGCTTGGCACACTTTTAATGTAGTTTGGCTTCACAGTATACCAAATATCTATGTAAAAGATATTTGTAAGAGGCATGAATGTATTTTCATCTCATGTGAGCTTTATATTGGCTTCAAAGAGATTCAGTTCCAACCCAAGATTTTTGATTACACCCTAATCTCTAAACACTCTAATACACCCTGTTTAGCAAGATTCACTACAACCAGTTAGACATCCAAAGAGAAACTTCAGTGTTAGCAGTGTCAGCAAATACTTAACTTTCAATAAAGTGGGTTAAGTGCTGAATCAATACTTGTGTCTCTGCTGTTCTGAAGCTTCTGTCTAGTAATTATTTAATTTCTAAACACATGCAATTTGTGTCACACCAAGATTAGAAAGCAAATGAAATGGAGGGCTAGTGAATCATTGTATAGACCTCTCCATTAACTAGATTTTCAAAAATGATGTGATTAACATTCAATGTGTAAAACTTGACCAAAATAGCAGATTTTCTTATTCAATGTGAGGCAGATAATTGGCTCTGTCTGGGTTATTCTATTATGTACCGAAGAATACCTTTTATCAAAAAAATAATAATCACCAAGAAATAGGGTTGAACCTTCACCTTCTCCCCTATTACACTGAAAATAGATAGGCTAGTAAGGAACTAAAATGAGAGTGAAAATGAATAAGTGGTGAAAAAAGTAAAAAAAAATAAATTCAGGATTGATTGATGATGTTATCCTTGCAGTAGGTGGCAACTGACCAATTAACAACTTTCTGAATTTGTTTTTTTTTTTCCATGTTGATAACAAATTAATTAAGAACCAGATTCTATTTACTTTCTCATACCACAAAGGTTTTGTGTTTAGTTTTAAGGTTAGATGTCATTCTTTTCTTTAGAAAAGGTGCTAGAATCTGGCCTGAGGTCTGCCTTTCAAAAGTAGAGGACAACTGCAAGAAAATCATTACATTAAGGAATAGGCCTGCCATTTTAACAGTGCTTTCTAACACACATACGTAAGCAGTCCGTCAAACCCCATTCTGCTCACTTTCCACTTGGTGACAAAATGATACTTTTTCCTCTTTCACTTTCACTTTAGCATTACAGTAAACTGCACTGTGGCTTCAGACACAAAGATGTCAAACTACAGTATATTATCCTGGACTGTAAATGAAGATGAATGCATGTCACAGCAGAAGGGTCAGGTGTAGGAGACAAATTTGAGACTGTTTTTCCTTTACTTGGCAGCACATTCTGCCCTCTGTTTTCACAGAGGACCTTATAGATGGAATTTGGTAACATAAACTAGAGAAATATGGTAAATCAAGGCCATGGAGTACCATTTCAGTTTTCTTCACAAAGGGGGTCACTTGTACAAGGTAACTTCACTGAACTCAGTAAAGAAGCACATTCTGGTCTTTAATATGTGAGTACTTACTGTAGATGTAAGAATCTGTGTGTGAGATGGACAGGCCGTGTTATGGAGGAGATCAGATTAAGGGACAAAGGGAACTCTTGTGAGTTTAAAACTCAATATGCTTGAATAAATTGTAATGGCAAAGTAACTATGCCCAGGGGGAGGGGGGAGGGGAAGAGGATTATCCTGATTAGTGAAACATTACATTTTTCTCAAAAACCTTTAAAAACTGCAGAGTAGATATTATTATCCTCTCACTTCCCAGTGAGGTGGAGAATGCAGAAAATTGTAATTATGTATTTAGCTTTTTTTGATTTAAAAAATGGGATTTGTCACTAATGTACCAATTTTACAGAGAACTTAATCCAAGTACATTTTGAGCTGCTTTTGTTATAGTGAAAAATCTTACTCAATGTTAGAAACAAAGAAATAAAAAGGATAAAAGAGGGAATATTTCCTTGCTTCTGTTAGGATGAGAGGTATTTTACATTTAGCTACTTCAGTTAAAAAGTGATTGAAGAATAGACTCTTTGTAAACTATCCCTGAGGTTCCTTCATCTGATGCTGTTTCATGCTTTAGAAGGCTTTGAGAGTGTTCCTAATTTTGATTTGAAGTTATGCCATCTATTTTATATGACAAATTTTGGGTTTGTCTCATTCAGTACTGGTGATGGTGTTTAGGTTTCAGAATCAATTCAGAGTGAAAACGTAGGAGAACTTGAAAGATATGGTATAAATGTTTGACAGCAAATATTTACAAATGTATGCCCAGTTTTAATGATGTATGTGTATTACTTTCCCTCAGACTGTTGTAATTCGCAGATGAATTTATATGACCTAGTCAATTTCTAAACCTAAGTTTAATATTTTAAAATCTGTGTCAATGTTTTTATTGTCTCCCTTGACAGTAAGTCTGTGTAAGAACTAAACTGTTATCTTATACTAATAGTAAAACTCTATGTATAAGTATATTAAATAAAATAATCACACAACTTGACAGAAATGCATAATTATTTTCTATCTATCTTCCTATGCTTTGTCTACTTTAGTTGATTTTCTAAAGTTTTGATTTAGTACAGCAATTTAATAATATTCCTTTATCTGGTTACATACATGAAACATGCACTACACTGATAATGAAGAATTTATCAGATCTCAGAATTATTTTTATAGACAGAATCTGTATGGGTGAAGTGGGAAGAAACATTGTTGTAACCAAGGGAACAAACTTTTTTTTAGTATAACCAGAAAATTAATAGACCTCAATATTCATGTAGCAAGAAAAGTATACATGCAGATCAGTATAATTGCCATTTGCTGCCTTTGATTTTGCCATTTGTCGCCTTTGATTTTCCCATTTGCCTGTTGTCTTCTGAGTTAAGTTGAAAGGACCACTGTTTGGAGTATTTTCTACTTGGAAAAAAAAATATTTCATGGCTGTATTAGAAATACATTGCTTTGTGATATTCTAGTTTTGAATAAATAATTATTTCTACATTAAAATGATAGAATGCTTTGTATTTCCTTGGCTTTTGGCCAGATATTAAAACACTAACATTTGGAATCTGGGATTTATTACAAAAGATACTGGTTGGATAAAGTATTTATGATTTGATGTACATGGTCTTTGACAACTAAACTTGGATGAGGTTGAAATAATTAGTATGGTTTGAAGGGTAGTTTGTGTGTCATAACCCAAATTCCTGCATTCTTTATGCTGCTGAGTATTGAATTGATTTATATAAATGTTAGAGAGGATTATTTAGAGAACTGGTGGTGAATTATTTATAGTACCAAGATGTGGGGTTTTCTTTGCTTTTTTTTTTTTTTTAATGTTGACTGATTGAGAAAGCAATGAATTATGTTTTTAATTCAGAGGTTAGGTGAGCTGGACAATTTTCTGTTTTTGCTTGGTGCATCAATGCAATTGGCAGGTTACTGGGTAGACAAGAAGATTCTTTAGCTGAAGTCTGTAATAGACTTATAAATCTCTGTACACAGACAGGCCACCAAGGAGAGTCAGAGACCTGCACCTTTTTCACATGGCTCGTAAATACATACAGTAGAGGTGGAAAGCATGAGCTAATGTGAACAGCTAGGACAAAGTTTTAAAAGTTCCAGTAGAACTTGAGAAGTCACGAAGGACAACACAGCCATGGTTATAACTGACAACCTTAGACTGTGTGGGAATGACATGCAGATATGAGAAAAAAAGCCTAATATATGCAGAATGAGACTTAAACAGAAATTGGAAAAGAGAGAAAAATATTTCTAAGTAGCTGGGTTTTTTTATTTAAGACAAAACAAACCAAAAAATGGGTCATAGTGTGGTAAAGAATTGATTAGATCATTTTGGTCTTAATTTTAGGTCTAAACCTGGAAGTTGTCTGGTTTTGACCAGAAGAAGAGATTTAAGACATGGACTTAGTAAAATCTCAGTAAGTAACAAAACAGAAAACATTCATGCCTTCCGTTTCAGTGCTGGTGTTCTAGTTCATCATCTAGTTTAGACAATGTGATTTAGAGTGTGAGGTCATAGAAAGGAGTCTAAAACCTTTTCCTTCTTTTTTACTTTTCTTCCGTATGTCCCCATTTTCCTCTTGTCTACCCCCTGCCCCATGGGACTGCCTTTTTTGCTTGGTTATATGCTCTGGACGTAAGAGATGTCTTCTGGGCAATTCCATTTTCTGCTTGTGGTGAAATGATGGACAAGGTACACTTGTAAGACCTGGGCTCCAGGGAAGAGGAATATGCAGTTACATATAATAATATTGCAAAATACATACATAATTAACATTTTTCACAGAGTAAGGGATCAATCAGGACAAGGAATGTAGGCAGCTAGTTAAAGTCCTCTTCAGTTCGTATCACTCCGCTACAGTGGGAGGCTGGATTGGTATCGTACACCTGTGATCACCTTAAATAGCCACTGGATGTCACTAATGATCCATACAAATTCATCTTAACCCTTTGAGTATTTTCTTGTAACGCATGGAAGAATCAGCAAAAAGGACGCTCCCATGACCTTTGGGATATTAACTGTCTACCATCTACTTCTTCAATAACAGGTAAATAAGAAACTCTCAAAAGAAATAGGGATATGATCAACAGCAAGGTATAGAACGAGTTAAGATACTTCAAAGTACTATTTTTGAATATGAGATGATGGATACTTAGGACTCTCTTAAAAAAAGAGAGCCTTCCTATGTCTTCCAATACATAACCACCTAGGTGGAAGAACATCCCTCTTTAACACCAGTCTCTCTTCTTTTTCAAGTTTGTGCAAGCTGGCTGGAAATTTAGTGATTCTTATTTAAATGTTTCAACAACTCCAGGATCTTTCTGGAAGGACTGCAGGAATTCCTTTCCTTATCTAGAGATTCTAAATTATCTTGGCTATTTGATGAGAAATGAATAATTTTCCAACATGTTCATGTTATCTGAAAGGTGAAAATCCCAATACCAATCCATAGGACAGAAGTAGACTGCTGCCCACCATTGCAAGAACAGTAGTAGAATGAGAACAATGTCAAACACAAAGCATTTATATTCACCAACAAGAGTTGTTTCTTCTTATAATTGGGAAAGCCACAACAGTGATGAATCAGTTCTTCCAATCCTTTACTATCGAGTATATTAAGAGGAGAACAGGGAGAAACCCACTCTTCTATTGTAGAAACAAGGCTAAAAAGAAGCTTTTTCAATCTTTTGGTGTTATCACATTCTATCTGGACTCCATTGGCTTTTTGTTTGTTTGTTTGTTTTATTCATGATAGATGTTTTGTTTCTTCAAGGAGCAGCCATCTCCTTGGGAAATCCATGCATCTATTAATTAGCTTTTTTCCTCTAGCATTTCAACTTAATACTTTGTTACCTGACGTTAATGTCTTCTTTTGCTCATAAATGGTATAGAGATAGTGATCAGAGCTTCTAAAGACTCCTTTACAGATAGAAGACACCTCACAATGAGCTGTTTTCATTGATACAATTTTAGATTGCTCATTCATTAGCTGTATGCTGTGAAGCCAATTGAGTCTTTAAAGAGAACCATAGTACACTCTCCAGTTAAAAGAGTGCTTAGTTGCCCTGTTGCAACTGAAAAATGGTGTAAAATATTACAAGCTGACAGTAATTTGTCTGTACAAACAACTCAGATGCTAACAAATAATGGTAGAGGAAACAGAATGCTGGTTTGGAGGAAAATAAAAATTATGTTTTTCCTTAAATCTGAGCTTTTTCACACTGTATTTCTTAATCAGCTTCATCATCCTATCTCTGACTTTAGACAACAGCTCTGGAAAATGATAAACCAGCCTTCAACCTGTGCTTCAATATAAAGCACCAAGCCCAGGAGGCATACTTCAGTCCACACTGAAATATTGTTACCACCATGGAGATAAATTATTCCTCAGAGTATATGACTCAATAATATTAACATTAACTAAGTAAAAAGTGAAATTGCTACAGTGATTATAAAATTAGGTTGCCTTTTAAAAAAATTAAGTCTTCGGGAATCCCTCTTAGCAGGTGCTCCTCTTGCTCTATTCTGCCAGATAACTACATGCAGTGAAATGAGATGTGAAACCTCCATCTATCTTGAGATTAATAAATTAATTGTTTGTTCATGACTGAAGTAGTATAGAGTCACCTTTTTTGAGAGGACTGGCATTTGTAAGGTCTTATATCAAAACAGCACTTTCCCATCTAGTGCTGTAAAATCTGATGTAGGTTGAGTAAGGACCTGAAAATCATGGGAGATAGCTCCCGAAGTCTTCTGTATTTGTGTTAGCTGCCTAAGATGGCTTGTTCATTTTGTTTAGAGGAGAAAGAAGGGCTATCCTGGAGGAGATTCAGAGACTTTTGAGGTTGTGTTGCTCTACAGCAGTGCAATAATGGTGTTAAAAGAATTAGTGGTCCTGTCCTGGTGTCTACACTGTTGTTTCACTTCGGGTTTTGTTTCAGTAGGGTTTTGCTTCACAGCTTCACTAGTGGTATATATTTTTAGGTACATCTCATAGCCTGACTTTCCCTAACAGGATTAGGATTCATATACTCAAAGGCAGCTCAATGTTGCAAATCAAAGCTCTGAAAATCAAGATTCTTCAGGCTACACACTTAATGATGCACTTCTAAACAGAACTAAAATGCTACTGTTGAACCACTGTAAGGGTACTATAAATGTCTAAAGAGATTGTCCGGTTAGTGTAGCTGATGCATATGCCTTCCTATCTCTATTTCAGTTAATCATATATAAATATTGATATATGCATTTGGATTTCAATTCAAAAGACATACTGTGTCTTGCTTTTTTTTTTTTTTTTAATTTATTTTCAAATTCAGTAGCTAGATCTACAGGTAAAGATGTCAGGATCTCATTTACTTCTTGACACTGACTTTTTTAATGGTGGAGGTAAGAAATTTAGGGGAGCAGAAAAAGGAAGTGAGAATTTTATTTTGTCTTCCGGGAAGCACTCCGGGAAGACAAATCCTTTTCCTCTATACTGTGCTTTGCAGGCTTTGATGTTGCCAGATACAGTCAAATCCATGACATTACTCTGAAAAGCAAACAGGATTTTAAAAAAATGTGTAAAAGATTCCTATATGTGCTTAAAGAAAACAAAAATAAGAGCAAACCAACATCAGTTTTCGAAAGAAAACAGATATTCTTCATAATTTTTTTCCAGAGCAAATATTTATAGATTAACTGCCAATGTGTGTGTGTCAAGAGATTACTATACATATGTGAAAAAGAATATGAATAGAGAAAATGAAACTACAGAAATAGAAAGAGCACTTACAAACTGTGGTGACAGATTTATTAAACTGAGACCAGAGAAAGAATAATGAGTCAGAGTACATTTAAAAACATCTGTGTGATTGGTGATTCTTTTCACAGGCTGTCTAGTATAGAATAGACAATATACAAAATCAGAAAACGTAAATGCAGCAGCAAGTATAACTTGGGACTTTCTTTATCATGGAGGCCTTTATGTAGATAGTGTTGTTTCCTCTGTGCTTATACACCCCTAACCCACCCCACCCTACCGGGGAATATTTTCCTGATGTTCCAAACTGAATCAAAATTGCTTGAAAGAATCTCCTTTACACCAGGATAGTTTGTGCAGTGATTCTCTTCAGAGGTGAGGTCTGAGTCTCAGGCAGTAGAATAGTGTGAATTCAATACTCCCTGACTTCATGAACTAACCACTGATCTATCACATACTAGAGATGGATGGTGAAAGCTTCTTTGTCACCACCTTGTTAAAACATCACTTGATCTAGCCTTCAGAACCAACCTCCAGAAGAAGACGCAAGGCTGTTGTCGTGGTTTAAACCCAGTCAGACAGCTTGTCCACTCACTTCCCCCCCCCTTCTTTCCCTTCCCCTAATCTCAGAGGGATGGAGAGGAGAATCAATGCAACTCCCACGGGTTGAGATAAGAACAGTTTAGTAACTAAGGTATAACACAAATCACTACTGCTACCACCAGTGATAATAATGATAAAGGAAATAACAAGGGAAGAGAATACAACACCTCACCACCAGCCAACCGATAACTCGCCCCCCAGCCCCACCAAACACTAACCGATACCTCCTCCAACCCTGCAGTCCCCCAGCCCTTCTGGGTAACTCCCAGTTACATCCTGGGCATGACGTGCTGTGGTATGGAATACCTCTTTGGTCAGTTTGGGTCAGGTGTCCTGTCTCTGCTTCCTCCTGGCTTCCCCTCCTCCCTGGCAGAGCATGAGGCTCACAAAGTCCTTGGCCAAACCAAAACATCCTTGTTATCAGCTCTGTTCCCAGGCCGAAAGTCAAAACACTGCACTGCACCAGCTACCAAGAAGGAGAAAAATGACTGCTACTGCTGAACCCAGGACATTATCCACCCCTTATTCCATACCATTCACGTCATGCTCAGATTCCACATTTTCAATATACCATCACTCTTATCTCAGTGCATGGACCAGTCCCTATAAAGCTGCTGAGTC
This sequence comes from Pezoporus wallicus, assembly GCF_028554395.1. Taxonomy (NCBI): domain Eukaryota; kingdom Metazoa; phylum Chordata; class Aves; order Psittaciformes; family Psittacidae; genus Pezoporus; species Pezoporus wallicus. The sequence goes on from NW_026640488.1 coordinate 10,515,684, forward strand.
CATCTGGTCCATGATGTCAGGCTCCATCTCTTGCAACCGTCTTCCAGAGCAGGAGAGACTGTGTGCAGTGTTCACACTCGTGAAGAATCTGGGCAATAGCATCCATTGCTAAGTCCACCCCTTGATCTTGAGTCCATCTCTATGTTGCATTTCTGCCCTGATGGCCTGAATGTCATGGGCCCACCAGGCTCAAAATAATTCACTGCCCCCTTCAGCAGTTTCTGCAGCTTGTTGCTGGGGACTCCATACAGCTGCCTTCCATCTCCAACGCTTCCAAAGCACTGGAGGGGCCCAGTGGACTAGATACTTGCCCATACTGTCCCACACACCCTGCCACTCATGACTGTCCAGCCTTGGGGAAAATCTCCTGGTCCCCTATATCATTGCCTAACCCCAGACAAGACCCAAACCTGAATCTGCTTAGCTTTTGCGATCAAACAAAATGGTTGTGGGTAGAACACAGCCTGTGTGTGTGCCAACATGCTGATCCCCATCACAATCAGCAGGCAGGTCCCAAGGATACCCAAAGGCCATTCAAAACCTTCAGAACTCTCAGTTGATGCTGCTGTACTTGTCACTGGGGCTGGTGTAGCTGCTGTGCTTGCCGGCTCTCCCACCACCAGCTTCTCTTTTCCTGAGTCCAGCTCTTCCTCCTCTGCCTTGCTGGGAAATGCTGCCTGGTCTCTTGCATCCTCCTGGGGCTCGGCGAGCGGCTTCCGGGGAATGCTCTCGGCCGTCTCAGGGCTGGGCTCGGCCGCGGGGCTCGGCTCTTCCGCGGGGCTCGGCTCCTCCGCCGCCTTCTCCCGCTGCTTGGCAGCCGCCTCCTTCCTCTCCTCGACCGCCCCGACCTCCTCCAGCGGCAGCCGTCCCCTCGCGGCCTCCGGCCCCGCTCCCGCCGCCGCTTGGTCCCCGGGGCCGCTCTCCCGGGCCGCTTCAGCACCCGCCGGCTCCCGGGGCCGCTCCCCCTCGGCTCCCCGCGGCCTCACGAAGACGGAGGCGAGGGCGAGGGCCAGGACGGTGAAGAGCAGCCGGACGGCCAGGTACAAGTCCATGGCCATGTCCTTCCCGCCCTGCTGCTGGAGCCCGCCCGTATTACAAGCCATTGCCATAAAGCACAGTGAGACAAGAACCTTAGCCCAAGCCCCACACTTGATAAACACTAACACACCAAATACCGGCTCTAAGTAAGGTACTACATTCTGAAACTGTGAGATCAAGAGGAACAACCTTGAGAGCCAATAAATCAGCATTGTGACGAGTGACTATTATTCCGGTCAGATCTGTCGTTATCTCAACCCCTAGTGCCCCACGTTGGGAGCCAAAAAGAACTGTCGTGGTTTAAACCCAGTCAGACAGCTCGTTCACTCACCCCCCCCCCCCCCCCCCCCCTTCTTTCCCTCCCCCTACTCTCGGAGGGACGGAGAGGAGAATCTAAAAGAATGCAACTCCCACGGGTTGAGATAAGAACAGTTTAGTAACTAAGGTATAACACAAATCACTACTGCTACCACCAGTGATAATAATGATAAAGGAAATAACAAGGGAAGAGAATACAACACCTCACCACCAGCCAACCGATAACTCGCCCCCCAGCCCCACCAAGCACCGACCCATACCTCCTCCAACCCTGCAGTCTCCCAGCCCTTCCGGGTAACTCCCAGTTACATCCTGGGCATGACGTGCTGTGGTATGGAATACCTCTTTGGTCAGTTTGGGTCAGGTGTCCTGTCTCTGCTTCCTCCTGGCTTCCCCTCCTCCCTGGCAGAGCATGAGGCTCACAAAGTCCTTGGCCAAACCAAAACATCGCTATCAGCTCTGTTCCCGAGCCGAAAGTCAAAACACTGCACTACACCAGCTACCAAGACGGAGAAAAATGACTACTACTGCTGAACCCAGGACAGCTGTGTAGCAAGTGTTTGTATAAAATGGAAGCAAACCACAGAGAAGAGTTGGGTTTTAAACATAGTCCTTCATCTGAGTTCCCTTTCCAGTGCAGATCTCTCTATGTGCCCATGCTGGTTGTTGTAGATGTAATTTTGATGGGCCTCGCTCCTCTATGCAGTGTCTGGGGAACCCAGCTCTCTCAACCAGCATAGTGAGTTGTATTGCTAGTGGTCAACCATCTTACCTGCTGTGTTGTCTTACTCTATTACATTAAATGTAGAAACTAAGGGCTAAATGGTAGCTTATTTGGAAAAGAAAATGCATTTTTGTCAGTTCAACTTTGGCTATACCTGTATTTGATGCCTGATGTTCAAAACACAGCTTTTTATAGAGCATTTAATTTTGCACGTAATGGACTCCACTAGAGTTAACAGTGAGGTTTGAGTCAATATATTAAGAGGAAAAAGGTCAAAATTTGTAAAAGTTATCTGCCATGATTTTAGTAGTAAAATTTCTACTGACTTTGCCTGTTTCAGAATAAGGAGAACACCAAGGCTCCTTTAAAACTTTCACCCTGAGGGTGAGACAAGGGTCTGCAGTCTTTAATACTGAGCAGTACACTATTGGGTTGTTCAGCATTAGAAATTTGAATCATCACAGGAATGAGCTCACAGTTGTCTTGTTGAAGGATGTGGAACTCAGCACATGCCGTTTTTATATCAGGTTTATGCTTGCTTTGGGGAGGCAGAAATCTTGTGATCCAGCAAAAAACCCTGCCAGCATGTGCCCAAATGCTTTGAACAAATATGAGATGACAAAGTGAGTTTATACTCATAGAGCTGACAGAGTGAGGGAGAAGTGTTTTCTGTCATGCAGCTGCAGCACTTTTGATCTAGTACCAGCTACCTTAAAGATGAGTTGGCTACATCATTCAATCCCAGCCTGAGTCTCTCAGGCTTTGCCAACATGATGTTTAGTAGCTGGATACAGGCTTTGTCTGTGTGAGCTCTGTGAGAGTCGGACAGGATCCAGCTGTAGTTTTGCAATTGTACAGCTCCTGCTGGCCTCGTGTTGGTGGCAAACTATCAGATCCTGTTAGGAAGCTGCTTATGTTGGTTTAGGCTCAGGCCCATGCTAACAGTCTGCATGTTTGACCAGATTATAATATCACAGAGTGAGTTTTTATTTACTTAGGGGAAGAAAAAACAAACGGGTAAATGTGCATGATACTGCAAAATACTGCCCAGATACTGCAAAATACTGCCCAGACACTACCTTAGACAAAACCCATCTCACACTCAAAAACATCTTTAGTGAGTCATTTGTTTGGGAAGGCCAAAACCCAAGAGCCTGCCCTAGGTAAATTTTGAGCATTGTCATCTGCTTGCACTAGTGACAGAATACACATGTGCCAAAGCCCATCTGGGTAATCAAAACCTAATTTGTCTATATATTTGCATGCGAAATCTTTCACTTGCACACAAAGGAAAAACAAGACTGAGTTCTCTTTGAAACAATAATTCTTTGTGGTTGCAAACCAGCGCTAAAATGGGGCTAAAGGCAAGGTAAATTAATACCCCTAGTATGTTAATTTATGAATGCAACAAAGGTAGCTTTCCTAATTTTTCAGTCAGGACCTCAGATATCCCTGCTGTAGACTATTGTTTTTCCTGCTTATTCTGACCCTATTCACAGCTGTACTATGCATATCCCTGACGGAGATCAACCTCCTGGTGAGAGTGGTTCCCTTCTGCACAGCCCAAAAGATGAGATAGTAAGAGTGGAATATTGAAGAGAACATTATTATCAGAATTTCTCCTTCAAATGATGTTTATTAGTTTTTTTAATCTGGAATTTTTAAATATATTTCAGGATGTTGAAACATCTTAGGCTTTCTGAAAGTCAGCTGCCTTAGGGAGTCTTTGAAAGTCCTATTTTCAGCACTAGTCTGTACTGTCAAACTGCGCATGTAACTAGCCAGTGTGGCTTCATACAGCCCTTTAAGCTTCTCCCTCCCCTGCACTTTGTTATTGTTCCATTTTCTTATAATTTAGAACAATGGTTTCCAATAAATGATTCTAGTAAAGACATAACTTCCTCTGTTCAAAAATACTCTTGGAAAGAATATACTGATTTTCTGAGCAAAGCAAAGCTCTACTGCTAGACTGTTTCCATCAGGTATTTCTAGCTGTAAACAGAAATAAAGCCTGCTGCTAGCTGGCATTTGCCTTTACCAATGCATAGATATCTCTGGACCTGTGCAGTCTCAATGACTTTAGCTCTTCAATTTGGAGAATTGGCATGTAAGACCCACTGACTGTGTAAGTAGGGTCTGCTGAGTGCTCTGTCATCCCCTGAGAGAAAAAGCAAGCATAGCTTTGCTAGACTGTGATTCCTAATTTATCCATATAATTAAGCTCATTAGCCAAAGTTAAACTCTGTGAATGTTCTCCATATATCTCCATATATTTTTAATTGTGCTTAACATAAGTATCATGATCATAATGAAGATATCTGGAATTCTAAAAGGAATAGTGAAGAATAAATAATATATCTGTTTATCGGTCATTATGTATGATCTTTTATAAAACAAGCTTTTTGTAAAAGTAGTAGTAAAGTGTAGTGGTAAAGTGTAAAAGTAGTACCTTAGAACTGAAGACATTTATTGTCATCTCATAGATCTCTCTCGGTATTCTTTTTTCTCACCCAAGTATCATCTTTAACAGGTAAAAAAGCAAGTATATCTGAGGTCAGGATTTTTTGGTGTCACTCTTTGTAAGGTTTCTGCATCCTTCTGTGTGGTGAACAGATGCAGGGAGCTCTTTATGAGGACATGCAGGTGAAAAAAAAGCTTTACAGAGTGCATTTAAACTGCAAGTTGCAACTCTCACTGAAAGCACAGGAGGGCATACAAAAGCTCAGGCATTGTAGGGTGTTCTGTGGTAGTTAAGACAGTTTTAATTTGACCAAACTTAATGAAAGGCTTTAGATAGACCCCCTAAAGTCTCCCTGAGTGGAGGGATGTAACTATAGAAACCATCAAGCATGGGACATTTGTCCTCCAAGGGTTAGAGTTAGGGTTCCTAAACAAAACTTTGTGGTGATTTAAGTAATTGTTTTGACAATTTTTTTTTAATCAGAAATATTTAGCACTTCAAAAATAAAATATTCGGAGGGCCATTCTATATAATATTAATAAAAAAGGAGGTGAAATATTGAGGGTGATAGAAAATGATTTTGTTAGAATCATAGAATAGTTAGGGTTGGAAAGGACCTTAAGATCATCTAGTTCCAACCCCACTGCCATGGGCAGGTTCACACTAAACCATGTTGCCCAAGGCTCTGTCCAACCTGGCCTTGAACACTGCCAGGGATGGAGCCTTCATAGCTTCCCTGGGCAACCCATTCCAGTGCCTCACCACCCTCACAGTAAAGAACTTCTTCCTTATATCCAGTCTAAACTTCCCCTGTTTAAGTTTTAACCTGTTACCCCTTGTCCTATCACTACAGTCCCTAATGAAGAGTCCCTCCCCAGCATCCTTATAGCCCCCCTTCAGACACTGGAAGGCTGCTATGAGGTCTCCAAGCAGCCTTCCCTTCTCCAGGCTGAACAGCCCCAACTTTCTCAGCCTGTCCTCCTACGGGAGGTGCTCCAGTCCCCTGATCATCCTCGTGGCCCTTCTCTGGACTTGTTCCAAGAGTTCCATGTCCTTTTTATGTTGAGGACACCAGTACACAATACTCCAAGTGAGGTCTCATGAGAGCAGAGTGAGAAGGGTAGGATCATCTCCTTCAGCCTTTTGTTCTACATTCATTCTTCTTGTCACAAAAAAAAAAAAAAAATCATTTTTCTGAACAAATTTCATTTTTGCTTTACTGAAATAGTGTGCATGTATGATCAGGAAACTGAAAATTATTTATTCTTAGAATTATAATTTTAGTCCTTCCATTCAATTTGGAGTAATTACCATTACCAAGATCATTTTCACAGCACGAGTAATTTACTTACTATAACTTTGTCATTAATGCGCACAGATGGACCACAAAATGATTCCTAATATGTCCCTAACCATCATAGCTTTGAACTGAAATGGATTCAGACTAGGCAGGATAATCTAGCCTAACTGAGTGGACCATTGCAAAAGCAAGAGGTGGTAGACCCACATCTGATCTTACTTTTTTGCGCTTTTTATAATCTTAAGTGATTAATTGTGAACCCACCTTCTATTTCAGTGGTGAAACTAATTTGGAAGTTTTATAGTTTCACAGTCCTAAGAGATGTTGAGTCTTTCATGCTGTGCAGTTGCAAGGAAGACTTCAAGCATCACCATATCTCTAATAACAAGAGGACAGTACCTTGGAAATAGAGTGGGAAAGTTCCCAAATGTTTGTCTGTCTTTTTCAAGCAAGATTTTCTTTTTCTTGTCAGTTACTATTTCAAGTAGTTTGTCTATAGACAGGCAATGCCTGCATGCTCCCCTAACTATATAAATAATTCCAGTGATTGTAAAAGATTGTTTGACTAAGAAACTAGATAGCTCTTAAACATTCTACTGGATAAACCTGGATATACTGTTCTAGATCTTCTGTAAACTTTTGTATGTGGCTTTGGTTTTTTTTTAACCCGATTACTTTTACACCTAGTATTTATATCTTTTTATATCTCCTACTCTTTTTTTATGCCTCTTCCAACAACAATAATTCTAGAAATTACTAATTTCTTGATGATTTTTTTTTGAAAACTCTTTCTCCCTTCATATTTGTAACTTAATTTTAAATTTTGTTCACTCCTGAGCTTTAGTTGTATCAGAACAAGGTCACTTGGCTTCTTTTGTTTCTCTTATGGTTGCAAAATACTCTAAGTAAAATATTCTGCAAGGAAATTGTAGCTACATGTAAGCCCAATTCAGAACTCAGTGCAGCAAATGTGCCAAACTGACAGCCCTTCAGTCTCCAGCCCTGTCTTTATCTACAGGATAACAACAGTAATGGAAACTACCCCCCTCTAATTCCTTGAAAACTGTGTTTTATTCTCGTCTCAGGGTAACCTCCCCATATTCATTAAATCTTGGCATCTCAGCTAAGGTTTGCAACACAGTTGCTGTTGCTGGTGGTGCTATTTAACGCTGAAACTCATGCACCAGCAACTTGACTGGAACAGTACCCTCATATTTTTCTTAATTTGTGTGCATCGTGTTTTCCCGAGTTAAAGACTGAAATGTGCAAGTCCTGTAGTGTCTTTAACTCCATGAATACCGCGCTGTAAACAAGAAGCTGGTAATAAAATTATTCTGACAAAGTATCACAGGCTGGGTAAAACTAAGGTAGGAAATATTATCATGGAACAGCATTGCACTGCTAAAACAAAAACTCTCTGCATTTGTCACGCTCAGTAAAGGACTTGATATCCAAACTTATCTTAAATTTTCAGACTTCAGGAATATACCCACACCTTCTGTAATCACAACAGAATAATAATATAATAAATCAGTTTTATGAGTCCTGTCTCTATTAAATCATGCGAATAGTAATTAAACTGTGCAGCGAAGGAGCCACTGAATTCAATTTCAGCAAAAATCATCTTCCTGTCCGCTTTGAGGAAAAAGATTAGGTTTAGAGGTGAGAAGTAAATGGAGTGAGATAAAAAGGAAGGGTGTTCCTCACACTGTTTTTCAACTATTTTTTTCTCTGCTTGGCATAGAAGGTGTTTACAAGTGCTGGAAGCAGACTTCATATGGATGAATGAAAATAAGTGTTCATAATCTAGAACTTGAAAAAATAGAAATCTAAACTTTGGTAATTAGCCGTGGGGTAGTAGCAACCTTGAGGGATGATTATTGTAGGTATCCATGTGGGTCAACACTAGCTGAGCTGTTCACATTTAAAAGGAATCCCTGTCATTCTGTTCAGCTTATCTCTCTCTCCTTTTTAAACACATTTCTTCCACCTGAGCTCCCAGCCTGCTGGAGAGGTGTGCATGTCACATGAAAGCATTGCCAAGTAGTTACTAATTGGTGCCCCAACTGGCAATCTCAGAAGATAGGCCAAGGAAGGAGACTGAAATCTTTTCCAGGTCAGCTCAAAGGCACTTTGGGGCAAACGTGAAAAACTCATAATGCTCCTGCCTGTGTTTACATCTTTTCCAGCAGTCAGGCCACTGTTTTTAATGAGCACCAATTATTCCCTTCTGAATAATTGTTTTTACAAAGTGTACTGAGTTTCTTCCTCATGTGAGCTGAGGATATCACTGAAAACAGATCCTTTCGCACACATGTATATGTATACATGTATCCACTGCTATCCATTGTTATGTCAAAAATAGGCTTTTATTGGAATAGAAAATAAACTTAACTCTAAAAAGTGTTTGTCAGCAAACCTGAGCCTATGTGAGCATTGATCCTGTGAAAGTCTGACATGATGAAGTCATAATTCTTCAGAGGTGGCATTTCAGTTCCAAGTGCAATTATTTTTCTTTTTTGCAAATAGACCTTTTGAATGGCTGTTGCCTAAGGGCTTTTATTTCATTTGATGGGTATATGTTCTTTACGGTTTTATTGCCACTTCACCTGTACCTGCATGATCATTTCAGCACAAGGACTCTGAGCAGAAGTCTGACCTGTTATTCAGTAGAAGGCAGGGATTTCCTTTAGGCTGAAGACAACAGATGATAGTTCGCTTGACCTCATGCCAGAGGTGTGTATGTCAGTTTGCATTTGCTTCTGAAATCAGGTTTTCTTATTTTTCAGTCTAACTTCTGACATCCCTAGTAGTCTGTATAAACAACAGAGAATAACTGTTTACATAAGGAATGATTTTCATACCTCATCCTCCTGATTCAGATTCATTCAAGCGATTTAAAGAAAAAGGTCTCAAGTGTTGTTTTACTGTAGCTCTATCACAGAAGTCATTTATTCTGGGTTGAGATTTAGGAGACTTTTTGGTGGTTTTGGTTTGTTTGTTCTTTTTTTCCAGCATTAAATTAGTTTGACGTCACATGATCCTTCCTGAACCGGTGTATTTTGTCTGGCTGAGATAGAGTTAATTTTCACCATAGCAGCCCTCACAGCGCTGGTCTTTGTATTGGTCACTAGAAGGGTGTTGATGACACACCAGTGTTCTAGCTACTGCTGAGCAGTGCTCACACAGCACCAAGACTCCCACCAACATTCCCTCCTCACCGGTAGACTGGGGGGTGGGGAAGATCTTGGGAAGGAATATCACCAGGACAGCTGACCCAAACTGACCAAAGGGATATTCCATACCATATTCTGTCTGCTCAGCAATATAAGCTAAGAGAAAGAAAGAGGGAGAAGGGGGCATTAGTTATTATGACCTTTGTCTTTTGGAGCAACCGCTATGTGTGCTGAAGCCTTGCTTCCTGGAAAGTGGCCAGACATTGCCTGGTGATGGGAAGTAAAGAATGAACAGTTTTTTGTTTATTAAACTGCATTTGTTTCGACACGCAAGTTTTCTCCATTTTATTTTCTCCCTCATCTTTCCCCTCCCCCCCTATCCTGTCAAGAAGGGGAGTGATAGAGCAGCTTGGTGGGCACCTGTCATCCAGACAAGGTCAACACACCACAGGCCTACCATGCCTCATCATGGTCTTCATCACTGGCTGCAGGATAATCTCCTCCTGCACATGAAGCACCTTCTCCCTTCCTTCACTGACATTGGTGTGTGCATGGTTGTTGCTGTCATGTATTCTCACTCCTTTCTCTGGCTACCACTGCTATTGCACTGCAAGTTTTTTCCCTTCTTAAATACACTATCCCAGAGGCACTACCACCATCATGGGCTCAGAACTTGTCAGCAGTGGGTCTATCTTGGAGCTGGCTGGCACTGGATCTATCTGACACAGGGGAAGCTTCTGGCAGCTTCTCACAGAAGCCACCCCTGTAGCTCCCCCATAATCAAAACGTCACCATGCAAGCCCAGTACAATTGTTCAGCTAATTTTCAGCATGCTGCTTTTTCTGTTTGATAGGTTCAAAACCACATCTACCCTTGGTTCTCAGGACCAAGGGTATATCCTGATACATCCCAGCTCTTGCTGGGTGATAGCCAGGGTGTGTACTATTCCCCTCTATTTCTTTTCCACAATTTAGACATTGCCTGCAGAGAAGCTTCAGGCACACTCCAGTATATGAGATGAAAACAATATAGCTTCGCTGCTTAGGGCATTCAGTTGACTTTATTCTAATGAAGTTTATAAGAAGTGCTTACATACTAAAACTTATGTATGTGCTGAAAGACTCTTGCAAGTCAGATTCCAAATCCTGCATTCTTTGATACTTAAGGTCTCGTTCAAAATCAAAACAGGAATATCCAAATGGCTTTGTAACCTTATCATACTTTTACTGGTGCTTGGGCTACCAAATTTCTTAGATATTTTTACCAGCATACTGAAATTGCATTGAACAGCTATTACAAGTTTACCCCAAAAGTTGTAGTAACTAACAGCTTCAAGGCTGTCTCATTGAAGCTGTAGGGCAGAAGGGGTTCATACATGGGCCTCAGCTTATTGTTTTTGAAGTATGTGGATGGGGAGCTGCCCAGTTTGAATTACAAATGCTAAGGTAGCTGAGTGTTCATATGTTAAAAGACCAATGAAAAGCACTGTGTGGATGAATTTCTGCAGACCCTTCAATATTTGAATTTATGAGGGAAAGGTGTGGAACTACCTGCTCCTGCCCATGGCAGGGGGGTTGAAACTAGATGATCTTAAGGTCCTTTCCAACCCTAACTATTCTATGATTCTATGATTCTAACTATGCTTCAGATAAACCACAGAATTCTCTTGCTTCTAATACAGTGGCTTCAAATTAAAGGCTTGCTACCTCCGCTAGCACATATGTGAAGATGATATTGATCCAAGCTCAGCTGCAGAGGTGAAGCTACCAACTTGAAGTGAATCATGAGCTCAGGAGGTGAAACAAGGGGAAGATCGTATTAGTAAAGAAACTGGAAACCTCAAGCTGTAACAGAAAAGAAAGCCCAATTTTATTTTGATGGCTACTAGCACTTTTGGACATCACTGTTTTCCTGCTACAGTATAGAACAGTCTGAAGTGAAGACTTTTAGTAGTTTCCTCTTGTTTTGTTCCCAGTGCTGGAGTATAGAGAGTTCACTGATGACATTGCGGCATCATTTAGAATGAAAACTATACTGCAAATATGTGATCAAAGAATTAAAGCCACCCTTTTAGATATTTTGAAAAAAGCTATCTGTAGATATTTGCTTTTAGATTGTTGAATTTACACTGCTTTTAAGCACAAGACAACATTGTATAATTGTATGATGGGGGGTGTTTCATTCAAGTTTGGAAAGTTTGGATAGTTTCATTTCTTCTTCTTCAAAGCCACTGAACAAACCCCACTTTATATTAGACTGTCTTTTGCTCTGACATGGGCAATTTCTTGTTTGTCACTTGAACCTTCTGTATGGATGTTCTTAAGGAAACTGTGCTTATCAGAAAAGCTGTTCTGCATCATGGATTCCAAAAGTACTTTGACCATCTTCAAAGGATAACAGAAAAAAAGAGTAAAACAAGAAGTTAATAATAATGAGTCCTCTAAAGTGAAGAGCAGTTATGGGTAACTTACAAGTATTTTGTAAGGATAAAATTTTTGAAGGCCTTAAACAGTGTTTACCACAAAAGTACAGCTGTTGTGAAGTAGAGTATGCCATGACCTCATAAAGTTTCTGTAAATAAAGCTATTACATATAAGTACACAATGGATGAAAATTGTATCTCTTCAGTATAGCTTCCTCTGTTACTGATAAAATTGCAAGCCCTTTGGGTACAATTTAATCCTGCAATGGCTTCCTTGGAAAAAAAAAAAAAAGGGAAGAAACTTTAATGTTGGGAGTTATTGCTAATTTATTTTTGTTGGAAATCCTTCTGATGCTTTTTTGTTTTACAAATAACAAATGCACCATAACTTGTAAGATGTGTTAGCAGAAAGGCAATTTGAGGTTTAAGCTCTTAGTTTACTGTTTTGAGTTTCAAGTTCTACTTGATTTTTTTTTTCAGCAGAGGACAAAAATGTATATTTTTATAATAAAGAAGATAGAGCTATTCAAATATTCTTTCTTTAGTATTCTTGTCATCGGTGCAGTAATAAGGGTCCATTTTCATTCCAACAGGAGCAAGAAATGAGAATGAATCTTCCTTTCTTCCCACTGCTTCAGTAATACAGGGAAAGCTCTTTTTGTTTCCCCTGGTTCCAGATTTCCAGCTTTTCACTTAAAATGTATTACCAAAGGAGAAAGAGAATAGAATGGATTGTTAACCATGGTAATTATAGGACTCATTCATTCATGATTACTTCAGTTCTGTCTCTCATTTATCCCAAGTGTTGGGCAAAGTTTTCCTCATTGCTCGTCTTTCAGGAATTGATGTAAGTATGTCTGAATATATGCTTCTTTCTGGTTTAGCTCTTACTTTAAGCATGCCAATTTCATTTCCAGTTTAGGGTGAATGACAAAAGAGAAGTGTTTATTTACTCGCACCTTTATTATTCTGCTGCTTTGAACCTTCTAATTCCTCATTCATTGAGAAGAAAGAGTACATTTGACAAGTCACATAACACAAATAAGAAATAGTAAATGATGAACGACAAATAGAGGTAGCCCTTCATTGTCATTTACCCTAAGGCTTCTTTTCACCATTCTGGCATTACAAAAGGATCTCAGAGTCAGAGAAAGCACCTATTTTGAGGTTACTTTCAGCTGACAGATGGGTGGAAGGGAACTTATTATAAATAATTGTAAGCAATAGTAAACAAACAACCTCAAAAGACAAACAATTCCAACCATTTACAAATATGCATAAATAATATCTGAATGACCTGAGGCTCATGTTTGGAAAACTGATTAAATAATTTTATTTCATGGCACATTGTCATTTGTAATTTCTCCCACACTTACAATAGGATCGAATGTAAGACAAATTTTGAAGGCAAAAAGGCCAGACAATGTGAAGTGAATGAAGCTGCACATCTCTGGGAGATGACACTTCTATAATTACTATAGACACTGATATCTGTGAAGTGTTTTGATGGGGACTGTATACATGAAAAAGAGACAATCTATTACATCCTTTATACTAACTTGGAGGTCAGAGACCATGATGTTCTATGTTTCTGTTTAGTCAGAGACAGAGAAGGTGAAAGTCTAAGGGGATTTGGCATAGATCTAGGCTTTGGTAAATGAGTTGGATGCTTCCTTCATCTGGGATCAATGAAAATGAATCCCAAGAACTACCTCTCAGCTGAAGATTGACACAGAATGGCAGGTTTTAGTCATGGCTTCAGACTCACCTATTTGAGAAGACAGAAATTGCAGGCAACTGTCCTGGCTCTAAGGATTTGGGAGAGCAAGTCCTTTTCCCCATCCTCAAAACAGAATCATTGTCCCACCCTATAAATATTTCATGATCCATTTTCCCACAAAACTTAGGCGAGACATCTGACAGCTTGGTTGCTTCATGTGCCCTGGGTCACCCACCCCACAGTCCTTCTCTTCAAAACCCTCCACTCTCCTTCCCCAATTGCTTTGCTATTCCCACCTGTTTTACATAAAAGCCAGCCAATGTTTAAAAAAAGATCCTAAACTTCTGAGTCAAGAGCTACTTACACACCAACTTGTTCAAAATATGTGTAAGCATTTGCTTTATTCTTTAACTTTTTGCGTAAGTTGGTAGTCACAAAGTGTTATAAAGGATTTCTTCAAGCTTAGTATATTTCCATTAGGCACTAATAAAATGAATGGAAAAGTAGTGAGATCCTTACCTTTGGCTTGTCAGAGAAGGTCTATGCAACTTTTAACTCTGCCCAGCAGAGGGGAAGAAGAAGGTAGAGTGGAGGTGAGTGCAAGAGCAGAACAGTGCTAGCCTGTGAACTGGGGCTAAGAAGAGAGTAAATCATCTCTACCGTCACACGCCTGTCACACTGGCTGACACATGTAAAAATGCCTGTGGCAAATGAAACCTCTGAGGCTTACATCAGGAAGCAATGGGAAGTATGTAAGAGACTTTTCTTGGGAGCTAGAATTGGAAACTGAAAACAAGAGATGCCCTTTTTTTTCTGGCTTTAATATATGTCCTGGGTTCAGCAGGAACAGACATGCAAAAACTCTAATATCCCTTAACCCATACTAACAAGTTCGAATTTATTTACTTTTTGAAATATAAACACTCAAAACTTCATCTTCATCTCATCAGTCACATTCCATCCTGTTGACCATGTTAGCAATTAACTCAGAGGTGGTAAAAAGGGAGTTATATTACTGCTGAAAGCACAGTTACAACTGCAAAGTTTGAATTACACTTTGAAAGTGGAATCTATCCATTAATGACTGAGATCAGTTTTTTTTCCTAAAGCTAGATCAGTGAATTCTATTAAATGATTTTTTGTATGTGGTTCATACTTTTTATTCCAAAAATGATAATATTTGAAGTTTCTATTATAATGTATCTGTCATTAACAGTTCTGGAAAAGAAAATGAACCCCTAACAAGCCATAGAGAGCAGTTACTCGTGAACTGAACCGCTGTCTCCATTGGGTGCAGAGTTCCATCTAGCCCTGAACCACCAGAGCATATAGAAAAATCTCTGGTCTCACTTGAAGAATCCACCATAAGACAGTGCCACCAGTGTGGTGCAGTTGATAAGAAAACTATCACATCGATGCTATGACCCAGTGGTGTTTAATGACTCCTGTAGTAAGAGGGGTGATCCTCAAATAGTGGTATTTCCTCACGCATGCCTTAGATATAAGCAGAATAATACCTAATGTGAGAATATAACAGCATTATGAGATGTTTCTGATGTTTTATCTTTCAGTTCACTCTTTGTGTTTTCTGGATGAAGTTGTGAAGGAAAATGGTAATAAGAGTTCTGCTTGAGCAGTTTAATTACTTTTTATACGAGTCCCCTGCAGTGATAACACTCCAGTTTCTTCTGTCTTTGACAAGAGACTTGTCTGGGGACTGGAGGCTGGGGAAGGGAGAAAAGAGGAAAATGAATCCTCCCAAGTAATCCTAAGCCGTGTGAAGGACTTCAATGTTTCTGCTTTCTCTCCCAGTTTGTGACACAGAAAACTCGCCTTTGTTTCAGGAGTGAAACATGCCAATTCAAATTGGTACTTATCGTTTCTCTTGGCAAGTTAAACATCATCAGTCGTAATGTTTTTAATTGAAACTGGCTCATACGGTGCCAGCAGAGTTCCTGTGGAAGTCAGTTTTGCACAAGGGAGTGAGAAGGATAAGCTCAATGAAACAGGGAACAAACCAATTACAGAGGCCAAACTGAACAATAAAACCATTGTAAATTAAATTCTTTTGACTTTAAACATTTGAGGCTCAGACCCTGTCAGTACAACATGTTCTGCTTCTTATATTCACCTGCTGCTAGCCAGTGCCAGGGCCACTGCTGTGGGCTTTTGTTCTGACCCAGTATCGTAGCTCTTGTGTTCTTAAAGATTGACCGCTAGCAGAGCTGTATTATCCTAATATCCTAAGTCAGACATGACTAAATTAGTTCTTTGCTACTTTTAGAAAGTTCCCTTTACTTTGTTTTATAGTGCTGAAAGCATCAAAACCATTGCTTAGAAAAAAAAATAAAATCAAATGAGACCTGCAGCTGAGGCAAGGACAAATTATTTCAATAGGCAAGGGATTGTTTGAGTCTGTATTTCTGTTTTGAAATCTCAGTCCTTTTGCTTTAGATCTTGACATGCAGCCACACTGTTTTCCAAAGGATTTGAACAGTCATACAATTACGCACATAGCCTGCATGTGTGCACATATCAGCCCCCCAGTGGTGATTTTCAGTTGGATATTTTATTCTTTGTACTTGCATTTTTGAGTGTGAATTAAAAAAAATTCTTATTTTGTGCTTTGTTTTCAAAAGCTTGCCTACAGTTTTCCTTGGCTTTTGTCTTCTTCTTTTATCATTTGAGCAATGGGACATGAAATGGAAGAAAGAAAGATCAAGAAAATGATAGAAGGTTTGGAAAGCAAAATCCGTGAGGAGAGAAAAAGGTTAATAAGATAAGTGGAATGTTCAATTTAAAGAAAAGAAGACATAGGAAAAGCATGATAGCTCTCTACAGATATGTAAAGGGACAAGGGAAATTATTCTCATTAGTCACCCAAGACAGAGTAATATGCTTGAGCTGTTGCAAGGAAAATGTTGGTTAAATACATAAAAAACTTTGAAACTATAAAAACAGATAGATGATGAAACAAACTGCCAAAGGATGTTAGGGAGTCATTTTCTCTAGAGGTATTCATCTGTTAGAGATGGTTTTGGACCAAACAAATTAAAAGAAGTAACATGACACAGGAGGGATGAAATGGATAGATGACCCAGCAAAAGTCCTTTCACACTCAAACAGTTCTGGGGACAAAAGACAATGCTTGAAGGAATATTAAAAGGCATGAAGAAGAGTGCATATAAAGTGGCAAAAAGAGAAAAATTGAAAGAAGGCTTTTAAAATGTTATGATGTTTAATAGCAAAATAAATGAAAGGGTCAAGTTTTTAATATTAAAAAAGTTAAAGAAATACCTCATCACTGCCATTAATCCTAAATCTTGCCAACAACTTTGAATACTTCAAATGTACATATCTGGGTAATCTTTTTAGACTCAGTTGTCTATGAAAGCAAGTAGAAGCACACTGGATGGAATCCAGAACTTGTAGAACCTTGCATCTTCTTATTTTGATATATGCATCCAGGCAGAGTCTTGTTGATGGAGGGGTAAAGCGTTACTGGATTATTATAGGAGGTATTATGATTATTGTCCAAAAAACAAAATGAAATATTTTTTAGACTTTTTCATCCTGAGCCATAACTTGTTCTCCTTATAGCTATAGTAATTTCAGTAGATCCACTTGGAAATGAAGATACCATTCATTATGAGGAAGAATGGTGCAATCTGGCCTTCTATCATGTGTTATATTTATTAAACATGAGGATCATTTATGACTTCATGTCTCCTATTCCACAGAGAGAAAAGATTAACATACATTTCCTATACACTTTGGTTTGATAATGCAGTTCCAGAGTCTAAATTCATTATGAATAGTGACATCCATCCAATGAGAAATACCAAACAAGGACACACCACTTTTATTTAGGTAAAGAGCACCAATATGGCCGTATCTGGGAACACTCCCCACATTTATGCTGATCAGAATGAAGAGAGAGAGAGAAGTGATTGATTGCTTTTATGTGGACTTGAATGTGCTGGAATCCCTGCAAAACAGGTGTGGCAGGTTTGTAGCCTTTGCTTGAGTTCATGCATTCAGAAAGAAAACAAGTCTTGCATTGTAGCACCACAGGTCAGAAGGAAATGGTTTTTATGTATTTGGACAAGAAGTAGCATAGATTTTCAGGCTTTTGAAAAGTGACTGAAATATAGTGACTGCACTGCAAAGCTACACTTGTGTGTCCAGGCTGGTGATTTCATGCACATTTAAGACCTGGGGAGGTTTTGGTTTTGCTTCCTTCTTAACTAATTTTAAATATAATTTCGCTACTGTTTCTGTGAGTTTATGGAAACTTATTTCCTGCTTTTCAGCCTGCCACAACATCTTTCTGTTCTGTGACTTTTCCACAGAGGACAGTGGGAGGACATAGGTGCTGTGCTTGTCATGAAAAGTGGCAAAGCACTGGTGGACTTTGTGTAGTCCAGTAGTTACGGACGTATTCCACAAAAATCATCTGCCAGCAAGGTAGGTGTTATGCAGTACTGTGGTGAACAGACTTAGGTGTAATATCCCACATAAGTCTTGGCTAAACAGGTTTGTATTTATGGGCAAGACTGAGGAACAAGCAAACTGAAGTACAAACTTTAGTTAGCTCCTTAACATCAGTACTTGCATAATAACTCAGACTGTGGCATTGTATTATTTAAACTATTTTATTTCTGTTACCAGTCATACTTCCTCTCTTACTCTTTCTTTGACTCACTGCATAGTCCATCTTGTCTCTTGATTCTTTCAGTCAAGGAACATGATAATGTACTCATACCTTCAAATACTGATAAACATGGTAAAAAAAGATACAATTAACATTTACATATGAGGTATAAGGATATGATTAAATATTATTGAAGAAAAATCCAACCAAAATTATACTGTTACCTATCATTTCTGTTTAGCCAAATGCAGCCATCTAAGGATAAACTCAGAAATTGGATGGTTTCTCTGGATAATTATGGGTAATCTCTCCTTGGTTAGTCAGATACTCTTCCATACGCGTGAGGACAGACAAAGGTGCCTATAAAACATGACTGCTCAAGATACCATGACAATCTTAACACTATCTTCTGTCTGAATTGTTCTATGCTTCTATTAATGTGGAATTAAATAATATAGAAATTACTGTCTGTTGATGTGATATTGTATGAAGTATCAGTTTCTTTTCTGTTGCTTGAGTAATACTTCCAAGATGTGTGTCTCAAAATTTGAGGAAAGAAAACCAAGAACAAACTAAAGGCTTTTCAAGAAGTCTGAAGAAAAAAATTAAGCACCTATTTGAAAATTCAAATTTTTATGTTATCTATGATTGTGGCGCAGAATGTTAACACTCATTTTTTAAGAATGTTGGTTGTTATGTCTCAAGCATGAGATATTTTGTGTCTGGCTTTTGTTTAGTCAGATTTCACAAAATCAAGTTTCAACACTTTAAAATACTGAGATTTTTCTTCAACAAGGTCATTGATGTTCATACCCAAAGGAGATTATTCATTTCTCATTGTTAGGTTTTTCTTAAGAAAGGCAATTTATAAATGTATTTCTCTAGACAAACAGAATTGAAATATTTAATGTACTTTATAGCTTTGAAATTTAATCTTGTAAAAAAACTATAACCAAATCCCATTTCCCACTAAAGTAATGAAAATAAGACTTGAGGAGAACCCTGTCAGGAGGACAGGTTTCCAACCAGAAGGATGTTCTTTTCAACTAAGCATATTTAAGACCAAATATGGTTTTATATTGATATACGTTCTTTTATATGTTAGTCTAATTCTTAGTACTTTTGCTCTCAGGCTTCTGAATACACCCGTTACCACAAGAGAAGTTCCATTGTAAAATATTCAGTTATTTGTGCCAAAGGTTAACTGAATCCATAGTAAATCCTTTCTTTTCTTTTTCTATTTATGTAAACTACTGGTATAGGTTTTGAAAAAAAAACAACATATTTGGGTTTTAGATTTAATTGCAAAGCTGATTTAATAACTGTTTAATAACTCTCTTGAGTTTTGTTTTATGTAATCCTGTGTATCTGAAAATAGTCATAGCAGTCCTCTCAAAGAGTGAAGGTGATACAAGACCCCAAAGAGATGTATAACAAATCAAAGATGTCCTAGACCTCAATTTACATAGACAAATCCTTTCCTCTCAACCTTAAATCCTTAAAACACAATTTATTTAATCCCTGCGATAGTCAAACACACTGAGCGTGTGCAACAATACGTCAAAATCATTAGCACAAACCCTTAAGATAGTGTATTGAATTTGTATAAACCAGCCAAATCCTTTGAGATCTTAGGTGTCACATCTGACTTTCTGAAGGAAACACTGTTTTAAAAGTTGGTACCAAAATGATATTGCTGGTTCTAGTGTTCAAGTCCTATAACATAATGTGCTTCCAGCAATAATTTTTCAATATCAAAAAGGGGAGACTAGACAATTCCCAGAGGTGATACTGGAGTATATTGCTTTTCATCTCTAAGGGTTTTGTTACACTGTAGTTGTAGATGTGAATTATGCTTTTATGGTATATTCAAGCTAATGAATACTTTATAGCTCATTCAGACTCTTACAATTGCAAGTTACATAGTAGCTGCAGGTCCAGCACTACACAGGATCTGGTGTGGTTTACCATATCGCTTTGGACATATTAAAATACTGGGTCAATCTTTGGGAAACCACAGATAGACTTTTTTGTTGTTTGGTGTTTTTTTTTTTTATTTGGTAGAAGTCAGCTTAAGTATGGATGTTCAAGCTGTAGTGCAGAAATCATAGAATGATTTAGTTTGGAAGGGAACTTAAAGTTCATCTAGTTCCAACCCCCTGCCATGGGCAGGGACACCTTCCACTAGACCACATTGCTCAAAGCCCCTTCCAACCCCAAGGTCACTAGCTCAAATTTAGCCCAGAGATCTGCTGGTTGTTTAACTGCCTGAGTGAATGGAGTGAAATAGAATCAAACTAAATTTCTAAATATCTTGAGGAATATATGTCAATCTATTAAACCCCATAGTTACATGCATCAGATGGTGGTGGAATGAGATAATGCACATGTGCTGTAAACTGATCTGTGAAGCTAATCTATTCAGGCTACAGATCAGTGGGTCCTGCTCTGTTATTGAGTCTGTGCTCTGAATTTCTGTCTCTAGGACAGTAATTTTTTGTCCTAAAATAAAATTTTCCAAAACACTGTACTTTCACTATTAGATAATGCTTTAACATTTAACAGCCTAAATCCCAAAGGCTTAGTCTCTTGAAATGTTCGTGTCATCTCTGAAAATGGATTTGGAAGTCTTAAGTTTTTCAGAGAGCCTTTGGTAGAACGTTCTTCCTTAGCTCTATCAGGTTTGTTCACTTGGAACAATGCATTTTTAAAGCATTTTCTGACATTAACAGTCTGGCTAAAAAAGGCTGTGAGGGTAGTTTTGTTACTATAGTTATTGTAATTCATCTTGACTGAAAGGAGTGCCATGTGGTAAGTGTCTACACTCCATAATGACTCAATAATCAGGAATATGCATTTAAACTTGATTGGTGATCCAGGCAAGCTAAGAAAAGGTTTTTAGAGGGGGGATGCATGCTGGGAAGGTTTGCAGCTTGTTTTTTTCACAGTCTGATTTTTGCTGGAAGCTGGGGCTGATTCATCATTATGTTACTCTATTTTCATGCTGGCATAAGCCCATTTTCTGTAACAGAATTTCTCTGATATAAAGCAAGAGAGTTAAAGTAGTAAAGCAAAGGCTACATTTTTAAACTGGCACAGTCAAAACAACCTAGCCTGCTATATTTTTTTCAGTGGTAAATTGTAGCTACTAATTCCAGTCAAGAGGAGCTATGTGCTGATGTACTAAGCATTATGTAAACCATACTATTAGGGAAAGACATTTTTCTCCTCTGCTTGAATCTAGGTGGCTATGGGACAGTAATGCAAAATTCAATGCGGCAGGAGAATGAGCAAGAGCTACCACTACAACTACTACTACAGCTACTCCTTATGGTTCTGAGCTGTGTGAGAGGGAACTTCTTTGTTTTTAATCCGATGATAGTTGCATGTGAACTGAATAAATAGCCTTGGGGAAAAAAAAAATAGGGTAGACCTCATAACTTTGTCTTTCTTTATTTTAAATACGTTTTCTTTTGGCATAATGGATGGTTCCACCTCCCCTGCATCTCTTTTCCTCCTCGAGAGCAATTTAGCCTACAGCTTGGAGAGTGAGGAGACTGATGTTATTGTTTCCCAGGGTGGTACACTAACCAGTAGGTTAGCACTTAGTATCATGATTTTCAAGGAGTCAGTGCCAAAGTGGGGCACTTCTTCAGACTGGAAATTGTAAATTCTAAAAGTCTTTCATAAGAGTTAGGAACATGGCCCATGAATTTAAGTGGTTCGTGAACCTCTTGGATCACAACTTTTGTCTTGGCAACCTTGACAGCCCAAGCTCTTACTTCAGAGTCTGCTTCTGCCTATGCATTTTCTGTATGATGTAGCTGGAGGTAGCTAACAGCCTAATTCTGTGAGAAAACATTTACTGCTTATAGGTGTGTTTCTCTTCTGTTTGCAAATTTCTGGAGGAAAAAGAAAAGGCTGAGTTTAGCAGAGGGCAAATGTGGTCTGACTTGATTTTAGCAAGTGCAGTGACCAAGAGGTTTTTAATCATTTTGCCATCTCTAAAAATAATTATATGACAGACACAGATATACCACTTCACAGGGCCCAGAGTTCAGGTTATTGATGTCAAGGTAGAAATAAACAAAATTTTCCTGGCTACTGAAAAGTTTATAAGCCTTTGTATCTTGCATCATATGGACTAATTAGAAAATGATATATGCAGGTACTGTTCAGATTGACTGGCATTCCCTCATTTACCTGGAAAGGCAAGTAAGTTCTGCTTTTAAGAAAACAGTGTTTTCCTAGTTTCATATGGCAGCCACTCAACTTACTTCATTTCTTTGCAAAACAGGAACTTCAGCATTTCATTTTTTATCTTTTATCATTAGATTCCTACAGCTTTAAAATGATTTTCCCCCTAGAAAATGCAAATCTATTCTTTTGTAGTGAAAACCATATTATATATGCAGCATGTAACTTTCAAAACTTTAGTTAGAAGCAGCAAAGCAAGCTGTCAGACATTTCAGTAATTGAATTTCCTTGAGAACTGCCTTGGTTTGTCAGCTCTGACTTTGCTGTCAAAAGAAAAGAAAATAGCCAGGGAATTAATCTAAGATAACACAGGGGGTATTTTGATAATGCCAAGACACAAACATTAAGCATTTTCTCTGGAGATGTTTTGAGGTAGGGTTCCCCTCCCCAATCTGAGTGGGTTCATTTTAGCCTTAAGTCATTATTGTCTTTTGCAGAGTTCTGAGAATTATGACCTATCAAACTGTAGTACAAAGGATCCTTTCTTCCTGTATTAAGATGCACAATATCATTGCTTAAAAGGCCCAATATACCCTTTGTCAATTACTTCATAAGTGCAATTCATCTTTTACTGCTTCCGCACTTGGATTACTTGTAAAATGTTTAGTGGTTAATTAGCCTGGAAGGAAGTCCAACTTATGAAAAACCAAGCAGTGGAAAAAATAGCCATAAAATTAATGGCTTACTCTCTGGTCCTTATTTCATAGGAGAATGTTAATCAGACTCTGTTGGAGCCATACCTTTGACTAGCACTCAGCTTCCTTTATAATCAGCTTCAGAAGTATTCTTTTCTGGGTTTTCCCCTTTGGCCTGTGCTTTCCTCCAAAGAACTTGAATGTATTAGCAAGAGATTGACAGCTCTCTTAACAATTGCAGCCAGTCCTCTAGCTAAAGGGAAACATGGGGCTAGTCACTTTTACTGTATTGGAACTCACATGGAGTTACATTTAAGGTATAAAACTGTTATACAAAACATGAAACTAATAAAAGATATACTGCTATAGATAAAAGAAAATAGGCAGTATTCGAGCTGTGAGACCTTCATTAGACAGTGGATAAAACTGGAAAAGGAGAGAATTGTATAGGGAGTAAATTACTGTATTTACAGCTAGCTCTTAATACCTGCAGAGAAGGCTCCAAAATAACCAGGTCCCAGGGACAACTTAGACACTGAGCACACATTCTGTTTTGGCCATCATAAGGATTCTTAGGGGGAAAAAGAAACATTAAACCCTCTCACTGGTGAAGTGGATAAAATCCTGTTTTTGTGAATTCTTCACATATTTTGGCAATTGGTCTGTCTGCAATTCTTGGATTAAAAAGAAAAAAGGGGGTTGTTGTTTTTGTTGTGGGTTTGTCATTTGGTTTTGGTTGTTTTTTTGTTGTTTTTTTTTTGTGTGTGTTTTTTTTTTTCCCCCAGGAAATTTTCCTTTCATTTTAGAGCAAATCACAAGAGATTGTCAATTTCTAATGTTGTAAATACTGTATATCATGGCACTGCTTGTTAAACCTATGTACATGGTCTTACACAAAACTGCAAGGGATTATACCTATCATTTTAGTGTTGTATCTACATTTAATCAAAAGTTTAATAAAAAGTAACGGGAAAAATGCCAGCTGCTATATTAAGCCTATATGTACCCACATTTGTGTTGTTTTTTTTTTTCCCAGAAATCTGGAGTGA
Source organism: Pezoporus wallicus (assembly GCF_028554395.1). Taxonomy (NCBI): domain Eukaryota; kingdom Metazoa; phylum Chordata; class Aves; order Psittaciformes; family Psittacidae; genus Pezoporus; species Pezoporus wallicus. The sequence continues at coordinate 10,539,438 of NW_026640488.1, forward strand.
CAATGTTTTTCCTTTCTGAAAGTAACTACAATCATATAACTTTCCACATATGTCTATATGTGGTTATGTCTATAATATATGCCTATAACAGAAAAAGAATTCATTCTGAACAGTGCTGCATCTCTCTGAAAAAAATATATAAGTGCTCACAAGCTTTTCAGTTTCTCTTAGAAAAGATACTCTGCATGTGGCTGAGAATACCATCAGCTGTATAAACATCCAGTGCTTTGGGTGCTTTGAAACTGAAATTCCCCTTAAAGGCTTTTCTTTTCATTACACTGACTGTGTAAGAGCATCTAGATCCATTAGCAATACCCTAGGGCACTACGCCTGGGCTCCAGATGCCATTACAAAAGGACACAAGTCCCATATAGGTCTTCCGTCATATCAGTCGCACCGATCTTGGGTAAGCCAGGGCAGCTTAAGTGACAGTATACAAAATACAGGATTCAAACAACTGATGTTATGTGTCAGAGGAGCTCAGCCCAGTGTCATGGACTTTAATATCACATTTTCCCTGCAATACATAATATAATACTTTAGCCAACATTAACATACCACACAATTTACTGTGCTCATAAGCAGTCCAGGAGCTCAGCCTGTGATCAGTTTGTTCTAAAGGATTTCTCCTTGGGCATACAGTGGTCTCCTAATGTCTGTCACCATATGCATGCACTTATCCAGTTTGACCCCCTTCCTTCCCCATGTTTGGCTCTTGCACGACCTTGTTAAATTGAATTAGTGTCCCTTATTTCTCACCCTTCTTACTCATTGTCCCATGATAAGTCTATATAGGGTGACAAATTCATATAAAAACTTGTGACATGACTGCTGGTTTTGGCCATTGTTTCTCTTCTAATGACTTCAACATAATTTTCATATAGTAGTAGCAGCACCCACAAAATTACACCTTTGCTTACCCTATCTGTGACATGATATGTTAGGAAGATCCAGGTGATCCTGGCATCAACTTCTAATCCTGCCAGAATTATTATTTCCATTTTTCTATTTAGTAAGATACTGGAAGGTGCAAAATCATGTTCAGCTGATGCTTTTATGGAATTTAACAGCACTAGAGGTGTATTGAATACAGGCTGTCCAGGTCTTTCTCATAGGGACAATACTATTTTTACACAGTTTCTTTCCAGGCTGTTGAACAGACATGATGGGAACTAGCTGCTCCATATCTAAACTATACTTAACAGTAAATGTCTTCAGCTCATATCCTAAAGTAGTACCTACTGTCATATATTACTCTGTAAATTATGATCTAGTAAAAATAGTAAATATACATCACCTATTTACTTCTTATCTGTTCCCATAAAAACTGTCCGCAGAAAGTGAGAGAGAAGTGCTAGCCTCTGATATTATTTTGAAGAAAAAAGTCTAAACTATACTGCATTTTCATAGTGCTTTTTACTGTGATACCAGCAGGAGCCCTTCCTTGATGTAGCCTGTATTTTTGCATATGTGACAAGCTAAAATCTTTCCCTATGTCACTGTTCATTCAGGGCAACATAACACATAAGTGAATCTAAGTGAATCTTACCGTAGAATTTTTTTACAGTCCCTAAAAACCTTTCACATATTTTTTTTTTAAACTCATCATGCCAGAATACATAAAGGCCCATCATTCTGGTTTTTTATACCTGTTTCACACCGAATTTTCCTTATGTAATCATTAGCAGAGCTAGAGAATACAGTGTTACAGACACCTGTGCTTAATTACTGTCTGCAGGATCTCAATTTCGGCATAGTTTTGGCAGTCACAGTTTTTTTCTTTTTTTTCCCATCTCCATCTCCAAGCAGAATTATTAGGTTTACTATGAGGTTTTTTGGTATTTTGGGGAGGTTTTTTGTTTTTTTTTTGTGGCTTTTTTTCTGTTTTGGGATGGACAGTATTTTTTTTTTTTTTAAGTCAATACATATATATCAGGATGGACTTGATTTTGCATTTTTTTTTTTTGTTTAACAATTTGAAGAGCATATATTTTTAGCTAAAAAAAAAGATAAAAATCCTACTTTACTGTTTGCAGAGTATTTGTTAGGCCCCTTGTGAAAATGACATTAAATGGTTTACACTCAAGTTTATCTATTGATAAACCTGCTGAACCCAGGACACTGACATATAAATAAAGACTTTTTTTTTTTTACTTTTTCAGGCCTAAAATGTTTGTATTACATTTGCACTGTTAGCATCCTAACACTCAAATTTCAGGACAAACCAATGCAAAACGGTTCAGAGCTGCCTACGGTCAAAGACTCTTCTCTTCCTAGTGCCTATTTCTTTCAGCCATGCAATTAAATGCTGTTTGAAATTCCATGAGTTGTCTTCCACAGTTGTGAAGATCCAGTCTCTGGTGGATCTTTCAAACCTCTTGCTTTCTCCTGAGGCATCATTGTAGAGGGTGTTTAAGCTACAGCAGAAGGCTTGACAACAGCTCAGGTAGACATCCTTAGTCAGCTGGTGCTGCTAACAGGGCAGCTGTCACAGCATGGAGCTCAGCATGGGCTAGCCACCAGAGTATCTACTGAGTTTCTCAGAATAATCTGAGTTGTGTTTAGATTTCACAGAGCACTATATCACCTGGAGTGAAAATGTCAGCTGAAAGGTCTTGATATAATTAATGGAAATTCAAATTACATCACTGAAATAATATAGTCTAACCACAATGAAGGAAATTCCACCTTGAAGTTAGTGGTGTGCATAAATGAATCTTCAATGAATAGCATTTAATTATTATGTCCCTGCACTAAACTTTCCATGATGTTCTTATGAAGTCCCCTGTAGCTGACTGCAGCATTTGCTTTGAAAGATGAAAACTTGCATATATACGAGTATATTCTAATATTCCAGTATCTCAGTGGAATAAAACAGACTATATTTAAATATTTTTGTGTTTCTGTTATTACAGATTTTTAAATCCGAGTCTAATCAATTTTGCAGGTTATCTCATAAAATTTTGAACACAAGGTAACTTTTAGTCTATAGCTAGCATATTTAATATTATAAAAGATCTTTTTTTTTAATAAAATCATTGTCATGATAATCCCTTAACATTAATAAGGAAATAACTGCAATATTCAGACATTGTGACAAAATGGTATGGTCAACGATAGTTTTACACTTCTGTTTAAAAGAACATCTAGACAAATATATCCTGGAAGCTGTTGCATACAGAAGTTTAAAGAAAAACCCAACAATTACTTCCCTTACTTTTCTACCTGTAATAATTCCTTAGTGCATATTTTGATTACATCACAACATTACAGGCTATCAGAAACTTTGTTTGCTTTTTTCTTTCCTTGCAGTTAGTCATCTCAGTACTCTGTGAAGTTTGTATTGTTATCTTGGGAAAATTTTGCTGGGCATTGTATACCTGCAATAAAATTTTAAAATCTTCCAAAGAATTTCTCAGAAGGATCTCTAATAGTAAGGCTCTGAAGGTTTAGTCCTTTTCAAAGAACAGATTCCAGGTTTACATGATAATGTATAAATATGATATAACTTTATAATAAAGGTTGGTTTCTGTTTTTTTTTAAATATAGCATTCCTGTCAATTTACATTTTCAAACCACTGGTCAGAATAATTATGTGGTGCAGTATACTTTTTCACTATGCTGATATGCCTTTCCTGACAGAAAGAAACAGACAGGAAATAATCTAAACTTAATTTACTTTAATGGAGGGCAATGTTTTTGTCTTTCAGTTCTACTTGCCAATTTATAAAATCTAGCAACCTGAAAATGTGACTGCTAATGAACAGTACAAATTACAGAGACTTTAAAGTGTTTAGGCCTTCAAAGAAGTGCAGATTTCTTTTCTGGAATTCCTAGATTCATCCTTCAGAATCTTTCTTGACAAAGCTCATATAATTAAGCCAGTTTTTATTTTTTTCTCTCTAAGGATGAGTTTAAGGCATGTGTATATTATCAGGATGGCTACTCTATCGTCTAGCTTCCACTGAGCTCCCAGATGAACACAATATGGTCCTTTTGATTGATTTCAATTGTATTTCTGAAGTTGTTCCATCAGCTCTTTTTGATCCCTTTATCTCTGTAGTGGTTTTACTCTCTTTACCTGTAAAGACTAATTTGAGGATAGTACCATCCTGTCTGGTACAGACCCATGTCAATAAATCATTTACTTTTCCTGCAGACTTTTGATCCCATTTGCTACCACCTCAGTGGTCTAAAGGATCTACAGTCTTGCTTGTAGGATTCTTTTGATATATTTGAAGAGTTTTTGATATGTTTGGTCTGTTTGTTCTTACATATTCTCTATTTTTTATATTCTTTTTTAACTCACCTGTCAAAATCTATGTTTTAGAGACAGTATAAAAGAAGAGATAAAATATACAGGTAACATATTACCTAGTAATAAGGCAGCTCCTCTCCCTTTTTTACATTTCAGTATTTACTTCAAGATCTCTCTGTTTCCATTTTCTTTTATCTTTGTTCCCCTAGGAACAGATGTATATGTACGACTGTTTCAGATGACAGGAGAAATTCTTGTTTCCTCAGTACTGTGGAAATTGTTTAGAAAGAAAGAGTCTTACCTGAGGAAAACTCTAGAATACTTACTAGGTAAAACATTATGAGTTTTATGATGGGACAATGCCTTTTGTACTGAAATTGCAATAGGAATGCCTGCAGGTGAATAAGGACTTGTTACAGAAAAATGAGCCTGATGAGGAAAGTGTTTTTGGGTCATGTCCCATCACTGAAAAATCTGCACAGAAGGTTTGAAGCAAAAAAATTATTCTAACCTATGTGATAAAACATTCACTGGCTGCTATGTAGCAATGAGTAAGGGAAATAGAATTTGATCATTGTGTCAATGGTTTTATTCTTTGCAAAAAAAAGTCTTTTTATTTTTCTCATTTGTTTTTTTAAGAAAAAGCAGATAACAGAATGAGTCCTATTTAGTATAAACACCAGAGAGAAAACTGTGCAGGTCTGCATTCTGTAGAAATTAATTTTGTACTGTTATGGCTTTTAACGAGAGGTTTTAGTTGAGAAATGTTATAATGATATTATTCACTTATGTATCAGGAACATAAAAGAAAAATAAATTTAGAGTAGGTGTAAATGTATGTGATAAATAAATCCATGCAATTAGAGCCCAAACCCTTGAATAATAATTGTCTATTAGTAGCACCTGTAAATTAATTGTAAGCAGCTGAATAATTTTGAACACAATTACAGAGAAATATCCTAACTCGAAGGTACATATTAAGAAGTGAGAAGGAAAAGAATGATAAGTAGAATGGGTAGAGGAATTTAAAAAACAAACAAACAAACAAACAAAAAAATACCAACAAAAACCCCAGATCTCTCTAATCAAATTGAGTAGCCGTTATTGTCACTCTTAAGCCTTTAGGTTTTTAATATCTTTCATCCTCTCATGCCAAACATGTTTGTTATACACTTAGGTTATATATGTCCTGTGTGTGTTTACAGCAATGGGGAAGAATTGCAATTTGTTCCTTTCTGTTGTGTACCTCATCTGACCTAAGCAGCTGCATAGCTGAATATTAAGAAACAGTGGTTGGGTTTTGTAACTTCAGAAATATACTTGACAGCAAAAGTAACCTCGTTTTGGGGAATGAGATTAATATGTTATACAGCCTGCTCTCAGCTCAGGTCTTAGCAAAAGGAATGTTCTGGCCAAAGCTGTACATTCGGTCTGTGTCTCTTGAAATACGCTTTGGGAAACAGAGGTAATATTGTTACTTTGTGTTCAGATTTCTGGATACCTACATTTTGTGTAAAGGGATCCACTGAACCTAAGTAAACTCTACCCTTCCAAGCTGGAGTTATTGTTGGGCTACCTATTGTATTTTTGCAAAAATGTTTTACTCCAGTGAATTGCTCAATTGATGTGTGTAATTCACTGATTAATGGAGTATTGCTCACATAAAACAACAACAACAAACCAAACCAAAAAAACAAAACCCACAAAAACAAAAAACAAAACAAAACAAAATCTTGTAATTATGATTGTATACTCTTGCAAAAAAAGATCACATTTCTACAGTTGCAAATAGAGGCATAATATATTTGCAATAATGGGAAGTAATCCACATATACCAGTGAAGCAGGCGACATTACAGTCATTTGTGAGAAGCGTTTCATAAACGGTACTGTTGTAATGTCTCATGGATCATATATACTGTTGGGACTGGTAATTTTCTCATCACCAGTATACTAACAATACTCATGAAATTTCACAGGGAAAAAATGTGAAACAAATATACAAGTAAAGACGCTGTGTCTGAACCTGCTGGAGTGCATTTTGATGCACAGCTTTGTAAAAAGTACCCAGGTTTAAAAAGAGAATGGAAAAAATTGCAACTAAATGAATGATCAGTAAACAGTATCATGAAAAGGATTTAACTAAATCTTAACACTGCTTTCACAAACTCTGTAATGTTTCTTTAAAGTAACCCAGAATAATGATTCAATGACTATATTAGACTTGTCCAGTTAGTCTTTTTCATAACATAGAAATATAAAGTGGGATATTTTGAAACCCCCCAAAAAATTATTTCTCAGGAGTATACTTATTCTACATAAATTTCAGTGGAGATGCTTAAGACATGTGGGACCCTAGTGAAAAGGAAGTATTCCCTGCTTAACCTAGCCAGATACAAGAACTTTCTTTTTTTTACACATTACTGTCAAGAAATCCTCAGACAAATAAACAGGGACTTAACTGCTATGTCCCAAATATATTATAATCACCAGTGTACTTTATTCTTCCCAGCCCTAATTGGCTATCCAAGTAGAAAACATGTTGCCTGAAATGAGATATTTAATATTTAGTGTAAAAGCTGAATGTGTTTCATTTTTTCCACTTATTAGGCCTTACTTCTCATGCAGGGAACAAACTTTTCATTTTTTTTATAGGAAGGGAAAATCCCAAGCCTACAGATATTGGTAGAAAAATCCCAGTCTTCTATGAATGTTGAATCTGAACCTAAGTAGGTAGTTCTGATGGCCCCAGAGAAAAGCTTGTTTTCACATCACTTGGTGCAACATTCTTTGAAGCGATGTGCACAAATATTGTGGGAAACTTCTGCCATTCTTGACTGACTCCTGAATAATACTTGGAAATGCAGTCTGTTATGAGAACTTCTGCTCTGCCTGAGCATAAAAATGGAGTGAACAATCCAATAATAATAACCCAATGATATTTGTGACTTTTTAAATATGTAATTGCAAAAATTGCTTTATGAAAAACATCAACTCTAATAACTAATGAGAAAAATAGGTGAATAAGATAATCTACACACTAAAAGCATCTTTACTATGTGCTTTGTGTGAGGTTTAGATGAATAGACTATCAAGGCACCATGAAGGAAAGAAAAACTATCAGTTCAATATAGAAAATACATGATGATATTTTGTGACTTTGGTTAACAGGAAATGAGTCTAGATGATTTAAATAGCTATATCTGCCTTTAAAAGCTGTGATTTATAAAAACATTATTTCCGTGAAAACATGCATTCAAAATGAGATGTTCAGTGGGGCACATAGGAAAAAATGTGAAAGAGGTTCTTAATTTCAAATTAATGGATGCAACCCTGGTCACCTGCAAGAATTACATCTTTTTATTCTAGTTTTCATTGATGTAGTACCTGATCTTGTTTCTCATTAATACTAGGGACTCAAATGTTTGTGCATCCTTAGTGTTAGTAGGGAAAGCATGTTTTCTTTCCTCTGGATTGCAGCCAGATCCTGTACTATAAGGTTCATGAGATTTTCTGTTTATGAATGCCATGATAGTGACACATTAAGGAGAAGCTGCTGAAGCAAGGGTAGATGTAATATACCCTTCTGACTGAGACATGGCTGAGAAAATAGTTGAACCAGTAAATCCTACAGAATCCAAGCACACAAGAGTGACTCTATCCAATTTCCCCTTTTACTATTTTATCTTTTGAATTATATGTGAAAGCAGAGTTTGTCACAGACTACAAGTGTGTTACAGAGAACTCAGTGGAATATAAAACAAATACAGGAACAATGTATAGAGCCAAGGATAGCAACAACCCCAGACAAATGGTTTACTCTTGTTTCATAGGCTATCCTTTAAAATATTGCCAGAGAAAGTTGCACATAGCCAGTCCATGTCTGCTAGTGATATGGTGAAATTAATCATTACCTGAAAGGACTGAATTTTTCATTCACTTAATGAAACCATTTTATGAAAGAGCTAGAAGTTTTAGGGACTTTGTAAAAGACTAAAATATCACCTATGCTTTAAACCAGATATTTAGTCAAAAGGGATCAAAAGAGACAAGTAAATGTATGTGTGTTTCATATTTTTCCCAAAGATAGCAACTGTACATCACTTAGCCAAAACTGATATTATTAATGTCACATGGTAAGATAGGATAATAATACCAATGCCAATAATAATAAGATTCTTGAAATACATTCTGTATTTGAGTTTTGTGTGAAGACAGGGCCCCTTATACCTCAGAGGGTAAATATGTGGCTGGGAAGACAGAAATATGACTATTCTTCTTAGAGTCAAACTCTCATACACTCAGGTTCATTACAACTTATTCTAGAATAATAAAAGTAGTGGCTAATATATGAACCATAAAATAACATTCAGAAGCTCAGTTCTTGTATTTATCCGTGTTTGTCTGTGTTTTCATCACATACCCAAGGATAAAGAACCAACAAATTTGAACATACAGTCATTCTGAAGCAAAAGATCTAGCAATTGCTGGTGTTTTGCCTCCAGGATTAAGGGAGGAATTAAAATGGTAAGAATGTTGGAGAACACCTCTGCACAGACAGAAAAATTATTGTATTTTAGTCAATAAAAAGATGACTACTACCTATCATTATGATACAAATAAAAAAAGGAGAAATAGTAGAAGGCTTTATTGGTGGTAGATAAGAAGAGCTGAATCACTTGTGCTATTTACCATCCAATGTATCCAATGTCTCAAAGAAAAGAGGAGGGACACAACTGCACACACTTAGGCAATTCCAGTAAAACAAACAAACAAAACCATTATCATGCTCATATTCTCATACTCTTGCAATATTATCACAACGGTAGAAGAAATGTGGGTATGAGCAAGCTTTCAAAGAATTAGCACTGATTTCTGTTATTGAAAACGTTGGTTTGTGTTATTACATGCATTCATTTTCTTTCAGAGGTCTTTAATATTCTTCAGCTATATTCATGTGTTGCTGACTTCCATGTAAGAGACTTGATAATAATATCCTACAGTGACACAGACTTACTTCTCTTAACATGCCAGTCAGTAAGAAGTTGCTGGGGACACAAATCATAGTGATTAATAGCACACTATTCGTAGAGGTTTCAGCTGTTCATAGCACCTGTGTAATGGAATACTCGTAATGCGAATTTTTTTGTGGTGTGAGTCTAACCATCACAGCAGTCATTGCATGACATTCTTGAAACCTTTTCTCATTTGAGAATGAGTGATTGCATGACTAGCACGTACTTTCTTAAAAACCATAAAATTCATCTACAAACACATTCTTCTGAGGATCTTCTAAGTCATTGAAATAAGTTGGAATTTTTTGCTTTGCTAAAAGGAAATATATGATAAGAATTTAAAAGGATTTTTTTCCTAAACTGAATTCTGTTTATGACCAAGATTGTATGGGCATAGCTGCTTAATATACCAGAAGAATATACATAATATTTTTGTATACTGTCAGTCTGAGATTTTTCATTGGTTTAAACAAATGCATGAGAAATCACTTAAAATGGGGCTGAAATCCAAGGCCAAGTCAAACATAGGCCTTTTTAACTTCAAAACTACATCTGAGTTATCGATAGTGAAAAAATGGAAAAATAATAAAATTGATTTTTTTTTTTTTGGTCTGAAATTGATTTTTAAACTTTTTTTTTTTTGTCGTATTTTCTTTATATAGATTCTTTTCACTCCTGGAAAATCAGTTTAGTGGAAACTTTGGAAGAAGATCCTCATAGTTTGCCCAAACCTTCACCAATCATTCAAAATTCTTCACAATAAAAACCTGTTGAACTTTTCTCAAAGTTTTTAACAAGCTGTCAACATCTGCAGAGTGGTATTTATGTTTGTTTCCACTCTGAACTGTAACAGTGATATTCTGTGCTTCACAGTGAAAGACAAATTGTAATACAGTCCACAGAGGGCAAAAGAATCATAAAGACCTCGTATGAGAAAGGGAATGATTTCTAAGATGAAAAAAGGTACACAAAAACTTTTGGTAACATTTTGCTACCTGAAATTCTTATATGGGTAGTCCAGATAGCTCTTTACAATAGATAATGTTATACTATAACATCACCACATTATCTACCATATGTACCTTGTACAGTATGAAAAGCTAAAGTAGTTTTTACATTTTAGAAGGTTTTCTGATGATCAGGATTGTCAAATATCAGTAGCACATGCATCCAAATAAGTCAAATAAGTATACATTTTTATTTTTACTTTTTTTTTTTTTTTTCTAGTTAGCCAGATGATTTAACTGAGAATTCATTCTGGAATTTCAGGTGTAGTCTTAAGATTTTCTGAAGCCACTATATATTACTGAAGAGCATATGACAACTTTGTCTTTCATGGACAATTTTACCACAGTTATAATACTCATGTATCAGTAAAAAGAATTGTCTGACTCTTCTCTTTAAGGATTTTCCATTGTTTTTGACATATTAGAATCAATTATGTTTGGAGTGAAATTGGCATATGTGAAGTACTAGCAGAAAACCTATTTTAAAATGATAACTAAAGCTTTTATGTGCAGTACTAAAATTTACTGCCGGATGTCAGTATGCTTAAAACCTGTTTCTTGTTCTCTGACACCTTTCATCATGTGTACATCAAAAATGCTGTACCTTTATCTTCTCTCCCATTTTTAGAAAGGCAATATAATGTGAATACAATAGTCAGATGATGCACAGTGACTGATTTCCTAGGGCTACCTCAGCCAAATAGCAAATGTAATATAAATTTAAGACCATTTCACTTCCTTGACAATCCCTAAAGAAACTTACCTGACAAACATGCCCACTCTCTGCGTGCCAGTCTTGCCTTGCCCCCCCCCCCCAACCTCAAAGCCAAGTTTGAATTTAATTTAATGTGGATTGTATTTTAATTTTTTTTTATACAATCTACATAAGTCATAAAAGCCATTTTTATCATTCTTCTGCTCAAAACCTGCTCTGGGTGCTAGACCAGGGAATTAACTAAAAAAAAAATCTCCAGGCATAAGCTCTTCCTTCCTCAGAAAAAGACATCACCTTTATACTTTGTTGCTACTAATTCCTACTGAATTTTGTATCTCTTGATACTAGCAAACTGCATGTAATATGTGATTAAGATGTACATAGGAAGTCTAATAGTAAGAGACAAGCTATGATTCAGACTGACTGGTACCTGTTTATTGTTCCCTGCCTTTCACTGTATGACAATATTTTTCAGTCTTATAGCATATACCCACATGCCTCTCATCTCCTGTATCTGCATATGGCATGAAACATCAATCCTTTTATTATAACTTACTATAAATTATTATCATCTCTATTACAGGTTCCAGAAATACTTCGTGTGTATTAAATGGATAATGTAATAGATTTTGTTCAGAATTTACCAGAGCATTGTCAGTGAATGTTACATACATATATACACTGTATATGAGTGCATTTCAAAGCTTATCTTCCTGGTTGTTATATAAATAATGCCAAGGTAAGAAGTGACTTTAAAATGCTATGGAATATCTGTTTTTCATTGCCTGCATGAAGCAGATTTGTGTAGCAGCCCTGTTTATGTTAGAAAGCAGATCATAGATCATATTGAGTGCAACTGGCACTAATTGGAAAACTTGGCAGTTTGATCAGAAAGGCTAAAAACTAAATGGGCAAAGGGATTGACCTCCTTTTCTAAGTTAACACTGAAACACTCTGCTGAGCTAGTGCAGAGAAATCTGTTGACCCTATCCTTTTCTATGGAGGCTTTTCTCCTCTGGGGACTGTCAATCCAGCCTTTTTCAGTAGCGCTAAAAATACTAATAAATAAAAGTGTAGAAATACATAGCAAAAGACTTGAAATGTCAACATTTCCAGAAGTATCTAGAAGGTCAGATTTTAAATATATGCATATCAAATGTATAACATATAATAGTGTGGAATGTTGATATACTGGATTTGTCAAGTGACATGATACGTATCTTCAGTGAACCTTAGTTCAGTAAAGCCTGTCCTGCGAGCTATACTTGGGAAGGGAGAGATCTTTTTCTTCAAAATTTCCAGTCGTTTTTGTAGGGGAACATCAGAGAGCATACTAAAAGTTGGAAAATAATGAGCCAGTGTCTTGGTATTGCTAAGCCTCCACTAGGCTTTTTAAACCTCCTCAGGTAGAAAATATATTACATTAATACTTTATTACTCTGCCTTACTAGGAAAAAGACAGCTTCTGCCTCACAAAAGCCCTCTATCTATAGCAGCCTTTCCCTAGCTATGGCAGAGACATATCTCAGTGGAAAACGTTCAAAGGTGTGTACATTATATCTTAGTAACTAAGTTTGTATCTTGTATCTTAGCACCTAGGTTTGGAGCTGATATTTTTATTTGGCATTTGGTTTGCAGATTCAATCATACAGGTATTTCCAGATCACAGTCTTTCTAGCCCACTGTCTTATATTTATTCAATATCTTTGTGGCACCTCTGCTGAAAAGACGTAAATACATTTGTATTCCTAAATATCGTAATACTTCGTCTGTACTTCTTTACTCTCCGTAGGTGTTATTAGCTCTGCAATTGCTGTGCTTTGCTGTTTGGGAAATCACCCTGGGAAGGCAAACACTGCAGATGAGTGACAGGCTTTTATCACCTTCTCCACCCCCTACCATCCAGCTGGCTGCTTAAGGGACTCCAGAATTTCTGCTTCAGTGGATGGCAAATACATTTGCAGGACTTGTCCTATGCTGTTGCTTACAGAAGAAATACAGGTGAAATTTGAATATGTAGCTCTAATGCGTTTATGATTTAATATGTTAACAATGTATGTTTTCTTTCACAAGTGAATGAAAGGAGGAAAAAAAAAATTCTAAAAATATTTACTTTGTGGAAGGCAGACCTTAAATGTAAGAAAATATCAACAAACTGGGGAGATTCAGGCCAAGTCCTTCCTGGTTCTGAAAAGACAATCAGCAAAAAGTCTGTCTTAAACAGAAGAGAAAAAGATGGATGCAAAACCCATATGTGGTTTATCAGGCAATGTAGCCTTTTGACTATCCACGATAGGCATTCCTTTTTGAAGTTTCTTCATTCTTCAGTCAGTTTTACATGGGAAAATGTTTTATTCTAGAAATGCAAGTGAGCAATTTTAGTTCATGACTTGATATTTTTTTTAATTCAGATTTATACTGACCCTAAGCATTTTGTAGGCCTTTGCTTGGCCCTTATGATATTTTCTTGGGATTTATATTATTTCCTATTCTTTTTCATTTACATGATGTTTACTGCTAATGACTTGTAGAGAAGAACAGCAAACTGCCTTACCTCAGTAAAAATTGGAATTCTATTACAGTCCAACAGGTAGGGATCTCATCCAAGAATTTAATGTCAAACAGTACAATGTGGATGCTTTCTTGGGCTAAAGGTGCTACATATTTTTAGAAGAAAGAGTGTGATTTTCTGCTCTATCGCTTCCTGTTCACATGTTACATTTCCTGTATAATTCTTTAAGCTTCACAGATTATTGCAGTCTCAGTACACTTTGGGTCATTGACTTCAAAGCTACAAGGAAAGATTATTAAAACTTGCTATTTTAACCATTATAAATAAATATTTGCTCACATATCCTATACTGTCATATCATCATGTCTGAAATACGTGTAGGATGTCTTCTAGATACAAACTACTTTTGTTGGGCTACAAGAAGTTACAAGCATAACGCAAAGCACAGAGCAAGCCAGGCCATGTTCTAAGATATTAATATAAGCTTTCCCTCTTTTCAAAATCCCCTGACACATAACTTTACAGGGAGCATGTTGGTCACAATTTTAGGGAGCTGTGCCTATTCATAGGAAGTATATAATACTGGAACTGTTATCTCATCTGTGAAGATGACATTTGGGATTTTTATTTGCCTCAAGGCATCTCTTGGCCTTTTGCAACATTTTCGTTTTATTGATGTACCTAATTGAATGCAAGTGTATATTGAATAGATTATTGCATCAAGATTGCCTCCTTCATTTAGAGTAGTTAATTTATATATTTAATCTGTCACTCCCTCATCTTTTTCTCTGCTCTGCAGAGTCTCATTTCTGATTTTCTGTATCTCTTGCTGGTCATAAAAACGTTCCTTGAACATCCTGATGATCATCATACTAAACTTTCTGACAGGTAATTAGTGATCAGAACTCTGATTAGCATTTAAGTCTTCTTAGGCAATTTATTTAAACATTTTTTAATGAAGGAAGGAGGGAGGGAAGGAAGGAAAGGAGGAAGGAAAACACAACAGACTGTAAGATGGAGGGAGAAATTAAAAAAGGTCCTTTAACTATATAGTTATACACGTGTGTTTACATATATAATCGTTAGTGGACCTCCACCCTCCTCAGCCAGTGAGGGCTGTTTATATATGTTTTCTGCTCAGCTACTTCCTCCAAATGTCAAATATTATACTAATTAACAATTTTCACACCAAGAATTGTAGAGGGTTTTATGCTCATCATTACTCTTTAAATACTACTTACTCCTAGTCATTGATACACTTCCCTGGACAGATCAAAACGGTTTTTAAGAGAACTGTTAAATTCAAAACTGGTGGTCATAAAATATTGTGATAAAAGCTGATTAGTACATAAATCCAATGACAAATTATCTGTAAAGTTGAAAAGATTTAAGGGTAATATGCTGAAAACTGTTTTGGTCTACCATATGTTTATAGAAGCGTCCGAGATACCTAGAATCCCTTCTTTTTCTTTTTGAAGCTGCTGGATGATGCTTGCTGGTCTGTCTGCTTGCCTATCAAAAATGCTTATTAATGTTTCTGTTAGTCATTCTCTTTGTTTTCTCTGATTAGCCTGAAGATTTTAATGAGAATACAGTTAACGATATTTGAAATAATTTTGTTTCATATTTCTTCTGTTTTTTGCTTTTTTCTTTTTCACTTACAAATGAAAAACATATAGAGTGCTACATTTTAGGGGGTATAGAATATGCAATTTGCTTCTTAATTTTTCTCATGCTTAGATTATAGTACATAATAAGTACAGTAAGCAAAAGGGCATTGCTTTATGCAGGTTGAGCATGCTGTAAGCTTCGAGTGCGCAGTTAACTGACATTAGTGAATTAATTAATTGAGAGGGTAGCAGTATGATAAATGGGGTATGAGTAGGAACTTCAACAGGATTTGATCTACAGGGGACTCTTTCTATCCTGTCTAATCAAAGGAGGAAGCTATCAGTCAGTTTTGAATATGCTAGGAGACATGCAGTATTAGACAATGACAAAGGAGCCTTCAGGCTCATAAAGTCATGATACAGTTACCCAACTTTTCCATTATATTGTTTTATATATATTTTCCCATTATACAGCCAAATGAATTTTCCATTAACAAGTTGCTTCTTTCCCATAGCAGAATTTAATATGGTAAATGAGGTATAGTAAACCTGAAGCCTTGTAATACATCTATGGGTTGCTGGTGTGAATGTTGTTCCCCTACCTTGCTTTCATGTGTGTTTTCTGAATTCAGATGGGTAACATGATCCTTATGTAGACAAGTACAGAATTCATTAAAATGAATAAGACAAATAGACATTATCAGTTCTCTGGATAGATACATCTTTTTGAGACAACTTCAGACTAAAACAGTCTATCAAGTTTTGCTATATTGAACACAGAAAATGGCTGGTTGTTATTCTGCTATTAAAATTTGCCTAATGAAAATACTTATACATATGAATTGTGTTAAAATAAGTTTTTTCTTATATGTTCTTACAGGATATCTTTACGATTTTAGATGATAGATGAAACTGGCAGCAATCAAGACATGTTCCCTGTATACCTAAGCAGATTGTAAGTATTTGCAAAGTGCTGTACTAGTATTTTAGTACAGTATGTCCTAGGAACATAGTAATGTTATTCTGGAATTTTGATGAAGGTTATGCTGTTGTTCGTCCAATTTTTCATGTGTCTATTTTGAGAAAATGCTAAGAAAGTCAAGCTTAGCATCTTACCTTTTCTGTTCTGATTGAAATTTCTTAGTGAATTTGATCTTTTGCATTTCTAATAGAATCATGGTGGTCATTAATAACTTCACATTTTTTCAATACTGTCACCACAGAGAGAGGTTTATTACCTTTGGTAAAAATGAAAAGCTATGAAAAGGTTGCCAACAAAGCTGAATCTACAAAACAGTGACAAGCCAGCTTTGTTAAAACTTCATAAGTCCACAATATATGTTTCTATAAAATTTTAATGCTAACGCTACTTTGGTTAGTGATTTAAATGTAACCCAATGAAGAATCTTTAGAACATGCATATCAGATGCTCAGCAGAATGCAGGAGGCTATGTATTAATGACAGTAACTGAATTCAAGGGCGGGTGAAAGTAAGTTTTATTTTTACCTCACCTGACTTTGTCTTCGAACAATATTGGATGAGGTTAAGTGTCAGTTGAAAAGAATTCTGGACAGAGCTTTCACATTGACTCATACTCATAGTGCCTTTTTTCATACTTCAGAATCTAAACAAAATCATAAATACAGCCCACAGAATCATCTGTTCTTATTAAGAACATCTGAAGTTGCTTACTTTTCTTTTAAAGAGGCAAAAAATGGCTTACGAGTTGAACATAGCAAAATGGTGTTCACTCAAGAAAGCTAGAAGTTCTGAAGCAATGTGATCATTGCACTGACTGCTGCTGTACCTTAACAGGTTCTCCTCTTGTCTTCCCAAGAGGTCCTAAGAGGATGAAGTGTTCAAAATATGTGTCTTTTCCCAGACTAGCAAACACTTTTCTTACACATTGGCACAAAACCAATAACCATTTCTTAACCATTGGCACAAAACCAATAACTGAACACAGAACTGTAAGGTACCACTATCAGTCATTGTCATTCACAGAAACTGTCTTCTAATCCTGGTAGTGACTAAGGAAGCTCCATCACTTTGGCTTTTTTAGCCAACTTGTCCAGTTTGTGTTCTGCTTCAGAGTTTACCTGTTGTGATGTTCAGCAAACTCTCCCTAATCCACTGTAGAAATATATTCAAAATCCATTCACAGACACTTGCTGACATAGCACTTAATTTAAATAATTTGGTTTCTTCTCTCTGACGTATTTCTAGTCTCGTCTCCTTGACTTTCTTTCCCTCTTCATCTTGACTTCTCTGTAATAAGCTTACAAGTTAATTCATCTATTTTGCTCATATAATATTGGACCTCTTTTTCTTGTGGTACTAGCAGCTTATCCCTCTACTCTTGCTGGTTTCAGCCATTATTCTCAGGTCTTTTTTCTTGTTTGGGTTTTTTTTTTTAATATTGTTAATTATCCTATTCTTTCTCCAGTCCTACATGACATCCATATTTTTCATGTATTGACAGATCTCTTAACTTGGTCATCAACATTCTTCTTTTTCTGTGTCAGAACTACCAATGGAAATAACAAGGTCATCCCAGATGATCCTTTAAAAATTCTGCACCTAATCTTTCTCCATCTTTACACTCTCCCTAACAATAATAATCATTACAAGTTTCTTCTTCCTGGAGATGTTGCACATTTGCTGAATTCCTTTGTTAATCATTATCTTTTTAGATTGTAACTAACAGAATTGTGCATATGCTATACATATGTGCATAAATTCCAGGCAGCCAAAGGCCATTTAAAGCAGTCCATTTAAATTCTATGAATTTACTAAACAACACTGCATTTAAAAAATAAAATGTAATCTTTTTCTTAAAAATAAAAAAATAAAATCTGTAATTAGATGAAGTACGTCTTCAAACAACACATAGTAGGTTGTCCTGGGTTCAGCAGTAGCAGTCATTTTTCTCCTTCTTGGTAGCTGGTGCAGTGCTGTGTTTTGACTTTCGGCCTGGGAACAGAACTGATAACAAGGATGTTTTGGTTTGGCCAAGGACTTTGTGAGCCTCATGCTCTGCCAGGGAGGAGGAGAAGCCGGGAGGAAGCAGAGACAGGACACCTGACCCAAACTGACCAAAGAGGTATTCCATACCACAGCACGTCATGCCCAGGATGTAACTGGGAGTTAGCCGGAAGGGCTGGGACTGCAGGGTTGGAGGAGGTATGGGTCAGTGCTTGGTCGGGCCTGGGGGGTGAGTTATCGGTCGGCTGGTGGTGAGGTGATATATTCTCTTCCCTTGTTATTTCCTTTATCATTGTTGTTATTGGTGGTAGCAGCAGTGATCTGTGTTATACCTTAGTTACTAAACTGTTCTTATCTCAACCCGTGGGAGTTGCATTCTTTTTGATTCTCCTCTCTGTCCCTCCAGGAGTAGGGGGAGAGCAAGAAAGGGGGGGAAGTGAGTGAACAAGCTGTCTGACTGGGTTTAAACCAGGACATAGGTAAATGCTTTCCTTAATGTTAGAAACTCAGGGTTTATATTATTTTCAGTCATGGAAGCTAGAGATTTGGGCTGAAGTTCTGACTTTATTGTAATTAGTATCAACGTTTCCAGTACTGTCAATTGGAGCAGATTTTTACCCTTATTCTTAGTTTTTCAGATGAAAAATAAATTTTTTAAATAATATTTGAAACAAGTAGTTCAGTTATTTTAAATACTGTATGATAGGAAGCTCATGAGGGAGGGGTAGAATATAGGTTATTAGAATCATCATAGATCTGCATTTTTTTCAAAGTTTTAAGTTTATTGATTGATTGGAAGTACACAAGGCCAGAAAGCATCATTATATCATCTAGTCTGTTGTATTGTGTATCACAGGCTATTGCATTTCAGATAACTTCCAGTGAGCTTGATAATCTGCTTTAACTAATACTTGTCTTACAAGAAGCATAATTTTCACTAAAAGAAACCAGAAGATACAGAATCAATCACTTTCTTTGTTGGTTGTTACCCAGGTTAATTATCTTGCTATTAAAATTAATTTTGTTTTTACTTCTAATCTGAATTTTTCTGAATTCAGCATCTAGGCACTGATTCTTATCATGCCTTTCTGTTCTAGATTAAAGAGTCTTATAATACCTGTCTTTTTCCCCATGAAAATCAGGAACTCATTTTCTTTAGGTATTCTCTATCGCCATGCTGCAGTCATGCTGCAATCATGTCTGCCAAAATTATATCAAAATACTGTTGTACAAAACTGTTTTTCTCTTTTCAGCAGAGATTTGGTTTGCAGTGGATTTTAGACCTGAAAGTCTAATTATATCAGTTTTATAGGTAGGAAACTAAGTTCCACAACACAACATCAACACTTCACTGGAGAGGACAGATGCACTAACTCAGAACAAAAAAAGCTTTCCCTAGCCACCAGCCACTGTTCATGAACATTTGTTACTATGTTACTCAATATGTTTTGTTTTATGTGATTTTCAATGTTTTGATATCTGCCAAGGTCAGATGTTGAAGAATCAAAATAAACAAATAAGACTTGTAAGAGTCTTGCAATACTTCTCTTCCATGGGAAGAAAATAAATAAATAAATTTTGCAGTAAAAGAATCTACTTGCTGGTATTTTTCTGCTCAGCTATAAATTTATCTGCGTCTGTATTGCCATATTAGTTCAGACCCATATTGGGGCATCAGACCTACCTGAGGGCTCAGACCTAAGGTCCATACCCCCATGTATGCTGTCTTCTGGTCTGTTTTTTCAGTCATGGCTTTCTTTGTCCCGGAGAGAGCCATTAAGTTGTCTTCAAAGGAAAATTCATATTCAAGCTCAACAGCTACAGATAGTATGGCTAAACCAAGATGTCTAGCTTTGACAGCTAGAGGTTGCACTCAAGCACCTGTGTTGCTAAGAGCAGTAAAGATGTAAGTAAAAGACAAACTGGGCAACTGAACTGCTGAACTATCACATTTATAGAAATTGTCCAAACTGAGGGGTAATGAAGGTTAGATATATTTTACTTGAAAGCTTTAATACTCATGTAAGACTTTACCTTAAATAGCAGGCCAACTAATTCTGAAAGTCAATTGTTGGGTAAAACCTCTGCACATCAGAGCCTTGGCTAATCTGTGTACTCCAGACATTGCAAGTCTGGAAACACTGGTAGAAATATCAGTTATGAATTATTCTTTATTATAACTTCACTTGAAAATTTAATTTATTTAGTTATTATCAGTCCAACCAAATAATGACTTGGAGGAGAAGAAATTATAAAAACAGAGCCAAAGTCATTATTTGATAGTTGTTATACTGATTCAAGCCCAGTGAAACGGTAAGTGAAATGGGTAGGCAAAGTTATCAGTACATTGTGGAACTGTTTAACAATTACTCTTCTGTACAGCCAATCTATAAGAGTGCAAATCAGATGTTGTGTCACACTGCTGACAGGGGTATATACAGTTTTCTCTATTAGTTAATGTTTTTTCCAGTCAGTTTCCCCACACTAAATTCAAGTACTATTACCTCAGATCCAAGTCCTGGAAAGAATTTTTAAATTGCAGGGTATGAAGACAGAGACTTCTTGCATGTGCTAACTTTCTCAAGTTGTATCCTGACATTTTGTCACCAGCAGCAGTATAAAGCTAATTTTATTAAGAATTCTCAGTAATTGTCAGGCTAAAGGATAATTTATTAGATTTTTTTTTAATTCAGATTTTTTTATTTTATTTTCTCTTCCTGATTCCATTACCTGAATGTGATGATTAATCAATTGCTCAAATGAAGTCTTGCTGAAAAAAATGTTTAATAATTTAAATGAAAGCTTAAATAATAGTTATGTGGAAAATCAGCTTTATGTGACTGTCCAGGTCTGCACAAGCCTTAAACAAGCATTCTTTGGGTTTCATTAACAAAAATGTGACACAAAAACAAAGCAATTTGGAAGGGATATACCTTACACCAGCATCACGCTCTGAAGTTTATACTTAGTGTGGTAGCTCCTTTACTTGTGCGAGCTTATACTCTTTGTACTGGAACAAGGCTTCTCATGATTTTAGATCATTTTCCAATTCCACCTCTTGTAGTGCCTTCTGTCACTGTCACTTTTCTGTCTGCTTCCCTACTAACTGCACAGCTGGAGCTCTGATTGGAATGCAGAATTTTATTTGATTCTTTTACATGAGATTTGTTTTCATATCTTTAGTTTTAACACTTATAAACAAATGTTACAAATGATTGACTGGGGAAATACATGGTGCTGGAAAGAGGAAAAAAATAAAATATTCAGAACTAGTATATCACATTGTGATGTGAAATGACTAAAACATTTAATCTACCCATCACACGGGTAGATTAAACATGCCTCATCAACACAGAATATGGCTCATTAACCTCAAAATACTTTTCAAAACTAAGAAAAATTGGCAGTAGGATGCACCATGTCTGAAGTCTGATGAATACACATGTACATCAAAAGGAGCATGACCAGCAGGTCAAAGGAGGTGATCCTGCCCCTCTACTCTGCTCTCGTGAGACCTCACCTAGAGTATTGTGTGCAGTTCTGGTGTCCTCAGCATAAAAAGGACATGGAACTGCTGGAACAAGACCAGAGAAGGGCCACGAGGATGATCAGGAAACTGGAGCACCTCCCGTATGAAGACAGGCTGAGAAAGTTGGGGCTGTTCAGCCTGGAGAAGAGAAGGCTGCATGGAGACCTCATAGCAGCCTTCCAGTATCTGAAGGGGGCCTATAGGGATGCTGGGGAGGGACTCTTCATTAGAGACTGCAGTGATAGGACAAGGGGTAACGGGTTCAGACTTAAAACAGGGGAAGTTTAGATTGGATATAAGAAAGAAATTCTTTCCTGTGAGGGTGGTGAGGCACTGGAATGGGTTGCCCAGAGAAGCTGTGAATGCTCCATCCCTGGCAGTGTTCATGACCAGGTTGGACGAGGCCTTGGGTGATATGATTTAGCGTAAGGTGTCCCTGCCCATGTCAGGGGGGTTGGAACTAGATGATCTTAAGCTCCTTTCCAACCCTAATTATTCTATGATTCTCTGATTCTATGATTCTACTACCAGAAAAGTAAACTTAGAGTGATTGTGGCAGCTGTTTTGAAAGCCAGGGCTAAGTCAAGAGGCATTCAAATTTGACAAAATAAATGGGTAACATAAAGATACAAAAAAAAATGGATAATTTCCTTTCACTAAATATTTGTTGCTAACAGAATACTTACCAGCAAGCCTCATTAATCAACACTAATGTAGTATTCCACAAAAAGAGCAATGGTCAATATATTCAAATATTACAGTACATTTGCACATTCTACAGCTGCAGACTTTTTGTTCAGTAGTCAAAGACATTGGATGGGCTCAGAAGCACAACATTTTTCTTTGATATTGGACTTCAGTTGCTGCTCTGCAGATTTTTTTATTCAAAGCTGTTTATAGTTTGCTATATGTTTGCTCTTATAACACTGCTTCTCCCTTTTAGAACTCTGTGACTTTGAACTTTTCTTTGCAATTTTCATTTCTTAAATGGTACTTCAGCTTCTCCATCACTCATTTTCAATGATGTATTCTAATTCAACTGAAAGTAACATAAGTTTAAGACATGGGAAAAAAAAGTTTTAAGAAGAAAGGTTCTGTCTCAGCAATCACTGGCTACAATATATTAAAACAAATTCTAAAATACAGTAAATGTTAATCCTCCACAGTAAAGATTACAGAAATCGTAAAAGTGGTCACACTGCAATGATACTGCTGGTGTCACAAACTGTAAGTGTTTTTCCTCAGATTACTTGAAAGTGCATCAGCCTTATATTCCTAACAAATGTGTGCTAAATCATACTATTCCATTCAATAGGCTTTTTCATTTTTTCCCCATGAGAAAATGCTATTTAAAATATTTGACATACTGTTTTCTTGCTATCTGGATTTTTAACAGTTATGTTAATCCACTGCTATGAGAGTTGCATACAGCAAATACAATTTATATCTATGTGCTCATGAAGCAAACTCTGAAGAATTCTCAAAATGCTGTGAGTTTGTGAGTAGATGTTTGCAAGAAACTTGCAGATCAAAAATAGTTGGAGTAAGTTGATTCATTTTTTTCTATTTTTAAGTCATCATACTAAATTTACTTAGGCTGAAATCACAGCTATCTTCCAAGGATGAGTTTGTTTCACTATAAACCACTGAGCATTTCCCTTGAAAATGTGTTTTCCGTAGATGTCTTCATTTGGACATCCTTTGTGAATTAGAAGACTGAAAACCAAATCTGCTTCTTTTTATTTCTTGTTGCATAATATGAATGTTGTCTATTTCTGTGACATTTCTACAGAATATCACAAATTCTTATGTACACTGTGCTACAGTTAAGATAATGCAGGGTTTTTTTAAAATTTTTCTTAGTTTTTCAAATGTCTGATAAATCTGTAACAAATGTTAATGTGCTTTTTTATCTTTTAAGATACACGACTAAAACAATCAAATATGACCCTAGTACACTTCTGTCTGACAGTCTGGGGAAAATAGGAGAATAAGGAGAGAACATATGGCAGTGCTCTTTTCTAATTTTTACTCTTATTTTTTTTTCTATTGAAAGTTTTGCAGAAGGAAACTGATACTTGAACTGCAAGGATTTTCTAGGATCTGCACAGATGTAAAGGGAAATAAATAGCATTTTTTGTGTTTTTTCATGAATTTGACCCTTTAGGTTTGGGTCCTAATTCTTAACAATGTAATTTCAGCAAAGCCACTGCAAACCTGGCATAATATTTAAAATCCTGAAAAATTAGTCTAGACTGATGCATAAGTTACTTGAAACAGCCGTACCTCCAGTCAGTACCTGGAGAGTCTATCTTATTTTCTACAGTAGGATAAATCGTTTGTGTTTTAATGGGTTGACCTAATATTCTTCAAACAGCAGCTATCTTAATCTAGCAAAACAGGTATTTCAACTAGGAGTTGAAGATATAAAAGATAACATAAAAGCCAGTAACACATTTAAGCTATTCATTATGTCCTTTAGCAGTAGTGGTAAATACTGTATGCTACTATTACTAAAATCATAAAATTTAGAACAAAAAAAAAATACAATAAAGAATGCAAAACTAACTATAAAAGAAGCTCAAAATTAAGTTATTGTGTAGAATAAATAACTACTTGAACTTTTAATGAAAAGTTTAGTTTAAAAAATGCTGGCATCTTAAATTTCATCTCAGTTGGCATAATCTCACATACACTAATGATGTCATTGAAACAACATTTTTCGATAAAAAGTATTCTGACATATATTTTTCAGCAACTCTTATGATTGTTTTATCACCACTTTTCTCTTACAAACTGTTAGACTCACTTATAGTACTGTGATTTAAATGAGACTGTAAACATTTCATTGCCACAACTGCATCTACCAGTCTGTGAAAAGCACTTCTGAGGTTCCCTCCTTATTGGAATCCCTGGCAAGGCTGTGTCATACTGATATTAATAATATCAACTTTATACAACTCACATGTACTTCATGGCTTTTAATAACTAGAGTCTGTAAGATTATGATTGAACGCTATTGTTATTTTAACACAGGCTGAAATTAAAGAGTGCTACCAACTGGAAAAAAAATCACTTGTTTGAAGTGCCAGTGTCTCACTTGTTGACACCAAGGAACATTAAAGTGCTAAACTAATACTTAAATGAAGACTACATCATGCAGCTGTTATCTAAATAATTTCTGAAAAACAGTCTACTTCAGATGTCCAAATGGATTTTAGATGTCTTGAAGCACACATTTTTAAAGTCACAAGCTGAGGCAAATGACCAGTGGAACTCTAATTTCCACTTAAATTATTAATAATATGATATAATGCCCCCCCTATGTTTAAGAGCTCTGTAGGACTTACTGATGTTTTAATTTCTTACACATATTATTAAAATGTTGAAAGAAGCTTCCAAATAAAAGAAATAAATGATGTGAAAAACTGAGCATTATCTTTTAGAGACAAATGAGTGATACCCTTCTTCTTTTTTTCTTTTTTTTTTGTTGCATATACCCATGTTGACCTAAATTTTAATTTCACACCAACTAAGCAGAGTTATTCAAAATATTGCTGAAGGTGTACTGGATTCCAGCTTTTTCTGTGGTGTTCCATCATTGAGTTGTCATGAATGATAATGTAACCATTGCTTATATTAACTATTATAACTTCAATCAGAATTTCAACTATTAAACAAGCATGGACATCGACCCTAACTAATGAATTCAGTAATATTACGTCCATTCATATATTACTGAATTACTCATTCAGTATGCTGAAGCTATGGAAAGTTGTCAAAAGTTGCTTGTGATCCGTAATTATAATTTGTTATTTCCTCTAGAAATCAAGTTCAATTACGCCTGTCAAGAATAAATCAAGAATAGCTTCTGCAAAACGAGTATTCCTTTATTTCACTCACTGTGTCTTGAGTGATCTTCATCTCCCTTTTGTCTATATTTCAACAAATTACTTCAAAAGAAGGAAATGACAAAAGGCATGGCAGGAGAGAGAAAGAAAAAAAAATGGGATAACACTCTTTGAGATAAGTTAGTCCAAAAAGCTGAATTATTCATACACCAATAAAGTCACACCTGGGGAATTGCAAAGTTGCTTATCACAAAGAGAAAGAAGGAAATAATTTGATCTGTTTACTAACATGTATAATGCAGCTATTCACTTAATTCTGCAAATATTTTCTTATCAAATTGCTTCTTAGAAAATGCAAAATAAATTGCTTGTCTGTATTTATACATTGCTTATATGGCAATTTTCATTTTAGTATTTGTCAAACACTCCAAATAACCATAAAATGCACTCTGTCTTGGTTATGTAGGGAAACAGCAGCACCACAGTAATGCCAAAGTCATATGATTCCTCCAATTTTTAAATAATAAGGTTAGAAGTGCAAGTTGTCATTTTTGTTCTAATCTGCTGAATAGTCTCATCCAATAAAAATGCAAACATGGACACACGAAGAAAATTTTGAATTTGAAATGCCAAAATTATAATATGAAAAAAATCCTATTGACATATAATAAGACAGTTTTCATTATCTAAAAAAGTAACCTCTCCAGGAAGCTGAAATTAGAAATTTGTCTTGAACTGCTGCTTCTAAGACTCTGCTACATTACTCACAGTCTTTTATATGAAAATGCAAGTATATAAATAACTTTTGCAAGTATACATCAGTTAAACAGTTAAGATGAATAATTTTCTTCCTTTTTGGGGGTTCTTTGGGTACTGGGAAAATATGCTGATTGCAGTAGTGGAAACAGTACCTTGAGTTCAAAAGATAGAACATCAGTTACATATGTACCAATCATTCAAGGAGTTAATAACTGTATAGAAATTGTTATAATTGCTCCATAGACATATTTATGTATAAATTTATGCCAATAAAAATTTGAAGTAGGAAGAACTAGTGTTCTTTCTGTTTCAATAGTTCTTGAAGTGCCTTTAAATGGAGGAAAAACAGCAGATAAAGCAAAATCTCTCCTGTTTCTGGCTGGATATTTAAGAGTGTCATTCTAGTTTTCATTGCTTTATAGTTAAAAACACAGATTTCCAAATAAATTCTGAGGAAAAGATAGCTTAAAGCATTTCAGATGGCACTTGGAACAAACCTTCATTGTTTATGGCAGCTGAAACCTCTCTACATTTCCCTTCCTGTGTTATGTAGGAGCTTGAATGAGTTGCCCCTCACCTAGGTGGATCACAGCATTTAAGAAATGTTAGGAGATCATGGGTATCCTGTAAGTACTATGCCAATCCTGTGTGAATGTCTTAGATAATCTGAAGACACTTAAGGAGTACTGACATCACCCTGTTTGGGCATTTTTGGTGTTACACAGCTATATATTTAGCACAGAGGTAGAAAGCTACATATATGGACCTAAATATACTGTCTTAATCAGAAACTAAATCCCACCCCTAATATGTATTTTATTTATGCATGTATTATATATAGTCTATATATAATATTATGTATATAAATATTTTTCTTGGCATTAAAGCTAGAAACCTGAGTTTATAAACTTGGCAAGTAAAGTTAACATCATGAAGATTAGAATTCATCCTTGGTCCAACTTCATATTACTGAAGGAGGAAAGAACTGAGCAGTTAGAAAGGAGTTCACTTTTGAAAAGTACCCTTTTACAACTCAGAAGCAATGATCTTAAATGAATTTAGTCAATTAATTTGGAAACTGATGATTAGTGGACACAGATCCTTAAATTGCTCTGCTGAAGAGGGTCACTGACTGTAATTGCCGATTCACAGTATTTGGGGAAAACTTCATCTTGTGAAAGAGGAATTCAGTGCAGCTTTCAAATACTGGGGATAGCTGAAAGATCAAACTAACATATTCTTTGAAACTCAAAAAAAATATAAATTGCAAATTCCATACTAAAAATTTGTTAGATTTAATATGGGAAAAAATATTTTGGGTCTTATCTTCAGATGATCGTAGAATCACAGAACGGCTGAAGTTGGAAGGAACCTGAGTAGGTCTTGTCCAACACTCTTGCTCTAGCAGGGCCATCTGGAACCCGTTGCTCAGGACCATGTTCAGATTTTTTTTAATATTTCCAATATGGAGAATCCATAACATCTCTGGGTGACCTGATGTCAGTGCTCCATCACTCTCTCAGGAAAAAAATATGTATTTCCTGATGTCCAGTGAGAATCTCATGTATTTCAGTTTGTGCACATTGCCTCTGGTCCTGTCACTGATCACCACTGAAAAGGTCCTGGTTGTGGCCATTTTTCACTTTCCCTTCGAGTATTTATATACATTGATGAGATCACTCCTGAGCCTTCTCCAAGTTGAACAGTCCCAGCTATGTCAGCTTTTTCACATGGGAGCTCCAGCCCTTAATCATCTTTGTAAATCTCTGCAGTGTGTCCATGTCTTTCTTGCACTGGGGAGTCCCAAACTGGACACATTGTCCCAGATGTGCCTTCCCCAGTGCTGAGTAGAGGGAAAGGATAAACTCCCTTGACCTGCTGGCCACACTCCTCCTAATGCTGTATCTCAGCACGTACTGTTAGCCACCTTTGTTGCAAGGGCATATTGCTGGCACATATTAAGAAACAGAAAGTGGTGATATTGATCATAAAGTACGAATAACAATATCTAACATTTATTGGTGACTATGGAAAATATTACATTTTATTAAGCAGGAGTGAAGTTATCTGCAATCTGACAATACTTCTATATTTGTAGTTTTAAAAGACCTGAAGAGCTGAAGCCAATGAGCAAAATGCAGTAGGCAAGATATTTTTTTACAGAAACACCTTAATAATAAGGCAGTTGTTGAAAATATTGTGGCACATAACAAAGGTCATAATACCAAATCAAGAAATGCTCTGTTGCATTAAAAAAAAAAAAATCCTTTAATTTGACTTAAAGAGGAGATGAAAGTAGCTAAATAATTAAGACATTAAGAGAGGTGTATTACAAATGGAAAAATACAAATCAGAAATTAGGAATTTCAGAAAACTAATGAAAAACTAGAAGTACACACAGAGAAATGTAGCCAAACTATGGTTAAAAATCAGGTTTCGTATGTGTCAAGAACAAGAGAAATTCTAGGAGTAGATTTTATCAGTTAATGACCACATTTATGAACTTCTGTTCTATATTTATGAAAATATCAGATGTTGCAGATTATTTGAAAACCAGGAAATTCTCTCCTTAAACGGAAGTTTGACATTTTTTAACCAAAGAGACTACATAATTTGTTATAAAATACCTGACCAATGAGTATTCTGAACTATTAGTATTATTTTCTGTAAGTCTTGGAACACTGGGGCAGTTCTCCAGAGACTGAAATAAAGATGATGATGTGATATATTCAAGCAGGGTGAGTTGAATGACCTGGGTGATTTTAGGCCTCTCAGCTTGACAGTGATCTCAGGCAAAGCAATGGAAAGAGGCTGATCGAACACTTGATTAATAAAGAAATAAAGGAGGTAAATATATTTAATACCAATCAAAATGGTTTATGGAAAATTAATCTCATCAAACTGACTTGATAACTTTTCCAACACTACTAATTTCATTGATACTGAAAGAAGGATTGGTGAAATACACCCATTGCATCAAAAGCTTTCGTCCTGATATTGTACTGCACTTGTCTAATACAGAATGAAGTTACAAAATGAGTGTCGCACACAATAAATAGATGAAAAGCTGTTTAAGTGGAAGGTTTCAAAATTAACTGAGTGTCAATAAACACAATGTAGCAGATGATAAGTTTCTAGCAGGACCCTGTTGGACTTGACATTTTTTGCATTTTGTTATATTTCTTATCTATATCTGGTAGGAAAGCATTAATCTTCATTGAATATGCTAAGAGAATGGCTAAATAATTGTATAAGACCATTTACTGATATTATAAAATCTGATATTTTTTTAAATTTGAGCCAACCTTATAAAAAATATACAGCTAAGTATTTGGTCACAAATCTATGCCTGAAAAATTAGGCTGTACTTGAGACAGGGTGGACACTACCCTGTGAAGCAGTGGGCTGGGAAAGACTTGGAGCAAGGTGGATAATTAGTTCTGAATAAGCTTCCACTGTGATGCTGTAACTCACAGGGATAATATAATCTGGGGATAGATAAATAAAACAATTGTGACTTAGTGGGTTTGGAAAACTCCCCAGATTTTCTTAGCTCTGTTCTTAGACTGGTGTAATTTAAAGTAGTTTTGGACATAGCTTATATGGAACAGGTCAAAAGAGCAGCAGCAATCGACTGAAGATCTTTCCTGATAAGGAAAAAAAATCTAAGAACTCTTCCAAAAGTTAAGGTATAACATTTGTTGTTAGTAACTGAAATTTATAATTAAAGGGGACAGATGATTGTCAAGAGAAGTTTCTTTGGTCTATCAGAAAAAATACATAAAAAATACATAACAATGACACATGATGGCTTGTAGTTACAGCTAGATATATTCAAATAATAGATAATTTTAAAAGTAGCATGAGACACATTTTACACAAGCGATCAGCATTTGCTGTTCTTAAATTCTTAAATGCACGTTGGTTCCCCCCTGCTGCTCTAACTCAAGGAGAAACTAATTTGAAGTCTTATATTACACATAAAAATATGCTGAATGATTGAATGGTCTTTTCTGGCTGTAATCCATGAATCTATAGCAACAGGCAGGCTGACTCCTTTGCTCTACTTGCCAACAAACTGAATTAAGTCTGTGTAGAAAATGTTTGGTAGCTCAATAATAATAATTGTGATTTTTTTGATTAAATAATTATACTGATAAAATCTCTAGTGTAAGTTCACCTATACACAGGGCAGCTTAGTCTGGTTTTCAAACAAAATAAGCATACAGTTTTACATTGGAATTACTTGACTTTCATTAAGAGACTTAAAGCAAGTTTAAAGTGAAAGAACTTTTCCATTTATGCTGTGCTTAAAATTTATGATAAAAGATGAACTGGCTTAAACTTGACAAGAGATCTATCTTGACAAATGTAGTGCTTTGACCAAGCTGAGAAATATGTTTTCACCAGCTTTGTCAGAAAATATTTTATGCCAGGTTGTTCTTTAAACCCAAACTATGCTGTGTATCATCATGGGAAAAGATGTTTAGCAGTACAAAATTAATTTCTTAATGTATTGGGTATTGCATGGCAAGAGTTTGGTAGCAGGGGAACTTACAGGGGTGGCTTCTGTGAGAAGCCGCTAGAAGCTTCACTCATGTCTGATGATGCCAATGCTAGCTGGCTCCAAGAGGGACTGGCCAAGACTGAGCCCATCCATGATGGTGGTAGAACCTCTGGGATAACACATTTAAGGAGGAAGGGGGGAAGAAACCTGCTGTGCAACAACAGCAGCAGAGAGAAGTGAGAATATGTGAGCAGCAACACTGCAGACAGTCAGTAAAACAGCGGGGGAGGAGGTGTGCTTCAGGGGCTAGAGCAGAGGTTCAGACCATAGTGAGGCAGCTCTGCCTCTGCAGCTGTCGTGGTTTAAACCCAGTCAGGTAACTCGTTCGCTCACTTCCCCCCCGCCTTTCTTGCCCTCCCCCTGCTCCTGGAGGGACGGAGAGGAGAATCGAAAAGAATGCAACTCCCACGGGTTGAGATAAGAACAGTTTAGTAACTAAGGTATAACACAAATCACTACTGCTACCACCAATAATAATAATGATAAAGGAAATAACAAGGGAAGAGAATACAACACCTCAGCACCAGCCGACCGATAACTTGCCCCCCCTCAGCCCGACCAAGCACCGACCGATACCTCCTCCAACCCTGCAGTCTCCCAGCCCTTCCGGCTAACTCCCAGTTACATCCTGGGCATGATGTGCTGTGGTATGGAATACCTCTTTGGTCAGTTTGGGTCAGGTGTCCTGTCTCTGCTTCCTCCTGGCTTCCCCTCCTCCCTGGCAGAGCATGAGGCTCACAAAGTCCTTGGCCAAACCAAAACATCCTTGTTATCAGCTCTGTTCCCAAGCTGAAAGTCAAAACACAGCACTGCACCAGCTACCAAGAAGGAGAAAAATGACTGCTACTGCTGAACCCAGGACAGCAGCCCATGGAGGTCCATGGTGGAGCAGATCTTCACCTGCAGCCCATGTAGGACCCCACACCAGAGCAAGAGGATGCCTGTGGGAAGCCCACGTTGGAGCAAGCTCCTGGTAGGATCTGTGGCCCCATGGAGAGAGGAGCCCAGGCTGGAGCAGGTTTGCTGGCAGGGCTTGTGACCCTCTGGGGGACCCACACTGGAGCAGCCTGTTCCTGAAGCATGCACCCTGTGGGAGGGACCCATGCTGGAACAGTTTGTGAAGAGCTGCAGCCTGTGGGAAGGACTCGCATTGTAGAAGTTCATGGAGGACTGTCCCCTCTGGGAGGGACCTCACTCTGGACCGTGGGAAAAATGTGAGGGGGAAGGAGCAGCAGAGAGAATGTGCGATGATCTGACCACAACACTTGTTTCCTCCATTCCCCTGTGCTGCTGTGGGGGAGAAGATAGAGAAATCAGAAAGGAGGGGTGGGAGGAAAGTATTTAAGTTTTGGGTTTATTTCTTATTACCCTACTCTGGCTGTTAAGAAATCAGATTTCCCCATGTCGAGTCTGTTTTGCCAGTGACAGTAATTGGTGCATGATCTCCCTGTCCTTATACCCACAAGCCTTTCATCATCGCCCTGTCTAGCTGAGGAGAGTGAGTGATAGAGTGCCTTGGTAAGCACCTGGTGACCAGCCAAGGTCAAACCACTACAGTTCTTTTTAGTGTCCAATTATCACGGTTTAAACTTGGCTATCAACTAAATACTATGCAGCCGCTCAAACACTCCCCACTTTCCCCCCTCCTTGGGTGGGATGGGGGGGAGAATTGAAAGAATGTAAAACCCATGGGTTGAGATAAGAACAGTTTAATAACTGAAATACAATATAATACTACCACTACTACAAATAATAAGGCAAATAAAAAAGAGAGAGAATATAAAACTAAAAGGGTAAAGAAAAAAAACAAACACAAAACCCACAAGTAATTCACAATACAAGTGATGCTCACTACCTGCTGACCAATACCCAGCTCGACCTGAGCAGTGATCAGTCCTTTACAGGTAACTCATCCAGTTATACCAAGCATGACATGCTGTGGTATGGAATACACCTTTGGCTAGTTTGGGTCAGATGTCCTGACTTTACTCCCTTCAGGCTTCTTGTGCCCCTCCTTAACTGGCAGAGCATGAGAGACTTAAAAGTCCTTTATCAGGTTAAGTGCTACATAGCAGCAACTAAAATGTCAGTGTATTTTCAGCATTATTTTCAGACTAAAATCAAAACACAGCACTGTACCAGCTAGTAGGAAGAAAATTAACTCTATCTCAGCTGAAACTATGACACCAACATGTGTATTATAAGGACCACGATAGGGAAAATTAACTCCATCTCAGCCAGAGCCAATACAGTTCCTTAGACGATGTTTCTAATTTCCCTACAGCTAGATCACTGTTAGGACAAAATGGAGAACAAGCAGATTGAGCAGATGGCACTGCAGCCAAGGAAAAGGCCTGTGAAATCTTCTAATTAAAAGTGCACTAATCAGAATGGTATTAATTATGGCTTGCCTTGAATGCTGATATAAACCTACCAAAATAGTGTAACCAACAACAGTATATAAAACTTTTGTGACACTCTGATGGTATGCCAGATACAGTATATAAGCATTTTATCTAAGTATGGGAGCAATGTGACCAGAAAAGATGCAAGCAAAACATGTGCAGTTGCATGTAGGAGGCATCCAAGTGAGAGAAATTGCCATCCCAAGATAAAGAACAACAAATAAAATAAACACAAGGGACTGCAGATAGGTAGAGCATCCTGCCTAACATAAAAGAAGGACGACCATCAAAACCAAAACCAAAATAAGCAGCATCTGGAGCAGCATCTGAGATCCCATTTGGGTGGAGGCAGCAAGAAGCATAAAATGTCAGTAAAGGTAAGCTTACTTTGTTTCTCCTTTCTCTCTCAAAGTGCTCTTCAGTTTTATCCCCTATGGAATCACTACAAACAGCAATCATGCAATAAACATATAGCATCATTATCAAGTTATTGTATGCTCAGAGCTAGTTCTGGGTATAATTTTTAGTGACAATCAGTTTTCTGTATGCAGAGATAATGATTAATAATACATAAGAAGAAACCATCAGCACAGAGGTTTCTTAATGAATGAATTTAATAAATTTTGGTTTTAAAGTTTAAAGAATGGCCTAGTCTGTCCGCCTACTATCATTGTAATCTCAGCTACCTGATACACACACATAAACATTTATCTATAAATATGTATGTATATAGAAACATTCAGTTCAAAAGTATAAGTCTCACACACTGTTGTATTACTTTCTACTGGAGAGCATGCTCAGACACCAAAATAAAAGGCTCCTGCAAGAAAAAACAGCTGTTCTTATTTACCCCTGAACTGGGCAAATTGCCTCTTTATGGAAGATCAGTTAGTCTGTTAAGGCTACTTTCTTCCTCCTGCATGTACTTTCACTCTCGCTTACTGCTCTTTTTGAGCCACAAAACCAAAGAAGTCAGGGAAATTCTTTTTAACACAATATGAAGACTTTCAAGAGAAATGTTTATTATTCTCTAGTAAAAAAAAAGATGTTTTGAGAGTAGATTTAATAAAATCACCTTTGTCCACCCATGTTCTCTATTGCTGGTTTTTAATTCAAGCTTTTAATTAGAAGAAAAAAGAAAAGGAAATCAGTCTGAAGACATATGTGTAAATTAACTATTTGACATTTCTAATTTCAGATTCCTGTTACCAGTGATTCTCAACCAGCTTTGTGTTGTCCCTGAGAAGTTAGCAGAATTTAGTAGGAGGTTATAACATAATTAATGTATTTCTCTTTAATGATGCCAATATACTTAATTTTGTATTACTTGTCGAATTTACAAGATCAGAGCAAAGCTCCTATCAGCATGTGCGCCACCTAAAAGTAAAGCCCATTTGAGTCTGTGGAGCAAACTATCGCTAAGTAGCAGAGGTCCAGATGTGGGAAAGTGACACAAAATTGTTGTGTGTGCTGAGACAACTTTTGGCAAGCCTCTGTTTGAATCTTACAATTTAGCATGTGAGAATCTGAGTCTGGCTTTACCATAAAACTTAATTTAACAATTTAGACTCACAGGTTGGTTTGGGTTGGAAGAGACCTTAAAGCTCATTGACTTCCAACCCTTCTGCTATGGGCAGGGACACGTTCCAATAAACCAGGTTATTCGAGGTTCCATCCAGCCTGGCCTTGAACACTTCCAGTGATGAGGCATCCACAATTTCTTTGGGCAACCTGTTCCAGTGTCTCACCATCCCCATAGCGAAGAATTTTTTTCTAATGTCTAATCTAAATCTCTCTTCTGTCAGCTTAAAGCCGTTTTTTTGTCCTGTCACTACATGCCCTTGTAAAAAGTCCCCCTTGAGGTTTCTTGTAGGTCCCCTTCAGATACTGGTAGTCCACCCAAAGGTCTCCCTGGAGCCTTCTGTTCTCCAGGCTGAACAAGCCCAGCTCTCCTTCATAGGAAAGGTGCTTCAGCCCTCTGAGCATCTATCTTTGTAGCCTCCTCTGAACTTGCTCCAACAGGTACATGGCCTTCTTACATTTGTGCCCTGGAGCTGAATGCAGTATTCCAGGTGGAGTCTCATGAGAGTGGAGTAGAGGGGGAGAATCACCTCCCTTGTCCTGCTGATCATGCTCCTTTTGGTGCAACCCAGCATAAGGTTGGCTTTCTGAGTTGCAAATGCACACTGCTGGCTTGTTTGTCATAGATACATTAAACTTAGGGCTCATTCAGGGCTCCAAGCACACAGCTAAATAAAACATTGAGACAACAGCTTTTCAGTTAGATTTTTTTTTAATTGAATAAATTACATGTCCCATGTCTTATCCAGAAAGCACCCCACAATCACAACAGGCATAGTTGGATAAAAAAGAGCTTTGTTCTTTATACATGAAAACAATTGTGAAAATGTCTGTCTATGAGTATGTTTACAGAAGTTAGAAGAAAAATATGTAGTAAAATTATATATCTAGTATACCCCAGAACAGTAGAAGCATCATGAAATCTAGTCTGCAGATACATGCAGACACACATATATACACATATATATGCACGCATATATGTGTATGGAAGAGCATGGATTGGAAAAATTCTCATTTGTATTTCTGTATCCAAGAATGAATAACAGATTAGAAATAATGATCTACCTTTGAGATGAGAAGGAAAGCAAATCTGGAATTCATTAACACTCTTGATAATACACAAAATGGGCATAGGCATTTCCTTTCTTTCAGATATCTTTTCAAAGAAAATTAGGGAAGAAACATTTTAGCACCCAAGAAAAGAAGAAACTTTGTCCAGAGATACATAACTCAAGCTGCTATTTAGCAGCAAAAGTTCAGGGGACAGAAAAGATACCAGATACTCTTCTCTGTTAGACATTTCATACTGCTTATTTAAGGTTCCTTATTCCAAGTATATAGGGTGATGTGAATACTATTATGAAATACTTAATTTGGCCGTTCATTAAATAGAGAATGTAAACATCCACTCTAATATGTTGAATCTCACTTGCAGAACTGATTATAGCGCAAGTTATCTCCTGCATTGTTACAATATTTTTTTTGTTTGTTAATGAGCAGTATGTTTCTGTTTGGGTCTCTTTATTTGTTTCATTGATTATTTTATATTATTTGTAATAATGGAACACTTTGTATGTGCTATTTTTGCAATTGAGGTTAAATATATTATTTTGATTCAAAACTGGTTCTAACATTAGTAAAAGATATAGTAGGAAAAGATTTTATTACTGGAATCCCAAAGCCTAAGAACCATTTCTACATTCATCTTTCAGGAATCAAATTCAATACTGCTGCTACTTGCACAGAAACCTGATAGACCCAGGAAGAATTATAGTATATTGCTCTGTAAGTCAACAGTCACTTCAGAAGAACACACACATATAAAATTTTGCACTGTAACTAAAGATCTGGAAACTGAAATAATTCACTGGTAGGTAAGATATTTCTTAGACTTCTTCTATCCAGAAGACTCAGAGGCAATAATTATGAAAATTATTCGAGTTCTTTTTTTTTTTTTCCCAGACCATGTATAGCTACAGGTAGAGACAGAGACAGAAGGGCCAGGAATCAAAAAAATAACACCTTGAAAAAAACAGGATTCACTGGACAGCTGTATCAAAAAGAAATGGAGCAGAGAATTATAACACTACACAGGAGACAGGCTTATAAGTTTAAGGGGCTAAAAACATGTGGCCAGGTGACTCTGAGATTGCTCAGCATGAATTTACCTGATATCAGATGTGCCTACCTGAGTGAAATTTGGCACAGACTCAGCTGAACTATTGTACTACACTAATTGCAGCAGATCAGTTTTTGTCAACCAGGTAGACATTTGTGTTGGATCTATACTCTCATATCAACTTTGTTAACTTTCTAAATTGTTTTAACTAAGGCAGATGCTACCAGTATTTCTTTTACAGACATTATTTCTCTTAGACCTTGTACACTTCAGTGATAAAGACAAATATTTAGATCTGTAATCCAAACAGGCTAAATCTATAAACAGCTATGTAGACAGTGGTGCTGTATGCAAGTATAGGTTGAACTCTGTCCCTCCACACTCTCCCTCCCTTTACCACAGCAGTGTTTCATAGATAAGGGAATTTCTACTTTCTAAAACCTGGTGACAAGCTATATATGTATAGGTTTT
Organism: Pezoporus wallicus; assembly: GCF_028554395.1. NCBI lineage: Eukaryota > Metazoa > Chordata > Aves > Psittaciformes > Psittacidae > Pezoporus > Pezoporus wallicus. Next base: position 10,576,822 of record NW_026640488.1, read on the forward strand.
AACAGTTTCCATCCTTTATACGTGAATTTCTCCCTTGAGAATAGTAATGGAGACAGCTGTATAAAAAAAAGTTTGCAACCACCAGTGTTAACCATACTGAAACTCCTTTTAACAAAAAGAGTTAAAATATGAAAGTTAGTGGAGCTTTGATCAGTGTTGATTCTAGAGTGATGAGTGAATGGAGGAAAAAAATCCCAAGGTTTAGGGAAAGCTGGTTGTATTACCGTGACCTCAGGAGGGAGAATGGGCAGTCAGACTTTTTCCAGGTAACTACAGACTTTTTAGAATGTAACTCTAACCTCTTGATATGATCAGTAGTTGTGCCTGTCCTTTTCATGTTATTAATGAAATACTAATCCCTGACAGAAAAATGAATATACAGGGGGATATAAGAAAAAAATATTAAAGGTATAAAAAGTCTGCTGTGAGGCAAAACTAAAATGATTGTGACCATTTCAGTTAGACCCTATGTAAGTAATAAAAACCTATGTAAGGAATAAGAAAACCTATGTAAGGAATAAGAAAACAATATTTTTGGTACTACTTAACCTCTCATCATAGCTTGAAAAAGTTTTACAGCATAAACTGCTTTCTAACAACGCATCAAAATATCCTGGAAACTCATTGCTACACTTGGAACTGAGAAGATATGTGTTAAACATAAAAATGATATTTCCTTATCTGTGCATGTATTCTGCTAACCCTTGAATAAAGTTCATTCTGTTAAAGCAAAATCCAAGCCCAAATATAATTTCATGTAGTACATACAAAAACTCGCACAAAATCACCAGCTTAGTTGCCACACTGTTCTCTTATCTGTAACAAAAATGTAAGAGACATTTGAAAAAGGAGGTATCAAAGTGGCACAGTGTTTTTGACATTTTATCATTGATAGAAAAATACTGTTTTTATGAAGTATATATATTTTTGTCCTATCACAAAACTTGATAGGTGACTATTTCTGTCATCTCAATTCAGAGTACATTTGCATTGACATCCGTGGTTTTTCTGGTTAATTAACAATTGTAATATCCTTCCATTTTGTGACTACAGGTTACTGAGAACAGATATAAGCATGAACACTTATTCTTATTTTCACCTTTTATATTCCTAACCCCTAAATCTGACTTTTTACTTTCATCACCCACATCAACATCTATTTCTGAACCAAGTTATCCATCAAGACTCAGTTTGACCACCACACTAAGAAGAAAATGGCTTTAAAATTTACAGGATAGCCAACAGGATGATGTTAACTGATGGCTGTCAAACAAAATGCCTTTTGATTAAGTATATGTATGTCCTGTATGAAATCTTAACTGCTCTTTTGTGAGCATTTTACAGGGGTGGGGGGAAATGAGCATTTAATTTGGAATGCTTATGAGGTTTTGCTTTCCCCTTTTCATGGTAAATTACACTTAGATATTTTCATTGGCAGATGAAATCTTGAACTTATTTTTTTCTGATTCTTTTGATTTTAGCTTCTTCCTCTCTAAAGCATGATGAACTTTTTTCTTTGAGATGCTTGCTTTTCTAGTATTACACTTAAGGCATTCATTCACCACTGGCATCTCTAGGACTTTTTATGAAAAATGTCTGTGAAAAATACCATGTAAACGATGCATAATTCTTTGGCAAATGTATCTTTGGAGGTTACAGATACTTAACATATATTGTGTATACTATTGTTTAATTTTGTATGCTTATTGGGCAACATCTGCAAAAGACAGTAAAATCCCTGATAGGTTAATTTAAAACAAGTGATATCTCAAAATACAGACGTTAAAAATCAGTGAACTTCAAAGACTTAAAGAGCCCAAATCTAGTCCCAGTATTTCACATAGAAGTAATAAGATGTTTTATCTTAAAAGTTCAAAATGTATCATTTGATATATTATCGTAGAATCCAAGTCCTTATATAAACCCATAAATAAACCATTGTAAATAACAGATTATATTGAAATGGGAATTACCTGAGTACGTTAGTCTTATATTATTGAAATTGATTAGTTTTGAAAAGATAGTGCAGCAAAAAACTTAAATTAAAAATCTTTTATTTTCATAAAATGATGGAAATTCAGGCACTTAACTGCAAAACTAAATACATGATATTTACAGTTTGTGTGGAAAAAAAAAAAACATAATTTAATGTGCAGTAATGATAAAGGTAGATAAAGTTGCTTTGTAACAAAGTATTTAAATTTCAGCTATTTCTACTAGGTGTTTCAAACCAATATAGTTTCTTCAATGAAAATGTAATTGAATCTTGCTGTTGTGTTTAGTCACAGCCACATTATTCTTTGAGCTGTATTTTGGAAGAGATTGCTGTATCTTGAAACATACAGAAATCCCTATCTGTGCTGACTTTGATAATAGTGCCTGAGTTTAGATTCGTATTCTATGAGCCAAAGTTTGTGTTAATAGGAGCTCTCCTCCAGACTGCAATGTACATTGTGACTCGTCCTGATTTCATCCACGCTATACCTTAGTAGGAAAAAACTTGGACTTGCAAACATCCGCAAATCCTTTTCTTTCCACACTAGTTAGTAAGTATGCCTGACCTTACTCACTAAGCCTACTAGATAAACCTTCATCATATTATATGTGAGGAGAAGATGTTTTTCTCAGAGAAGCCACACAGAAATAATGTCTGCTTGTAGTTGTTGTGACAGGTGAGGCCAAAAGGTGCTTTAGTCAGTGATTTAGGTAACAGGAGGCAGAACTTCCACCCTAATACCTAACACCTGCAGTCCTAGGAACTCACACTTCTTTTGCTGATGCAGCCTAGCAAGCCTTTCTAGTATTAAGAAGATATCAGGGCGCAAACATGTATTATATGTTGTACCTTACACTTTTCTTCCCTTGCCTCGTGCATCCTGATCTGAATAACAGTGCATCTCAAAAGTTAGTTACCAGACTATTTCAAGATGATAATGAGTTCATAGGGTTAAATATCACACAGGATTTTGTACATTTAAGTGGAAATAAGGAGTTCATTTGAGTATGCAGGTGTGTTTACTGAGTTCAGTAAGGACACCAGAAAGCTGTTCCACTGGGACAAGGAGTTTTAGATGTCACTTGTCACAGGAATGTTTCAGTGGGCTGAACTTAAATTGAGAGGGCTGACTCTAATTTGCAGCTAAACGTGCCGGCTTTTCAAACTGTGTCATGTATAAAATTACTATAAACAGAAGGCATGGGCAATAAGTCTGTAATTTTCTCTAACCTTGTTTATGCACAGAATAGATCATGTCTCCTTTTCAGTTCTTTCAAACAGTGGTCTCTCTGACTCCCTTCACTGGCCTATATCATCTGCCTTCAGCTTGGAAGCTAACATCAGGCCAGGTCATGCAATGCCATAAATCCTGGAATATGGATTATTAATCTGTGCTTTTTGGCTGCCTCTCAAAATAATGTTTCATAATCATAATAGCGCTTCCACATGCTCTCCTTCCTTCTTGGCACAGAAGATGTCCCTCACATCCTGAATACCACTTACGTCACCTATAAAATTGCTCCATTCTGGACTTTCCCTCACTGGAAGCTGCTGCAAAGTCAGCTGAAATAAAAACTTGAAGGCTCTCAGCAAAGTTTGAATAGTACAAGATCTTCAAAAGGCCAAGCACATCTGTTTTTTCATCAGCATTTTAACATATGTCTGGGATTAAGCAATAAGGAAACACAGGCCAACAAATGCATTACATGCCACAGTGAAATTGAAAAAGCAGCAATATAAAGTTACGTGACTCCTTCAGAGGTCCCTGAAATAAATGTTCTGGGGTTACTTTTATGCCAACACAGGGCCTCCTGTAGTCAAACAAATCAATATTGTCCATCTAATTGAAGGGACTCATTCAGGCTTTGAAAAGACTACACTTAAAGAAGGGAGAATTTCTTGTGTTGAAATAGACTACTCAAAAAAGTCCAAAAAGTAAGCTTCTGTCTTGCCTGGTGGATACAATGTTGTGGCCTGATTGTCTACCAAAGTCTATTGAAGAAGTAATCTCCTCTATTGCATTCAACATATTTATAAGAAATATCAGTGGGGAAAACAGTGATATCAGTATATCTGTCATGCTATTTACACATTTGTCTGAAAACTCTTACCCCCAGGAGAGATAGATGTCTTCCTTTGTCTTTCTTTGGCTTTGTCTGTCACCCTGAAATGATTCAGGTAAGTCAACAGCAGTTTATTTCTATATTCTGACCCTACCTTAAGACCTGATTTTGTCTCCCCTTGCTTGCAGGGAACAAATTCAGAAGTAAGAAGTACAAGTTTGGTAAGTGACAGTTGTTGCTTATCTGTTGACTGGGGCCTAGGGCTGAGAATCCCTCACAGGGCCTATATGCCTGGCTCAATGTTATTCAGATGTGTCAGTAGAAAAAAAATAAAAGAAAGGAAGATATATTAGTGGTTCCTGGAATCTGAAGATATAAAATACAATTCACTTTTAGTCAGCTACAGCCTGCTGGCGCTCTAACCCATGGCCATATTTGTAACTTGCCATTGGTAGCCCCTGGCAAATTCATCCCTTTGCAGATTTTCTCTTGGGAATAGCTCTGGACAGAGTGGCAAAACACTCTGGCAGAAATGTTAGGACTGTCCTAGAGACCTCATGATGATGAAGGTATTGAAGATTACCATTGTGGCTCTTCAGAATATGTCCTAAGGTTCTGAAAATGCAGCTTAATGTTTCAGGTATGTGTCCTTCATAATGGGTCACGAGACAGCAGCACAATCCTGCAAAACAGTGTATGATGAAGTACCTTGTTTCCATGTGAGTAAAGAAATCTTCCCACTCACTTTTTACATAGAAATAGCATTTAACTGTTAAATGTCATGGGTTTTACTATATTAACTTTTAGATTATGCATTTGCATGTATAAATGCAGTGACTACATTTCAAGGCTCTGCTCAGTCTCTGGGATCTTTCCAAGCCAAGGTCTTTGAAAGAGTTACTGTACATCACCAAAATGTATTGTAGAACAAATACACATTACCTTTAACAAAATGTTTTAAGAACATAGAGCTTTTACTTTCAAAAAGTGTTCTTTAGTCTTATAAAATTTATTTATTGTAGGCTATATTATAAAATTCCTAAGCAGCAGTTAAACAGGAAAGATTAAAGTGAGTAGAAGAATGTGAAATAAACATTTGTGAGGTATTTCTGCTATGACTTTAAGAGGATTTTTTTAACTACACTGTGATTAACAACTATTTATATTTTCTTATCTTGGTGTCATAAACATCCCTCTTTTTGAAGATGGTATTAATATGAGCTTTGAAAAAGAGTACTGATAGCTATTTTGAATGTTGAACAATATTTTCTTTGAAGATTATGTGAATTAGTTTTAAAGTCTCATTAAATGATAATTTTTAAACCTGCTCTAATACCAAACTCAAAATTCTTAGCTAAAATTCAGATCAGTGGAGCATGAAGTTTGTAGGTAGGTAACACCTTGGTAGATATGTTGCTTATGCTGCTACATCCTGTAAGTAATTTATTTAATATTTTAAATGTGCTAATTGTTTAATATGCCCTTAAATCATTTCCATAATATATTTATGAACCATTTTACATATTCTCAGTATTAAATATGATTTTAATATCTTTTTAGGCAAATTAGTCTATGCATTAAGAGGACCTTTAGTCTGATAGCCAGGTACTGGCAGGAACTGGTTTTTAAGATTGTGTAGCAATGTTTAAAAGATAAGTAACTACAAGTTGGATTCTTTCATCATATAATAACTGCTTGCAATCTTAGTCCTGCAATAGCACTATTTCTCATACAGAGCAAAGTTTAAACAGTTTACAAGCTTCTTTTCTTATCAAGCAATGTGTTAAATATGTGTGACAACTGACTTTGTCAAAATGTGTGTCAAAGTAAACAGCCACTAAACAGATTTATTGTAAAACCATTTAAAATATCTTTTAAAGGATCCGGGAGGATACTGTGGAAACACTTGATAAATCATAGCAATATTAAAGAATGTCAGAAGTAAGCTTGTGGGGATTTCAGCTTGGGTGTCTAATCATTATCAAAACACACAAAATTTCCTGCCACATCTGAGAGAGAGAGAAATTGCACTAGTCAATTCATGTATTAAAGGAAATAAGAAAGCAGCAGCCCCCAAAAGGCAAATAAATCTGAGAAAGAAGTTGGGAGATGAAGATAACACACTATTCCCAGATGAATCTTGCAATATTTGTTTTCCATTCATTTTTATTTACTAAGAATTGTGTTACTTCATAAATATAAAAACAAAATTACAAATAAATGAAAAAAAAAGAAAAGATAAATAACCTTGGACACTTTGTAGATTGTTTACAACCATCTGCTTCAACTGAGTAGTAAATCAAAAGCTTCTTTGTTTAATGTCAACAGATTTCAGGTTCTGAACTTGTGCTTCAGCCTAAAATTTATTAACTGTGTACATATTGCTAATTGTAAATATATTATTAAGCAGAAACAGTAGATAAAGCTTCCTTTGTTCACATTTCATTCTTTTTTTGAAGATCTCCTTATTGTTTGTCAGGAATTACTTTGGAATATTTCAGTGACGAGTGAACCTTTCAAAAAAACCACCAGTGCTTTGATTTATTTTGAAGACATTCTCATTAAACTGTGTACTGCTATATTGAAATACATGATTACTCTAAAAATGCTGACACAAATATTTTTTCATATTACTCTTTAAGTTGGTTGATTTTCTGTGAATGTTGTACCAAGGACATGAACGTACACTTCTTCATCTGCATAGAGATGAAGATGCTTCATATATTCATTATTTCTTCCTCTGCTGTCAGTATTATTTATAGAGATTTTTTTTAAGAAAAGGTACTAAACAAGTGTTTAATAAAACTAACAATTTTATAGCTCATACAGCACTGAATTTGTTTCAAGTCCAATTATAGAAATAAGCATATCTAGTAGAAATATCTGTACTAATACATATTTCTATAAATATTTCAGCACAATTGAACAAACTAATACTAACATTTATTTGTTTGCATTTTTATAGCCTTGCTGTGACTAGGTTATAGTTAGAGTTGAGGAGTTATTCTAATTTAACGCCTGCTTAAAGCATTTATAATTTTGTACATAATATTTGGAACAAAATTTTTTAGTCTATTTCTCAATACAAATGACTTTTTTTTAAAAAAAAAAAAAAAAAAAGAAAAAAAAAAGAATGGCGTAGTATTGCTTTCCAGAAGGATTTTAACTTTTTAAAGGACTTTCTGTATTATGAATATTGACTGTGAATAAGTTTAGAGTGTGTAAGAAACATGCAGACTGATTTTAAATGCATTTTAACGGGCAAATGTTACTAAAGCCAAGTCCTGTATGTAGTTGTGGTTTACATACCTGTTTACAGTTAGATCTGCTAGTATCTGCTAAACATTTGCTTAACTGAAATACCAAATCCTGAATGTGTGAATGAGGATGGACTTCACGATGAATATTCTTGTCACTATACCTATTTCTAAGCATTTGCATATATATGTCCATGAAATTTAGAAAGGATGACAATTTCCGTAAAGTGCCATATGATTATATAACATCCTGTCTCTTTAAATCTGTAACCATAAAAATTGTGTCAGTAAGCATAGGTGGTGAAAAATTTAAATATTGCAAAGGAATTATAGTCAGTATTATGATTTCTCCAGTAACTTGGGACTTGTTTGTATTCTGCAGAACATATAAGCAGAGATTTTTTTCAAACTTTACTCTGTTTTTGACATGAGTCTGCCATGTTGTCATTCCGTTATGAGGATTCAGGTAATTTTTTTCAATTTCTCTAAATTTATTTGATGTCAATATCATAAAAGTAATTATCCAATTACTTGTTAGCAGTTATATAAAACAGGGTGGTTGTGGTTTGGTTTGTTTTTTTTTAATTAATTGTACTTGCTTTTCTTTCTTCACCTGTCACTGCTACTTGAAGCTCATCTAACATGCTGGAAAGCGAATCAGCATAGGCCTCTGGATATCATCAATGTAGATAGTGTCAGAGAGCACTGAACTGGCTTTTATATTAACTGATATCATGTGTTAGCTACATATGCTCATTAACATCTTTACTTTTACTGAAATAAAATATCATCCTACTAATTTTCTAAAGGCAGCTTAATCATTTAATAGCCACAACAATACAGAAGATTTCATAGCACCGCTGGTGACTATTTCCAGCATAGGTTGCCATAAGTAAGATTAATAGTCCTTTCAACTCTCTTCTGCCATGTATGACTTGACCCAGAATTTTGGGAAACAGATGAAAATGACAGTACAAACTGTCAAGTCTGCACATTAGCATTCTTTAAATTATTTGAAGGCTTTTGTCGTGGTTTAAACCCAGTCAGGTAATTCGTTCGCTCATTTCCCCCCCTTTCTTGCCCTCCCCCTGCTCCCGGAGGGACAGAGAGGAGAATCGAAAAGAATACAACTCCCACGGGTTAAGAACAGTTTAGTAACTAAGGTATAACACAAATCACTGCTGCTACCACCAATGATAATAATGATAAAGGAAATAACAAGGGAAGAGAATACATCACCTCAGCACCAGCCGACCGATAACTTGCCCCCCTCAGCCTGACCAAGCACCGACCGATACCTCCTCCAACCCCGCAGTCTCCCATTCCTTCCGGCTAACTCCCAGTTACATCCTGGGCATGATGTGCTGTGGTATGGAATACCTCCCTGGTCAGTCCGGGTCAGGTGTCCTGTCTCTGCTTCCTCCTGGCTTCCCCTCCTCCCTGGCAGAGCATGAGGCTCACAAAGTCCTTGGCCAAACCAAAACATTACTATCAGCTCTGTTCCCAGGCCGAAAGTCAAAACACAGCACTACACCAGCTACCAAGAAGGGGAAAAATGACTGCTACTGCTGAACCCAGGACAGCTTTTCTTCATTATTTTCTTGGCACAGATCTGGACCTTTATTTCTTGAATAATATAGCTTTGGAGAAAGAAGTAATCTATCCTTTAACAAAGGAGGTCTCATAAGAGTTCTGCAGCTACAAGCAGCAGTATTTCCTGCACTAACAATCTGCATATAATTTGTGCCTTTGTCCACGTGAACCTTTTTGGATTCTAGATGAAGACCTCTGAGATTTAAAAGCCAGTAAACTGGAGATTTGTAGATTCCCACAAGTGAAAAAAAAAGGGGGCGGGGGGAGGGGCAATTAAGGAGAAAAGGCAAATGAGAAAGGCTGTAAAAATGAAAGGAGACAGAGACAGAATTAGTGGAGACCCTGAGTTGCCTCTTTGGTAACTTCAAGAGGAAAGAAAGGTAATAGGAAAGACAGAAAGAGGCAGAGAGAAGCAGGATTACGCAGTACAGGACTGTCTTTGAACATAGTGCAGAACAAAAGCATCTGACTTCTCAGGAGGAGTATCTTTCTTTAAACACAATGAAAAACCTGAATGCTCCAAGACTACTTACTAGTTTTTGATGGAAGTTTATGATATTGGTCCTTATCCCTAATCCTCAACTGATGTGCGTTTTGTCTGTGTGAGAAACTTTCAGCGTAACATTGCGACAGCTTTTATGTCTGTTTAACAGCTTTCAAGGTAATTAAAGTTTATTTTGGAATGAAAACAAATAATTTTGTGAGTTTGAGTGAAACAGAATCAGATTACTTGATCCTCAGGTTTCAAGTTAGTCCTTCTTTTCAGAAACAATCTGGCAAAATGTCAAAAATCTCGTTACAGAAATCTCTATAAAAATCAATAAATCACTGCAAAATGTCTTGACTTTGAAAAAGAGTGCATTTTGACAGATTGCATGTTGTCAAAAAAATTTCAACCATTTTAACTTGTCAGTTTAGCATTTTCTGTGGGGTTGTGAAAATCACTTCTCCCTTTAGACTGTAACATACCAGATCTGCTGTCCGTCATTTCAGAGCATGATAAGAAACTGCTTCCTGTCATGGACTTTGTGGAAAGCACTAGATAATTTCACATGGTTGGTTTTCTGAAGGGATGTGTGGAAATACCTTTTCACTTTTATTTAGTTTATCTACCTCGTTTTTAAAAATTTTAACTGGCTAGTGGATTTTGCTTTGCTTGTGGTTTACAAACATGTTGAGGTAGACGTGAAAGAAATTCAGGCTCCATAAAGCCTGGGAAGTCATGGTGTTTAACTTAGCTAAGATCTAGAACTCTACAAAGTGAGTTCAATATATACTCAGTTTGATGATTCAAACTGCAGAACTTCTGAGTGGAAAGACTGAACAAACAGTAAAATATACACCCAAAACAGCCTTCTGTGTCTTCCTTACCCAGTATGACATGAAATAGTTTTGCTTTCCCTCCAGTAACTGTGTATGTGTACTTTCTGATGACTTGTTTGTATAAAAAATATACAAAGTTTTTGCAGGGTGAATGAGAAGTCAGGTTCTCCCTTCTTCAGAACTGACATAAAAAGATACATCCATACTCTGAGCAACTGTTCAAATCATGGATCTATCTTATGAAGACAGAGGAATTTGTATTGTATAAGGAAGAATTAATCAAATTTTATGAAGAATGATCTAATTCAAGTGAAGTTTCTCAGAGGTAAAAGGTTGGGGAAAAAAAAATTCAGCTTCTGTATCTTGACTGTGTTTGCATATGACTTAACTCTTAAAAATTTCCAGGTGAACAGGTAAGATAACTAGAGCTCTAAAAGACTAAATTAAAGATTAAAAGCAAAACTAAACCAACCTGTTTGATATATACAGTTTCAGTGCTTCCAGAAATAAACAACCTGTGAGCACTTGTGACCATGAGACTTCAGTTCTGTACACAGATATCTAAATTTTAGCCTTCTGTAACCTTAGGAGGTCCTAGATAACAGGTCTTTGTGACTGGATCCTGAAAAGGAAATGACAATAAAAATTTTGTGAAGTGATAGATATAGCAATAGAAAAAGAAACATTTGGAAGATTATTGCCTTTCTTGAAATACTGCCCTGAAAGATTTAAAACATTTTCATCAAGTAGTTCTCTTCTAGCCTTCAAATACTGGTTAGGTTCACAGATATCTTTGAATCTAATATATAGGAATACTGGAAATTTATAGATTGCCTTTTATCTCTCCTAAAACCTTTATAAAAAAATGGGTAAAATGTATAGATATGCACACACAAAGACACATTTTCATTTTTAATATATGCACAAATACATACATCCGTGTGTGCTTTTAATATTTTCACTGAATTTTGTTGTTATTAAACTCTGGAGCTAATAATAACAGCTTGATATCATATGATACTACAGATATTACAGAAGCTTTCTTGAATATTACCAGTGTATCAAATTTAACTGGCAGATAATGTAATAAATATTTTGTGCAGGGAGTTTTGATGGACAGTACTGTCTTTTTCTCTGTAACCTAACACAGACAAGTTAGAACTTATATTATGGGTCCAGTAATAGAGTTCTGTGCTAAATGTATTTTTCATATGAATTGAAGTTTCCAATTCTTATGTCCAGTATTCAAATGTTGAAAAAAAAAAAAAACCTCAACACAGTGTATCAATGATTTACTAAATTGCCATTAAAGAACTATTTATAGCACTTGTAGCCAAATATATTAGTTGGACTAAAGCAATAATTGCCAATGTAATACACATACGTGCACATTAATTTTTCTACTGAATGGCAACAACACGTCCAGAAACTTAGAATGCACAGAATGTATTGTTCCTTCACTCAGTCTCTCATAACTTAAGTATCAAATTGAATTTACATATGCATACTTCTTAGCAGTAACCCCCCCATAATTTTAGCATGATATATCTAGAAAAAAAAATGCTGTAGCATATTACATCTTTTTCTTCGTCTTTATCTGTTGGCTTTATAGATATTTTCTTGGTTCATTTTTCAAGAAGACAGATGAATCCTCAGGGTTGGTTACATAAAAGATTATAGAGGATTAAAAAGCCACCAATGATGTTTGAACAAACTTAAAAGATGTATATTAATTTTGCAAAGTTTTAAGATCAATTGCTAGTTAATGGTATACAGTAATCGCATTAAAATAATTTTAAGAATGCACTAGATTCTTTATGTTACAGACATTAAACAAATACAAAAGTACATGTGAACTGTCAGATGTAATAAGACACAAGAAATAATATCTTTCTTCTCACTTATAAACAAGTAGAGTGGACTTCACTCCTTTTAATACTCCTCACATGAAGTTGCCCACAAAATCAGTCAGGTTACATCAGTATAAAGGCAAACTGAAGACATAATTAGGCATGAAAGGTTCTGTTATTTTCTAAAAGAGATAAAAATAGAGGCATGTCTATTAAGACCTTTTATATGCCTTTGAATGCTTTATCACTCAAAATTTTTGTTTCTAGAATAAAGAACAAGCAGACTTTTCATGTAAGTGCTTAGAAAAATAGTTTATAATTTTTAATATAAATGCACTAATATTTAAATAAATTAAACTATGGTGAATATAAAATATGGTTGTAAAGTTTTATGTTATATATAATTTATTACTAATTTATTTACAAAATAGATTCCTTTTTTAAATAATTGAGCCTCATACTCAAAAGAAAAAAAGAGGCCTAAAAGATGTAAGAGAGTTGCTCTTAGATTGCTTGATAAAATAGTGAAAAGTCCTAGTGACAAAGAACAAGGATTTCCTTGGACCCAGCACAGTACCATGTTGAAGAAATATCTGTTTTTCAGGAGCCTTTCTCCTTACTTAAAATTTCTGTAAGATTCTCCTCCTCAAGATGAGCATTCTTCAGCAGGTTATCATCCAGAAATAGAATTCACCAAGCCTTGATCTTTAGATGATGCTTTCTTTACTGCAGAGACACTCCGGGAAAAAATACAAAATTTCTTGTTTATTTGTTTTGTGGTGTTTTAAAATTTCATTTTATTTTCCTAGTGGTAAAGCCAACATCATTAATGAATATTATTTAAAAATATAGAATTTATGCAGCTAAGATACAAGAATTATAACTATATCACATCCAAGTGCAGAAAAACTATTTTTGTTACCTTTATAGAATTGGGTAGTGTAAGACATGCCTAATGTCTTTGGGGCATCATTTTCTATCAGGAGAAATGTGTTTCCAAGGGCATCTGGTTTTAAAGAATTTTTCTTACTTCTCTTTCAAGGTCCATGTAGAAGTCTATTGTATGCGCACATTAGTTTGTCCAACAGAAAAAAATGGCTTTGGTACATAAATTTATCTCTTTTTTTGCAGCTATTTTTGCCTTAGGAAGCCCCAAGGCCACACAACTGAAATAATATCTGAAAGCATCACTTTAGCTCCTTAAGTTTCAGCTGACAAGGTGCCCTTGGTGCAAAAAAGCTTAGGGCATCAGACTAATACACAAATTTAAAAAACTGCATCTTTGAGAAGACAGAAAGAAGGGATTTCTTTAGAAAATCTCTGAGGCCATCAGACTTGAACTCCTGTATTAAGTGAGGTAATTATATCAAACCCTTCAGTTATAGCCACAGAAATCTGCACTTAGGGATGTTAATCCATGCCAAATAAAAATACAACTAAATGAACAAACAAGTAAGCAAACTTCCCCAAAGATGCCTTAGGGCATCAGCTTAGTTCAGGTAGATTTTTGCTAGGATACCCCAATGGCATAAATGAATAACAAAATGCATTAGGCAGACCGTATCCCAGGTAGACCACACACAGATCAAATGAAAGATAAAGGAGCTCTATTTTCACTTTTCTTTTTAAGATAAGAAAAATGTGAATGTAAAAGGAAAGAAGAAATGTGTGTTAATAAAAACAACTTGAAAAGGAATTGGAAGAAGCAAAAGGCACCACAGAGGATGATGATGAGAGAGAAGATAGAAGAAGAAGTAGTTAAAAAGAGAGAAGGCAGGCAGGCAGGCAGATAGTTCAGTAGGGAATGAGACGAAGTTCTTTACATGTTCTAGTATTATACATTATAGTAGCACTGTATTTTTGTTATATGCTGTATTATATGTTATAGTAACACTTTTAGAGACAAACTTTTGATACAGGCAAGACTAGGCATTTATAAACTGGAAGTAAAAGAATTTTCATATTCAAAAATATAGTTTTTTGAGACATACAGTTTTACTGAGACACAAGAGAGTATGCAATTATAGATCAGCCAGAACGGCAGAGTGGTAGATCAGAAAAAAATAAACAGCAGATGTCATATGTATAAAATGAATATAGAAAATACCTTCAGAAGAGATTCCCATCTTTTATATTTGCTGATTCTTGTAGGAGTCATGACAAAAGTGTGTACTGAGAGTTATGAGGGACAGATGAAAGTAGAAGAGAAGGAAGAAAGAGGAAAGAGGATAAAAATCTACTAAGACAATAATGGGATTAAATCACTGTTTCTGGTCTCCATCTTTAAAATACTGATAATAAACTTTCCTTCCTCCTTTTTGTATTAGTAAACTAAGTATTGATTCTGCACTGATTTATTTCAGTGAATGGTTGTTAATACCCCAGTGAATGGTTGTTAATACCCCAAAGATGCTGTAAACATTTTATTGCTGTTGTAGTCCACTCCTGCATTTCTAATCCATGTGATTTTATTTATTTAATTTTTCTGCAGAGATGAGTGAGGAGGACACCAAGTTTTCATGTCTAATATGGTGTCTCTGTCTTTAAACAGAATACAAGGTAGAGTAATTCAGCTCAGGAACATCCAGAAGTAATTTGCAGTAACTACAGAATTTGGTTTGTCAAAGACGTTATGTATTATTTAAGCTATATAGGAGAGGGTTCTGGCATACAAGCATTAGTATATTTATCCCACAGATATTTGCCATCTCAAAGCAGTGACCTGAGATCTCAAGCAGGGAGAATGAAGGGCAGCTCTGCATAGTCTGCTGGATCAAGTAGAATGTTAATTGTAAATGCTGGGTTAAGCACTTGTGATGCATAGGATGTGGGAAAATCCTACCAGTCTTACTAATTTTAATAATATTTATTGATTAAAGACATGTTCCATATAAAAATTCTAGTTCCACAGTGATGGACTTAAAAGTTTTGTGGGGAGAAGATGGGATTACCCCAAATGTCCCGTGGATTGCGGAATTTTTATTTAGCTAAAATAAAATCTGGCTTCTGTTAAAGGAAGATCCAAACAGACAGGAAGAAAGAATGGCATATGCATTCTTAATTGACTGTGCTGAACACATAAGGAAATTATTCTTTTGAAGTGAGAACCTCAGAAAAATCCAATGAATAAACTTCTCACATGCTGACTACATATAAGCTACCAATTCCTTATTTGGTGGCAGCTGAGGCAAGTAAAATGTTATCTGAAGGGCTGGATTTCTGCTAGTTGCTGAAAACCTTGGATGTTTAGTTTGCTGAAAGCGTTCTGAAATGTTTGGAGAAGAAGTAATATGCTGTCATTCTTTGCAAAAGCATCCTTGTGATTCATGCTACATAATACTATTGCAAAAGGCATTAAAAAAAGCACTCTGAAGAAATTCATGTGTCTCTTAGTAAATCTACCATCCTTGTCATATTGCTAAAGCTAAACCAAACAATTAAATAAGAGAATGCAGGTGGAGAAATCTATATAAAGAACGTTAGAGTATTTGTAGAATATAAAAAACATTTGTACAGTATAAAGCACATATGGTGTATGTGTGATACATAACTTCACAGTATTTAATAACATAATATGTTTTAAAAGTATTCATATAATTCAAAATATATTTATAAACATTTTATACCAGTTTCAAAGCTTTGGGTGTACATTAAATAATGAGTACCAGAACAAATGGAGATATTAAAAATTGAGATTATTAGAATGATTATGTCTTATATGTACTTTGCACACATATTTTCATAAATACTGAAACATTCAGTTCAACTTTTAGGTTATTTTCAGTCATCAACTTTTAATGGTACAAATATTTTCATGGGGCTATACTTGGCTACTGGAGGAAAAATACTGTCCATTTCTATGTATATACAGGGGAAAAAAGAAAATTCTAGATTAATTATTTAACTGTCATTTAGCACTTCTAAACCTGCAATGACTTCAAGAATCACGGAGCACTCAGAGAAAAATACAGAGCCCATCATGTTAAAATTGTTTATACAGAGGAAATCTGCCTTTCTGAAATCATGCATAATTCTTTTTTTTTTTTTTTTTAAATCTCTGATGGTGAAACTCATTAACAAAATATTCCTGTCAGTCAGATAAGCAATCCATGTCTTTGATGATCCTGTTACTTATTTCTCTAACTCATGGTTATCATGGCATCTAAAAGCATGAAGTACCAATTTTGCTTTAGTGTTATGAAAGCAATCCAAATTATGCTAATGGAAAAATAAGTAAAAGAAGAAGTGATGAGATTAAGTTTATTAGGTGAAGCCTTTATATACAGAACAGTGAAGGGAATTTAAATCCTTCCACCATCTTCATAAAAGTGACATCTGTGTAAAATTAAGAAAAGAAGTGTTGAAAAACTAATAGATACGTGAGGGGTTAAGAGAAGGATTAAATCCTGATAGATGACATGAAAATTCAAGTATATGGTGCAGTTCATAAAATCATAGAATATTGCAAGTTGGAAGAGACCTATAAGGATCACCAAGTCCAACTCTTGCCCTTCCCAAGATTACCTAAAACTAAACTATACGACTAGGAGCATTGTTCAGGCACTCCTTGAGCTCTGACAGGCTTGGTGCTGTATCCACTTTCCTGTGAAGCCTGTGCCAGCGACCAACTACCCTTTCAGTGAAGAACCTCTTCCTAATGTCCAACCTGAACTTCCCCTGATGCAGCTTCCTTTCATTTACAAGACAGAGTAATTGGACAGACAAGGACTGGTGACAGGACAGAAAGTGTCAGAACACAAACAATGTAACACTGAGCTTAGTTTCATGTTTTGCACAAAAAAAAAATTCCATGAAAGACTATGTTCTCTTGGTTATCTTTCACATGCTCCAAGTATCCCCTTCCCAGTGGAAAGCCTACTACTAAACTCAGAGGCACAATCCAGTACTTCTTAGCTTTTCTTCTGAGTTTTTTTCTGGGCTCGTTTAATTCTTTATAAGGAATTCCAAGAGAAACTTTTTTCTCTCCAGGAGACATGAGACCAAAGTTATGCTCAAGAGGTGGATGACAGGCAATGCGTGTTTGCTGCTTTCACACTCAGCTGACCAACCTTTGCCTGGATGGTGCCATCTATCCCACAGAGCAGGGAAGTTGTGTAATGCCTAAAATTGTGCATAGCTATGTGCAGTTTAAGTGCTTTGGTATCTGAGTCTATTTAGTCTCCTCACTCTCAGTTTGGCCTTAAGTTGTGATACCCACTAAAACTCAAGAGTTTCTCACTGGCGTTATCTTGCGATTTTGGGTCCATCTGAGTTTTCAATTGAAACTGAGCTGAATCACAACAGGATGTGAATGCAAAGCTTCACAGAACTGTGCAAAAAAAAAAAAAGAAAAAAATAAGAAAGCATAGGTGAATCTCTCCAGAGAACAATTGTCTAAATTGAAAAATCTCATGTTCAAGGTTTAAGAAAACATCACAGACTTTGAACATCACTGTGCAAAAAAAGGACACACATTCTACAGCCTGGTTTTGCAAGTGTACGATTACTGTACATTCTGGAAAAAGAATATCATAGAAACTTCTAAGTACACGATATTTCTGTCCTTATTTTCATTTTCAATCTGTTGATAATTCATACTTTAGAAAAGGATATTTTCTGTATTTAATAACACCCTAAGCAGTCAGATACAGCTTTAGAATAACTTTTCCCTCGTGTTTATCTTGTTTTAATTACATAGTATTTTCTCAAGTACTACTTCTGTCCATTAATTGTGCTTTGTAAAATATTTGTTGTAGCATGACTGCTTTTAGAATAACTTGGGTTTTTAACATGACTGGTTGCTTTTAAGTGGTTTTATGTTTCCTGAAACAATAAAATAACAGCTGAGACATAATTTTTACAGTCATTAAATGTAGACGTCCCCAAGTAGCCATTATAGACACCACTTGTTTATTTGAAGGAGATAACTTATTATTTGTGGCTGAAGTATCTAGGCAAGCACACTTAACATTATTTAAGAGTTTATGATGAAAGTATTCAAACGTTCTGAACCGTATTTCTCCCTATAGATAAAGATAGAGAGCACAGCAGGTTTTTACTTTGTGGTACATAAAATGGCACTTACGTATACAAAACAAACAAAAAAAAGTTGAAAATGTATTGGAGATGTTGAACTTTGTAACATATTGCGATTTGCATTTAGTAAAGGTTTACAAGAGAATAGGTTAAAACATTTATGACAATAACATTTTAAGGACAACATGAACACAAAGACAACTATATTTTTGCTATGTTTCATTCATATTTACCTTGAGTACTAAAGGTGTACACAATCTGATTACTTACAGACAACAATGTCTAAGTGTAATCCTGCACACATTTATGCATGTGCTTACTCAGGTCAATGAGACTATTTATGAATTACAGCCAATAGGTTGATTTTTTATAAGCACTTACTGCCTGGCATTATGCTCACTACGCAGAGGGTAATGGATTATTCATGGCAGCAAGTACATAACCTACTAATAAATGTTTGCAGGATGGGCCTTAAGAACATTTGCAGGATTCATGTCGTCAGTACTAAATTCTGCCTTCAAATAAAATGATGTTTGTAACAAGAAATAAGTTGCATAGGTGTGGAGTAATCAATGTTTTTTTGTAGCTTATGATTTTAACACCACATTAGCCTCTCTTGAAGTATGGGCTTCATTTCCAAGCAGTGCCTAAGGCACTTTTGAAACTAGAAATGTGGTTTGTTTTTTTTTTCTCAAGTGCCATCAGCAAAATAAAGTTGAGGAAAAGTTGAAAGAAGTTTTAACATCATTGTCATCCTTAAATCAATTCACTTTGTGTGCTTTCATTTCTCCCCATGTACCATAGTGAAGAGGTCTGTTGTCAGAACAGCTTCTCATTTGAATTTACAAAACCTGAAGTAAAATCATGGTAAATGGATGTAATTCACCAGAATATGGATATTTTGTATTCTGTATTCGTGGAACAGTATTGTTCCATGAACATCTGGTTAACAAGAAAACGAAACAAAGTTCATATCTACGTTGTTTTGGCAGTAGCGTTGTAGTTATAGCTATGATGGTCTGAGTGCCCTTAAAGGAGGCAAGGTTTACAGAGAAAGTTCAGACCAATTCTTTTTAGACCAATTGTTTATTAGACCAAAAGAGAGAGCTTGAGGAATATGAGACGGGATTTTCAGAAAGACCTTCAGACATGTAAGCCAAATCCTTTGCTAATATTCTATATTGCTAAACCAGCTATTAGCTATTATTAGCTAGCCTTTCAAACCATATTTCATATGTTTGTTTCATTACAGCTGTGCAAAGGAGCTGCAGTTGATACATCTCCCTCAAGATCATTTATTTGTAACTGGAAATGTAAATCCAGTTGCACATTCCATCATCAACAACTTGTCAACTGGATCCAAGCAGAAGTTTTGAATCCTGAGAAGCCACTGCATTCTTTTCATCAGCAGTGTACAGAAATAAGTATGCATTTCTGCATGAAAAAGAAAAGAATTATTCACTAAAAGTCCACAGTTCTTTTCTGAAAAGAGAAAAAAGGTAAAAAAAATTCTAGTATGTTATTTATTCAAAATTATTTTCACTATCCATGAAAAAAGCAGCTGCTGTCAAAAAGATTGTTAGTGGAAAGAAAATCCGTGCCTCTCAGAAAAGTATGTGCAGTAACACAAGTTGCTTTCTACCACCTCAATTAATATCCACCTGAGCACCATCATTCAAAACCAGAAGCCTGTAGAATGTAGACAGCTGCAGGTTTATCCTCTGCAATTCATTAAAATCTCTTCTAGAGGTACAGACCTTTTTTTTATTTAAGATAATAAGCCTTAAAGAGCAGTTAAGAGACTCGTGGCTCTAGGTCCCAAATTCAGAAGCAGTTTAATCCTTTTCGATTAAAGTGAAGCGCATTCCTACATTTTACCTTTTCCTACTCCATGTTTTACAGAGCTGACTGAAATACTGAGATTGAAGAAGATAAACAGCATTGCAAAGTTATAGCATAACTCAATGAGAAAAAAATTGAAGATATGAAAGCACAACAAACCATTAAAAGAATGAAGCTGTTAACGATGATCAAGCTGTTAACGATGATCAAGCTGTGGGTGAGAAAACTAACCGAACTCCCAGACACAAACATATCCTCTTACCAAGACATTTCCAGGTGTACTGTGGTAATCAGAAAGATGCAGCCTAAAGGCAGGGGAACTGCTGGTTATATCTAATCAAAGAGAGGAGCAGGTGCTGTGCTAGAATCCCCCTCAGGCTCTAGAGAGCAGTGCTAGAAATCTTTGCAGCCATAGTGTACCTTCTGCCCACAGGGAAAGATGCATTGCAAATGTGTGATTTGGGTATGAAAGTGAGGGTAATTTTCTTTATAATTCCCTTTTATTTTTCTTTCCTACATACACATAAGTAAAGCATCAGCTATGTCAGTTATGGTGCTGGCAAAATGAAAGTCATATCGGAATATATTTGTAAGATGTGTTTACTGGTACCTTCAGCTAGGGAGACATGAGTTATCTAATGCAGCTCCAGGCTTCTACATATTCAGTTTCATATTCAAGGTCTTATGAAAATTCAACAGAATTTTATAATAGTATTTCTAAAGACTAAGCCTGATTTCCTAATATCTTCTATGATACATGCACGAGATAAATTGCATACATGTAAATACACATCCTGGCTTCATGAAAACTTAAAGAATATGTTCCACAGAACTCTGTTCACAAAGCTATCATGTTTCCTCTAACTTTACATTCAAATAATTTCTGATGAAAGGTGTGTGCAGTTAACAAAAATTAATTGGAAGCTAAATGAAAACTTTATGTGAGCCACGTGAAAAGTGCAAAGCTAGCAGCAGTAGCAGAAATATACATTAGCACTCACAAAACCTACTTTAGTGTTCTAAAAATATGCATACCAGTGCACTGATGTATATAAGGTATGTCTGAAAGCACAATGCCAGCACCAAAATTACAGAAATGTGCACAGCTGCATGCTGAAAACTGTGGTGAATATCATAAAAATACAAATCAGGACATACTTAGCAGCAACCTGGTAACATTTTGGGTCTCTCACAAGTCAGCAAGAACACTACACAAATTCATATCAGGGTATGCTCAAAGTCATATCTTGGACCCTTACTGTTGTAATTAGCTGTTTTCTTTTATGCCTCCTACTTTTCTTCAAAATCTTTTTCAATGTGTCAAATTTTCAGTTCCATAAACCAGAAACTGTCCTCATAATTGATGGGAAAACCCAGGTTACCCTATGGTGAAATCCAGATCATAACAGATGTTTACAAAATAATGTGCATAAAGTGTGTCTGAAATCCATATGAAAAACCTGTATTTACAGGACTTTAGCTACCCTGAAAATGTGTATTTATAAAAACCATCTTTTTAAGAACTTGAAAACTCAACAACTTACCAACATTTTGGTAGTGAGGCTTCAAAATAAATGCTGTTGTTCTTGCTATTGCAGCATAACGGAAAAGCATATATGCATGAAAGAAACAGAATAAACAAAGAGTCCATTTTGTTTTGGTGTTTCTAAAGTTAATATTTTAGCATACTAACATTTCCAAGACCACAAGAGGATTTGCAGAAACTTTATCCGTATGAGGTTTAAAACTTGAGTTTCTTAATGCTATTAAAAGCAGTTTCACTTTTTTGCAGTGGTGCTGAAGATGTAGATCTTGCACTGTAAGACTGTGATCTCTAGAAAGGACTAGGTTTGTTGCTACATATGATTCATCACGTGAATTGTGCACACATCTGCACATTGTTGTCACTGAAAGGAAGAAAACACATAAACCCAAATTATTTCTTAATAATATAATTTTTACAATAGCATTTTGGCTAGGGGAAAACCTCATATAACCAGTATCTCACATAAAGAATTGATGTTTTATAAGATGGCTTCTTCAGAATAACGGAAAGTTCAGGAAGAAAGAGTATCTTTCCAGTTATGTGCTCCTATGTCACACAGTTCTGTGTCTTAATAAAATTGCACTATTCAAAAAATCTGTCAGTTGCATGCAGACCTGACAGCCATCAACCAGGGGAATCAGCTCCTGGTAAAGACTTCTTCTCAAGAATTCTACAGAAAGTACAATGGATGGATGAGAAATTAAATTTAAGTTCACTTGGGACTTCATTGCTTCAGACGGGATTTTTGGACACATTACTGTATTCTATGATCCTTCTATTGCCTGCATAATCCAAAGGAACAGAATTATTTTAGTATGTCTGGTGCTTTGGGCTGTATATAGACAAGGTAGGTTGCCAATCCAATATCAGTTTGAACTGAATTAACTCAGTACCACTGCAGGGTCTCACATCATATCTCAGGATGCAGCAATTTTAAAAAATGATGTAACCTGTCTATTTCATGATTGCAGCTGGCTGCTGGATTTTAGAGTTAGCAGTCTTCAGAAGATCGTAACCCCTTCCTGTGTTTACTGAGAACAACCTGGAAAGCTGGAGTACTATTAGAAGTTGGTAAACGTTTGTGAAACACACTGAAAGCATGCTCCTAGTTCTCATACGTTCTCTTACAGGATTACCAACTTGTTTGTCCTTTGTGTATTTTATTTTCTGTCTCTTCTAGGCAATTTGAACCTAAGACAACAGAACGATATTTCTACTCCCAAAAGGACTTTTGCAAAAGTGCTCCTGGGAAACCCTCGTCAAGATCTTTGCTTCTAGTCAGAATAGAAGATATTTGGGTACTCCAACACCAAAGAATTCCCCAAAAGCCCTCAGCATCTACATGTGCAAAAGATGCATATATCCATCTGAATGCTCAAAAAGAAATGCACAATTCTGTGGGTGGGTTAGAATTTTTGAGTCACACTGATACATAAGATGTTTCTCCAGCAGGTACAGCTCCTTGTAAAACCTGAAAGTCATGTAAAGCTATCTCAGGACTACAGGTGCTCAGCTAAGAAACAACATTACTAGCACTTTCTTTTGCTGAATTGTTCTGAAAAAAAAATAATAGTGAGGCTTGTTATAAAATCTGAAACTCAGATATTATTTTTTCAGATTATTTGCTTTCTCAAGAAAGTAGATTGTAGCACTCCTCACCTCTCCTAAAGCTTTTCAGTCACAGATAGCTGAAGAAAGTAAAGTATATACTGGCTGCAATGATTTGTTATACATTGCAAGATGCAAATGCCACGAACGGGAAAATTGTTTGGCTTGTCAAATTCTTGTCTATGTAATCTATATGTATCAGAAAAGAAGAAAAAGAAAAGCAGCGTTAACTGGCATAGGAGAGGAAAACAGAGAAAGTCAGGTATTTGACAGGGTGGAACAGTACTTACAAATATAAAATACAGTGCTATGTCCAACTGTTCATGCCCTACAAATATTTTATTCAGTTCAGAAGAAAACCTGCATTTTGTATTACTTATATGTCTGGTCACTCAACTTGACAGGCATATACCAAACTTTTTTTCAATTGCAGAAATGGAAATATAAAGAAAAAAAAAAACCACCACAATCTACCAAAAGGATAATTGATTCCAAATAAAAAAGCACCTTGCCCTTAGTGCTGTCTGTTGACTGATAAATCATAGATCAAAATACCTCCTATAAAATATTGAAGCAAGCCTTACACTCCTCAAGCATAGATTGGCACTTTAATGATTCGCGCATGCTAAAGACCATTTGAGTCCAAAATAAATTCAGAATGCTGTACTAGTGTCTGGTTTCATCTCCGTTTTATACCACCTGCTTATGACAAAGCTAATCGTAATGTTTCTGAAAAGGAGAGGGACATTCATTGGAAGTGCATTAGAAGATGCAAACGATGGAAATGTTCACTTTAACAGGTTGTTTTTCTCCCCTACATAAGGGGGAGATATAAGACAACATCTAATGGGTACGGTCAGCAGCTCATATCTAAACTTTTCAGCATGCAAAACATCTCTAATCTTCAATGGAATTTTTTTTCTACTTTTTTTTTCTGGCATGAGACGCTTGGCTATTGTTTTTCAGATGGCAATATTATGTTTCTTCTGAAGACATTCTGTCTGTTCACAAATGACATGCCTCATTTTTCCTAATAAAAAATGTGTAAACTAATTCAGGTAGAACATATCAAGCAGATAATAAATTGCCTTCAGTATCGGCTTGGCAAGGATAAGACCTATACTAAAGTTGTGACAAATTTTGCTGGGTGCCTTAATTTTGTCCCCAAATAGAAAGTCAAGACATGCTAGGGTTTTTATATAGGTGACATCTGCAAAGTATTTAGTTGTGCTTTACTCTTTCAGTGAATTCTCTTTGGCATCAGAAGGTACATATACTTTTCCATTCTTTGTTCACTTGATTAAATGACAAAAACCATCAACACGGTGAAACTACAATCAGGCTTTGAACTAAACCATATGTTCATTTTCCTCTTTACATAAAAGAAATTGCAGGTCATTAAGTACCAAACCTTTGTCCTTAGACACACTTTTAGGAGATGAACTGTTTTGATATAGACAGAAGTGTGCATGAAAAGCCTGTGGAATACAATGACACTTGATAACTCTTTAAAAAAGTTTGCTGCCCTATTCAAACTATTTTGAAACAAGGACTCTTAAGGATGGATTTTTCATAATTTAAATTGATGGGTTTTTCCTGCACAAGAAGACTTTGGTATGAAAAATATCTCTGATTGTATGTAATACAGTAGAATGAGTCAATAAAACGTTTTCATTTAATTTGAACCCCCAAATACATAAATACCTGATTAAAAATTCTACATGTTTGTGCAGCAAAATTAACATTGTTTGGCTGTCATAGCTGCATCTCTTACAATAGGTTGTTTTAACTTTAGTTTTAAATCCATCTGTACTGTTTTCCCAATATTTGATTTCAGGATAATGGCAAAATCTACATAGTTTATTCTCGGGTTAGGGATGGATAATTTCAGCCATAACTTACTTCTAATGGGATTTTTGTCATGGACTAAATTTGGCACAATGTTTTCTGCTGTGATTAGTTGTTCCAGTGCCAGCATCAGACAACCTTAATTCACAAGTTGTGATAATACCAGAGAAAAGACATTTTGTACATTGGCAGGTAAACTTTCATAAGAGTTTTTCAAGGCTGATTTATATGAAACAAAACTTGCTCGAAAGATTCACTGTGAGCTGCCAAAACATTAAAGAATATGCACTGGTAAAGAGAACAGTGGTATGCTGGAATTACCCATCAAGCACTGGTGCACTTCTAGCTTCATCTGAATCCCTCTGGAGCTTGCAAGGTAAGCCTGGCAATTTCAAAGAATTGTCTTTCCCACAGGGACACCTCTCTGTCTTAATCATTATTTGCCTCGTCGTGTGCTCTTCAAAGAGCAATACTATGCCACCAGTACTTGGATTGTGACCATTCTGGATAATACAGTTATATGTCAATTAGTCCTTTCTTTTATTATTTATTTTTTTCCTTTCTATGTCAGAAATAATAAAATCTGTCCTTAAATCTGTGGCCACTGCTATAACCTGAGTATTGGACATTCTTTTGTATAAGGCTAGTTCTAATTCCTCACAGACACACTCATTCTAATACAAGCCTAAACCTTGTCAGCTTTGTCATTTCAATTTATTTTTCCAGCAGAGAGGTTAATTGATTTCTTTGGTTAGCGCTAAGAATCATCAACTGACCTGAGGATGGCATACCAAGTCATTATTAGCATTCCTTCTATCAGCACCAGGTACAGGTTGTTTGATGTCTTTAGCTACTGCTTGTAAATACCTGGTCCAAAGATGCTGTTTGTTCACTAGCTCCTGTGTTTTGGAATTGGGAATTTCTCTGTATAAGGCAACATCAGACAACATTTTCTTCTGTAAAGGTGTTTCTACATAACCAGCTTTTCTTGCCTTCTTTAGCTTTTTTTTTTAAACTTTCTACTCACAACTGGGAAGTGTGTGCTGTATTCAGCAGGTGGGAGAAAGACCTTGTCATGGTTTTATGACTTACAGTTCCCAGGACTGTGCTAATGCTTTCCTTCTTCATATTGCTCAAAAGGTTATTTATTGCTAAGAATGACATAAAAACTAAAGCCAGACTTTACGGCCTAGACAAAGGGTCTTCATTCTGATTCAGATTTAGATTCCAGATTATTCCTGCTGTTCTTCATTCAGATTCAGATTCCAGATTATTCCTCTTTCCAGAACTATTTGTAGATATTACAAAAATTAGTATAGTCAGACATGAAAGAAACACTTGTAAATTTAATGTGCTTTTTCCTCTTTTCACACCCTCATAGCATTCAATCATATCTGACCCATCCAAGTATGTATGGGTGTGCCACTATACCTACTAATGGCATTCTGCATATTTCAAGGGGAAGCATTAATAAGAATTAGTAGAGCTGTCATGATTTTAATTTCTTAAACATGACATGACTCGGAAGTGCTTCTGATGAGGAAAGTAGGTAAACACTATGAAGCCTGAAAAGCACTTAAGATTGTTTCAGATCCCATCACTACCTAAAGTAATCCTTGCTACCATGGTACTAGTAAGCTTTTTCACTCTTCACAGCAAACTTGTGATGCCAGCAACTGTTGCAAGGCTGTAGTTTTAGGATTGGAGACATCAAGTACAAAGCTATTGGGGGCCAAATCCACTGCCAGACTGAGATACCCTGTGTGATATTAGACTCCAAATGCAAAAGTCCTCAAAATTCTCATTTAGCTGCTATCCCATTTTAGGGATTTAATGTCTAAGGTCTTCAGGTATTTCATGTTATTAAAAATTACATTCTGTCACAGAAAAGTTATTTTTACAAAACACTGTGCCGTCATCATCAATGTATCGTTACATCTTTATTATAGAATCATAAAATCATAGAATGGTTAGGATTTGAAGGAACCTTAAATACCATCTAGTTCCAACCATATTATGTAGCATTAGTCAAAAAGCAGGTGTCAGAGAAAAAAAAAACCTCTTCACCCTGATAATATATATGTATATATAAAAAAAGGTTAAAACATACATTAAAAAGAAAAAGTAAACTACATAATCTATTAGCTCAAGAAAATCATAAAATTAAAGAATAGTTGAGGTTGGAAGGGGCAGCTGGAGGTCATCTAGTCCAGCCTCCTTGCTCAAGCAGGTTCACCTTGAGCACATTGCTTTGAATTGTGTCCAGATGGCTCTTGAATATCTCCAGGGAAGAATACTCCACAGACCTCTTTGGGAAGCTTATTCCAATGTTTAATACATTTTATATTTAAGAGTTAAGAAAAAATACCCAGAAAACTAGAGGTAGACACTGTTTCTACTGTCAAAAGTTCTGTAAGGGGATTAATATTGCATCAGTAATTCCAAGAAGACTACAAAACCTGGAATACAAGATTTATTCCTGTAGAACTCAGCATTGCCAGATTGAAATCAACATAATAACTCAGTGTGATGGGAACCTTTTTAAGATAAAAAGAAAAAAAAAAGTTAGACATCTGAGCTTGTTTGTTGTCCTAAAGATGGATTAATAAGCAACTATATTAATCCAAATAATTATTTGTTATCTTTCTGTCCTAAAACAATGGTCTGATACCACTTCACTTTGGCAGAGAGTTTTGCTCAGTGTTTCTTAGAGATATTTTTATGGTACAGTGGGGAGGTGGCTGTACAGAAGACAGTAATTTGCACAATTCTTAAGTGGACGTGAGCTCCAACAATGCTTAAAGACTACTGACACTAAAATGACCGAATGAGAAATTATATTGAATGCCTCTCAGCTCTAAACTTAGGCCTTACAGTAATTATACTTTCCATTTCTGAGACATAAACATCTTTGCTGTATGTTTTTTTATTTGATCCTCATACCGGTGCTTTCATATCTGACTATTCAGCATTCTATCTCTACTTGTACCTGCTGGTAGCCCAGTAGCTGCTGAATTGCAATGAAACTGTAAGATGCTCCAGTTCAGAGCCTTGCTAATGCTGACAATTGATTTAGCATTGTAAGCTACCTCAACAGTGCTGGGCTGTTTTTTGTTCAGAGATTTCAGTAGGGAGTTATTTTAAGAGATATATTTCCTTTGTTGGGGTAAAAAAGCACAGTTTGTCTTAATTATCCCTGACGTTTCAAACCTCATACCAGGCGCTTCCTCCAGGGACAGAAACAAACCAGTCTCCTCCAGAAACCAAGTGTGAAATGAATAAATAGGGCTCTGGCTGCTCTAACGGCACAGTGTGGTTACTATTTTTACTGTGGGGGCAGGATACTGTCTAGATTGTTTCTTTTTATCTCTGTGGAAATTCAGGCTACTGATAGGTGAAATATTGTGGACAATTAAGAAAGGAAAAAGGCTGATCTAAAAAAGCAATATTTGCTAGGTGCTTGGTTGCCTGGTCTATTCATTCTGAGAGCTAAGCTTTTCTCGGAGGAAAGGGAAGGAACAGAGCAGGTATGCATCATGAACAAAGGCTACTGCTCTTTCCATCTGTGGTCTGTTGAAGGCATTAGTAATGAGAAGCTTCTCTGCATCATTTTATACCTTTTCCAATGTAGTTTTTAGTGCAATTTTTGCTTATATTTCAATTATCTTTTTAATGAAATATCAAGTGGGGAACTACTATTGTCACGTCCCTGTGCAAAATCCAAAACTCTTGCAGAGAATCTTGATAAGGCTAAAGGATAATGATTCCAGTGAAGGAAATTATTTGTTTTTTTTTTTAATGCTGGTAGATCAATAGATAAATTGTTCTGAGCTGAAGGTAACTATTAGATTTTTATTAGAAAGGTCTTAGTGCTCTTTCATGTGGTTAGGAATTCCTATGTTTCATGACAAATACTAAACTTTATTGAAACATGAGGCAGGATAAGAAAGATGCTGCCATATTTTTAGCATGTTTTTGTGAGCTTGTGAAGGTGATGCTTTATCAGAAGGAAGTCTGCATTGCTGCAGCTGCTTGCTGTGAATTTTTTTTAGATGAAGCCACCTCTTAATGGAAGCCTTAGAATAAGGGCATTGTTTACCAGATTCTCAGCAGCCCAACAAGGAATTAGTTCCGTGGCATAAAGGACTATCAAGCATCTTTCTTTTACTGAGTCTCAAACTGCTTGTGGTGTCTGTGTGAAAACAGTGACTTTTTATGAATAATGAGAGAAGTTCTGTGAGTTATTACAATTCATTAAGTCTATTTTAGAGTGCTTCATGGCCACAAAACAAAGTTGAGACAGTGGCCAGCTGAAGATTCAGGTGGTGGTGGTAGATTGCTCTTACACAAAAGCAATCTTGTGGTACAAAGAGCTGAGACAAGCAGCTCTGCCTAGACTTCATGTAGTTTACAACAAAGCATGTGGTGTAATCTGGCAAAGGAAATTGGTGAGAGCAGGGTACTGCTATGCCTCACAGATCTATAAGTGTCAAAAAGCTGAGACCATCCTCTGCTGAGAGCAAACCTGAAGCTCAGGAAAATACTAAGTATGGAAGAGGGAGATTTCAAGGCTTTCAGTGTGCCTTCTCCCATGATCATTACATTCAGTTAGTTCCTTCTATATCCAGAGTTTGCTACCATTAGTACTTAATGAGGGTATTAAATTTACTGGTAAAGATTTGCAGATGAAGAAGGAAAGTGTCATGCAGAAAATCCATACCTTGTTCTGAAGTGAAATTCATATAAACACCCTGAGGGGATTTTATGCAAACTTTGTACCCAAACTCACACATGCACATTTGAATTCTAAACTTATGGGAGTACTCAAGCACTCTTTACCCCAAGTAATAGAAAAGATTATCAGATGCATTTGGTGTGAAATGAGTAAAATGCAAAACAGCTTGAAATGCCCTTGCCTCAGACAGAATTCTAAGAACAGATATTCATTTGTTACTGGGATATATATGAGCTTAAGTTTTTTAAATACCAAATACTTTCAGCGTCTTCTTATCTTTTTTCAACATTACCAATAATGTAAGATTGGCAGAAAGACAGAAGTTTTAAGGACTATAGTGCCACTTCTGCTCAGTGTTTTATAAGCAATACATTATAAGCCTTAATTATAAACCTATAGTTCTGCCATGCTATCTGGTCACCAGGATTATTCTTGTTCTGTTGGTACAGAAAACTTAAGTTTATAAATTCTTTACATATGTGTTGAAAACCTGTCTTCAGTAAGAGTCAGTTGAATGGCCCAATTTTCCTTTTGTTAATTTCTTAATGATTTTGATCCCCATGTGATGCTGAACATATAGCAGAAGTGAAAATTAATTCATTGGTCACCAGCTAGTCTCAATCAGAAATCAGCATAAAATTGAGCCTCATGATCAATGTCTTAAAATTTAGACCATAACCTCTATCAAAATATTGTCTACTAAAGTTAGAGCACCATGCTTTAGAGCTGTTGTGTGCTCAGCTAATTACACAAAAGATGTATTACCTACCAGCCTATGTTAATATCAGAGTCTATAAAAATATCACGAAATGATAATGTTACTATGTGCTAAGACATTATTAAAGGATATTATAGAATTCTGTAGAATATAAAAAATACTGATTAAATGCTCAAGAACTAAACTAGTGGGACAAGTACTTTGCTTTGACTCACAGTATGGTCAATTAAAATTTTTATTTGTTTTTTTAGTTTGATCTTACCCATTACAGACAATAGAGTATTTCAAATGACAAAATAACACCATGGTGAATTCTGGAGCTTGAAGTGCTGTGGAACAGACAGTAAACTTTAGCCTTAAACTATATTAGCTAATATAGTTAGATAAAAAATACAGCCAGCTATGTTTTTTTTTTTTATAACAAAACCTAAAATGGTTAAAGACATTTTTTGACAAATCTATATTTTTTTCATCTCACTTTTGTACTTGACCTCTGGCATCAAACAAATCCAATGATATTTCTTTATCATACATTCCAATGCGGTGAGTTTTTAAAAAAATTATTTAGGGCTTTTTTTCATTTTTTCATTTTCAGAACACCTTTAATGATATGTTTTTAATGATACCACATTATAAAGAAGTTCTTCCTCTTACAGCATTCCTGCATCAACAG
Organism: Pezoporus wallicus; assembly: GCF_028554395.1. Classification (NCBI taxonomy): domain Eukaryota; kingdom Metazoa; phylum Chordata; class Aves; order Psittaciformes; family Psittacidae; genus Pezoporus; species Pezoporus wallicus. The sequence continues at coordinate 10,607,910 of NW_026640488.1, forward strand.
CTTCAGTATTTGCACATGTGTATGTACGTCTGTGCACTTATCTATGCATGTGTTATGCTAAGGAACATCTGTCTTTTAGAGTTTCCAACAAGAGATGTAGCAACATGTAGGTAACATTAATAAATTAGAAAAAATTTACTTATAATAGTTCATGATAAAAATTTTTGGGAACATTTGGAATCTCCTTTTGCTTTCTCAAGGCTTGAGTCAAAGCCTGTTGAAGTTAACATGAAGTTTTGTGTTTATTTCAACTGGAACTCATAAAAGGCCTTAAGTTGATAATTTTTTACAAATTCAGAAAAATAAACAATAATGATAGCTTGTGATAGTCCATAAAAATAATGTTGACTGAAAACTATGCAAAACTCATTTGAAGTTCTTAAAAAGGTGCATGTTTTTATTTTTAGATTGACCTGGATTCTGATCCTATGCTATAAATATAAACTATATAAAATTAAAAATCTTTCACAATCAATCAAATCTGTTCAAATGGTTATAAGGGCACAGTTTGTTTGTTTGTTTTTTACATGAAACACTGCACAAGAATTGTGCTATACACTGCTTGAATGATGCTGACTCTTACAGAGATATTGAAGGCTTTCAGACTGAATATATTTTTTTTCCAGCAAAATACTTTGCTCCTAAGATGCAGCAAATACACATTTTTACGGTGGTCACTAAGCCTGCACTCTGTCTTGGCACTCTCTCTGTTAACTCTATCCTCATACCTTTTTGATTTTAGGAAACATTCCATAGCATGCTTGTTGATTTCCTCCTGATCATTATTTACTAAACTACAGTACACAAAAAGTTACTACTGAAAGGCAGATTAATAATTCATACCTCTATTATAAAAATCCTTAAATTGTATTCCAAGCAATGAGCTGTATCTGTTACCTAAAAATAAGAAGACAGGCACAGCATGGCAACAATTTAGAATATGGAGCATTGCACGGCAGGAAAGTTCCCATTGAGATGACTTTGGCTTAGATGAAAGTCCTAGTTGTCTACCTTCTCTGATTGAACAGTTTCATTTTTTAAAGTAAACACTACTGTATATTCTGTGAATATTGCCAGTCTCCAAGAATGTCAATAACTCTTTCTGACAAAGCCAAGCTGAAAAGAAGAGGTTAGGTTGAGGGTACTGCACATAACATCTTACAAAAATTAAGGGAAATTTCTTCAGGAAACTGTTTCTTACATATGAGAAATATTTGCCTAGAGACTAGACTTATTTGTAATACATTCTGTGCTAGAAAAAGTAATAATTTGTAACAACTTCAGTTAAAAAAAAATATTCATTGACTTTGACATTTAAGCTTACTTTAAAAACTGCAGCAGTTAAAATGCAATCTTAATTTTTTCTGCAGTGTGGATAAAGAAGGATGGTATGGTATGCTATATTAATATCTGACGAAATTTAAAGGCATTTTGCCAAATTTCAGTGAGATCTTTGTTGCAGTAAAATAGTGACAATCTCACAGCCACTCTACACTGCATTTAAAAAAGGTCCAAATCTCATAATGTTTTCTATACCGATCTATAGATTTCACCCTGGGAAAAATCAATGACATTTTGTCTGTTGGTATTGAGGGCAAAGTTCCCAGTAATTTTTCTGTGAAGTCACATGCAACATGCTTTGACTTTTTTCTCAAACTGGATTTTCAAAAACTGAAACAAAACCTTAATTGAGTGTCTTGCCTTTATGATGCTGGGTACAATGACATGATAATAACGTAGGAGACCTTAACCATACTGAAGAATTTGGCTACTTATCCCATAAACTAAGTACTTCTTCAAATTAGTAAAAGAGGTTTTTTGATCATTTTTTGTGGTTTGTTTTTTGTTAATGTTTTGGGGGTTGTTTTTTGTGAGATTTGGTTGGTTGGTTGGTTAGTTTGGTTTTGCTTTTTTAAATTAGCCTTAGATACCGATCTGTGAAAACAAGATTTCAATGGCATCTCTACACAGAAATTTTAGAAAAATAATTAGTACCTGTTGCACACTATGATGATGTAGCATAACATACTATCTGAGGGGTTTTTAAAACAACGACAGAAAGTTCCTGGGGCAAATATCAGAACACAGATCTTTCAGTTAAAAGCTGTGGTCCTGCTTGTATATGCTGTCTGTAGCTAAAATCTCTTTCCTGTACAATGTAACTGCTCACAAGAAACAGAGAAAGTAACGTTCCAATTTTTTATGTCCTTCCCAGCTCAAGCTGCAGAAGGCCAGGTATTTTTCAGAAACCTCAAATGCAGAAGATGTATTTTGAACTCTGCCGTACTAAAGACAGACAGAATGGAAACTGGATGTCCTTCTGCTCAGACAACTTCCATTAAATAAGCAGAAATGCATAATGGAAAGCTGCTGCTTCTTTCTTTCTGGGACAAAAACATAAATAAATCTGGTGACCTCTGACAGTTACTTTTTAGAGAGCCAGGATCCTATAAAGAGTGAAGGGTTGAACTCCCCAAGAAAATTAGGCAGAGAAAAGTGGTATTCTTAGAGCCTGCTTGACAATAAGGGTGCACAAAGTTACAAGTCTCCTGACCTTGATTCCCAGTGCTACTGCAGTTTTAATGCAGCCGCCATCTGAAAAAATTTCATTCAACCACTGGAGAAAAACAATCCTGAGTTAGATTAAACTGAACCATAAGATATAACATTTCTAGTCTGTTGAGGGAAAAAAAAAAAAAATGTTGCTCTGAAGTTTTAATGGAAATTAATATATTAAATGGAAGTTAGTCTTCTGCACAACTGTACTGATCAGTCATTATCAGATCTAATAAACAGGTAACAGTTCAATTTCAATAGAAATAGTCATTTGTAATAGGCTGTTCCCTGTCTTGTAATAGAGATCTCCTTGCAAAGCCATTTAAACCTAATTTACTGTCCTGTAAGCCAAGACAGTTAAAAAAAATTATCCGTTTGACCAGGACAGGTAAAGGTAATGTGCTTTGTGTCAGTATCAGACTGAATGTTTCACTGACAAGAAAGATTTTTCAGGTTACTTGTTCAGTAAGGCAAACTGGCTAAGCCAACTCTTAAAGGCTTAAGGCAATAATGGGAGGTCGAGTAGCTCTTTCTGCTTCAGTTACAGTGAACACATTGTATCGTACTGTGAGCTTCTTCAAAACACCTTTTTGAACATGTAACATTTTGGTCATGGAGGTGTTACATGATATTAATTTACAGTAATTGTTCATAGTGCCTCTCTTTTTTTGTCAGTGGATTGCCCTGCCTCCAAAGACCAGAGATGTAGGTGAGGAAGAGAAAAAAATTATCAAAGTTAAGATCCTCTAGGCTTCATTTTCTCATTCCCTTGTACAGTAAGATCTGCAGAACAATAACAGCTCTATTAGCAGACAAAACTCAAATAGTCCCTCTGGAACCCTTAAAGTGGTCTCTTCTACAATTAACTCATAAAGCCAGTTCTGGATGGCTTCAGCCAACTCCTTTTCTAATATGTTCTCTTCAAAAGAGATTTAGCAATTAGTCCTTGTTGTATATTAATCATGTGTGGTACAATTAAATTAAAAATTAAGCTTGAAAGACAATAATAGCAGAAGGTTCTGAACAGAGATAGAGAAATCACAATGTTTTTCTGATTTACCACAAACAGCGATGCTGTCACCTAAAAAGACAGATAGCTTATGTTCTGTATTTCAGGTTGAAAAAAATCTTTACACTGGATAGCAAAGTTCTGAAAATCTGGTTTTGTTCCATAATGAGAATATATTTGGAATACATTAAACTGCATGGTTCTAAAAAAGAAAAGAAAGGTCCTGTCCTACAGCCTCATTGCTCATGTGAGTACTTATGTACATAAACAAACCTGAGTTACTGGGCTACTTAGCTAAGAATGTGTTATGTATATCCACCTCAGGACTATTGCTGGGGTGAAACAGGTAATGTTTGTCCCCCAGATGACTTTTCCTGCTTTACATCAGACTACATTTTCAGATATAAAAACAAAACAAAAAAAAAACAAAACCACACACACACAAAGCAAACAAACAAACAAACAAACAAACACGAAAAAAAAAAAACAAAACACAAGCACCCAAAACAAGAGCGGCAACTTCATGACCTTTAGCTATTTTGTGCATTACTTATTATACTGATTCTAAAAGAAAATATTTTCTTTTAACTTTCTGATGCATTCTGACATACTGTTGAAAATTAATGTTATTTGGCATCATTCCAAAGAATTTCTACCCACAAAGTGGTAAGTTTGAATGCAGAAATTTTTGAATTAGAAGTAACTGTAGCGGAGTTTGCTCTGTGAAAAAATCTGGTTCTTTTTCATTTCTACCCTCCATATTTGGAATATAGTAAACAATGTATATTTTTAGTAGTAAGTATTTATTCAGAGGAATGTTAGCTTCAGGTCATCTTCATAGAAGGTTGTTTGACATGTTTGTCTTTCAACAGACATCACTTTTTCACATTCTCTCTAGCCTCAGCTCACAAAATTATCTAAATTTCAACAATAAATAAACAGACTGAGAACAATTTTGTGATCTAGCGTATACAGACATTTTCTTCACAGGATTTTTGTGCCCTTGGATGGGAGAAGCTGAAAGAAGACTGAAAATAATTTCCAGCAAATTCTGCAGCACAGAAAGGACAAAACCATGCTACACTCAATTCTCAGACATTCCTAGCTATCTGTGTGGAAGGAAGAGGCAGCATTTTTTTGCAAAGGCAATTTTTTTGCAAAAGGGATATATGTGATTTTTGAATTCTTTTACAAGAGTGTTAGCACACTCATAGAATGAAATAATCAGCCGTAGCTGTCCCTAGTTAATATCTTTAGTTTCTTCTCCTGTTTGCAAGATTTTATTGTTTTGAGGGATGTAGATTTGACAGAATGTGAGGCCTCTAAATCCTCTATGATTTGCAAATTCAGGAGTACCAAAAGTAAATATTTTGCAAACATATCCACTCAGGTATAATCTGAATTATTCTGCAGGCAGTGGGTTATGGCATTATCCTACATGTAGTGGGGTATGGCCAATAGTTAAATTAGATTGGAGCATAAAACTACTATTACTTTCTCTTTTCCCTTTCTCCCTTTCTCCCTTTTTCTTTTTCCTTCTTCCCCTCTCTTCCCTTCATTTTCCTTCCTTTCCTTTCTTTTTCAAGAATTCCAGAAGCTGCTCAGTAATCATAAGTATAATAAATAGTGTGTTTTGCCCTTCCCTAGAATTAACATTAACAAATAAAACTATTTATGTAAATGAAGCAAATTTCAACAGTTCTAGATAAAGCACAAACACACTGTTGCAAACCAGGAGGCAGGTGTGAGGGGTTAAGAAATAGCTGATGTTCTTTATGTTTGGAAATTAAGTTGCTTTTTATTCCTTATATATACTTCAGCAACTTACTTTTGGCATCATTCAGGTCTCTGTAGATTAATACAGTGTAGTTCAGAATTGTGGTTAAACAACTTATTTAATTATTATAATTTCAACAATAAAACTGTTTAAATACTGTAATTGAAGTGAATATTGTTTTTCATTTGCTTTGAAACATATTTAAAGATGTCCGACAAACTAAGTCAGACTTTGCTGCATAAGTAATAAAAGTATTGTATAGGTTTGCTTTTAATTAAAATAAACCAATATTAAATATTTATGTTTCAATATCTGCCACTGCAAAAGGATATGAAAATTAAAAATTTCTGAACTATTCCTTCATTGAAATGACTAGGAGAATGATTTGAGTTTTATAATACAGAAGGAAACACAGATGAATTATATGAATTATTTGTTTGTGGGATCAAGGCTAATTCTATTTTATTGTACACAAACTAACCATAATTTTCATTCATTTGTCCATTTAAAAAAATAATTACATGCTGATATTTCAACATACGGATTACTTGTTAAAAGGCCAACTGTCTGTGTTTCCATGGAAATTTTTTGCAGATTATCTCAGGGCATTTTCAAAATCTGAGCTGGGTTGCCTGGAATTTTCTCATATATTACTTATAACTCACATTGCATTGGTTTTAGCTCTAATTTCAGGATTGTTTTACTGAGCCCACTGAACCAACACAGTCTTGATCATGAAACATTATAAATTTTAAACATCTAAAAAAAAAAATTAGAAAAAAATTACGAACTCAGAGTACATTGAGAATAAACTATTTCTCCTAGTACTATCTGCTGCTGTATTTTTTTTCTTTCCATTCTACATCGTAAAGGAAAACTACCCCATACATTCTTATTATGTTTTTCCTCTGCCAGTAATGTACACTTCAGTAGGAGGTGCAGGTGCCCAACAACGCTGAAAATCAGGCAATTAGTGTCTCTGTTATGACACTGAGGCCTGATTAGCCTCTGCCTTGTGGATACCCCCTTTGACCTGTGAGAACTATTTTCATGCAGTTTATTGCTGTAGTTTAATTCCCAGTTTCAGCTGGGGAACAGTTTGGAGCTGCTGCTTCCTTTCTCCACTAGATGAGTTGATATTTTAAAAAAGCCCTATATGTATTATTAATATGAGATCATTTTACAAAAGGAGCACAAACCCTGAGAAATATAGAGGTATTTTTCTGCTTACTTATAGTAAAAAAAAGCAGCTCTTTTAAACTGAACTGAGAAAAGAACAGTAGTTATCAGCAGAAAGTATGTTTGACTCAAGAAGAAGGAAAATAGAAACAAAGAGGAGAAAAGGAAGAAACAGCAACAACAGACATGATTTCTGCAGTGATTTACAGAATAGAACTTCACAACTCACAAGGAGTTATAAAGCAGGTTTATTGCGATGCCAGGTGTGTGGGGGTTTGCTCCTCCAAGAACTCAACAAGTTAGATATTTATTACATACAAACATACATATTCATCAGATTTCACAAGCATAGGATGAGATTATTACAATTAGTTCCAAGAACTCATTAATACCATTCCCCTCTGTCCTGGGTTCAGCAGTAGCAGTCATTTTTCTCCTTCTTGGTAGCTGGTGCAGTGCAGTGTTTTGACTTTCAGCCTGGAAACAGAGCTGATAGAGATGTTTTGGTTTGGCCAAGGACTTTGTGAGCCTCATGCTCTGCCAGGGAGGAGGGGAAGCCAGGAGGAAGCAGAGACAGGACACCTGACCCAAACTGACCAAAGAGGTATTCCATACCACAGCACGTCATGCCCAGGATGTAACTGCCCAGAAGGGCTGGGATGGCGGGGTTGAAGGAGGTATCGGTCAGTGCTTGGTCGAGCTGGGGGGGGGGGGGGAGTTATCAGCTGGTGGTGAGGTGTTGTATTCTGTTCCCTTGTTGTTTCCTTTATCATTGTTATTATTGGTGGTAGCAGTAGTGATCTGTGTTATACCTTAGTTACTAAACTGCTCTTATCTCAACCCGTGGGAGTTGCATTCTTTTCGATTCTCCTCTCCGTCCCTCTGGGAGCAGGGGGAGGGAAAGAAGGGGGGGAGTGAGTGAACGAGTTACCTGACTGGGTTTAAACCATGACACCCTCCCCTCTACACCTGTGAGCTGCCATCTGGTGGTCTTGGGCCGGAGTCTTCTTGATGAAGTAAGAGGTCTTCCTTGCCATGCATTTTTCACCTTTGGCGCAGTTTCCCCAGCTGGCAATCTCAAGTCTTTTAGAGACTAGTTGAAACAGGTTCCTGCCAGACTTTCATCTTCTCGAGAGAAAAGGGTCCCTGATTTTAAACAATGTGTTTTGGTTACCCATTCTATTCTGGGTTATAATTTAACTACAAGACTAGTAAGAACAAGAATATACCTGTTTCCTATACTAAGACAATTGATACACAGTTTGAAGAAAACTCTTAACCCTTTCCTTAGTCCGTTACTATTCCTCACATCAGTAGGAAAAAGGACAAAGTGCAACTGGCTAAAGAGAGCATGGACCAGAGACTTCTCAATAGTGCTTTGTCTGGGCAGTTCTTACAGACATGTTTTTGTCTATTAGTAGTGCCTAAGCAGCTATGGAGATTTCTAGAAGAGCCAGAGAAAAAGATAAGAGCTCTAGACATGGATTCACTAAATTATTTTTAATTTTTCATAAGGGACAGAATAACAACTAGAATTTATTGACTAAAGCAGTGTTTTGCTTGTAAGACCCTATTTCTATACAACCACTACCATTCTCACAACCACTAGCATTCTCAGTGTTCATTGTGGAATGCTAGTACAGATCTTCATGCTTACATGTAGTTTTACTAGCTCATCCTTTCTCTGACAAGATCTACAGCTTTACAACCACACCGGCAACAGTAACAGTGCTTGTTTTCACTGGTATTCTAATTTTCACTTACAGCTACTTAATGAAGAAAATGATATTATTGTTATAAGACATAAAGCAGCTGTCAGGTGGGTATAAAACATGGACTGTGTTCATGGATATTCATGCAGGGAGGATTCAGTTCTGCTTATATCAACACATTGACTTCACCTATGCTAGAACACCCCCTGAGAGCAGTATTTTTATCAGCCCTAAGCACAGTCCTAATTTATACAGTAATTCTTCAGGTGAGAATGGGTTTGCATTGTCATGTGGTTGTGTCTCATCTGTTAAGTACAGCACCTTAGCTATCGCTGTAGTCCTCTGACTCACCTTAGAATGCTTCTGCTGAAGCACTCCTATTTCCCTCAGTGGGAGGAGAGTTTTGTCAGCACTTTGTGAAAGCCATACGCTGAGTGTACAACTAGCCATTAACTTGAACTTGAAAGTGTAAATTTTGGTTAAAAACCCAAATTCCTAGCACTGTAGCAGCACTAATGAAAATATTGCATCTGGCACACACAGTCACCATATACAGTAGGTAACAATTTTTTTTTTCTGGAAATACATTAAAAGGGAAAATAAGTGACTGTCCAGAAAGTGCTCTGAGCCTTAATTATAAATTAATATGACTTATTACAATTCACATGCAGCTTAAGAATGCAAGTAAGAAAATTAAAATTTGAGAGATAGATATGACCAATGACAGAAATCAAGGCAGCCATGCTCTTAAACATCGAAGTCAAATCTGATGTCTTTGGATCAACAAAGTTTTGTTTTGTTTGAAAGTTCTGATGTTTTTTAACAGTAATAAAGTATCTCTCTTTACCTTTAAACTGTTTTTTTTTTTTGTGTTAGTGTGTACTGTCACAATCAAATAGCAGTTGGTTTTATAACTATATGTCAAAATAAATTACAGGGACACAATATCTTGTGTAGTTTTCCAACAGATATTTCTACTCTGTTTCAGATTAGGAGAACCTTATCATAGCAGTTTACTGAAATCTACATGAAAAAACATGTGATCAATTACAACATGTACTTTTCTGGTCGTTCCATAATTTCCATGCTTGTAAACTTGTCAGCAGAAAAAAAATCTTATTGAGAACCACTGTGGGAGACACATCCTCCCCTCTCTCCTGGACCCCTCTGCTTCCCAAAGAATTCCTGTTAAACTCCAGCCTTTGCGCAAATGCAAGGAATTGGACGGCTGGGCGTTCCCTCCCTATTAATGCTAATTGCTTAACAAAGGTGGGAAAGGCCACAAAGATAACAAGAAAGTCTAATGCTCCCTGATCATATAATTTATTTTGAGATGGTAAATCATTCTCTGACAACCTGAAACACCTAACAGAGAACTGAGGCCAGGATGGAAATTTATAAGACTAAAGCCAATCATCTCAAGAGAGAGTCCCTTTGAGCCCTCCTGGACACACACCAGGCTGTGACCTAGTCATCTCCCTCTGAGCGGGATGCCTCTTAGAGCCTGTAAACTCTCCAAATTGATGAAATTGGGAGACCACCTGCCTGGGCTGTTACTGATACTCACTGACACTCAGCTCTTTGCCCTTTGAGGACTGCTGAGAAAGCTGAAGTGAGTATTGTGTTATACTTTTATTCTTCACTGCGCAGGATGGAAATTTTAAACATATGTATGTGTATATATGTCTATACATCTATATATCCATATATCTCCATCATAGTGTGTTCTGTTAGTTTAGATACTTAATTGTAAGTGCATATATATTAGCTTCAATAATCAAGTGTTGTTAGAAATCCAGTGATTCATTTTAACAATACAAGCTGATGCTAAACTGCATCTGTAATCCTTTAGATTAGTATCATTGACCAGGTTTAAGTCTAGTTCCAGTCTTGCCTAGATTCCTCTTTGAGAAGAATTTTAAAGAACAAGTGGGTCTAGTCTAAACCCCATGACCCAAGGGAGAATTTCCTTTATACTTACATTTTTTTCATTAAGCATAAAACTGTTGTCCAAGACTAAGATTTCATTCAGCCCCACCTAGGCTCCTCTCTGAGAGAAAAGTTATTGAAAGGAAGGGGGTCCAGTCTGAACCTTGTGACACAATGGAAGCATTACTTTTATCTTTTTTGATCCCTCTACCTCAACTTCCTTTTAAATTCCATTAGATATAAACTGGTTTCCAAGTTTGAGAGTGGGACTAGATCCAGCTGCACTTAGGCTCTGTCAGGAGTTTAGAAAGCAAGGGGGTGTAGTCTGAACCTTGTGACTCAGCAGGAGGGTCTCCCTTATTCTTTTGTATTTTCAGTTTCTATACATGTTTCAGTTCAATCATATATAAACCACTTTAACCCAATCCTGTATAAATCATTGCCAATTCTGACACAATCTTTTTGTATGTAATGAAGGGAACCTTACCGTCAAATTCTGTTGAATCACACATTTTTAAATTTGAATTAATACTATTTTTGTTAATATCTGACGGTAATTCTTTTAACAACCTTAAACACTCAGTTTTGTGACAACCACCAACTACCTTGGTGAAACCGAAGGGTGAAAATCCATGATACTCCATATTCACATTCCAAAATCCAATCTATTTTATCAAGTTTATTGAAAGCTCTTCAAGAAACTAAATGGGTGAACTCTGAACTTTCTAGGCACACATGTTTTTTCTGTTACCTCTTCGTTGAAGATATAACCCCTAGCAGCCAGAATTAATGCCAACCATTAGCTGATCCTGTACATATTTCAGCAGATTTCCAGATCCGTGCCTAACACTAGGTTTTAAGGGGTACTTGGAAGGAATAGTGTACAACATAAGCATAAACATACACAGCAAACTTTAACTCTTCAGTCTTTATGAGGTAATATGAAAGGTTTGGCAACTGCAACTCTGTCTTGTTGTAGCTTTCTATTAATTCTGATTCCAGGGATGAGTCCTGGGTTATTTTCAGTTATTCAAGAATCTTCTACTGCATATTATATTGTATTCCATTTTGAATAACTCCTAATTTATTTTTTCTGATCTTGGACAGTCCTCCATTGCTAGGAAAGACTTTCTGTATTTTTCTTGTTTTCCTCCCCCAACCTTCCTCTGTGCCTTTCCAGTCCTTCTCTAATGCCTTCTTTTTAATGTCTGACTTTAAGTAATTTTACATTATTCTAATCTCTTTTACTTCAGAAATAAGGGGAAAAAAAAAAGCCTTCAGCTATTACTTTCTCCTACTGTAAAAAATGAAAACGAGATTTTGCATCATTCTGTTACATTTTTATTAGATTGACGTTAACATTAAAAAAAACCAAAACCAAACTTTCATAAAAATAACTCCATAACATCAAAAAGAATTCTCTGGGTTATCAAACAAGAGTTCACAATCATTCAGCCAGCATCTTGAAACACAGACAAGGGAGAAAATTCAGTAGGGCAAGACAGGAAAAGAATGGTAGAAACACCAACTATATAGATGGTCATTTTAGCTAATTTTCTTTGTTCACTGAGTATGTTTGCATCTAAAATGGTTTTGGAACAGTAATGCAAAGGCCTAGAGATCATCAAGAGAGGGCAAAGCAACTCTTCTTATGACTTTGCGGCCTTTAAGTAAATATTAATCAGACATTACGTTTTCCTTTTTTGTCATTATAACACAAAAAACAGGATTGAGTAATACATAGACATCTCTTACAGAACAATGTCACTGAGGTACAGTTTTGTACTTCAACACTTATGACTGCCAGCATTCTCAGCAATAGCAGTCTTGGTATTTTACCTTCTGAAACAGGCAACAGAGAAATAATGAAGTCAAATATCAAATATCCTTTCCTTCTACTCTTCTAGGAAGTCCCAAACAAAACAACGTATTATGCCTGGTTTCCCTGTGGGTGCTTGTGTAAGGAGAAGTTATTAAGCTTTACTTATTTTCTATTTTCATAGATGACATTATCCATCTCATCTCTGTTACTTCCAATATCTAGAAATAGATCTACTACTTTTTTAATATAGCTCAAAACATAACCAGCAAGTTAGAAGTGGTATATAACAGTGGTATATTACAGATAACAGATATTCAACAGATTAATTGCTCTTTGCAATATTTAGCTTTTCATTGATAATGCAAAGAATTGAGACAGCTAAGACTACATGTGAGTCACTAAGGCAAGTAGTGTTGACATAAGCCCATTCTACATATTTAGTACTCTATAGCATTTTGTATGTATGACTTGGGAAATGAACATCAATGTTCCAAATGTAGAGGTCTAACTAAGGAAAGAATTTGGTCCTATGTGCTCAGGAGAGCTTATTATTAGAAAAGTAAGGTGGAAATGCAAATATTCAGATTATTTATTACCATTTCCCTGAAACAGGGAAACAAATGACATATGAGGAATGTTATATCCATCTCATGCATTAAGGAGCAAGCCCATACAATGATACACAGAGCTTTATTAAAAATTCAGTAGACTGTAAAGTCTCTCATTTTGCAGTCAGAACTAAGTAGCTTTCTAATGTCATTAGCTGTAAGTCAATTTAAGTATTAGCAGTTGCAACACACTCCAAAATGCTAGATTAAATACAACTAATTTTTTCCACTTATTTCATATTGGAAATATTAACATTTCATATTATGAATCAAAAACACATTGCAGGAATTTCTCTAACAAATAAATTTCCCATGAAATTATTTACTAGTCATATTTTCATTGGTCACAAAAGGCAAAGGAGTTTCAGGAACAGAAATCCAGTGATTGTGTTTAATTTCTGAGGCAGTAGAACATTGATGGATGGAAGATCCACAAGGTGTGCAGGGTCTTCCTGTTAGTTTTTCAGTTCCCTTGATAGTAACAGTAAAGTGTAGCAAGCTACAGTGAAAAGATCATACAATAAAGAAAAATTAACTTTTAAAAAAGGCACAAAGTCTTTTCAATATGAAAGTACTACTTAGGAAGATGGTTGATACTGATAGAAACTATGGCTTCTCATGTAAGTCACTGACTTTTTTGCCTTTATACTGAGGCAGTAGCTATGATCTCAAACTGCTTTTTTACTATGGTAAATACATCGTTTTGTCTTAAAATATTCTTTTATGTAGGTATCACCAGATTTCTAAAGTACATAAGGAAAAATACATTTTTAATATAAACATTTTAGCTTGAAAAATTATTGGCTGCTTCTAAATTGGGTTCTTCAATAAGGGTCAGATTTTCTGGGAAGAAGGAAATGGTTACTTTCTTATAAAGAGATTAATGTTAAGGAGCATAAGCAAGGTATTAAAAACTAGCAACTAAAAAAAATAATTTAGCCGATTGTGCGTGCATCTCAGTAGGGTTAAACAACCTCATATGCCAGATATAATTCACTTGGCATCTCTTATGGCATATGCAGTTATTATAGAATCATAAAACAGCTTGGGTTGGAAAGCACCATATGATCATCTAATCCAAACCCCCCCCTTCCATGGGCAGGGACACCTCACCCTAGACCATGGCCCAAGGCTCTGTCCAACCTGGCCTCGAATAGTGGCAGGGATGGAGAATTTACCACTTCTTTGGGCAACCTATTCCACCCTCACAGTAAAGAACTTCTTCCTTTTATCTAACCTGAACTTCCACCCGATTTTTCACTTTGTCCTATTGCTACATATCCTGATGAAGAATCCCTCTCCTGTATCCCTGTAGGCCCCTTCTGATATCAGAAGGCTGCTATGAGGTCTCCACACTGCCTTCTCTTCTGAGAACCCCAACAAAGTTCTGAGCAACCACATCTTTCTAAGCCTGTCTTTGCATGGGAGGTGCTGCAGTCCCTTATCATTCCTGTGGCTCTCCTCCGGATTTGCTCCAACAGTTCCATGTCCTTATGTTGAGGACACCAGAATTGCACACAGTGCTCCAAGCGGGGTCTCACAAAAGCAGAGTAGAGGGGCAGGATCACCTCCTTCAACCTGTTGGTCACGCTCCTTTTCATAAAGCCCAGGATACACTTGGCTTTCTGGGCTGTGAGCTCACACTGAAGTAGGCTCATGTTCAGTTTCTCATTGACCAGTTTCATGAGATTGGCATTGGTCCACCTCTCAAGCATGTCAAGGTCCCTCTGTACGGCATCCCTTCCCTCCAGCTCATCAACTGAACCACACAACTTGGTGTCATCGGCAAACTTGCAAACGTCCATGTTGCTGACAAAGACGTTAAACAGGATTGGTCCCAGTAATAACCCTGAGGGACACCACTCATTACCAGTGCCCAGATGGACATTGAGCTGTTGGTCACAATTCTTTGCATGCAGCCATCCAGCCAATTCCTTATCCACAGAATATTCCATCCATCAAATATATGACTCTCCAATTTAGAGACAAGAATGTCTTGTGGGACAATGTTAAACGCTTTGCACAAGTCCAAGTAGATGACATCAACCGCTTTGCCCCATCCATCAGTTCTGTAGCCCCATCATAGAAGGACACCAAATTCAAGTGATTAAAAAAAAATTAAAAATAAAAGGACTATACCCACTCCATATGTTGTTTTAACATGTTGAAAATATATAGGAGCCCTGAGTTCAGTAGTTGGAATGGGTCCCACAATGTAGCTGAGTTCTTGGCTGGTAACTTCTATCTAAAAATTTTGCTGTGTTCTCCTCCGTAAAATATGTTGCTTATTCTCAGACCTGGGCTTTGACTATTTTCTGTGCATTTACTCTAAAATGGCTTCCTGCAGGTATAGTTTCCATCCTGTATTGCTGACTGGTATTTCCAAAGTGATGAAAACTGTTCCATGTAAACAGCATTCAGTCTTTTGCACCTGAAATATACTGATGTCTCCAAGGAAGTTACGACTGGGTTTCATATACTGTGTTTCCTTGCCTTTCAGAGACAAAAATAGAAAAAAAAAACAACAAAAATGTCTTGCTCATGCTGGAAATGAATCAATTTGGGGTTTGGTACTTTTTTTTCATCCTCAAGTAAACAACATATCATATCCACTTGCATTTGATTTCAGCTAAAGCAGTATTTCTCTTGAACAGGAACAATGAAGTGCTCCTAAATGTCCTCAATGAAGAGGACTTGGCATCAGATGTAATATTTGAGAACGAATATTTAAGATGTGTGTAATAAAGGAGACCTTTGCATAAAAGGCCTCTTATCTACCCTAGTCATCTGTTCTACTAAAAAAAAATTCCAAAAACAACAATTCTGAAGGGGCTACAGTTAGAGATTAAACCATTCCACAGTCAACACTTCATGACTGTCACCAGCCAAGTGCCTGGAATAGGTTTGCATAGTAATTATCAGAATAAACTGAATTGAAAGGCTCACTAAACAAGTGTTGCTGGCATGTGCTGTAGGGGGAGAGAGGAAGTGAGGAAGAGGAAAGGACAGAAAAATAGAAGCAGATATACTGCAGCACAGCCCTGTGCTGCCACCAACCTGTTATCTGTCAAATCCCCAGCAGATTGGCCTGGATCAGTAGGGGAGGTGGGGAAATTCACTGCCAGTTCTCCAACAGCTGACAGGGCTCTAGTCTTGTTTCTGCCTTCCATCCCTGCCATTCTTCTTTTTCTTTTCATGTTCTAATTTTTCAGCTGAAAAAAACCCACCAAAAACCAGAGATGATGTGCCTCTGACTTCACTGATAAGTCTATATCAAGTCACTCATTTCAAAGATGGGATCTAGAGCAGTAATCAATATTTAGCCATATGATTATTCTAAAGATACTAGCACATAATGCTGAGTTTGTATAAACCTTTGAAAGATAGCACTGCTAGGCTGAAAGTGCTTCAGTCAGAAGCACAGTCTTAGTGACAGATAATGTGCTGCTTAAGAAAGTCCATGCATTGTGGTCATACATCTGTTTATCATATGGTACAATACGGCCCTAAGTACTTCTTCCCTTGTGCCCTGGTTTAGGAAAAAGTAAATAATTTTCGTCTATTTGCATTACTTCATTATTTTTTATGGGATTATCTCTCCTACTTCTAATCTTATGGTGATAACATTTATCTGATTGAAGGAAACTAATGACTAAAAATTTCTCTTTGCATTGTCAATATTTAAATTGCATTCCTGTGCAGTCCACTGAGTAAAAGACTAAATTTACTGCAGCAAAACCAGTAGGTAACATTTTGGTCTTTCAAAGTAATGTTTCAAATGATAACAATATAAGTATTTTTCTATATGACTGGTGAAGCTCGATGTCTATTGTAAGACAGATGCATCTCAAAGCTTATTAAAGAAGAGAACAGCCTATTTTTGTTCCCTCTTGATGGAATTATCCAGCCATAAAAGATGAATTTCTGTGGTTTACCATTTCATTCCACTGATTATTAGCAGCACAGTGAAGTGATAAATACAAATGCTAATTTTAACATACTTCCAAAGCAAATTTTTGAAGTTTGATAGGCTCTCTTAGTATTTTAAATTAAAATGCAAGGTACTGTAAAATCAATTTTGTTTACAAACAAAAAAATGCAATACAAATGCAAAAGATGCTATAATGTAAAGCTTAGCAAACTACACTAAGAATAAAGAAACTGATGGAAAAAAGGCTTAATACAGAGATAATGCCAATGTAAAGCAATGGTGGAGACATGGGAAAGGAATATGGGAATAAAACTTCTCACTAGTATTACAGGACATAAATAAGATCTTTTGTAACAAACAGTAATTATCATATTCACTTTGGAAAGCTATGTTATAAGCCAGGCAAATACCACAATATACCAAAATATTGGCAATTAGGCATTTATGTGTTCTTTTTTTAACTGCTAATTTTTTTCTCACTCCACATTTGAAGTTTCTTTGGGTTATAATTTTATATAAGAATATTTTTCTAATACTGAGAGTTGGGAAAAGATCATATATTTGTATAAAAATAGCAAATTTAAAAGTTCTAAAATTCCTGCCACTTTTATTAATTGAGGTTTCGAGATTATTTTATTTATAAATATTTTTCTGCTTTTACAGTCAGTTTTGTTCACTCCTTCACCATTTCTTTGTCATGGGTTTTACATGTATTTTTAGTGAAACAAAATAATTGTATATATCTCTCTATATAACTTCATACCACACATACAGCTTGTGAAGCTATTAGAAAATATGCACTCAATTCATTTTAGTTTAATGCAGTTATTCAGAGAGTTGCACTTGGCCTTTTGGAAAATATCCTCACATAATGAGGATATCTAGATCAGCAATCTTTTGATTTCTTCCCAGTATCTAAAGAAATAAACAAGCAAAACTGCTGTCAGTTTCTGTAAAACCTATGAACAAACACTTAAGTCTATTAATAATAATAATTAAACCAAGAATTGTTTATATATTGGTGTTATTGCACAGTATAGCGTGATGTTACTTTAAGAAGCTCCTGCAAAAAGTCTTTTGTCATTATGTTAAGTCTGATGATAAGCAAAATCAGAGGTTGCAAACCATTTATTTCTATCCATTGCTTTGTGGAAAGTTTTCTTTGCTCCTGGAAGTTTTGCTGTAGAGCTGGAGACATAAACATGTAAGAAACATGGGCAATTCAGGAGAGCTGTCCTTTGAGAAATAAATGCCTACCATCTTTTTCTCACTTTGTTTTGTGAGGGTGTTTTTGTACAGTTGTTTCTGGGCAGCTTTCTAACTCAGGTTAAACCTTTTTTTTCTTGCTTTTTGCTTTTGTTGTTTTTGAAGTATATACTTATTGGTCAATGCAAAGGTTTCCTCTACAGGGTAACATTCTACTACCACTGAGCACATGCAAGATATAAAGGATTTTTTCTTTTCACAGTAAATCTTCCATCTCAATATTTTATTTATTTTTTTTTTCCTCTACATCTTTTGTCTCTTCTTTGTCACACAATACCATTAATGTGACAGGTATCCTCAGCTGCAGCCAGTTAAGTAAGTAGTGTATGAAAAAAAGGGTTGGGAAACAAAGGGAACTTAAAGGTACCTTTTGCAGCAGTGTGATGCTGGCAGCATTTAGGCTACATTGAGATCTGCCTGTTTGCCTATTGCCCAGAGGAGAGAAGCTAGTATCCAGGAATCAGAGGCACATAGCAACAGCTTCGAGAATGGAGCGGGGGGGTAGACATTCTTTATTCCAGAGGAATAGCCAGCAAAGCTCAAAGGATTTCCAGCTGTGCTCTGTCTAGAATAACAGAGAATTTGAGTTTAACAAAGCTCATTTGATTTTGTTCATTGATTTTGATGTGTATTTTAGCATAATAAAGTTCACATACTCCAGTGCTTGCAAAAAAAAGTGAAAATGAGAAGATTGTGAAAATAGTGACATTGTTCTTGAACCTCAATGAATTCTCACCAGTTTTTCCCTGGCAGGGTACAAACAGCTGCGCACAGCAGCCTATGCACTACTTAAATCCCATTTAGTTTAAGCCCTCAGTGACTTTCACGGGTACATAAACTTAAGACTAGTCATTCCATTTTCCCTGGGCAGCTAAGTTGACTTAAGCAGCTTTTTCTCCCTTTGCTGATGATTTCCACCCCTGTGACTTCCCATCAGCTGCACTGATAATAACACTGCAAAAATAAAGGATGAAGGATGTGCTTTAAATAATATAAATTCACCAGGTAGTTCTGAAGGGAGAATGAGTGGCAGGATGCTGGAGCCACTTACTTCAGCCTTGCTGCCAGGGGATATAATATAGAGCAATAGTCCTGTGCTGATAGGGTGTGAAAAGCAGATCTCAATACCTGCTAGGATTTTGAAAGAAGCTCTGAAAATTTCAGAGCTAAACCACAAATCTATTTTAGATTTGGCCTTTCATCTGTGTGGAGGATGCTCAGGTATAAGTGTAACAGGTAGCTCAAATGGAAAAATAAACAACATAGCTAAATTCAGGAGTTTGAAGGATTATGGCTTAAATTACTCATTTATGAGTAATTGACATACTGTTAATATAGTGGACTAATGCATCTATAATTTTAGTAAATACTACTGTGATGATAGTACACCAGAACAAACACGCAAACTGAATCACTCACTATAAATCAGCCT
Organism: Pezoporus wallicus; assembly: GCF_028554395.1. Classification (NCBI taxonomy): domain Eukaryota; kingdom Metazoa; phylum Chordata; class Aves; order Psittaciformes; family Psittacidae; genus Pezoporus; species Pezoporus wallicus. Next base: position 10,627,131 of record NW_026640488.1, read on the forward strand.
TTTAATCAGATACAGTCAACATTAACAGCCAGCACTCTGTATACTTAATAAACTTATAATTTTTAATTTCCAGTGGCATTAATCTGGCAGTTGTCACTGGGTAAAGTGAAAGCAGAAATGATTTAAACAAATGCCTTTCAAAAGTACAAGATTTTTTTCTCTGTATGTATTCCCTGTGACATGAACCTCAGCTTATTCCCTTCAACATTGTCAATTTTCATCACTCTTAAATCTCAGCAGAAACTGTGATTTAAATCAAATACAAACAATCTCTTCAGTTGAAAAAAAAAGAAAAGTAGGGTTTTTTTTTTCTTTTTTAGGAAGCCTTTTTTTTTAAAGAGTTTGCAAACCTTTAGAAAAATAACATGTAATATCCTTCTTGGATAACACTTTAATATGGTGTTGCAAATTAACATGGAGTTCCAGAAGTACTCACATTAGTACAAAATTAATTCATCATTATCATTATCACCATAAATACCAAATGAATTAATAATGATTAAGGTGATATTTTAAAGCATTCTTCATCACCTTATTTATTATTTGTAAAATTCCAAGATGATGACAATTGCTGTAAAGCTTCACTCTGGGCAAGGTTCTCTTCCCAGTGGTGGGATAGACCAAAGTTAAATGCTCCTGAATTCCCTCTGAAATCTTCAAAAATGGGGTTAGAACACTTCACATGCATTAGCTTGTAGTAGACCTGTAGACCTTATGTAAGTAAGAAACCCCAAGAAATAAGAACTCAAGATTAACTTAATTTTTCCTAAATGTCTGGTTGGTAGCTAAAACAGTTTTTTAGTCCATATTATTGCAAGGTACTTGTGACAGATGAAGAAAACAAACATGCCTTCATCAATTCTGTGCAAGTATGTTTACTTACAGTAATTAAAAAAAAAAAAAAGTTGAATTGTATAACTGAGAGTCCTTTCAGCAGAAAACCCATAGGAATTTTTAATTTTTCCTAAGAATGAGGTGAATAACACTATCATACTTAACCTTCTTCAGGGGAACATTTATGAAATGCATAAAATAATTAAAATTATGGCTCTTCAGTATGTTAATGTTGGTAGTATGGGATGCCTTTCAACTACTTATATCACCTTATACATCTCCTTTTATTCTAGACATGCCCTGCTCAGGAAAGATAAGACTTTTGCCGGGCTGAAGCAGCTTACAGACTTTATTGCTGATTTTTTCTCCTGCAATGAAGTTCAGCAATACAAGCTAACATAATCAGATAACAATTATAGAGAAAAAAGATTTCTAAGCATATTTTACATCAAGATCAACCTTCTGTTTTTTTTGTACAGTCCAGATCTTTTAATTTTTAGGATCCGCAATGTTAGAGAGGAACAGGCTAGAAAAAGAAGCCAGTTGTGAAATTTTAGACTGTTTCAGTAGCTTTTCATTTCTTTCCCTTACCCATCTTATTACCAGTGCTTAAAATGGAGCATGCAGGGCAGTACCACACTCCTCATTCTGTCACCGATATTCTTAATGATCTGACACAGCTTAAAACTAATCAAACAAAAAAGAAGCAATCAAAGATCAGTTTTCTGTACATCAGCTCCCTGTTTGACTGAGTCATACAACCACTGGAGTTCAAGGGCTGGCATAAGGGAATGGGTGGGAATGTGCAGCTGGGGAAAAGGAGGAACTAAGGGCTCACCAGTTTCCCTCTAGCAATTTGCTCAGAATGTAAAACAATCATAAGCAAAGCAAAAGGTATCAAAACTATCAGCCTGTATCAGTCCATCCCCATGGTAAATTCAGACTCTTAAAATGGAACTTTTTTAACATAACCATTTTTGTAGAAGGTTTAAAAGCCTAAACCCCCCGTTCAGTGCTTGCTTTTTTCTATTTGTTTCTTTCATTTTTACATTTTTTTTAACACCAACTGTTTGAAAAACCTACACTTAAAATTTCCAAAGTATCTAAATTATAAATGCTGAAGTCACTGCTGGAAACAAAATTTAGCTTCTAAACTACTTAGCTGGTTTTAGGAATTTTATGCTGGATGTTATGCTAACATTTAACTTGCAGATGGAGTATACTTAGTACAGAGTTCATGCACAAGTATTATAAGTTTAGAGATAGTTGATAATTTTGTGTTATAAGCTTGGAGGTAGCTGATAATTTTGTGATAAATAGATTTATTTTTTTTCTTTTCTCCTAAGCAAGCTTTTCTTTTTTTTTTTTTTTTCCTAGTGGAAAGAATGAAAATGACGGGTCCCTGGGTGCTCACCTAGAAGACTGCTATCAGTTTCAATTTTTACATGAATGGTCCAAGTTCCTGGACCATTTGCTGCTTTCAGCAGGGACAGGCAAACTAAGCATCCATGGTTCTTTGGCAGTAAGACTGAAAGGATGAAAGACTCCTATCAATTTTTCTTTGTCTTCAGGGAGAAAACAAAACTCGCAAAAGCCTTCAATCTGGTACTCAGAGCAATGAAAAAGTCCTTTTCCTCTGAAATGATTTTTTTTTTCTAGGAGGTTCTGTCACAGTTTTCAAACTTTTGTCTTCTTTTGATTGTATGTGCCTAAACATAGCACTCTAAGATCTTTTAGGCTGCTGGTGATCCCCACTTGAGGGCAGATACAGGTGAGATATGCTTCCAGTTCTAACATTGTGGTGCCAGGCGTGGTGCTAGTACAGTTGGGCATCACAATAGTTAACAGATGGGGAATTATACTTTGAAAGATTTTACTGAGGGTGAAATGGTGAGAATGGGCCTCCCTTACTTTCCCCATGGTTAGAGCTGCCTCTGTTCACAGATTAGGATATTTCTGTAAATCCAAAGCAAATTTCTTTATAATGCTTTAGGCCCTGAGTTATGACAGCAATAGTAAAGCTTCATGCTGATTTTCTGCATGGAGTGGAAGAAGAAAGATCACAATAGGTTTAAACAGACAACATGACCCCATAAGATCTTTGCTAAATAGAAGTATTCTTTAAAACCTTGTGTTTTTCTCTGATGAAATCAACATGAACATTCGATTAGCACTTAGAATTCAATGTGTGCTAGTTTGTTTAAAGTGCTTATTTAATAAATGTAAACATCAATTCCCTGAGCCCAGAGCTCTTGAGAGGCAATAGTGATATAGGGATCCTTTCCTTATTGCAATCTATTTCTGGTAGTAGAAATTTTCAGCTTGTTCAATTTTATTGGCCACCACATAGCAAAGATGGTAAGGACCATAGATGAGGAAAAGACACTAGTGACTGAATAACAATTGAATTACTTGGTAGGGCAGTAATAACAGCAACAAGTTAGGAAGAAAGGTAAACCATTAGAAAAGTGCCAACCAGGGATGTTTAAAATTTCTTTTCAACAAAAGTAAGAGGGAGAGGTGTAAAGGTCTTGATATTCCCACATTACTGTGACTGGTATAAGGTAAATTTATGGCACATTGAGAGGTTGCATATGAGTATATTTTAGCAACTTCCATTAAGATAATACTTCTTGGTAAGTCATTAAGAAGTAGGTGCATTGCAAAAGGCCTCTGTTTTTCAAGCTGACATAAATATTGCATTAATTAAATATATGAAGAACATTGAAATGAAATTTCATTAATTAATATCCCCTATTAGGTTAATTATGACTAATTACAGTTATTAGACTAATGGCCTTAATCCTCAAGAACGTGTTACAGGAGGGTAAGAGGCCTATGACAAATTGAATATCAAAAGTATGATCAAACTCTTTTTTAATATTTTACAAAGACACCATCAGATGATGGTAGCTGCAATAGCAACAGCTTCATTTTTTGTGACTCACCTCACACTGGGAAATAGGATAATTATTTATTACTTGCTAGTGATTTTAGGCACCCAACAGGAAGTGCTATAAAGGTCCTGATTTTTAGACCATAGGTGCTCATCAGTATGAAAAATTAACCTCTTATAGGTCCTACTAAAAGAAAACAGCATAATTTTTATGAAAACATTCTTCAGAGGAGAGTGACATTTTAAAAAAGATGAAAGATGATGACAGATGATGAGCGAGTTGAGAGTCTGTGGGTGAGAATTAAGGGGCAGGCTGGCAGGGGGGATACTGTTGTAGGTGTCTGTTACAGACCACCAGATCAGGGTGAGGAAGTTGACGAGGCCTTCTACAGGCAGCTGAGAGCAGCCTCACAGTCACAGGCCATGGTCGTCGTGGGGGATTTTAACTTCCCTGATGTTTGCTGGAAGGACCACTCAGCAACCCAGCCACAGTCCAGGAGGTTCCTCCAGTGTATGGATGATAACTTCCTCCTGCAAATGGTGGATGAGCCGACCAGGAGAGGAGCGCTGCTGGATCTCATCCTCACTAACAAGGAGGATCTGGTCGAAGCAGTAAGGGTTGAGGACTGCTGTGGTTGCAGCGACCACGAGATGGTGGAGTTCAGGATCTTGTGTGGCAGGACTAGTAGAATAGCAAGTAGAATTGCAACCCTGGACTTTAGCAGGGCAAACTTTGGCCTTTTCAAGCAATTGCTAGGGGAAATCCCATGGGCAAGGCTGCTTGAAGGTAAAGGGGCCCAAGATAGTTGGTTGACATTCAAGGACTGCTTTTTCCGTGCTCAAGATCGGAGCATCCCGACACGTAGGAAGTCAAGGAAGAGGGCCAGGAGACCTGCGTGGCTAAATAGGGAATTGCTGGGTATGCTCAAGTGGAAGAGGAGAGTTTACAGGTCATGGAAGGAGGGGCTGGCCACTTGGGAGGAATATAAGGCTGCTGCTAGAGGATGTAGGAAGGCAGCTAGGATGACTAAGGCATCCTTAGAATTAAACCTGGCAAGAAGGGTCAAGGACAGCAAAAAGAGCTTTTTCAAATACATGGCAGACAAAACTAACACCAGAGGCAATGTAGGCCCACTGATAAACGGGATGGGTGCCCTGGTGACAGAAGATAAATAGATGGCAGAGTTACTGAATGCCTTCTTTGTCTCTGTCTACTCTGCTGCGGGCAGTTCTGAAGAGCCCTGTACCCCTGAGACCTTAGATGAAGTCAGGTCAACGGAGCGGTTTGCCTTAGTCAATGAGGAATGGGTTAGAGACCAGTTGAGCAATCTGGACATCCATAAATCCATGGGTCCAGATGGGATGCACCCGCGGGTGCTGAGGGAACTGGCGGAAGTCATTGCTAGACCACTCTCCATCATCTTTACCAAGTCTTGGGAAACGGGAGAGGTGCCTGAAAGCTGGAGGAAAGCAAATGTCACTCCAGTCTTCAAAAAGGGCAAGAAGGAGGACCCGGGTAACTATAGACCGGTCAGCCTCACCTCCATCCCTGGGAAAGTGATGGAACACCTTATCCTTGGTACCATCTTAAGGCATATCAAGGATAAGAAGGTTATGAGGGGCAGTCAACATGGCTTCACCAGGGGGAAATCATGTTTGACCAATCTCTTAGCCTTTTATGAGGAAATAACACGGTGGATGGATGATGGCAGAGCGGTGGATGTGGTCTACCTTGACCTCAGCAAAGCATTTGACACAGTCTCCCACAGCATCCTCATGGCTAAAATGAGGAAGTGTGGACTGGATGATCAGGTAGTGAGGTGGACTGCGAACTGGCTGAAGGAGAGAAGCCAGAGAGTTGTAGTCTATGGGGCTGAGTCTAGTTGGAGGCCTGTAACTAGTGGAGTGCCTCAAGGGTCAGTACTGGGACCAGTATTATTTAATATATTCATCAATGATTTAGATGAGGGAATTGAGTATACTATCAGCAAGTTTGCTGATGACACTAAGGTGGGAGGAGTGGCTGACACGCCAGAAGGCTGTGCTGCCATCCAGCGAGACCTGGACAGGCTGGAGAGTTGGGCAGGGAGTAACTTGATGAAATATAACAAGGGAAAGTGTAGAGTCCTGCATCTGGGCAGGAACAACCCCAGGTTCCAGTATAGGTTGGGGAACGACCTGTTAGAGAGCAGTGTAGGGGAGAGGGACCTGGGGGTCCTAGTGGACAACAGGATGACCATGAGCCAACACTATGCCCTTGTGGCTAAGAAGGCCAATGGCATCCTGGGGTGTATTAGAAGGGGGTGGTTAGTAGGTCGAGAGAGGTCCTCCTTCCCCTCTACTCTGCCCTGGTGAGACCGCATCTGGAATATTGTGTCCAGTTCTGGGCCCCTCAGTTCAAGAAGGACAGGGAGCTGCTGGAGAGAGTCCAGCGCAGGGCAACTAAGATGATTAGGGGAGTGGAACATCTCCCTTATGAGGAAAGACTGAGGGAGCTGGGTCTCTATAGTTTGGAGAAGAAGAGACTGAGGGGTGACCTTATAAGTGTCTATAAATATATAAAGGGGGAGTGTCATGAGGATGGAGCCAGGCTCTACTCAGTGGCAAACAATGATAGGACAAGGGGTAATGGGTACAAACTGGAACACAAGAGGTTCCACTTAAACTTGAGAAGAAACTTCTTCTCAGTGAGGGTGACAGAACACTGGAACAGGCTGCCCAGGGAGGTTGTGGAGTCTCCTTCCCTGGAGACATTCAAAACCCGCCTGGACGCATTCCTGTGTAACCTTATCTATGTGTTCCTGCTCCGGCAGGGGGATTGGACTAGATGATCTTTCGAGGTCCCTTCCAATCTCTAACATACTGTGATACTGTGAAAGTCCAGTCTTACATTAAGGGACTGTATTTTGCATGTAGCAGCACTGTGTCACAGAATACTGTTTTGGGATTCATTTGCTGACATCTCCGGTAGAGAGCTATGTACAGTTTGGAAACTCATGTTCATATCTCAGTATTTAGTAGTAAAAGTGTGAGTAAATTAAGTGCAATGCATGATCCTTGAATCCTGCTTTGGGAGAAAGCCAAAACCCTACCAGGCAATAAAAAACCTGTGCCACACAACAGTCTTTTTTCCTCCTTTTGCAGCTAGAAAAGTGGCTGAAGTTTCTTAGAGTTCTTAGAGCAGCAAAACTCAACAGGATTTTGCATGAAATAGAGCTGCCATATAACTAGAACCTGATTGGGATTACCAGTGAGGAAACACAAAAATTACTTGAGTTTGCAGTTCCCATATGGATAGTCATAAGGGCCTGCCTATACTAGGAAGATTTACCATTTTTGGATCTTAGGTAGATAAAGATAACCATATGTCAAAGGAAAGAAGGAGAATCCAAACCATATCTGATCTGGTCAAGAATCTCAGAGCTTACCTAAATTAGAATTTTACATCTAAAAGTAAAGTGCTACTCTTAGGTGACAGGCTCCAAAGAGGAATCCAAAACAGGTTTGAATCTAAGCAGTGTAGGAAGACAGTGCTTAGAGCTAGGTGCTGTAAAAGATGATCCATCTCTTCTGTGCCCATGCAAAATAGCGAAACAGTGAGCAGATGGGGATACCTGCCTACTGTGCCCTGGAAACTAGGCTGTCATATTTCATAGATTATACAGCTGATCATTTAAAAATGCTGAAACATTTGCATGCCAGAGATATCATTGCAATTTTGACTGCTGGTTTGAGGACTTGAACATAGCCAGTAAACAATAATGCTAGTTTGAGCACTAACTTGATTCAAATATATTTTTAAATGTTATGACATTTTGAAATGCATATAGCAATGGGTTTATTTTTATAAAGCTGTTGTCATGTTGCAATATAAAGTCTTCATTATTTACTGATGACAAAAGTACAGAGCAAAATACTTTAGATATTTGAGTCAAAGAGCTAGTTTCTTATAATAACTGACCTTACTTCTCTGGAGGTTTGCTCTGGCAAGTCTTTATTGATTTCTCTGTACAGCTGATTCAATAAACTCAGTTCTTTGTTTGTTTGCTTGTTTTTTACATTGAGACATCTGGGTTTCTTTGTTTACCTTGTTATCTCCTAAATATAACTGCTATAATTGTACAGAGTATTTCTTTCAATAGATTCCAGTTCTCGCTAAGTTTTCACATCTCATTCTTGTGTAGTCTCCTAATACAGTGTTATCTCATAGCATAACAACTATATGTAGCTGCCACATCATCTGCTTAGAGGCCTGGAAGGAAAATTGCATGTACTACTAATCAAGAGCTGTCATGGTCTTTCATGGCTGTTTTTCTTTAAGACACAGCTGTTAGAGTTCAGAGTTTCCTTATCACTAGGTAATAAAGCAGAGTTTCTGCCTTGGATACATGGCACAGAGACAGGGAACACAGAGGCTGACATGCTGAATCAGACTAATGGTCTATCTAACATGATATTCTTGTAGTGATACTGAACAGTACCATATGAAAGAGTTCAGAGCTGGATATGAGATTCCTGTAATGAAAGGGACATCTCATCCTAACCCCAGGCAATCCCTGTGAGGACTTGTGTTGTGAAGCATGAAGAATGACAACCCAAGCATGCTTTTTAATCCTTGGCAAAGTAATTGTGGTTCCTATTATTTGTACACCATTTCTTATTCTTTTCTGAACCCTACACTTTATCTCAACTGTATTTCATGACAGCTACTTTGGCAGTAATGGTGGCCAAATAAAAATTGCACAAGCACAGTATTAAAGATGCCCGATACTAGAAATTAAGAAATATCAGAAGGAAGCTGCTAATACAATTTTCACTTTCTCCTCTTTCCTGTTATACACTTTAACTGTTTATGTTCAATGTTGTTATGGTTTAACTAAGCAGCAGGCAGCTGTATACTACACAGATACTTGCTCATTGCCCCCTTTCGCCCACACCCCATGGGATGGGGAGAGAATTGAGGGGAAGGGGAAAGTAAAATTCATGTTTTGAGATAAAGACAGTTTAATAGGACAGAAAAAGAGGGGGAAAATAATAATAATAATCATAATGATAAAAGAATTAGATTATACAAAACAAGTGTTACAAAATGCAGTTTTTCACCACCTTATGGGTGATGCCCTGCCAGTTCTCAAGCAGCAGACCCCAGCCAGCTTTCCCCCTAGTTTTTATACTAAGCATGATGCCATAAAGTATGGAATATTCCTTTGGTCAATGAGAGTCAGGTGTACTGATCATGTGCACCCAGGCCCTTCAGTGAAAGCAATCCCATGAATGGGTTTGCTTTGTCTGAAGCAGGAGCAACCCTGACTGTCTTCCCAAGCACATTTTTTTTAATGTACTTTAGAAGGACTTAATCCATTTCTGCAGTATGTGAAAGTTTTGATAGGGCTGGGCCAGCTGGATTGGCAGATCCCACAGTATTGACCAACCAGGTAGCTTTTGACAAATGTGGATCCCAGTGCTTAAATGTCCCACCCTTGCTCCCAGTGCAGTCTTTATCAGTCCATTGTACCACTTGATTTTACTAGAGGTTGGTGCATGATAGGGGATGTGATGTCACTTGATGCCATTCTCTTTGGCCTGGGTGCCTGTAATGTTATTCCAGAAATCAGGCCCGTTGTGTAACTCAATTCTTTCTGGGGTGCCATATTCTATAAAACTTGGTTCTCAAGGCCCAGGATAGGATTTGGGCTTGTCTCCCTACTGGTTTCTAACTCACAGCAGAGCTGCACTCTGCAACCTGCAGAATGAGTAAAAAAGGTGGTTTGGTTTGGTTTATTTTAAAGACAAAACCAATGTGACATAGGAAAAATCTATCCCCAAAATTGTATTTGATATTTTTAATGTTTCAAATAGCTTCACTTAACTAAAGCAGCATAATTACCTTACAAAGAATCCATGAGGGTTTAAGATTATTTATCATGTTGATTTATGTAAGATCTTATACATTTTTATTTTTTTTAATTAATTTACCTTGTGATGGAGAGAACATCAGTGGTTAGCAGTTCACAAACAACATCACCTCTTGTGAAGACAGGCAAACTTGGGTGGCTTTCCAGGTGTCCAATAAAGACTGAGGGTTTGTTTTTGTTAGAAATTCAGCGTTTTCATTCATTCCAATTCTATTATCCAGTTCTGGCAAGTTATTGTGATTTAAGTTATCACTTTCTTCAGGCATCACCTCTTTTTTCATCTTGATCTTTGATAGTGCCTCATCTTCGTTATTTGCAAAGAATAGCTTTAGGGCAGGTGTATATCTGCCGAATGTGGTAAAGCATGACAGAAAGAACTCATTTGCTTTTTCTGTGGTATAGAAGAGGAAATACTGGTCTTCTTACTCCCTGGAAATCTTGTTTAAAATTTGTCCTTTGTTAAAAGCTGGTCAAGAAAGAATACGGAGATAACTCCACATGCTCAGATCTTTCCTTCCCTATTTTCAACATGCCAAAAATCCAGTTTCATTGATGCTCACAAAAGCATTCTGAATCTGACCAAATGCTCCTTTTCAAGTTAATCAGCAGCAAGTAAGTTTACATAAGCATTTTATTCTAGATTGGGGGTCCATCTTTGAAATAAATTATCCAATAACCTCCATTTTCGGCTCCTTGGCTTGCTTCACAAAGCAGTTTCAAAGCACAGAAATAGGTTCATTTCAGATGAAACTAAACTAGGAAATCTGGTCTGAGTATATAGGTATCTAATACTTTTTAACTCATAATAAACATTCTGTTTCCAGTGCAGAACAGAGCTTGTCTGGTTCATAAACAACCCCCCTGAAACATGTTTAATGTAGTTGCCAGTCCTCAGCACCAACAGGTATGCCAGTTGTGTTGTGCTCCTTGATAATCTAAGCAGAACTAATTCCAGTGTGTTTGTTTGCTAAAGTCCTGGACTTTGGCCTTTCTGCAGCTCACTGGGCAGGCAGTCACACATCCCTCAGTGGGTGGTTTAGTAGGCTATGCAGAAAGTAACAACATGAATTATGAATTATAGAATCACAGAATAGTTAGGGTTGGAAAGGACCTTAAGATCATCTAGTTTCAACCCCCCTGCCATGGGCAGGGACACTTCACACTAAACCACGGCACCCAAGGCTCTGTCCAACCTGGCCTTAAACACCACCAGGGATGGAGCATTCACAACTTCCCTGGGCAACCCATTCCAGTGCCTCACCACCCTCACAGGAAAGAACTTCCTCCTTATATGCAATCTAAACTTCCCCTGTTTAAGTTTTAACCCATTACCCCTTGTCCTATCACTACAGTCTTGATCTACAGCTTCTTGGCCCTTCCCTGAGATATTAGGAACTAAGGTTGTTAGTACTTACTCTTTAACAACATCTGACACCTGGGAAGTCCTGTGTTTCCAAGTAACATAAGTGTCTGGAAGCTTAAATTTGTGTGGCAGAGTGGACTCTATTCAACAAAACATGGTAATCTGTGCCAAAAAGCTGCCCACCAGCTAAACTGTAGAAGGTACAACACGATATGGAAGGAAACCAGAAACTTGGCATGCATTGCAAATTTCTAGCCATAAGCTTCTTCTATGACATATTAATTTGAAACAGCTGGAAAAATGATGAGTGTAAAGGTGCTTTTTTCTAACAAGATATTTCCCTTTATATCAGTGAGACTATTTTCCTGCTCTCTCTGTAAGTTTTCAGCATTTGTACTTCAGATTGCCTTTGAAGTGACTTAGTTTATGTTTTATCTAAGATAATTTTATTTTCCTCTCAGCTTCACCAAGACTGGTTTTCAGTGTCTTCCTGGCTTGAATAATTACTTTGATATATCAGTTAATCATGTTAGTTTTATTTTCCTTTCTGCTTCATTTCTAAACACGCAACTGTTTAGACTGCTAAGTCTGATAATAGTTTATCATCCACACACATCATATATGCATCTTCCACTGCTTTTACTGTCTGAAACACAGACAGGCTCAACTCCCTTGACTAATTCTAATGTTCTCTTGATTACAGTGTTGAGACTAGTAGGAAACAGGACTAAAGACACCAGAGAAATGGAAAGATTTTTCCTACATCATGTTCCTATCTGGAAGACCCATGTGACATCCAGCAGGACTAATGAGGAGGCTATTGCACTCTCAGACCTTACACCCAGTGTGGAAAATTAAATATTTGGGCATTTACTAGAAGATAATAGCTATAACCAGTGAAAAGGATAATAATTTCAGCAGAAACTTTTATTTATCCTTTAGACTTTCATGAAAGGAAGTATTAGAGTATACTAGTTTATTAAAAAAATAATAAAGAATAAAATAAATTCTTTTTTAAATCAATAACATTTCGCCAATCTCAATGAGAATCTAAGGCCAAGTTTATTAATTTTAAGTATCTCTTTAATTGTTAGGTACCTTAGATACCTTTATGCTGCCTTTAAGTAAGCTTTCAATTTTATTTGATTTTGCATTTCCTCTTCATCACACAACACAACCATTTTACTACATTTATTAGCAGGCAAATACTTGAACAAGTATTTGAATATTACTGTTATTTATTCAAAATCTTTTGCACAAACTTTCAGGTGTATGCTGGGGTTCTGGACTATTTTTTGCTATTGATCTACCAAGATTTAAAGTGGTTTTCTGAAGCCAGTAACAGCCCATTTTAGTCTTCAAGTAAATCATCGCTTGCTCTAGTGGCCTTCAGAAAGTCTGAAGAATGATACTTTTATATTTCCATTTATGTAAATCTGTAGATGGTAATTTATTTGGCAGCTCACATTTCTAACATAGCTCTTGAAAGCTGTGGGTGTTATTTTTATCTTCAGTGGGTTCATCCATAATGTTGTCCATTAAGAAGTCTAGCTGCCTGACAGCACCCACAAATCAAATAATTTAGCTTCTCAAGATTCATTCCATATATACTTGGGGTTTAGTACATGGAATTGTCCCACTTATTTTAATAGGAATATTTAAGATGTTTTCAAGGCAACGGCCTAAGCAAACAGTAATGGCTTCCAAAAGTACTACCTAGAGGAAAATTTTCCTTCAAATTATAAATGATAAAAGTCAGAGATTTTTCATTTCATCATTTATAATCTAATCTGAATAGTTATTATCTTATTCCATACTAAATCTTCAGATGAGGACAAGAGTATTTTTATGTTCTTTGCATTTTCGCTCACCACAGCTAGTCACAGTATCACAGTATGTTAGAGATTGGAAGGGACCTCGAAAGATCATCTAGTCCAATCCCCCTGCCAGAGCAGGAACACCTAGATAATGTTACACAGGAATGCGTCCAGGCGGGTTTTGAATGTCTCCAGGGAAGGAGACTCCACAACCTCCCTGGGCAGCCTGCTCCAGTGTTCCGTCACCCTCACTGAGAAGAAGTTTCTTCTCAAGTTTCAGTGGAACCTCTTGTGTTCCAGTTTGTACCCATTACCCCTTGTCCTATCATTGTTTGCCACTGAGTAGAGCCTGGCTCCGTCCTCATGACACTCCCCCTTTATATATTTATAGACACTTATAAGGTCACCCCTCAGTCTCCTCTTCTCCAAACTATAGAGACCCAGCTCCCTCAGTCTTTCCTCATAAGGGAGATGCTCCACTCCCCTAATCATCCTCGTAGTCAGTGCCCACTTTAGAGAATGGAGTCTTCAGGGATGCCTAGTCTCGCTGATCTGAAAGAAGTATCTCCTCAGGATTTTCAGTCTTTAAAAATATATAGATATTTATTTATTTATTTATATGTGTGTATATGTTTTGAATTAAATGCATATATATATTCTGTTTAATCTTTGCATTGTGAATTGCTAGGTATAACAAAAAGTATTCCAGTTGTTATGGGAAAAGTATATTTTCTCATTATTTGAACAACTATCCTTTTTTCAATTTCTCTCATCTGAGGTGTTTGAAAAGAAATATAATTTTGGTACTTACATAATGCAATGACAAATGTTTTTTTCTTCCAGTGCCATCATTTCTTCCATAGCTTTGATTTTTAAAAGCATCAGCATAAACAATGGGAATATATTTCTCAAGTGAAAACATTTGCTTATGGCAACAACAAAAATACTTGATAAAAAGCAATTAAGGCACCTTAGATTCTTTAGTACCTTACATATTCTGTTATTTCTATCAGTGCAAAGAAAGTGTTAAACAGCTGTCAAATACTTTTCCTGATTAAAAGTGTTTGAGTTACCTAACACATTGCTCAGATGTAAGTGACTATAGTGTGCAAAGTAGTGGAAAAGTCAGACACAGTAAATTTTATGTAAGGTTATAATGAAGTCTGATAATAAAAGCTTATGGAATTTTGGCACCATATAAAGAGGAGAAAATGCTTGCTTTGTGAGAAAGGTTAGATTGTTTAAAGCCAGTGTCATCATATGAGCCAAGAGCAAGAGCTGAAGTAGAATTTGTTAAAGCTGAGAACGTAAGTGGTGAGACAAGAAAGACTTTTGTAACATGCTTTGCAGGAATGTATAACATTGCAAGTTACATTGATATAAATTTGAATAATTTAAATAAATATGGGCATGCATGTGTAAATTACTCAGCATAAGACTCTACTATGAAGGGATGACATTAATCAGTATTTGGTTTCAAGTAAGCTGTTGCTCATCTTAAGCAAGGTCATGGAAACCAGTTCCTCTTAAAAATCACTTGTCAGGGAGGTTTGCATGAATAAAAATAAAAATACTTATTTTCAGCATGCAAGCTAGATAAATACTTATAAAATATGCAAGTCAAGAAATAAAATAAAAAAAAACCTAACGCATGTTCACTTTGAAAAAGAAATATCTCTATCCAGCTATAGAAGGCCACAATTTGTCAAGGATTCTGTCTTGTTTCCTGCATTTGAATTATGCTTCAATAAAAAGATCTTCCCAGATGAATGGGTTAGCCTTTCAGTTATCCTCTTCTGCAGTTTTTCAAGGGGTCTAGACTAGAGCTTGTGTATGGTAAAGGATAGCGCAGACATTTGGCATGTGAAGTATTGAGACATACCTAGCACTGGAAAATAGGTAAAGGAAGCCTTCTACCTTCTACCCAGGAATCCTTGTGTCCCTGCTCCATCAGGTTCTTGAGTGAGCTCCTCCTGTGTGACAGTAACAGGTAAACTCTGCTAACGATACAAAGCTTTTTGGCTGTGGTCTGATCTTTAGCCATATCTCAGGATTTAGGAACCTGTTTTCATATCTTTTACCTCTGAGGGCTGGGCTCTAAATATTTGTCTCCAGTGGAACTGCCAAATGGGAATTGGTTTAGGTGTATTTTTTCTACCTACTGATGCTATGAAGAAAGTATTGACTTGAGCATTACATGGAAAATTCTGTTGCTTCCCCCAGATTTTCTTCTTGGTTTCTTGGCTATATGAATTACCAAGGATTCTCTGGCATGAGCCACTCCTTGTTGACTGTCCTTGTCACCTGTGGATTATCTGTGTACTTCGTCTGGTTCTAAAAGGAAAATAAATAAGCCCAAGTTTACAAAGACATTTCCCCTTCCTTTGTTGCTTTTCTCCATTAGAAGATGCAGAGGAGCAATTGTTGATTCACTGAGAACAGCTTTATATACCCTGTAAACTTCCTGCTAACTTCTCCCCTGGAATGTCTTTCTTCTTCAGGAGTCAGTTTTGCTACTCCCCAAGTAAAATAAGCATTGATGCTCTCAGAAAAGCAGCTGTTGCTTTGTTAAACCAGCTGCCATCTTCTGAATGTGGCAGATCTGTCTTTGTCTCACCTCAATTCTTTCCTTAGTGATGGTGTTTTCCCCCGGTAAATGCAAACCAGAATAAGCTGCCATTGCTTTTGAAACATAAGACCAAGTCACACTCACATCTGCCCATCCTCACTGTGGCACTGCCCTTCTTTTGTGCTTACACAATTTTGATCTAAATCAGTAAATCAGCCCGGAGAAGAAGACTAAGATACTGCAAACTGTGCCAAGATAGAAAAGGCAGTGGCATAGGGATAGGGTGATATAGGAAGAGCTGGAGAGAGAGGGTTGAATGACTGGTTCAGTAGCAGTGCCAATTTATGCCTGCCTGAACTGACATTCAAACTGTGGCATCAGTGTGCAGGTATCAGTATCAAGCAACCTTATTAGTTGAAACATATTTCATATCAGTCCCTGTATTAACAGACATGCAAACATCTAGACAGGATATATACACAAATTACTGAGACAAGGCATAGTAATTGTCAGCTTGGGATATAGAAAATTTTTGGGTGACTTACAGTTATCTTTATTGTAAGAGAAAAACTAAACCTCCTTTGCTGTAGTCTAATTCAAAGAGGCTTCTCATTTTGTGTGCTTATGCAAGGCTTTCAAGTTTGAGAGAAACAAATTTGATTTCTTCCACTTAATCAAAAACCTTTAGTAATGGTGCATTTATGATACAGCACAACTTTGTGAAATAATTTCCCACTGCATTTTCCAAACAAGATTTCTGCTGAAGCATTCAATTCTCATATGGCACTTACCTTTTTAACTGTGCATTTAATTCTTAGCTAATTGCCATAAATATTTATGCTGCTGAACTTTTATCCTGCTACATATTGTATAATTGCTACCATTAGATCATCTCCCAAAGGTTTTCTTTTCAGATTCGTGTAATGTATCCATGTCATTCTTTTGCAAAGCACATATTTTTATAATATTGTTAAACTCTCTAATACTCAGTTTATACATTGGAGCATAACTGAAGTTGATTGCACCTAAAAAAATTTAGTAACTTCACATTCACTTTTTAATTTAAAAAGGAATAATCCCTCAATAGTGCTGTTGTCCACTATTTTCTTTTGATTTTTAAAGCTAAGCTCTCTTGATAATAGGTAATTTAGTATACTGAAAGCAAAGTGCGTGGGGAGGGGTAAATTGAATTCTAATCCCCTTGGTCTCAGTTGTTTTCTAGGTGTTTTGCATGTAGAGTCACAAAAGCCCCAAATAAAGCTATCCTTCAGAAATAAAGTATTTTCGTTCCCAGATAAATGTCTCATAGAAACAAGTGTCAATCACCTTCTCATCCAGATCATAAAGAAGACATCCTGTAAAATCTTTGTACTGATTAATGGTTCTCCTAGAGGGCCATAGCCTTCTTTCTATGTCTACACTGGTAAACAGCCCAGGGTCAGGTACCTGTTATCACCCATACTGTTTGACAGTAAATCCAGACCCTTGCATGTTATTTTGCGTCTGTAAATGAGGACTCTC
Source organism: Pezoporus wallicus (assembly GCF_028554395.1). Classification (NCBI taxonomy): domain Eukaryota; kingdom Metazoa; phylum Chordata; class Aves; order Psittaciformes; family Psittacidae; genus Pezoporus; species Pezoporus wallicus. The sequence goes on from NW_026640488.1 coordinate 10,644,046, forward strand.
CCATACAGTGCCAGGGTAAGGTTTGGCAGATTAACATGTTCCAGTGTCTTTTCCAAATAAAGATGAAGCCACCTAATTTTGAAGGCTTTGGCATGCAAATTGTGCCATGCAACGTAGCTTTAGAGACAGAGAAAAATAATTTGTTTTATTCAAAATGAAGGACCCAGCTTTTGAGCACATCTGAGTTTGAAGCCCTGAAAAAAAGGGAGAAAACTGAGTTTTAAACCAGCTAACCAAGTCTGAAAATTTTCTGTGTCCGAAATGTTAAGAAATACCGTGAAGAGACAAAGAAACATATTTTTCACTGATGTATGTTATATAAGATTTGACAATAAACTTTGTGCAAAAGTGATCTGCTTTGTAACACTTTTGAGATTTCATTTGCTTCTGTACTTGGGATGGTACAAGTGCCAAATACAAATAAAAGAGAGACAATAGCTAGTCTTATCAATATTGTCCTGATATTCTTCTCAAACACACGAGAAAGATTCATGTTGATTAATTCAGAAGAGGGATTTCTGTGTTTGACATGTTTCAGGTAAGGACTGCAGGAGTAGAACTCAGTGATAAAAAATTTTGGTGAGTTCATGGGGATAATCAGTTGAACATATGATTTCAACATACCATTAATTTGGAACAGTTAAGCAGAGATTTGGAATCATGTGTTGAAAATCTAAAAGACAATAAAAGACCGTACTCCTTTGTGTTAGGCATGTCTGTAACCACTATAGAATATAGACGCTGATTCTGGTGTCCACACATCAATACGCTTCAAATCTTCAGTGGGCTATGTTGCAACTGCAAACAGTTGCAACCATGATTAAAAAATAATGAGAAAAAAAAAAAAGCCAAAGATATAGGAAACTAAAAATGCTCATTTTGTCATGCTCCAGAAGAATTCACAGTGTCTAAACAAGAGTTTATTCACAGAATTCTTCAATCCACAATGGAAATATGAAATTAAATGACTGGCAGTTACAATTTTACAGCTGGCTTTACAGTTGGCTGATATTGGTCCCATAATGTTATCTCTGTGTTGCAATGCTCATCAATGATTTAGTAGGAGATTTAAGACAATCCATAAAGCCATATGCACCCTGATGTTTATGCAAACAATGAGACATTTAGTTTGTTGATTCAGTTGCAGGCTTTGTCTTTATTAAAGGACATTCCATCAAGACCACCTGAGTTTTAATTAAGATAATTGAAAGACAGTTTACAATAAGGAACTTCTAATTATGGACAATGAGGCTGGGGGAGAAGGAGACTTGAGAAAGTGCATGGGTTTTTCTTAAATCTTGGGGTATTTTTCATTAGGCAGATATGTTATGGTGGTCTCCCCAGTACCAAAGAGAAGTATAAAAGAATGGAAATATGAATGGATGCTATAGAGAAAATTACAGAATCCTATACTATGCACATTGCCAAAGTCTTATTTCACTGTAACATGTTGCCTTGGATTTCAACAATCACAAACCTTTGAAAAGACACACCAAGGAGCAGACAATGTTCCATAAAGGCTTTTTCTACTCAGTGGGGAAATGGAGATGTCAGTGACATGAAGATTATTATTCAGGCATCTTAGCAACACACTAATTTCCTTTATTTGCAAGCAAGTATCTCTCTTACACTGATTTAGAGAAGTGCAGATTAGTGTTGATAACAGCTGTGGGAACCAATATATCCTCACTTGTGGTTTTCCTTGATTGTAAGAATCTCACTTTAAACCAGGGTTGTTTCTCTTTTGACCAATTATTCCTTCATCTCACATTAAGCTTATGCTGAACTCTCTCTCATGAGCAAATTTAAATTCTTTTGCCACTTGCTCCTTTTAAGCAACCTATGAATCAACCGGATTTCTTTTATACATGGTTGGAGGAGGGGTGAGTATCTTTGCTACTTATACTCTGCTGCTAATTATTTAATAGTGTCTGCCCAGTACTGAGTTTGTGCTCATCTATATTTATTTCTCCTCCTTGCTAAGTGACCCGTAATAGAACTCATTAATAGCCAGATGTCTTCAGGGAACACCCTCTTTCCATATGTTATACAATATAACAGTAATTAAGAATGTATTTGATAATTGTTACATGCTTAATCCTGATATTTATGATGATAGTTTCTAAAATCAGCTAGACATTAAACTCATTCTGCAACAGGTTTTCTCATGGCAGCCTCTTAACACCTCATGAAGAGTTTGCACGCCAACACATTTCTTACAGGAACAGCAACTGAAAGCCTAAAGTACTGCAGCAGGTACTTCCATTCCTGTCCGTCCCTGAGTGGTATGCCTGGTGGCATGTGATAGTGAGAAAAACGTCTGGGTCACAAAACACTGCTGTAAAATATTTTTCCAGGTGTTTTTCTGCAGCTGTAACTATGGCAAGAAGACTACTACTAGGTATCAAATCATTGGGATGGATATATTATCACTCTAAACAGCCTGAAAAGAGCTGTCTTAAAAATTATAGCAACTGGAATTCTGCTACTACTCAAACCAAGAGATTTAATACTCCCAATAACTTTCTCTATACTCTTATGGAGCTACTAAGGTCACAAATGCACTTTTCACAGAAAGCATAAAATTACATGGTGGCTAGTAAGCAGTTTATGTATACATCATAGTTCTGGAGAAGGCTTTGTATTTTGTATTACTCTGATACAGGGGATTATGTTTAAGAAGAGTCAGCTGTTGTCTCAATGTTTGACAACTTGGCAACTTCATCCACTGCTTCTGTCAGGACCCACAGGTGCATCTCATCAGGTCTCATGGAATTGTACACCTACAGGTTCTTTAGATGATCTCAAACTTGATCCTCTCCTACAACAGGCAGTTTTTCATTTTCCCAGTCCCTGCCTTTATCTTCTGTGACAGGGGCAGTGTGGCTGGAGCTTTTGCTGTTGAAGAACAAGGCAGAAAAAGTTGTCAAGCACATGTTTTTAAAGACAGCTGTTTAAAAAAGGAAAAATTGTGAACTATTGCAAAACTAAACCCTTTCCAGTAAACAAACAGAAAAGTGTCATAGTAAGGCAAAATGTGTGTAGTGGTTTAAAATCAGTCAGCCATGCAGTCTCTCTTTCACACCTCCCTCTTCCGCCCCCCTGCCCCCCCTGCTCCTGGAGGGATGGGGAGGAGAATCGAAAGAATGTAATTCCCATGGGTTGAGATAAGAACAGTCCAGTAACTAAGGTATAACACAAATCACTGCTGCTACTACCAATAATAATGATGAGGGAAAAAACAAGGGAAGAGAATACAACCGCTCACCACTCACTGGCCGATACCCAGCCCAACTGAGCAGTGATCTAACCCTTCTGGGTAACTGCCCCCAGTTTATATACTGGGCATGACGTGCTATGGTATGGAATACCTCTTTGGTCAGTTTGGGTCAGGTGTCCTGTCTCTGCTTCCTCCCAGCTTCCCCTCCTCCCTGGCAGAGCATGAGGCTCACAAACTCCTTGGTCAGAGTAAACATTACTGAGCAGCAACTAAAAACATTGGTGTTATCAGCGCTGTTCCCAGCACCAGCTACTAAGAAGCAGAAAAAAATGACTGCTACTGTGAACCCAGGACAATGTGCTATTTTTTTCTTCATGTTCTAATAAAAATATATTTTTAGCTATAAATCCTACTCACACAACAAGCGTTATTGAAGTTGAAAAGAAATCTGGAGATAATTATTGAAAAGATGATGTACATTAGCAGCAGGAGGGCAGTGTTCTCAGTTTCACTGAGTGAATCATGCTGGAACATTTGTTTGATTTCTTTGAACAGTTTTTGATTACCATCTGTTAGTGATGAAGCAGCAACAGTTATCATGCTTATCTATCTATTGAAAAAAAAAAAAGTGAAAGCAAATACAGAATTGAGCAACACCAAAATTCTATTAAAAATGTGTCTAAGAAAAATGACAGCAACCAGAGGATTAATTCACAACTTCTGCAATGAGACCATGCCATAGCCTTCAGCAGTTTAGTGGGTGTAGATTTTGACATGTGCCTGTCATTTTAGAGATTTAAGGAACCTGATACCAACATGGTGACAAAAAGGCAGGGTGTGGTAAGAGAAGTTTATAGATTAAAAGGCGTATGGCAAGAGCAAAAGCATGTCAAGGGTCTAAGCCCCTGTCCTCACTTTGCTCACTGGTGTGGCAACCTAAGTGTAACTGCACAGTCTGTGTGAGGGGCCAAATGTTTCAGAGGCTGGTTTTCCTTCTGCCCTAGGAAGGTAATAAACCTGTGATTTAATGGCTCCTTTTGTGATTACTGTTCAAAAGCAGTGGTACATAATGCCTGTTTAAAGTGGGGAAGAATACAGACAAGAAAATGTCAGAGTCTTCAATCTTTTCTTTCTCCATTCCTGAAGAGCTCCAGTTATTTTATATTGCTTCATATACCAATGGCTCAGCCTTCCTATTTGAGCAGATGCTTATGGCAGTGTCATACAGGTAAATGTTTTTGAAGGAGAGAAGGGATGCTTAGAGAAATTTAGTCAGATTATGATAACAACATGCTCACCTTTATGCACAAATGCTAAAATGAAGATTTAACTTTCCAAAGAAGACTTGGTAAGTGGTGATGTAAAATACTTTCCCCTTCCATTTCTCCTTGCTGAGATAATCAAGGTAGAGATGGAAATACTTTGAAGGTCAGCCTCAGTGGATAGGGATCATTTATAAATGCTTCACTGGAAAGACAATACAACATTTGCCACCTCTATAGACTAATGAGTTTTTGTTTGATATCAGTACACTTGCTTCTAGTGGCCTAACCTTACAGATCATAAAGAATTTTGCTCCTTGATGATGAACAAAGGTGAAAAAACGAAATCCACTACAAGAGCCACTGTATTTCCATATGTTCTTTAGTTAGAACTCCAGATGAATAGCCATGACAGAGGAAAAGAGTCCTTTGCTGCTGTCCATTGATGAACAAAGAAGACAGAGGAATTATGTGCCTAATGGTCTCTGGGCAAAATTTGGGGAGTCACTGTAATTTTCTAGAAACTTCCAATTGCTCACCTAACAGACTTGTAGAACAGCACTAAAATGTTTCCACTTGGAAAGATCTTGCAGACTTTAGTATGAGTCCTATTCTTATCCATATAGATCTCAAATCATTCAGAACAGTGCATTGTTTTATTAGAAAATGGTACAAAGGTGCTTCACTTCGGGGTTTTTTTGTAGTTGTTGTTGTTGGTTTTTTCCCTATGGGTTGTCACATAGAAAGAAGCTTCTGCTGACTCACAGAATGAAGCAGCTGAGCCTCATGGTCCCTGAGGCTCTTCTTACCTGGCTAGTAAATAAATCTGAAATTGCCAATTCTTGTTACATGATAGATCCTGAGCACAGGAATAGGAAACACATCCTAAGGGATGAAAGCCTTGCCTGAGGACAGTTTAGCATTTGCTGGAAACAGGATGAATGCAGTTTTGTAGATGTGGGGGAAGAGCTTTCATGGAACAAAGATATTCATCCATTGGATATCTGCATACACTACTAGGATACCACGCTAAATGACTCCTGCCAAAATTATGTTTAAGTTTTCTTTACCATTCATTTATAGTTAAGTGTAGTTTCTGTATTTGCAGCTTTGGTCCTTCTGTTCTTATCATCATTTTTCAGGTTTCAAACATAATCTTAGTGCCAAGAACAACACAGGAAAAAAAACCTGCCATTACAATGTAAAATAATTAGTGATCTAAAAAAATCTGTATGTGCTTTCAGAAAAAAACGTTTTTTAGTTTAATAGGGAGCCTGGATGTTTGGTGCTGGGATACTTGGCAGAAAGAATAACATTTGGAGGATAAGTTTCTGGAATATCTACCCTAAATCCTAAGGAGCCTTGTAAGAAATCTTCTGGGTCTGTGCTGCTATGACTGAAAAACAGTTGCACCAGCAATATGTAAGGGCATATTAAGTATATTTTTCTTTGCTTTATTCTGCTTTGTAGCCAGGTTTCTTGCAACATAAACACAGTCAGCAAACCAGAAGTTTTGAAAGTATATCATGAAAAAAGACCAAGTATTACATATTCCTCAGCTTCACCATCTGCCTGCGCTCTATTGCATTTAGTGATTCCAATAAAATCCCGGTGAAACAGAGATGAGATGTGTATCTCTAACAGAGCTGGCAAAACAGCTACTCTAGCTGAACAGAAAAACACTTAAAGTTCACATTTGACAAAAGAGCCTTCTTCCTTGAACCCATGTGCAACACACAGGTTTTAGTTTCCCTCTGTATCTCTTAACTTGTTGCCTTTGCAAATGTTAAACATGTAGGGAATTGTCCAAACAAACTAATCAAATGTTAGTCTGAATTTTAACCAAACACTTTTCTCCTACTCCTGCTTTCACACACAAATTCTGGAGGAAAAAAATGCTCTGCTACAGCAGCTCTGACCACCCTCCATGGCAGGTCAGCAGATGGTGTCTTTAAGTGATGAATCTGACAACTTTTGGGGGTTAGTTGACTGAAAATGAAATATCATAAAGAGAAAATAAGCACAATTTTTCAACTACAGTTTCTTAGTGCTATCCAACAACAGCAAAAGTGGGGATTCAGTGGGGAGAAGTGGTCAAAGAAAATCACTTCCTAACGTGTGATTTGTGGGCCATTAATCTTGGTTGCCCAACCTCCAGTTTCAGTCTGAAAAACATTTTAGCTCAGCAGGTGATGTTGTCAGTGACAAATCAACAAGATTAAAACAAAGTGATGTGGAAACTACTGTGATTCTTGTGTTACTGGAAACAGTGCTAGTGGTATTGTGAACTTAGTCTAAGAGAATTAAGAAATAGTTTTCTGTGATAGTAAACTTTAAAAATAAGAAACCTTCATGAGAAGCATCTGGCATTATGCTCCTTGTAGGATTCAAATGAATCTTTCAGGTTTTGCCTTATCTCAGGGGAGGTTGTCTATATGGATGGTGAAACACATTGCACCTAAAGCTAAGAGTGCTATTGCTGGCTATGAAATTTCCATACTGAATACAGGTCACACATAAGTCAGACAGCACAGTGTTGGTGTGCCTAGTGAAACAGTTGAACTGTGGGAGCATGAGTGTGGAGGCGAGGATACATAACACAGTGTTTTCACTGGGGGAAGATTTTGAAGATAGTAGGAAGAAATCACCTGTGAGAACACCAGTCTGCAGAGGGAGACTGGTGAAATGGTCTAGATGAAACAGGTCAGGAGGGACTGGGAGGAACATTTGTATGTCCAGCAAGTACAAACACGTACAAGTAAGAAAGGAGAGAAGGAGCTTCTGAGACACTGAGAGCAGCAGCATAATTGAAGCAGCAAGGACTCACGTTTTAAAGCTGGCTTTGGGAATTCACCGGGAAAGGGAAGATATCTCAAGTAGATAAGGAATAATATTCTACAGGGGGTAGTCCAGTAGGTCCAGAGGGAAATGATACAAACTCTTTGAAGGGTAGGGAGACCAGGCATTCCTTAACAGGTGTCTTGAGAATAAGAAAAAAAAAACATTTTAAAAAGCTACATTGAAAAAGAAGGAATGAACAGGGTTGAAAAACAAACCCAAATAACTCATTTCACCTATAGATAACTATAATGTCTCTGAGAGGTAGGGCAAAACAGGGAGAAATTACACAGTAAAAAGGGGAGTGACCATTAGCCTGTGCAAGTGGAGAGTTGTTTGGGAGGCACTCTCTGGTTTACCAATCACTTGACTAATACCATGCAACTGAATGGCACATCATAATCTAGGGGCACATTAATCTCTTTATTCTTTACATGCGTGAAGCACCTTGCTTCATGGAAGGCAGGTGATAAAGTTCCAGAGCAAACTCCTTTGGATGCAGCATGGTGGCTTTTTGCTTTGTTCCAGTCAAGAGTTGTTAACTCCTGCTCAGGCTCCTGCTTTGGAAAGACATGGGGTGGTGACTTATGTGCCTGATGATAATGACAATGTCATCTTGGCCTAAGGATTCTTGGATATTCTGGGAGAGAGGACATATGAAGGACTGAGGCACAGTGATGGCCATTTTATGTCATGGAAATCCTTTCCTGGAGGTGAACAAGACGATAGATAACATTTAAAATGAAACCTAACCTTACTATAGATGGGCAATCAAAAGTAGTGCACAGCAAAAGAGAAAAAAAAAAAAAAAAGGGAAAACCCCCCAAATAAAACACTTGCAAAGCTGCTGAGGAGAAACTGGAGACATTAAATAAGTGACGGAAGTGGAAATCAGTCCTGATGCCTACATAAACTTTTCTTCAAATTTTAACGAAGGTATTATCCCTTAGGAACATTTTTCATCATTTTTCATGGTTGTCTGCTGTGGAAATCCTTGTCCTGGTGGAAGAAATGAAAAACTGCCACTGTTTCTAAACCTGATCTCTTTATGTTATGTAAAATTGGCAGAATCAGGTGAATCTGTACCAATACTGACCTCCTGCACTCCTGCAGTCAATGAAAATTTTGCAGTAGCTGTTGAAGAGAAACTCAGATACAAAGTACAAGAAAAGTAAAAGCCTGTGACTTATTCTTCTATTTAATGTTCTAGATGTGCAGTGCACAGGAATTATGTAGACCAGCATGCCTTTAGGCTTCAAGCAGTGGTCAGAAAATTGTAAGATTTGGAGAAGTCCATCTGTCCCTTCAGGTTTTCCCATGTGCCTTTCTTTTCATGTGTCTGTAATTTCCACCAGTTATTGTGTCATGTTTTATTTATTTTTAAATTTGCTTTTTTCATATTTCACTGAGAATGTGATGTCTTTCTCTAGACAGCACAGAAGACATTTTTAGAAGGCCTAATCTTAGGACATATATCTGTCCAGCTTAACTTTGTCCTTTATACTGTACCTTATGTACCTCTTGCTGTGTCTGGTCCAGGAACCTCTTGGTTGCACCTCAGGATTCATTGTTTAACTTCTGATTAGATAAGAAGCAACTGCCTGCAGATATGTGAGTGCATAATCTCTAAATGTAACAAATTGTTGGTAAGTACTACTGTTGGTATTTTATAGCTGGCAGAGAGTTAGTTTCTGACAGGGTTCAGGACCAAGACACTGTCAGAAATAAGCCCTAGACTGGGAGGAGTAGGGCTAAGGCATAAGAAAAGGTTAATAGAGAAGCTAGAAAAGAGAATGTTGCACTCTCTAAAAATTCTGTGCATATGCAGATGTCTGTCAGTATTAGTTTGAGCCATCCTCCTAAAAGTTGCTCTTTCATGATCAAATCTTTCAAGCACGTGAGACTTCTTTTTGTGATAAAATATTTCCCTTAGCAATAGGTAGTTAAGCAGCAGTTAATTTTGTGTGTATTTTCAGATCAAAAGCCTCTGATGTCTTGTGACTGAGAATTCTTGCAGGTAAATCTTAGCATGACATGAAATATTGCTGAGACTTTCTGTCATTTTACTGAAGATTCTTCTTCTCTGGGGTGTGAATAAAGGAAAAAATGTACCAGCTGCATGTGACCCAAAAGCTGCCCCAAGAGTTGTGAACGATGAAAGATTTCAGTTTGCTGTTTAAAAAACCTAGAGAAAATTGGTAAAACTGGCAAAATCCCCCAATCATCTAAATGCTTGCTGGCCAGCTAGTTTAAGTGTGTTCAGTCCACTCAGTAGCTGGTTACATGTGGTCTTAGACATCCAAGGTGCTCCTTTCAGTCTATTAATCAAAAATCAGTATCCAGTTTGCAGCCAAGCTGGCAGAGTTATTTCTTCAGATGCATCTTACACATGGCATGTACCTGAAGCCTAACAGAGGGCTCTGCAGTAAAAGCATGCCTGGTGGTCCAGATTCTGTGCTGAATTTTAACTTTGCAAATCAGCGGAGATGGGCTGCAAATGGACTCTGAATCAGGTTTTAAATGTTCTCTAATCTGACAGAAAACATTCACCTTGCAGACACGTTTGGTTTTTTTTTAATTATTTTTTTTCACTACCAATCTGAACAGGATATTTACATTCACAACTTCTGTAAGCAGGCATACCAGTGTCAACAACTTTGAGTATGTCAAGTAGATACTTCCTGCTGCTGAGGAAACAGGATGCTAGTCTCAAAATCATCACAGATATTTCCTTGTAAACTACCAATTCTGCAATAAGGTTCAACAGGGCATGCAGTTATCATAGACTGTTGAGATTTATATGGCATAGTAGAATTTAATGGCATAAGTACATGGGTCATATGAAATCAACTGAATAAAAATTATGGATGATATACTCAGTTCCTAAAATTTTCTTTTCTGCAGAATCACAATAAAATTAGATGGTGTCCTGGGTTCAGCAGTAGCAGTCATGTTTCTCCTTCTTGGTAGCTGGTGCAGTGCAGTGTTTTGACTTTCGGCCTGGGAACAGAACTGATAGCAATGTTTTGGTTTGGCCAAGGACTTTGTGAGCCTCATGCTCTGCCAGGGAGGAGGAGAAGCCGGGAGGAAGCAGAGACAGGACACCTGACCCAAACTGACCAAAGAGGTATTCTATACCACAGCACGTCATGCCCAGGATGTAACTGGGAGTTACCCAGAAGGGCTGGGAGACTGCAGGGTTGGAGGAGGTATCGGTCAGAGCTCGGTTGGGCTGGGGGGGGCAAATTATCGGTCGGCTGGTACTGAGGTGTTGTATTCTGTTCCCTTGTTATTTCCTTTATCATTATTATCATTGGTGGTAGCAGTAGTGGTTTGTGTTATACCTTAGTTACTAAACTGTTCTTATCTCAACCCGTGGGAGTTGCATTCTTTTGATTCTCCTCTCTGTCCCTCTGGGAGCAGGGGGAGGGCAAGAAAGGGGGGGAAGTGAGCGAACGAATTACCTGACTGGGTTTAAACCATGACAGATGGACAGGAGACAACACCAGGTTTTGAAATTTATAGTTTTCTTCTCTGTATGTATGTGTTTAAATCTTCCTTTTTTTTTTTTCTTTTTTTTTTTTTTTTTTGTCAGATTCATGCAGTACCATATTACGGCATCTTTAACGGTAAGTTTGGTATTAGTCCTCAGCAGCAGAAAGTCTTTTGAAAAGCAGTTTCAATCCCCTCCCTGTCAGAGGATTGGAGCCAACACTGCTACTAAAAGAGCTGCTCTGTCTGGAATGAAAATCCTGATCAGAGTATGAGACCTGCATCAATAACAAGCTGTTCCTTCTTGGCAGAAACCCAAAAGGAAGGCAAGTGGCAGTAGCATTGCCTCTAATCCAATGATGTGAAACTCTCTGCAGAGGTCCAGGGGTTCAGTTCTGCCATATGAAAATACAATGTACAGCATCTTTTATTGGATTTGGTGAATTTAGCTCTTTTGATTTTCTTTTCACTTGAAACAAATGCTTTGCTTTTCTTTAATGGAAAGAATAGAAGAGAGAAAATCCATGATAGTCCAATTGCACTGAGATACTTCAGTGTCAAAGTACCAAGTATGTGGAATGTAAGGGGTTGTGAAATGTGATAAGGAAAAGAACTTTCTGTTTCCAGCTGCCAAAAAAGCCAGCATACAGGGAAGGCATAAACCACTTTAATAACTGAAATGTTTCTCCAATATATTCTGTGAAAATAGTTTATTTAAACCAATGAAAATGCCTGAAAAGCCTAAACAGTCTTGTTCCAAGAATTGAAGGACTTAGCTAAATGAAACGGGAAAAATAAAATTGACTTAATCTAGTATTCAGAGATGGATTAAAGAATAAATTGTTTAAGTGCAATCATTCTAAAGGAATGTTTTGTTGAGCTAGCCGGCTACTACCTGCTGACAGTTGCCTGAATCTGAGAGCCCATCCATTGTGTCCGTTAAGGACAGATAGGGACTGCATCTCCTCCCTTGCAGAACACTTCAACTCCCCTGAGATGGAAGAAGGAAGTGGCAGCACAAACAGGACAGATGAAATGCCACTACAGATCTAAGAGTGATTTCTTGCCAGATAGGTTCCTTCCACTAGATTGACAAACGGAATAAAACTCCCAGTGTTTCAGCTATCTGGGTGCAGCATATGTGATCACAGGCTGGGGGTTACACTCAGGTTGAACATGGAGGCTTCGTTACCTTTCACACTGCCGCCAACATGTGGAAATGGCAAATTATCATGTTATGAACTACTTTATAATGCCAAGCTGTCTGAAATGGAAGTTGTCTAATAAAACAGTACTTGTCAAATCTACTCTTTAATTCAAATATCTTCACCCTTCCACATTTGGTGAACTGTTGGAAAGCCTGAATCTTCCTGCCTGGTGCCCTATCAGAAGCTCTAAGATTTGAGTAAGCAATCTGCATCTGGTCTATTGAACTACAGTAAACAAAAAGATTATGAGTTCCTCATATCATGTATTAATCTGTGTCCAGCTACATCTTATTTAAATGGAACAACAGTGAAATCCTGGGGCTTATTTCTCCAAGAATGCTCAGCCACACATCTACCGAGTCTTGTAACCGTTCTGGTAAGAACAAGAAATGCATAGGGTAATGAGACTGCAGAGGCACCTTGCAGGAGGTGGCATCAACCCTCTGTAGGTACTGGAAGGAACTAAACATAGACATTCTATATAAACAAAGGAGGAATTTAAATTGCTAAATAACAGGAACTGTGGATCAGTCTTGCTCTTGCAGATTACAGTTTCAATATCTAGCAGTACATTTACTTTGGTTTTCTGGTGATTGCCAAAGAAAGGAAACATAAGATTCTATGTAAAGAAAGAAAAACAAAACAAACAATGCACCACTTCATTTTTACCATATTTTTTCTTAAATTTCAATTTGTCTCATTAGAAAATGGGTTATTCTTCTTGCCTAAAGGCACAATAGTTGTGATTACGACCCAGAATACTTTACATTTCATGGAAGTTTCATTGAGAAGTATCCATAGAACTATCTTCATCTTTCTTTTCCAAAGTAATTGCTTATCACTTTCTGTGATACTATATCCCATAGTTATTTTAATGTTTAATTCCAGAAGGGTCTGTGAAAAGTGGTTTGTCTCCCAAGTGATTATAAAATAATTTATTTTTGATATGTTTCTATTGTTGTCTTAAAATTTTCACCTCAGTTCACTTTTGAAGGTGTAAAGTATTGAATTTAACATGAATTTCCAGCACAAGTTTTGCTTTTTAAAATCAACTCTATGTTGTGGTTTCTTAATTCCAAAACTAATTGTGATAAAGCATGTTACCTGCTAGCTATTAATTTCTTCTTTCCAATATGCATTTCCTTTGTGCATGAGAGACACATTTTATGTTAATCCTCTAGAGTAATTTGGTAACTTTTGCAATACATTTTTTTTTTGCCTCCTTGTTAATCTACTATATGGTAAAAACTGAATTAAACAGTATGAACATATTCATAACAGTTTTTTGCTTGACATATGGGTTCCTTATAAAAGTTAAACTGCAAATTACAGTGCATTGTTTTGTTTATAATTAACATTTATGAACTATGAGACATGGCACAAGTTATAGACCAATACTGTAAAATCAGCTTTTACCCTACAAGTGGAAGCAGATTTTACTGCAAAGTGGTAAACAAAATACATTTTTAAGGTGTTTCAGTGTTACCGGTGTTGTGTTCTATAATGCATTCCTTTTTAATTAACTACGCAGTCATTTATTATTTTTAAAAAGTACCAGATTTACCTTAATAGTGAAAAATACCAAATAAGGAATATTTGCTTCAGTGAAATGTTTTTAATGACAAACTCTCTGTCAACTGAGCACAGATCCATAACCAAAGGAGATGTAGTAAATAAGGTTAGTAGAATCTAAGGAGCTATTCTGCTCACCAGCTGCTAAACTAGAGACCTGATTGCCTAAAATGATACAAGGAGGCTGTGTTTATGCAAACAAACTCTTGAGTGTATTGGGTACCAGGTTGATTCAGTCACCTGAATATGGTTTCTATTTCATTTAAGCTGGTCTGGTGTATTCAAGACAGCTACACCAACCTGGGAATATGACAGAGGTTATACCAGACACTTTTACCTTTCTAGAATGGCAGGTAGCGGCCACGGAGAATACTCTAAAGAATCTCAAAAAGATGCTTATGTTTAGGCAGTCAAATCAGGCCTAGCTCTAAGCCTAGTTTAGGCACATAGCTCGTATGGAAATGTTGAAATATAGGTGCCTTCATCTTGAACTGATTCTTAACCTGAATGTCTCCTGTTATGACTTATTGCTACTCTTAGAAGGAGACATTTTGATCTTCTTCTCACTCTGAGTCTTATTTTACATTAGATTGAGTGAAGACAATAACTGAAAAACTTAAATCATTGTTATATCAGGTTACCTGCAGCCAACCATATTGTAGAACTGAAACTGAAAAAGTGAACCAGTTTTAAAATGCTAAGTAAAGCCTGACAGCATGTTGAGTATGCAAATTCTAATATCAATATAAGATGCTTCAGTGGTTCACCACAATTTCACCGCAAGAACAGTGAACTCTGAGAACTAACCCAAAGACTGGATTATACTTGTGCATGTTCTGGCTCAGTTTCTATAAAGGATAAAGTCAAGCATTCAGGAACAAAGCATATTTACTTGAACGATACAGTGTTAGGCATTTATTATACATTCATTATGTTCTACTAAAAGTTTCATTGTTTTTTTGAACATCTTGTTTACATTTGAAGAAGCTGATATTGTGGGAACTGGTGCAAACTGTGACACAGAAGCTGAAACCAAAATGGATCTGATAAACTGTCAACTGTGTGGCTGCAAAATGCAGTGACAGCTATTAGTATCTTAGGAGGAGTGTGTGTGCATACATATGCATATATACAAAAGTATGTACATAAAGTCTACCTGAAAGACAAAGACAATCCCAGGAGTGAAGAAAATTAAATCTGATTTTCTTTTCCCACCAAACTAATTATTAAGTATCCCTCTTTGTGCACTAATTTTGGGGTCTTCAGAAACAGATATATGGACCTGCAAAAGCAGGGTCTTGTGATAAATACAGAAATGTTTCTATAACGATAATCAGAGGACCCAGCTGGTGTTCATAATGTTGACTCTGTAAAAACAGTGCTTTGTTTGTTATTTTTCAGGTTTTTGCACATAACAGTTTTGATAAGATGAGCACAGCTCACAAATCCACATGGCCAATACAATGCAGAAGCTGCAGTCTGACAGAGTCTTATTGTAGATTTACTAGGGAGCATTGCTCACATTTAGAAACTACAGATTTAGTTCATCAATGTTCGAAGGAGTAGAATGCTGATTGCAAGTATGGATTTAAATTTGGATTACCTGCATGGAATGAAAGAATAATGCATATTATGGCAAAAGAAACTGCTGATGTTAATGTGAGTATGACTACACAAAGACAACAAACACAAGAAAAAAAGGGAACTAATTTGAGCAGCAATAAAGTTCTTTGTGTAGAAATGGCAGGTACCAACATGAACATTTGGCAGACAAATATGCTACATGCTGCTCCTTGCAACTGCTAAAGATGCATTTAATTCCATATTTACTACTCTGAGGTTTTAGTCTGAGTGCAGCATTGTTCATTTAAATGATAGTACTTGTCTTATTTGTATTTCCTTATTGTAACATGTGGGAGAACATTAGCATTTAAGGTAAAATCTTTCTACTAAGAGGCAGCATAAGCAAAAAGGGAGAAGAGAGATAAATGAAAGATACCTTTGAGCAATTAAATATGTTGGCACAAGAGACACATGGAGACCTCATAGCAGCCTTCCAGTATCTGAAGGGGGCCTATAGGGATGATGGGGAGGGACTCTTTATTAGGGACTGTAGTGACAGAACAAGGGGTAATGGGTTAAAACTTAAACAGGGGAAGTTTAGATTGGATATAAGGAGGAAATTCTTTCCTGTAAGGGTGGTGAGGCACTGGAATGGGTTGCCCAGGGAGGTTGTAAATGCTCCATCCCTGGCAGTGTTCAAGGCCAGGTTGGATGAAACCTTGGGTGATATGGTTTAGCATGAGGTGTCCCTGCCCATGGCAGGGCGGTTGAAACTAGATGATCTTAAGGTCCTTTCCAACCCTAACTATTCTATGATTCTATGTTTCTGTTTCATGCATATATATGCTTCAAAACCTAAGAAAATTTTATTTCCTTAGTAGGCAGAACGTCCACACACCTCTATCTCCCTCTGTGTATTCCCACTTACACTTTTCATAGCACATATGCATAGTGCAAGGTTATGCATAAAGGACACTTTTTTTCAGGTAAAAGTTGCTGAAGAATTGATTTTATGTGTGTAAACATTAAATGGGAAATCTTATTGCTAATGGTAGCCTAATCCAGTGGGCATCAGGCTGCGTGTGGATTTCTCCCATCCCAGACTGATAGATGTGATGCTGTTATAGCTTTATGTTCCCAGGCCCACTCAATAGTGAGACTGTGTGTATCCCTAACTGTCTATGTACATGTACACACACATGCATGGGCACACTGTGCTGTACATACAGTGGATCACACCGGTCAACACAGACATACACCAGTGCCTTTGCTGAAACTCACATGAACGCATACATTATTACATTTTCCTATGCTTGCACTTCTTGGATCTGCCCTGATCTTTTTTTTGCCTTTGGTCCTTCCCATAAACTTCTCGTAGTAAGTTTTACACAGCATCCAAATGCTCTTTCCCTGTATTCCTTAACAAGTCCTATGCTTCTGTAGGCAACCACACCCTTCAACTGGCATGGCTTTCAGGAGAGACAGTTTCTTTCACTGGCTCTTTTTGGAGGATTTCCCATAAGGGACAATGGTCAAATTTATCTCCTTCAACAGCTTTAGGATAGTCAATTCAGTAGGTGCCATTTTCGCTAATGATGATACTGGGATTCTTTCACCAATCTTTGTATTTATCATTGCTAACTTTTAATCACACAGTCACTTTTATATGTACCTAAACCATGACAATATAATTGCCTTTCTCCCTTATGTTCTATTATTTTTTCATCTAAATCAGAGTCTGCATACAAGTAACTGCAAGGAATATATTTGTGCCTGTCAACCTCAAGGTCCAAAGTTGCAAAGCTGCCTAACTGTCTTACATGGGCATTTGGTCGCTTAAATGAGGTCAAGGTTTCAGCTTTACTAAGATAACGAAGAATGTAAGACCTCAGTGGACACAGTATAACACTGATGCCCTCAGGTCTCTTTCTCAGTCAGTGATATTTTCACATAGTCTAGACAATTTAAGGTAACTTAAAGCTTTCACTGTTGAGAAATAAACTGTTTGCCAGAAAAGCTGTTTGTTCAAGAGGCGACTACATTCCAAAGTCACATTTTAGGTATGACAGTGACATACCAGGTGCCAGTAGACGAGCTGTGCAGAAAGAACTGATTTATGATAATCAAATTGTCTGTAGAGGCATTTTTATTTGTTAAAAAAGAGTCAGAAGAGTTCTTTTCCTCCTGAAGCTTCTGGTCATGGGGCTTACAACATAGCAGCTTTAAAAAAAACATGGAGAAGGTGATGAATTTAAGACTGTAGGGCCTTCTGTGTAGCAAACCATTTCTTCTTGTTGGCTCAAGTACTTTTTATTTTCCTGTTGCATAAAAAAGATTGCTAGCTTTTAAGCTCACTTCTGCAAACAATGTTTGGGAAATATCACTCACTTTTATTTAATTCTCAGAATTTTAATAAGGCATACTGAGCATTAATATTTAAATTCACTTACAAAATTATTTTTTCCATAGGAGTATTTGTTCAGTTTTATGACTTACTGAAGTGCAATGCACACATTTCAGGGCTCTAAAAAGAATTAAGAACTCTTGTCTGACACTGTAAATAAAATTCATTCAAACTCATATTCAGTAGAAAAAGAGCCCAATATGGTGTCGAAGAAATAAAACAGAGACCAATGCTTATCTGTGAAGAAAGTGTGAAGAAAAACCTTGACAAAATTATTATTTGGTAATACTGGCTTTTGACAATCAAATTGCTGTTCCATTGACTTAAGTTATTGCCATTAAAAGCCAGAGTAAATAATTTCTATGTTTATGTATAGCTTATTTATTACTTTGGGTAATCAATATTGTATTCCTTAAAGGCATATTAATTTCCATGCAGGTATGTAATGATGTTACATTCCAAAGTGTCATATTATGATGTCTACTCTCAAAATTACTTCAGTGAGATTACTGAACTGAAGTCCTATAAATATATGTAGAAGTTTCATAAACACATGGGACAAAATATTTTCTGATATCTCTGACTGTATGGAGTTGTAGTTCAGAAGATTCAAGACCCCATGTTTGTTCTGCCTTCTATTCCCAGGCACTGAGCAAAGTATCTTAGATATTACTGCCAAAGCTAACCAAGCCCAGAAACAGTTGTTTCACACATACCATTTCTTCACAGATTTTCAAATTATTAAATAAAATGCTTCAAGAAATACCCAGTCAGATAGTCTGTAGCAATGCATCCATTCCTATGAGGAACAAATATTAGGAACAATATTCTACCCATTAGGTT
Source organism: Pezoporus wallicus (assembly GCF_028554395.1). Classification (NCBI taxonomy): domain Eukaryota; kingdom Metazoa; phylum Chordata; class Aves; order Psittaciformes; family Psittacidae; genus Pezoporus; species Pezoporus wallicus. Next base: position 10,662,448 of record NW_026640488.1, read on the forward strand.
AAAGACTCATGCATACTCCTGTACTAACCATCACTATCATTACTGCATAGTCTATGGTAGAAAAATCAAAACCAGAGTTGCCTCAGTGTCCAGAAAAAATACTAATCTACATCATCATGAAGATACTATGTTGGGATTCTGTCATGTTAATATATTATACATGACTGAGGAAAATTATCTTAACACTATTTTATAGTAACACAAGGTCTACTCTGTAGTTCCTAGAGTACCCAGCTTCTTCACTGCAGAAACTTTTGACACTCTTGCAGCAAAACTGTTCACCAAATTGACTGAGGGAATATATGTAGTGTAGAACATTCCTGCCATGACAGCCACAAGCATCATGTGGAGTTTCTGCAGAAACTTCTTTCATTTTCAAAAGAGCTTTACTATGATACTTCATTACTTGTGGTAACAGCTAAATAACATGGAGTAATCCAGTATTCTTTGAAATCAGTGCAGCTATTCCCCATGAATAAGGAAGCAAATGTTAACAGATAGATTGTCTTTTTACCTTTATGAGTATGCTATATCCCTAAAGTTAATCTACTCATACATTCATTTTTACAGCAGTGGCCTCAAAAGTAATGCACTTGAGATATTCAAACCCCAGTGCAGATTAATTCAAAATCTTTCCCATTTTGTCATTTCTATCATTTGCATGGAACTTGCCAAGTGTCTTTTCTCCTACTTGCTCCTATGCGTTACTGCAGCACTTTGCATCATCCCTGATATTGAAAGAATTGTTAGAGGTTTCCTTCTAATTTATGATTTCACAAAGGTGGATCTTTCCTTATTTTCCCCTCATTTTTTCCCATTTGCTCTTCATATTCCTGTTTACAGCAGTTCTTTCTTGCTATATTCGCCTCTACTTTTTTTTTTTATTTAATCTTAGAATCTAGTCTATAGCATGAGAGACTTAGACCAGGTATTTTGCTATAGCTAGAAAAAAAAAAACAACAACAACAAAAACCTTAATAACCACAAGACTGGAAGCTAAAATACATGTTCAATTCTCTTATAAGATACTGCAGAGGAAAGTAAGATCAAATATTCATGTTCATGCCTCTTAGAATTTTTTTTTTAATTCAAATACATGTAAGCACAGGGCTGAGTGATCTTGAAAATAAAGTCTAACTGAAGCAAAGTTGCTCCCTGGCTTAAAATTTCTTATGCACATAAGAAAACTAAATTAAAATCACTAGACAATTTCAGAGTGACAAAAGACTGAGTGCCAGAAGGAAATGACTGTAACTACTTCAAACAAACTGAGAAGTTTGAATCAATGCAAAAGGAATCAGTGGATTATGTCAGTTATTTATGACACGGATGAAATTCATCAGTGGGAGAGATAGCATCAGGGAATGTAATGAGGTAACCAGAAAACTGGAAAATTAGCCAATCATCCCACAAACGTTGAAAATTAGTCATCACCATAAGGCCAGCAAAAACATGAATGGGATTAGTAGCAGGCATGAACGGAAAGGTTAACAATTCTGTGTGAAATAAAAGTCAATGCTTTCCTGATTTTTCATTTCTCTGCTTCTTCTCTGTCATTGAACTGCAAATGCCCAGAAATATGACTCATCCAGAATATATCAGAATTAAAAGATATATCTGGATTGGTTTTCTGCTATGTGCATAGTGAGTTTAACTACATCCGTGCCATAGGTTTAATATGTCTATTCTCAGTTGTTATTTGTCTAGAATTTCCAGATATCCTCAGCTGTCTCAGACTCCAGTTAAGCTGCAGGAGGTCAAAAAAATCACAAGTGAACAGAGAAAGCAGGCGAGTAATTTCCAGCCAGGAAAAGAAGAAAAGTCTTGGAAAAAAACAGATGAATATCCGCTACTTCCTCTATGCTACAAAATAGGCTTTGAGTGGCTTAGTACTAGGGCTCATTTTTAGCATTGCTTGGGACAATTTTTTGCTTTCTAGCCCATACTTCTTAAAAAAATACTGAAAGCTTTCTTTAAAGATTAGATATGTTTAATTTAATAGTACAACATCTATATGAGGAGTGATAAAGTTTATGAAAGTTCTAAACACATTACAGTTTAATCACACACATTGTATTTAATGAAAAATCTTGTCTAAATCATAGTTTGGAATAATTTTAATGGAACCTTAACAAATTTCCGAATTTATTTAAAACTGATGTCACCAAGGAAATTAGTAAATTACTTAAAATCATTCATTTTTAGTCATTGGGTCAGAATTTTTTCTTTAAAGAAGATGGAAATTAAAGAAAAAAAGGAATATTTAGTTTCTTTAGTTATAGAAAATGTAAAAAGTTGTATAAGTTAACTGAACATATTGTTTGGAAAGAAATATAATACATTTTATATTAAAATTAAAGAAGGCAATGCATTTACGTCTTTTTAAAGATGCTTAAGATCAGTCTGTGTACTTTTGAAGCCTACAGGTATTCGCAGTGAAATACAGTATTTGGAAAAAGAAACAGAGATGGCATCCAGCAATGGTGTTCAGGTAGAACAGTGAAGAGTGTTTTTTCTATCTTCATTTCATATGTTAAATGGACCCTTATAGTCTAGGGAGCCTGCCCATGAACTGCATGTGTTTTAGAAGCAATCATACTTGCAGTACTGCTGTTAGCATTATAACTCAAGTGCTGTGCAGTTTTAGAATGAATGTTTCCACAACAGAAATTTGTTTAATACTTGATAGAATGTTCAAAATGTGGATTGACTCTGTGACCTTTTAAAATTTTATGAAAAAGCAGAATAAAGCAACTTCATTCTTCATGCTTCTTTTTTGTGATATGCCCTTCCTCAATTGTCCTTCATCACTACGTACCTAGGACTGATTGTCATTCTGACTAGAAGAAGGCCCATCCCAAGAAAAAAAACATGTATTGCTGTGTCCATGGTCCATACAGATGTTATTTGGTTTTTGAAACTTCCAGTATAGCAGGATGACAGACATGCAAACATCTGCTCTCTAGGGGTTGACTTCCGTTTGTGCAATTCCCGTGTTTCTTTAAATGCAATGCACCTTTCTATGTGATCACAAGACACATCCTCTCTGTAAACAGCATAATAAGACTTGTATTTATAATAGAAAATCTTTGTGTAAGACTTACTAATATCTAAGGAGCAGGGAGGTGAACTTATAAAAGTTTCCAAAGGTAAAATAGAACTTTTCAACTTTCAGTTGTTGCTTGAAATTTATCTCAAGTTAACAATAAACAAAATACATTACCATTTAATGGTCTTCTGTGACTTAAATCAGTGGTATCAGCATGTTGCAAACCTCTGTGATTCTATTGCAATAATCTAGCACAATTGTTTACTGAATGGGAATTTCCTTGACAAATTGTTGGGTATACCAAGAACTGATAGATCTGTATCTAAAAAAAAAAAACCCCAAACCCTTCTTTTTTCTTTGAAAAAGATGACAAGATTTGTTAATTTGAGATTTTCTGAGAGTTATAAGTCACTAATGAAATTCAAAGAAATGCACAGAGAACTAATCCTTTCTGTTACTTTATAATCCTTATTAAGCACCTGACAAGCACCTGACTCTTTTGTAATATTTATTAAACTGACTATACAAAGTTCAGCCTATTTCTGAAAGTCATTGCAAGGGACCGAAACAGGTAGATTTCAACTATTGATTTGTGCTATTCATAAAGACAAGTGTTTTTCCATTTTGTTTATACATATTATATGGAGTGAACATATCTTGTTCAAATCTTATTTTATGTTCTCCAGCCCTTTGCTCTTATTTCTACCTTTAATTTCTTTCTGTCAGTACTACAATATCTAAGTACATCTTAGCTCTATTATGAACTCTTCACTCTGTACTCTCACTCTGAATCTCACTCTTCTTGAGATGCTGCAATGTTGACTGAAACAGCATGACAAAAGATACCACCTTACTGAATCTGAAGTGAGTAGAACAGTGAATGGATGCCATCTGACCTGGTCATCTGAAAAAAAACGGTAATCAGTGCTGGTGATTTAAGCAGAGGTGCAGTATGCAAACTCAATATTTTCTTCACCAGTCCCAGCAAGCTATGTTCCTTTTCTTGACCAACAATTTGCTCTGGTTCTTGAACATATGCACCTAGCCATGCAGTCCCAACAGATACTGATAAAAATTACAGTATTGGTGAGGTTTGCTGTTCTGCTTTGTGCTCAAGTTTGTTCACTTTGGTTTGATTTTTATGAGCTCTTCTTAAGTGTTCCCTCCATCTTTGTAGTACGGGCAAAGAACGTGGCAGCTCGGTACATTATATAGTTGGTGACAGCACCTGCCTTTTGTCCAAGTCACCCACTCAGCAAGGACTAAGCTAACACTGGGACTATTCAGCAGTCAGTATGGTCAGAGTGGAACAGATTGTGCAATATTGACCTTCGATTAATATTGTTACTTACTTATGTGTTATTTATTTATTTATGGAAGGAAAAATGCTAATTTAGCACTTCTCTTGTCCACGCTTTTTCTTGGTCAGACAAATCTGATTTCATGTGGGAGCTGGAGTGAGTAGAAAAGAAAAAGTCCAACAAAATTGATGGAGAAACGTCTCACACATGAAGAAAGATATCTGAAATGGATTTTTCTTGTCACTGAAGACATGTTGCAGATTGCTAGCCTACCACTTCTTTCCTTCCACAAGCAGAAGAAAATGATTTTTTTAATATGTGAAGAAATAAAGATTTCTTTGAGATTCAGATTAATAATTTATTTCTAATCTTATCAAATAATTAAGTTAAGAATGAATGTTTCACTTTTTGAGTTAAAATCTTGAGATTCATGGGAAGTAAAGCATAATTCAATGTTTAAGAAATATATCATTAAAAGGCAATTTGGTCGGTCCTATAATCTCTTCAATCTTAAAATAGAAGATTTTAGCTATTGAATAACTCTCTAACCAGTGAAAACACACATAAAGAGATTCTGAGATTTTGATAGTCATTTAGAAAGTCTTTTGTTTCAGGCTTTTATAACTTTAACTTCTGAAGGGGTTGTGGGTTTTTTTTACTGTTCTTGATTTTTTGGCCTAGTAGAAATAAGTGAAAGGCATTTTCTTAATTACTTCAAAACTGACAAGCTACTTCTTTCCTCCAAATTCTTTCCTTCATTGAGCAGTCCTTATTTTACCTCTCTTTGCGTTTGTTGTTTCAGAAAAGGTGTTGCAAGATTTCAGAAACTCCACATCTGCACCAGAATTTTGCATCTTGCTAATTGTGAGCTTGCATGTGGATAGGTCACTGGACCAGTAATTCATGAACTGGTCGATTAACTTTTGAGTACATTCCAAAGTTTTGAAGTTTAACCCATAAGACCATGAAAAATATAGGAGCAACTTTGCTACCTATCTTCAAAGAGGACTCATGTTTCTTTCTTTGTGTGTTTCTGACAATTTTCCTATAAAATGCTTTCATTTATCTGCTGTGAGGAAATGTATTGTATACTCCCGATTATTATATAGCAAGATACTTCATTCAGCATCATAAAGGACACCAAAATTATTTAATGCATTTAGACACAGACAAAAGCATATAAACATAAAACTACAGGTTCCAGGTTTTCATTGTGTACTCTGAGAGGATGCTGGGATATGGATCCAAATTTTACAGTTCAGATTTCTTTTTTGTTTACAAACAGGTAACTTCATTCTAAGTACTAAAACCAAAAGATCATCATTACAGCAATACAGAGTTATTGCAAAGGTTTGTTTTTTTCTCTCTTGAATCTCCTTAATCCCATTCTTGTGTATAAATGCCTCCATAATCCCTTATTTTCAAGCAAAGATGTCATTATTTCAATAATCATTCTGAGTGGACTCTGCTGTATAAATAAAATTCTGTTAACCTGGCTACCCAGAAGTAGTTACCCTCAGCCGTTGCCTCTGTTCTTCCATGGTCTTTATTTTCTAAAATGACAGGAACTAAAAGACAGCTGAGAATCATCTGGGTTTTGGTTTGGGCTTTTTGTGTTTTTTTTTTGGGTGGGGAAGGTTATTAGTTTTGTTCTTTTATTTTTGTTTATGAGAAGACACTGGAAATACAAAAGGAATTATAGCTTTGAAGAGAGATTTTTTATTCATGCAGAAAGAGCCCTGAAAAAAGTACAATTGCAGAAGATGACAGAGAATAAATCTTTGTTCTTAAAAGTGCACATATTTTTAAGACTCTCTTTTTCAACTGCTGTTGTGGGTTTTTGAATCAATATATAATTTTTGAACTTGCTTTTTTTCTGAGAGCTATTTAAAAAGTCCTCTTTTCAATCAGCATTCTACAAAGGTAGAGGTGTTTATTCTTAACTTGAATTGTTATATTTTAAGAACAGAAGCCCAATTTTAAAACTTGAGTGAAAGATAAACCCTTGCCTTTTGGCACTTGTACAATAGGGGCTTACAAAAAACTCATATGATGGAATTTTTAATGTTAAAACATGAAATTGCCTGTCCTTAGACATGCAGAGAAAGCCATTCTGTATGATTCTCACTACATCACTTGCATGCTAGCAAAGCTGTACTATTTTTGTTCTTGGAGAATTAAGACCCCTGTTTTTCAAACTAGGTCTTTAATTTTGTGTATTATCCTAAGCAACTTTGAAATTAAACTAATATTCTTTTTCTGGGACCTTAATATTCATTTCTGGGACCTCTCAGATCTGAGAAAGTTGCATTTCAATGCTACTTTCCAACCAATTGGTTGCTAATTAAAGCTGGATAATTTTTTACTGTTTATTTTTTGTATATTTTATGTAAGTGTTCAAGACCAGGTTGGATGAGGCTTTGAGCAACCTGGTCTAGTGGAAGGTGTCCCTGCCTGTGGTGGGGGGTTGGAACTAGGTCGTTTTCAACCCAGACAATTTTATGATTTATCACTAGGTGAGGAAATGCAAGTAAATGAAGCAATGACAACTCAAGACTAGAAAGCTACTTCCTTCATTTCAAATATGTAACATCACTGTGACATCTTCCTAACTGCTTTCAAATGTTCTCATCTGAAATTTTGTTTTTTTTTCTTAAAAGAGAAGCCCTTCTATGTCATTCATAACTCAGTCATGTTGTTTGCTTTCTTTGGTCAAATGTACTGATTAATTGACATAAATCTAAATTCTTATAAGAAAAACATATGTACATAAACACTTTGAACAATGTCTTAAGGTGATGCACTTGAAGATCATGTTCTAGAGAAAATACATATATCATGCTCAGTACTTAAATGTGTAATTTCATAATAGCTTTATAAAATACAACAATATTTTACCAGATTTTTATATAACTGGATCAGTGTTACTCCTAATATTATTACCAATAACCAGTTAGCCAATAAAACATCCTGAAAGAATCATAGCAAAACCCTGTTCTTTATTTATACTATTGCATGTTATGCACAATATTTGAATAATGTACCTAACCAAAATACACATTTAATAAATGCTGCCTTTCATTTTCCAAAGACTTGAAAGTGCTCCAGTAGGGCAAATGAATCCTGGTGCATCACCATGATGTTTTACTATTAGGCAACGGATGGGACAGATTTCAGGACTGAAAGATTCTTAGGAAGGAGACTGAAACTTCGGGCAAACCAGAATGATACTTTTTTTCCAAGGTTTTTGAAAGTGAACTGATGGTTTGTTCTTGGATGTGCCTAGCTTAGGGAGTGCTGTGAAAATAACATGTACTTTAAATGGGATGCTAGTTAACAGAGGTGTAAACAGAAAACTCAGTAGGAAAGTAAAATGTTGGTAAAATACTGTATTTCACTGATACTGCTCCTTACAGCAAACTTGTGCCACTAGGTTTATTTGCTTCATTTCACCACATCAGTAAGTTTGTACTGTCATTATGCTATCAAACAACATATTAGTGCTCTACTGAAGCACTTAAAGTGTAGCACTGCTGCAAGATGCACTGCTTTCTAGTGATGACTTTTATAAAGACGCCTTACAAGCCTCTGTGATAGCATCTGTCTTTGCACCCTGAGTATAAGACTAAAGAGATTTGATGCATTGTGTCTTGTTATGTCTGATTCTGTCAACGTCTGGCTTTGTGTGGCTCAAAATTATATGATGACATGTTAGCTGTAATGCATCAAAGGGACTTAAAGTTTCTTCTGCATTCTGAATAATGGCAGAAACTTTTGCTACAAAACTAATGTTATTTAATGTTACATATGTAATAGAAAAGCATTTGTAGAAGAACTGCAATGCCTAGATATAGTCAGGAAGAAGTGGATGCAGGGGAAAGGGGAGAAATCTGTGATACTTCGATACATGCAGCAATTTAAAAGGAAGACATAAGATAGTGAGCAACTAGCATTGCTAGCAAATCCTAGTATGTGAAAGGTGAGACTCCTGAAAACACCTTTTTGAAAGTTTAAAAGTTAACAGGAAAAGAAAGATTACAAAAAAGTTTTGCAAAACCTACAAGCTTGTGAACTGATTCAATGAAAAGTAGGCATTTGTGGGTAAGAGAAATAATTCTGTGTGTGTGTGTTTGTTTGAGAGAGAAAGAAGGGGGGAGGAGAGGGGGCTGGAGACAGAGAAATGCGCAGTGAGACAGACAACAGGATGGGCAGTAGTTCAGAAACACATGATTTCAAGATGTCCTGCATGGGAGGCATACTTGCTAGATGTTTAAGGTATCTGCTAAATGTAGATGGCAGATGTGACAGGAAATTTGTTGAGATAACTCATTAATAGACATTTATCTTCCTAAACCAGTTTTAGATGTCTGAATTAGAAGATGCCTTCTAGACTTTAAGTTTCCCTTTTTCATTTCACCATCTCTGAAATAATCATAATAATACCTTACTACCTCAAAGAGCTGTGAGGAAATGAACATTTGAAAGAAAACCAAGTGTATCACAGAAGTTAAAGCCATATGGGTAACAAGATTGTGCATTGTGCAAAATGTTCTTCAAACACTGAAAAGTAGCAGCTTTGTAAATCTTACATACAGATTAGGAGGCATATTTGAAAATCTTTGCTATAGAAAGGTGACATTGTGCAATATATTGAGAGTTGGTGATGGCTGTTAAAAGAAAATATTTGATGCAAAATCAATCACAGGTTTCATTAATGCCATCAGGTTTTCCAGATACTGTGTTTCAGGCACAATGTAAGTACCTCTTAAAACAGAGAAAGAACAAGCTAAGGGTTTGATCATGTTGCAGGTTGGTATTAAACAGAAGGAAATACCTTTAGAAAAAGACACGTGGTAGGTGATGAAAGCAAGTCTAGGGAAGTAGTCATGGATAAATCCTGAGAGATGGCATTGAAATGGGGCTTCCAGGAAACAGGTGAAGTAAGATGAAGTAATATTTTTGGGGTCTGTTTGCTTCTAGTAAACAGAATATATGACCCTACTCTACATTTTTGTCCTAAATAGAGCCAGCAGTAAACTTAATATAAATTAGTGATTTCTCCTAATAGCAATAATCTTTCTCAAAGGAAGACATCTTCAGCCTCTTTTAGTTGCTTGTCCCTGTGAAGAAGTGAGCTGTATGAACAATCTGTTAATTTCTTCATACTAGGCAAAATCTTTTTCCAAAACTGTAAATGACTTAGAAGGTAATACCTATAAGCATATAAGCTAGAAATACTGAAGAAACTTTTCTTACAAAATACATTACTTATCTATACTGCAGCAATTAGAATTTATATAGAGGATATTACAAATATTTTATGAGTGAAATATAAGGAAAGGACGAAATTTACAATTTTTGTTTCTATATAGAGAAGTTAATATGACTTTCCCTATACTAATGGTATTAACCAGATCTATCTGAACTTCCATAATTCTTTCTGAAATAATAATATAAATGGAGATTCCAACCCTGTGATACTGCAGTCTTCTGCGATCTTGTCTTGTTTGTACTCAAGGTGGAAGGAAAAGAAAATCAGGGTCACTTGAAAATGGTGTTGAAACATGGGATTTATACAGGCACTGCTGAAACCAGCTTTTAATTGTGGCTTGGTTTTCTCACTACTTCTGTTGAAATCAACTGTGTTATGTCAGTTTATTGCAGAATCAGACCTACTACTACATGGAACTCACAAAACAATAAAAAAGTGGGTATAGCTTTAGCTATAATCAGACAGTAAAGAATATTGTTCCCTTTCCATTTTATACTGTCACTGTGATAGGCATGGTTGTAAGTGCCTCGAACTAGAATAGAATCAATGTCTCTGTGAGTACTGAAATGAAAACTGGAAGTCTTTTCTGATTCATAAAAAATATCCTGGTATATTTTAGCACCACTGGTGGAAGATGACTTCAAATGCTAATATATCTTTCTTAGATGGGTGGAATAATTTGTTTGCTCAGAAAGTATTGCCATTTGTCACAGAAGAGAAATAAAGGAAAAAGATAGACATGTAACCAAAGAAAAATGCATTCTTAGAGTGAGACATAACACATGATGATACCAGGATCCATATGCTTCTTTCCTTATTTTTCTATATCACAAAACCTGACTAAGGTATAGACTTCCAAGAAATGGTCTGTCATTTATGCTGTTATAGAGAACAGGATTGCAGAAATGCATTAGCACTGAGACAATAAATGTTATAAAACTGAGCTTACTCAGACAAATAAGGACACACATGCTGCCTTTCCCAATGGAAGCTAGCTTTTTGAAACTTAAGAAGGAATGTTTTTGTGATGAAAAATGGTGATATATATTCTATCAATCAGGAATGACAAAGTCTACTGCTGACACTTATATATACTATGGGCTATAAGCTTCATGTACAACATAAGTCAGTTTCTTTTTGTTTTGACATTTGGGCCTACATTTTCTATAGTTTCAATATATTGAACAATTTGGGGCCTAGTATAGAAATGAACTTGGAACTTCTTATCTTTGTTATTCTTCTCATTTTCCCACCCCTTTTACCACTCCTATCCTCTATTTCCACTCATTATTTCAGTCTTGTAAAGGGTTTTGAATGTCAGGTTGATGAATTAGCCTTAGGGTTTTTGTTTTTCTATGCAATATTTCTCTAGGTCATTCTCTGGTTACCTCCCAGTTCATTGCCCAAGATATATGTTATTCTTAAAGTATATTGTTCTAAAATAATTTTCAACTTGACATTTTTAAAGCATGACCTAAATTTGTCCAGTGTGATACTCAATATATTTTCAATATACTTAACAAATATCAGCTGGCAGGTTCACACAACACTTTTTTGTGATTCAGGTAGGAATGAATAAGTCATTCACAGGATTATAAATTATAAATGGAGAAAATGGGAAACCAATATAAATATGGCTGTGCCTCAGATAAGCTTGTTTTCAATTTCCATGTCTTTTTGCAGTTTACGCTACCCAACTGATGAATTCTTTTGAATTCTTCCATTATCCTCTCTAAAGTGTTTTCCTTTCTGATACAAATATTTTTGTTCTTTATTTCAACAGCATCATACCAATCAACTCCACTCAAGGCAGCAGAAATTTCAAGACTAGCACAGACATAAGTGAAGGCAGTATTGAACCTTTGGGTTCACAGAAAATACATATTCTGTTTGTATCTCTTTCTTCTGTTAAGAGGGGTAGACATTCCTATCAAAAGGACTTACTATTCTGTTCATTCTATATGTAAACAAAGAAAAAACATGACATTTCATTACAGGTACAGTATTGAAATGAAGTCAATTTAAGGCACAACTTATGTTGTTGTGAAAATTGAAACAATATATGTTTCCCACAGTATCTAAGCAAACAGCAAAAGCACTCTTTTGTCAGCCTTTTTCTCTTAATATTTCATTTCATTTTCACCACCATCAGTATATCATTTATGGCTACCATTCAGCATTGTGCTCCCAGAGTTATTTTATATGCACTTCATTTATGTTTGCCATGACTTTTATTTAAGGACATTCCTAAGAACATTTTTATAAACCCTGTACAGGTCATTATTCATTTTGTTATATGGATGGCTTACTAGTTACTTGGCAGCCTATATGTGATTTATCAGATGAGGGCTTTGATGCCTAGAGTGCCAGTTTTTCAAACTTGTCTGAAGTGGAAGGGATTTTGAGGTTGATATATATATATATATATATATAGATTTTATTATTGTTTTGTAAATACTTTTTTCTTAATATAGAGAGAATAGTATTCCCCTCCTGCAGTGTAACTACTTGTGGGTAAGGGTATGTGCTAGTCATCAAATAAGACACATAAATCAGTATCACTGAATAAAAAAGTTGTTGCCTGATTTCAAAAAATAAGCTTCAGGCTTTCTTTTCAAGCTGATTGGAGACTGATTTTTTTTTTTACTTATTGTAATTTTTCATATTTTTTATCTCTAAAAATTATGATTTCTTGGATATTTACATTCTTCATCTTATGTAACAGAAGATGAATGATATAAACTGAGAGCTTTTGCTGATAAAGGATAGTTATTAATAGAACATATGCTGTGCATTAGACGTTGCTGTAGTTATACATCAAGTGAATTGACATATGTGCATCCCTCTGCCTATTTTTTCATTACTTCCCTGTCTTTAAATTATCTTAGTGTTTGAAAATAATGATAATTAAGCTGATTATCACATGTTAATATAAGATGATGCTCTGTCTCATATGCCTACTAGTGAGGTTTTGTTAATTCTTTTTTAAATCCCCTTTTTCTCCCATGTCTTTCTTTCTATCCTCATCTCATTTCCCACATTTTTGGAAGCATGGATCCAGTTCTGCATGTGCTTTAGGATGTCTTTCATGAAGACATGTTCTCACTGCTCAACACCTTACATCATGTTATTCTTCTAAGATCTTCTAAGATCTTTCTTTTATGGAAAGCATTAATTTATTTATTTTTAAAAGGGGGGGGGTCAGTTTTTGCTTTTGTTTTGTCTTTTTCCTGCACAGTCTAGGAATATTCTTTAGCAGATGGACTCCATAACATGTCAAAAGTGTATTTTACTTTTTATGCAGCCTTGTGTAGTACAATAATATAAAATTATTTCCTGAAAGAAGCCTTCTTGTGCTCAATTTTAGGCTAAATCACATCATACTGCTTATTGTCTGGCTACATTCAGATCAGAATTCTGCCTTGAAAGTTTTGCAGAGCTCAATATTTCAAACCAGGTCTTAATCTTATGGAAATAATCATGTCTGTGCTCATCTATCTATCTGTTTCACTGGCATCTCACGTTATTCTATAGTATTTTACAGTGGATCATATGCTTTTGGTATTTCATTTTTTTCCATTTGCAGGTTCTTTTTCTGTTTCTAGGTAGAAAATACTTTCCCTAGGTAATCTCAGCCTTCCTCCATCTAAACAGAAATGTTTTGTCCATCATACTGTTTCAGCTATGTCTGTGAAAATGAAACCCACTGTTTAATTTTTTAGAAAACCATCCCAAAAAACTCATCTGTGAAAGGAGTAGTGAAGAGGTATTGATACTTCTTGAAATTTGAGCAAGCCTAGCCAAAGGAGTTATCAATTTACTATTTTTCATCTCCTACCCCATTTGTGCTTCTCTTGTTATACCAGGAGGTGATCTCAGAATGTGATGCGATCTTAACTTTATCTCTTTTTCCTGGAGTTACCAGTATTGGGCTTTGATTAAGATATTGTCACAAACTGCAATTTTCCAGAATAATCCTTTGTACCTTCTTAGCATGGGGCTTTCAAAAATACACAATTGTGCAGATCAACTCCTTCAGTAGTTTTGTAATAGTCTATGATTAGTTAATATCCTACTTAAAATTGCATGAGTTTTTTCTCAGTTCTACCAAATAAACTAATAGTTTGTTTTCTGGAAAGTAGATTTCCTATCAATAAATACTGTGTATTAGTATGTTGGTTTTATTTAGAGTATTCTTTTGAGTTTTATGAAGCATCGCAGTGTATCATTAGTATTCTGACAAGTATTGTTATAAGCGCTTAGTATAAGTGCTTCAGTTTATAATTTTGATTTATAACTTTGACTGTTGGATCTCTTCCTACACTGATAGCACACAGAGAGCTATCCCAAGGATGTAGAGTATTCTGAGAAGTGACTACATGTTCTGAAAAGTGTTATGGCTGTCACTAAGCATCATGTGGTAATATGCAAACTTCAGAAAAAGCAGAATGTGTGAAATAATTGTTATGAACCTAAGTTGTCATGTCTCTCACACCTACAAGGCACTAGCAAGGTTTAAAAGGAATATGAAAGGGACAAACTCGGATCAACAGGAGACAGTGCTCTAAGGAATTTAAGGTTTTGATTCCAAAGTGTATGGGCAAGTGATAGAAAATGACAGATATGTTCCTTCAACTGTAGTCATCAGAGTTCCCTGAGGGGAAAGTTAGCAAGAATCATATGTAACGGTTCTTGTGGCTTACACAAAAGTACTATGTTGAACTGCAGCCTACTAGGATGCAAAAAGAAGGGAACACTAATGTCTGTGGATTTGTTTTATTTTATAAGCATTTTTTTCCAAATTTCTCGTCTATTCTTAGGATTCCAGAAAGGATCATTAGGTTCTTTAGGAGGTTATTTTTCTTCTCTCAGAGTGATGATAATGGATCAAAATCATACAATAAGTGCTTATCTCCTCTGCCATCTTATATCTAAAGTGGCCTGGGTTCAGCAGTAGCAGTCATGTTTCTCCTTCTTGGTAGCTGGTGCAGTGCAGTGTTTTGACTTTCGGCCTGGGAACAGAGCTGATAACAATGATGTTTTGCTTTGGCCAAGGACTTTGTGAGCCTCATGCTCTGCCAGGGAGGAGGGGAAGCCGGGAGGAAGCAGAGACAGGACACCTGACCCAAACTGACCAAAGAGGTATTCCATACCACAGCACGTCGTGCCCAGGAGGTAACTGGGAGTTAGCCGGAAGGGCTGGGAGACTGCAGGGTTGGAGGAGGTATGGGTCGGTGCTTGGTCGGGCTGGGGGGGGTGAGTTATCGGTTGGCTGGTGCTGAGATGTTGTATTCTCTTCCCTTGTTATTTCCTTTATCATTGCTATTATTGGTCGTAGCAGTAGTGATTTGTGTTATACCTTAGTTACTAAACTGCTCTTATCTCAACCCGTGGGAGTTGCATTCTTTTCAATTCTCCTCTCCGTCCCTCCGGGAGCAGAGGGAGGGAAAGAAGTGGGGGGAAGTGAGTGAACGAGTTACCTGACTGGGTTTAAACCACGACACTGAAGTCCAATATCAGATTTGTTATCATGGAGGGGATAAACATAAGGTAAAATTGCTGGGGGTTTCTTTACCTAGAGTACTTTCTTAGATGCTTACATACAATATCCCCCAAAAAGGAGTGTCCATTTCCTACAGTCCCTGAGCTAGCAATATGCCAGGGAATGGAATCATGAAGAATGTGGATTTTGGATTTACCTACCAATTCATGATCACTGTAAAAAAAAACAACAAACATGTCATAGAGGCAGTCACAAGTTCTGTGGCCACTAATCTGTGATGCCTTTTTCACTCCATGTGTGCTTACCTGCTTTGAACCATCGTCTAGGATTGAACTCTTTTCCCTGGGAAAGTGGCTGGCTAGGTGTCCTGGGTTCAGCAGTAGCAGTCATTTTTTCTCCTTCTTGGTAGCTAGTGTAGTGTAGTGTTTTGACTTTCAGCTCGGGAACAGAGCTGATAACAAGGATGTTTTGGTTTGGCCAAGGACTTTGTGAGCCTCATGCTCTGCCAGGGAGGAGGGGAAGCCAGGAGGAAGCAGAGACAGGACGCCTGACCCAAACTGACCAAAGAGCTATTCCATACCACAGCACGTCATGCCCAGGATGTAACTGGGAGTTAGCCGGAAGGGCTGGGAGACTGCACGGTTGGAGGAGGTATCGGTCGGTGCTTGGTCGGGCTGAGGGGGGCAAGTTATCGGTTGGCTGGTGCTGAGGTGTTGTATTCTCTTCCCTTGTTATTTCCTTTATCATTATTATCACTGGTGGTAGCAGTAGTGATTTGTGTTATACCTTAGTTACTAAACTGTTCTTATCTCAACCCGTGGGAGTTGCATTCTTTTCGATTCTCCTCTCCGTCCCTCCGGGAGCAGGGGGAGGGCAAGAAAGGGGGGGGAGGTGAGCGAACGAATTACCTGACTGGGTTTAAACCGCGACACTAGGTAAAGCTATAATGAGGTTTTCAGAAAAGCTTCTAGGTATAAAAGAACACACAAGTTCAACTGGTTGGTGCTCTTTCAGAGGACTCCAAAATAAAGCACTGTTAGGTTACAGTGGGAACAGAATTGTTTAAGAAAAATGAGCCCACAGACTCATTTTATAGTCCTGTAAGGGAAAGGGACACATAATTCTAAGTAGTTCCACATCAGATTGTGGCCATGGTGACATAAGCATTTCTAAGAAGTTAGGTGGCATTACACAGACAGCTTTGTTTTTTGGCATGACTTTGAGGGCAAATAAGAGTGCAGTATGGAGATATGGAAAAGTGTCAAGTCTGCTGGGGTACTGTCAGAATTAACTAGGGCAATTTTATCCAGCCTTGGCTTACTCATGTGTATGCTTTACACATGTGCTATGGAGATGGAAATAAAAAGCAAGTTAAATTTCACATTTTTCTCCTACTCCAAGCTCAAGTTTCCTCAGAAAGAGAGACACTTCATGCATACCAATGCATACGCAGACATATAGCTGTTTTGAACAGTCAGGGATTAGGACTCTAGTGTGATAAGAACAAGCCATTACAATAGTAAAGGCACTGTAAAGTGCCTTTTGAATAAAGGCTGATTTAAAAATATTCTTGTGCACATTGTGAAAGCAGATCCTTGATGTGTAGGTCAAAGAACATCACCTAAATGTTGGGACACTTCTCTGAATTAAAACCACCTAGAATTTTTCAGTATTCATTGCAGCTCTGTTTTCCTCGTGATATTGCTAATGTTTAAGGTATTTGGGTTGAACCACCTGGGAACAAGGAACATACATGAATACACATAAAAGTCTCTAAAATAAAGGTTACTCCTTTTCTAAATATTTTCTATTTTTTGTCAAAAGTGACATGATATTTTCAGGTAAAGAATACTTAGAATTTATGTGAAAAGTGAAGGAAAAAAGGGAGGGTGTGTTAAATAAGTTGTATATCAGCTCCTTAAAAAGATAAAATCTTGCTTCAGATACCTTGCTCCCTAAAGCAGCTTTGGGTTTTCAACAGTAAAAACATTGGGAAATACTGGGGTGGATCAGAGGCTGATTTAAATAAGCATACCTTTCTTGACTTCAATTTAATAGCTTTTCCCACTTATATTTTTCTTTTTATTTATTTTCTTATTTTTATAAGTGTTAATTCCCTTGAATAAGACCTAGGGTAATTCCTCAATAAAAGAATAAGACATCATGCACAATCTACCACATATTAACTAACCTTCCATGTTGTTGTCTTGCATGCTGGTCTTGGGGACGAACCATCTGTGCTTTATGATTATTTTTGGCAACATTAATAAAATGTTCACATGATGTTCTTGCTTACTGAAGACACAAAACAATTATTGTCAGTTAGTTCTTTTATTCAAAACATTCCACAATATACTCTCCAGCTACAACTAAAAAGTCAGGCTTTTCTAACACAGGGTGATATATAAGATTGTAACTATTTCTTCTCTGCTTGGAATGGAAGATTTCTATTGCAGTTGCATATAACGTTTAACAAATTTTTACTTTCAGAATAGTTTTTCTATATTTTCATTAATGACTAGGACTGTCACCTTTTACTTTCACTGACTTACCTTAAAATTTGTAATGCTGGCATGATTGTTCATGGAATAAGAAGTATGAGGTGTGAAAAAAGAAGGCAGGAGTTGATGCAAGTATTTACTGAAGATTTAAGCTTTGTTCTCTCTCTTTTCTTTTTATTCCTTCTTT
This sequence comes from Pezoporus wallicus, assembly GCF_028554395.1. Classification (NCBI taxonomy): domain Eukaryota; kingdom Metazoa; phylum Chordata; class Aves; order Psittaciformes; family Psittacidae; genus Pezoporus; species Pezoporus wallicus. The sequence continues at coordinate 10,680,261 of NW_026640488.1, forward strand.
ATTTTTATACAAGCAGTGGTGTATTGTACCTTTAATTTTGTCCAATCAAGAAGCACAGCTAAGTAATGGCATCTATTAAGATGTATTAGCTCCCATCCCATGCTACTATTCTACCCTTATTCTAGAACTTGAATTTTGCTTAGAATTCAGCCAAGATGTGTGAACATTCCTTCTCTTTGATAACTTTTTGAAGTTTTTGAAGCCTCTTTGAAGGCCCAGTTGGGAAAATGATTAGGAATATAAATACCTGTGGAAATGTCTGGAAAATAAAGTCTTCAAGCAAAACATCAGTATTTAAAGTAAGTAAAGAATGAGCATAGGATTATCAAAGAATATCTTTAAATAAAAGTGTTTCAGTAAACAAATAATGTTGGTTGTTACAAAGGTAGCATTTTCCACAGCATGAATTGGGGTATAAAAGTTAATCATACAAAGTTTATTGTTTAAAGTGTCTATAAAGCCTCTTTTTAATTAAATGAAAAACGGAACAGGGATAAGGTTACAATATATGATGCATGCTATGTTACACTCTGGCAGGAATTAGACCACTATCAGACCCAGAGTTCATGGTGTTTTTATCATGATAAAGTACTACTGTTTGTGAAGTAAATTCAAAGTAAATACAAATCAGATTTTTTCTTGATGTTTCAGAAACTTATTTTAGGACAGCAAAAATTGTCCTTTGAGAATTACCTCTTTCTCCAGCTTCTATGCAGAGAGTCTGTAGAGAGGTGAACAGCTTAACGTGTACAAGAGGATATTGGGTTTGTTAAAACTACCATATGCTTGCTTCAAAAATTTTCAAGTTAATTTGAAGACAAGGTATTTATAGACCTCCATGGTCAGTTTACACTTTGGGATGAGATTTTTACATGTACGTGATTGATCTAGGAAGAAGAATGGCATTGAAAGTCAATAAAATATGTAATCCTAAATTGCTTAGATTGCAGTTTTGAAGGGCACAGTTTTTATTTATGTGATTCAAGGTTTGGGACTTTATTTTTATTCTGCTTATCAGAGAGGCAAGGAACATTTAGTATTTTTAAGTTAATTCAAACCTAAGTGTCATTTTTATTACACTTATTGAACAATTGTGATTTTTTTTTCAGGGCACCTTGATTTATGAGAATGCTTTACAATGAATGTAAATATGGCTTGTGATTAGTCAGATGTTCTTCTGGTTGAAAAACACAATCGCTGAAGGAAATCTCAAAGGCTTATTACAATTTCTTTTTTCAGTCACTTCTGAATATATTAATCAAATTAAAGTTAGGATGAAGATCTTATATTAAAAAAAAATTTTTCTCTTTATGTAGCCAATAATGTTTTTAGACTTTCATGTGAACACCTAAATAGCTCAATATCTCAGTTACACCTCTTACACTTGTTCTGTTGTTTCCATATGCTTCAGTCTTTAGGTAACTTTAGTAGGAGGAAATTCGATTATCTATAGATGTAGAAAGACACCTATCTGTCTGCTTAATGTTATTTTTAAAAAAGTGAACTCTGAGTCAGACACAAATGCTTTCAGGATATCCCCCCCTAGCAGAAAGTCACTGAAAACTGTGTTTTACACTTTAACATAGTTTTTATTAAAGCTGGAAGAAATAATTTAACTTCCCTTTTCTTCACTTTCTAATTCTTTCACATTAGCTTAGTTCCACTGTGTTGCCACTTCTAGCAAAATAGGAAAATGGTCAAATATAAATTCTCTCTTGCTGTACAGAAACTGTGTTATGACACATTTTATCAGGAAGAAAATCTATTGGGATTGAGTTATTTGCTTATTTGTCTTTTAAACAAATCCTCATTTGGGGTCCATGTTTTTTTATATTTTTATTTCTTTTTTGAGCTACAAAATAGTTCTACAGTGAAGCATAATTCACATATTAGAACAAGAAGTAAAGGATTTACCTTGGTTGAAAAAGGATACCAGAAATTGCCATAAAGCACAGATCATAATTGAAAAATGTTTTACAGAAAGTAATCTCAACCATTTTTTGCAAATTAATTTACGTATTACTTCCAGGTCACTGTTAGAAAAGAGGTATTTTTTAGATGGTATGCCTCAGATTTGAAATTCCATCATAAAATTTCTAATAAGACATTTTCTTATGTTGAAAAATTAAATTTCCCCAAAATATGGTTTTTAATGTCATTTTGGGGGCCCTGCGTGGATTCAATACTTCTGAAATAGCCAACTCTACAGCTCTTATAAAAAATTAAAACACGGTTATTAAAAGATGTTTTTTTAAGATGAAATGTGTAAAACAATTTTTAAAATAATTGGCTCAATTTAAAGTTGACTGATTTTAGTTCTCCTATAACTCAAACAGATGCATCAGTTTCATCCTACAACTTCCTTTTCCCTGAATAGTAAATAAAACCCAAAATATAATTTTATCGTTTATTATAATTTTAAGGAAAAAGAGAGTTCAGAATTAGGAAACTTCATATATGAACAGTTTCACATACGTGTCACTGGAGCCTGAATCAAATTCATAATAAGCATAGACTTTGAAGAACACAATATCATGCTTGCTCTGAAGTGAGCTGTAGTTCAATTAGTGTCAAAAAGAACAAAAGCAAGATTTTTTTTCAGGGGGCTCAGGAGCAGAGTGGTCTTGTGGAACATGGTTGTTTTGAAATTAAACATAGAAGTTATGCTTTTTACTATGCTGGTCCTTTTTCCTTTGTTTCCTCTATTGAATCTGATTAATTGCTTTAAAGAGCAGTGTCAAAAGTTACAAGTCAGGGGAAGAAGTTATTATTGCTTTAGACAACTGTCACCAGAAAACTGTAGCAAAAAGGAAATATTTGTGATCTATCTGACTTTGATAGGCAGGTGATATCCTTAGAACATATTTTCCAGCACAAGGTTGGAGATAACATTTTTCTGTTTATTTATTTTAATATTTAAAGTCATATTTGCTGTATTTTTACTTTTTTTTGTATTTTCATACCTATTTTTGTATTTGGTCTTGCACGTATAAAACCTGCAAGAATCCTAATTTGAAGGTGCTAAACTTTTTCACCTAAAATTGTTTGTTTCTCCTCAAATTATGGAAAAGTATCTTTAGAAGATAGTATAAAATCTAAGTGTGCATTAACATTGATAAATATAGCTCACCTTTTCTGAGTTATTTAAAAATATATATTTAATCTTGGTCTATTTTCTGTTGTACAGAATTTTTCATTATGCTCTCTGTAAAATTTCTGTTCTCCAAGTGAGAAACTAGTGAGTTAGGTCCCATTTTCATGCACAGCTTCAGCAGTGGGCTTTGTTAAAATTTGCTGTATCATCTGTATAATGTTGCTTTCATGGCATTATAAACTTCTCATGTGTACTGCTAGAAGACATAAAATGGCCCAGTGGCATATGTTATGTTCTTGCATCTGCCTAATTTTCAACTTGAAATACCACACAGCAATGTTTGTGATAAACTACACACAACAAGGTCAAAGCAGGTGCCTGCTGGGATGAGTAATCATCTTTATTTCATCATCTTATATCAACAGGTATCATGGAGACAAAGTAATAGGTTTTATGAGAGGAGCTTCATACGTACCTCTGAAAAGTTATGGGACACAAAGACAGAATCAACCGAGGGATAATGACTGTAGATTTGCTATAGAGTGCCCCGCAGTTCAATTTACTTTGCATTCTGAATGGTACCGTGTAGGAAGGACAGATTTTTCAAAAGAAATAGGCTTGAAAATATTACCTAAACACTAATATTCAAACAGTGTGTGCTGCTTTTACTCTTCCCTCTCAGTAGAAAAAGGGTGTTTTGGTTGGGTTTTTTACATGTAATTTTACCTCTCCATCTGCTCTCTCTTTTTTTTTAATAGCGAAGATACGTGTTCCCCAACATATATTTTAACACTTAGGCAGCCCTAATTGTCACATGAAAAGTGAAGGGTTTTCACATAATTTATTCTGACAATATGTTACCTCTTTTATTACCTCTAATGTACAAAGAATGATCATATTAGAGAAATGGTAGAAGCTGAAGGTCAAATCAGTGAATATGGGAAATCTTTTAGAAGAATAAGAGCTGAAAAAAAGTACATAAATACGTCTTTGCCTAAAATAGCATGGAGTAAAATCTAAATAATAAATAGTGAAAATTGTTATAAACAAAATGTGGATCTGCAGCTCACCTTAATGGTTCAGCTCTCTGCATCTTTGTGCTTTGTGAAGCACAACTGTATGACCATGGCTCAGTTCTAATGAATGAAACCATGACTGAGCTATGCAAGGACAAACTGTGATAGACAAGGGCTTTAAACTGCAAAAGGGTAGATTTAGAGTGGGTATTAGGAAGAAGTTCTTTACTGTAAGGATGGTTAGGCGCTGTCACGGATTGCCCACAGAAGTTGTGAGTGCCCCATCCCTGGAAGTGTTCAAGGTCAGGATGGATGAGGCTTTGAGCAAACTGGTCTAATGGAAGGTGTCCCTGCCTGTGGCTGGGAGAGGGTGGAAAAGAGATGATCTTTAAGATCTCTTCCAACACAGACTATTCTGATTCTATGATTTTAAGTTCACATGAGTCAAAGCCTTGCAAGGCAAGAAAAGTGAAAACAAAACCACAAATTATTTGTTTTTAATCAGTAATAGTAATTCAAAGCATTCTAAAAAATATGAAAATGTATATCACTTGATCAGATCTGGAAGACAGCTACTCATTAAAATAAAAGATCAACCCATTCCAAGAAGCAGTGGGAAAATATATTGTACTGCATAAGGCAGTTTGAAAGATGCAAGACTGCTGCAGTGCCCCCAGGTCTAACCAGCAGTGATGTTGAAAATGTATTCCCCATTGGAATGTATACACAACATACGTATGTACTGCATATATACATATACACAAAAATACATGGTTGGCCATACGGAGCAGAGACACACAAAACAGGGCACTCACATTAAACCAAACAGCATCAGTGGTGTCATCCTGCTGTGCTCTCCAGCTGAGCAAGACAGAGGTCCATTAATAAAGAGAGAGACATACCTATATTTATCAATCTTTATCATCTATATCTATATCCATATCCATATATCTGTGTCTTCATCTATATCTAGGTCATCTATAACATATATATTTGTAAGCACAATGCGGATCTCTCCAGCAGCTGGATTGAGACGTTCAATGTGCCCACTATTTGCCCTGGATCCCAGTCTCCCCAGTTACTGCCACCTGGACATACAACCCTCTGAGTGTGTAGCCCTGCTCCAGCAGCTGGCACTGACCATCCCATTCATACATGCACAACCCCTTTGCCAGGTTTTCCATGCAGTAGACAACCCCTCTGTGCTTTTGCCATTAGACACATGCATGCATGATAGTGGGTCTCACCCTTAGAGATTCCAAAGACCTCAGTGTCTCCATGCTGTCAAGTGTGTCCAGGACTACCCAGGTTCTTCTGTGATCATGTTGAAAAGTGGATTCATGACCAGAGTGCAGTAAACCAATTCCATATGCTCAAGAGATATGTTGTTTATTCAGGCCTGGGTGCTCAATGGACTGCTCCACAAGTCAAGCACACCAATGCCTGCTTTTTCCACTACATTTATGCACAAAAGGTAGTACACTCCCAGTAACAGTGATTGCTTGCAATCTATATATAATTTTAATATTTGCTGTGTCATTCTTTCTTGCTCCTACACGTGCTCATGGGAGGGATCTTCACCTGGGCTGGGGTCTTTTTGACCTGTAGGTGTGATTTTTAGGATTATAATGAAGGAAATTCACTTTGGAACATTTTAAAAGTTAATTCTTCTGCCAAGTTAGGTAATTGAATAGTCACTTTGCTAAGTTGTCAAATAGCTCATCCTTTAGTACTACAAATCCCTGCTGTTCTCACTTGTTCCTTCAAACACAAGTAAGATCTGGTTGTGCCCATGAGTTCTTTACTGTTTTAAGAGGGTCACTTCATATCAGGACCAAGATGCAGCAATTAGGTAACTATGGCTACCAACTGAAGATGCACAATGCAGCAAGCAACATACCATATCAGTCTTATTCATGGGAAAGGGTTAGAAAGAAACTTAGTAGATAAGACAGACTGTATTAATCAGGCTTGGGGTATGGACAGATAAGTAATCAACCAGAGAAGTGTTTACACATGGCCAGCTCTTTTTATCCCCTTGCACATCTATTTTCCCACACTTATTCTGTCCAAATCACACAGAACCGTCTCTAAAGTTCACATAAGCAGTGCAATCCTGAAATGTTCTTCCTCTGCATCCTGTAATACATTCCACATCCCTGCCTCTAGAGAGTGACCCACCCCAAACCAAAATCTGCTTACTTTGATGTGTTTCACAAGTGGTATCTGGGACTGAAGCTTTTCTAGGACAGGTCTGAGAGGGACCTGAACAGAACATCCTGTAATGGGCTTGGGAGCAGCAGGGTCATAGTTTGTTTGGGCGTCCCTACCTCAGGTATTATCTCTCTGTTCTCCTTTGTGGGTTTGCAAATGGACTTCTGTCACAAAACCTTGCAAAGTGCAGACGATGCATCTGCAGTTGACCAGTAACTGCCTGCCCAGCAGTAGCTTGTCAAATGCCTGGTGAGCTGGTGACAAGCATACTTTTATTGTTATAACGTTAGTCCTAATATAGACATGGTGTATTAGTAAACACTTGTGTACTATATAAATTCCAAGTAGTCCTGTCTAAAATGCTCAAATAAATGTAATCAGTGAGGGCAGATCTTCAGCCTAGGTTGTATCTGCACATTATCTAGTCCCTAGAGAAGAATATATAAAAAGAAGACTTCTACCACAGGTGCCTCAAGCATGTAGATTTCTTTCTCTTTTCCAATCTCAAGCTCTACCTGACATGATGCTTTTATGGACACCAGCCTTTTCAATCAAGCACATGGTCAAAGAAAAAGATGAACTTTGACTTTCAGTTTCTTTTAGCTGTGTGATAGGGGGTTCAGTAGTAGGAGAAGACTCCATGTGATATAAGACAATCTCCTCGGACAAGCTCCAAACTCTTATCTTTCAGTTGCCAACATGTCCTTACATGCACATGACAAACATTGAAAGATTCCTAAGGCAAAAAAGGAGTTTTTATTCTTTCCCAAGGAGAGTAGAATATGATTTCATTCTTAAATTTGAGAAGCATCTGGTAAATGATTTTGATGAGGAGAAAAAGTGCTAATTGTGAGATGCAAACAAACTTGTTTTGGAAGGCAAACAGCAAATTGTGAGGGAAAACCTCAAACTGGCTGCAAAAGTCACTTACTCTTGATGCATTTCTTGGCATTTACAAAGAAACAGAAGAAAACCTTCATAATGGTAATATTCTGTCTCTGTTTTCATGCAACAACTGGTTTTGTCTGTGTTTTTTCAAACTTTGTTTATCTGTAGAAAAATATTTTAGCTTGGTGTAAGTAGATTGCATAGATTTTATGGAACTGTTTTCAAAATAGGAGCACCACACCCGAATATTTCAAAGAAGAGCTAAGAAGAATTAGTAGGGTTTGTGCATGTGAATACACAAGTGGAATTTATGCTTACTCTTCCTCTTGTAATGAGTTTTGGAAAAATTGTTATGTTGGATTTAAAATATTATGTAAGAAAAAGTTGTAGGCAAACTGCACCTGGTCTAAAATACTTCAGGGACCTATTTACTATGTTAAATTTTATACTTTAAAAACCCCAATTAACCCTGGATTCCCTTTTATCCCGAGTGAATTAAATTTTCTTACTCTTTTCTGAAAGGTTAGACAGGCAAAAACTTAGTAAGCCCAGAAAAGAGTACTGACCTATTCTGTGAGTGAATCCCTGGAATATCCTCTCTATCCTGGGAGGTAGAGGGGGGAAAATGACAGGTCAGATGAGGTCCCAATTCACCTGAAAGGAAACTTGCTTAGTTACAGAAAACAGAGTTTTAGGTAGTAAGCCACTGCCTAGATTAGGCTCAGAAAATAAGACTGTGGGATAATCTGTGGCTGTGGCAACAGAAGCCATATAAGAATTTTTCTGGGAGGCCAGATTGGTCAAGACCAAACATATTTTTATCACGCTGTCTTAAATCTGAGAAAAATTGGTGATATTTAGACACACACTGGTTTACTTGCAGTGGAACAAGCATTTTGTGGTCCACGCTCTCAACCCAAACACTGAGTTGAAGGTTGGTGGACCTTAAGCTCTGGACTTTGATCTATATGAAAGTTATATGCAAATCCAGCAGTTTAGATCTTAAAGTTTTATCAAATACAGGCTCTAAATTACATAAATGATGAAAAAAAATTGTTATTCTCTAACTGGAGTTGCTAAAGACTACCCTGAACCCAAGCAATAGATGCAGCTCATGTCTGGTTATGACATATGTCAAATTACAGCTGCAACTTTCTATTTAAACCTGCATTTCATATCTATGCTATTTTTACCTGAGTGTCTGACCTAGTGTTTGTCATCTGTCATGATTGTGATTAAATCATTTTTCTTTCAGGCAAAGTACAAGGTAAAATAAAGAAATTATGGTAAACCAGACAACTTCCTACATGTTGCCTCCTAAGCTACCAATTGTACCACAGATACAACATATCCAGTGCATGATATACATACCTAAGAATCTATATTTTATAACAAATCCACAAAAGTAATCACAAAGGAAGGTTTTAGTATCATTTCAAAAGGAGAAAATTCCTCATTTCTCTTCAGCTTTGTTCTTGACCCATTTTGGAGTCTCTCAAATTTTGCCACATAGAGAAAGATTTTTTTCAAGGGTAAAAAGTCACAGATATACAGTACTTTTACATTTTAATGTCGCAAACATTTTCACTATTGTGAGTTCATGAAAAATCAGGGAGTTTTTCTGTATTTCCCAGGTGAAACAAGTGAAACAATCCTCAGCTGGCTGCAAAAATTGCTGCTGTGGTTTTTCAGCTGTGGGAAGCTCACTGCAGATTCAGCAACCAGATGTAACATTATGCTTATTCTTCTTTGGGCAAGTAATTAAAAAGTTCAGGTTTCATATATTTCTAGTCCACAATTTATCACAGTTAATGGGGAAAAAGTCTATCAACATTCCAGAGTGTCTTTAACAACCCATATATGAATAACAAACAATAAAACAGTAAAAAATACAAGTAGTTGTTTTTACATGCAAACAAACAAAAAAACCAAACCCCAACATTCCTCTTCACCTGAATAACTTATTCAAGGTTATTTAAACACATAGACTTTATCTTTAAGAGAAGATACACTGTCTTATATGCAACATTTGAACAAGAATACAGAGCAACAGCCACCTTTCCACTGTGTGAAATAGGCACTCTTCTATATTTAAAAAAGTAGAATATAGTTAGAAATATGACAAAATCTCTTGCAAGCTGAAAGTCTGTGCAGTGAATAATCCTTTCCTCCCTCTTTGTAAAGTATGATAAGCTAAACTTGTTATTTTTATTATAATAATCATCCCCTAAATGTCATCTATATGGTAAGCAAAGCATTCAAAGTAAACAAGAAATGCGATCAAATAACAAGCATGGTGTAATAATTTCTGATAGAGTACCTGATAACCAGACAGCCAAGCCATTACAGATGATGCATAAATAGTGGCAGATACAAACCTGTGTCAGGTTGTACCTCTGTAGCATTAAAGAATCTTTGCCACAATGTGTACTGACTGTAAGCGTAAAAGCTCTGTTTCTGTTTCTTTCATTGCTGTAAACATGAATTGACTTTAATGGATGGCATTTTCTGGGAGATAGGAACTGTTTTAATAATTTTTGTTCATAAGAGTTGCTAGATAGCTATCCCTTCTGCCCCATGAGAGGAACCACTTCAGCTTTATAAATGCTATACAGTACCCTAGTAACCCAGGCTGCAGACTGACAGCAGCAGTGATAAAAGGAATAGCAGTAGAGATAATATCAGCAATCATATGTCTCTCTGATACAGCTTTGATTGATAATAGAGAAGTTGCAAGGCCTAAGGGATAAATGCATAATGGAGGCTGGTCATGTTTACCTTTATTACCTTCTCTTGTTTTATATGTATTTTACATACAGGATGCATGAATACATATAGACAGTATATTTTATATAATGTTTTACAGCTAGATACACTTTAGAGAATTACCCTAACAAAACGAACAGATTTTAAAAAATCCTCTGTAGTTCACAGCTTTAGAACATCACTACTGGCATAAGATATTTGAAAGCATCACATATTGCTGAAAACGATTATACTGCTATCGAGACTGTCAAGACTTGCTGTTTACCTTTCTTTGTTGTCTTGATAATAATCACTTCTGTATTAGGCTGGGTTTTGATTGGCATTTTCATGTTCAAGCCTTAGGTTATCATTGTATTTTGGAAGACGGAAGTATTTATATAATTAACAGAAAGGGCTCCAAATGAGAAAGGCAAAAATTCCATGAGAAGGGAATGAAAGGATTTTTCCCAACCAGATCTTTCACAAAAGCAAACCACTTACAGATGCAGCTTTTCCTCAAAACCACACAGCAAAAGGGAAAAAGACCCTTCCATAGGTGCAGAATCAGCCAATGCAGGGTCACCTGAGCATTCTCTGAATCTGTAGTTTTGGCTGACTTTTTCTTTCTCAGTTTGTCTCACTAATTGCTCCAGCCTTTTTCTCACAGCTTCTTCATACCTGCTTAATTCCATTCCAGGGACACTCTCCCCCTGGCCTGTTTCTCTGTTTCCCTTTTTTCTTGTGTTTATTGCCTCTGAAGTAAATCATTAAAGAAAGAAGGACGAAAAAGTTACTAAAATCATGTTTATTGCCACCCTGTGGTGTTCTCATTGTGTCAACTCCCATCTCGCTTCTCTATGCAGTGAAGATTTTTTTTTGTGAGTGAAATTTGAAGGGAGGACCACCTACAGTTATGTGCTTTGTATAGTGCCCAGCACCATGGAGGCTTATTTTAAACTGTCTCTAAAACACTGCTATAATGAGAGTGATTGAAAATAATCACGATTTATGTTGAGTCTCTGAAAAAGCCAGAAATAAGATCTACATCTTCCATATGCCAGTCATCAAGTTATGAGCTGGAATATTATTATATTTTGTTTCCATTTTTTTCTAATTAGGAGAGGACTAAGGGTTTTTTAATTTAGGTTCTCAAGTTTTAAAGTGGTTAATAACTGCACTTGGAAATTCAGGTGTGGATACAGAAATGCCTTCCTCATGCTGAGTAAACTTGCCATTTTCAGCACAGTGAATGAAGGTTAGTTCTCAGCAACTCCAGCACCTGCCTTCAACTAAGTGGGACTTCAAGACACCCTCAAGACCTCTCCAAAGCATTGCAGACCAGGGACTGGAGATGGAGTTAAGAGATCAGTTTGTTATAGATTGGTTTTGTGTAAATTGCAGTTCATGTAAAGGCATAAAACTGCTCACTCTCATTTCAGCTCTGCTGCCAAAAGCCATTCTTTTCATGAAGCAACAGAAAGCTAACACTGAGCATTTCTGAAAAATCTCATCTACAAGGTCTTGATCATTATGACTATACAGATGAAAAAATTAGTGAGGGAAGATGCAAAAGGAGACGGGTGTCTTTTACCATTAGCCTTCACCAGTAAACAACCTATGTAGTGTTACAGGAAAAACAACAAACCATAGTCATTTTGAGTGTTTGATATACTTTCCTGAGGCTAGATGAAATTTCACACTTAAAGAAAGAGTAGTAAAAAAAAAATTGACATTTCAACTGAAGATATTTTATTCAAAATATCTCCAAGGAAAGTATGGATTTCTACTTCCAAATAGTAAAAAAACTCTAGCTAAGTTTTTGGCAAAACCTCCAGTAAGAATCCCCCAGCAAACCTATAAATAATGTATGTGATATCAAATTTTTCTTATGATCTTACCACTCATATTTTCTATGATGCAACATTGCATTTTCCTATACAAAAATGAAGATTACAAAGATGGAGAACATAAATAACTCAAGACACAGTTTTCTCAATAAGTGGAAACCAGGAAAAAGGAAGCTGCTGGGAAACACAGATGAAACTTGAACCTTAGGTTGTAGCTCTGCATACTGTTACTTTATCACATCCTAAAAGATGGCCATACATTTTAATTCTCAAGTCACAGTTTTCCACCTGTAGACAGATAATCAGAAATGGAGATAATCAACAAATTGATTTTTTTTTTAACAAAAAAAAAACAGCTACTCTGAATCATTGATCTGAAATACAGCTCTATAACATTTTCTTGAAAAAGAAGGAGATAAAACATTTTTCCAGTACCTGTGGTTTGCATTACAGGCTATTACTAAAGTAGCAGCTGAAGGTTAGCTTGAGTGATTTGCTTTCATTAGGAAGTGCTAAAGCTGCTTACAAAAAAAAAATTGTTTTCACCAAACCAAAAATCTAGGTAATGCAAAATCAGTGAAAGCACTGTAAGCTCAGTAATTACAGCTTCCTTCATTACAGTGTTTTCTTTCAGGCTCTGGGGACTTCTTGTTTAAATCTTGAGGCTTTGAGAGTCTCTCCATCAAATCCTCTAGTAACAGCTGAAGAAAACTACCCTCTTGTCTTCTTTTGTATTTCATAACATAGTATGAACTTTCATTTTCTAGAACACAAGAACTAAAAAATGAAGGTATATGCACAGTCAAACAGGGAAAAGAAAAAGAATGTAGAATGATATTCACCACTGCATTCAGCTCTCTTCTTACCTTCTTTTAAACAATAGGCCAGTCAGTGGCATAGCTCGAACTTAACAAAGTAATAAACATAAGAAGAATTGTGCTAATATACCAGAGAGTAAGGAACAGTCACACAGGCACAAATAGGTAATAGAAAACTCAGCAGAAGTTATTCATTTAGAGATTTAAAACAACCCATCTTCAAGGTATTGGAAACTGGCAACAAAAATGAACTACTTTCCCAGGAGGAAGACTATTATCATAGGCTAAACAGCTGTTTAGATGGAAAAGTTGCCTCAAACAAAGAAGAAAACAGATGCTTAACTAAGTTTTAAACATTTGTCAGAAGTGAAAAAAAAAACAACCCAACAAATGCATGAGAATAAGTTTCTTTAAAATACCCTGAGAATTTTATAGCCTAAGCTGAAAACCAAACAAAAAAAAACAATTTCTCATACAGCATACTGTCTTTTCAAAAACCCTAGGTATACTAACATTCTGTCCTTAGGCATTTATAACAAAGCTTTCTACATCTCCAGAATCCTCGCGCTGCTTCTGGTTTAGCTAACTGAGAGTTGCTGCAATTGAGGATTTCATTTATCCACAGCTGGTTATGTGCTGCCAGGGCATTACTGGCAATTTCTACAGGTTCAGTCACAGAGGGCAGGTCCCTGTTTCAGCCAAGTGAAGAAAATGTTGAAAAGAAAATGTCTCTAAAGATCATTTTCAGTTTTTGTAATACCTTATTTCTACATGATGAGTGCTAATTATGATTTCCTCATTCAAGTGATCTGTGACTGTGCTATAACAATTATTAGCTCCTCATACAAAGCAGCAGTGGAAATGAGGAGGTATAGACTTTGAGAGTTTAGGCATGAGTTTAGACATTCTGAAGTTGAGCACACATATTCGGCCAAGTATATGAAGTTTCTATGCAACAAAGATCCTAGATGCATACACTGAAATATATATTGCTTCCTGTCAACAAATGAGTTTTTCTAAGACCTGATTTGAATGAAATAGTCATGGTTGTAGTTAACTCGATTGGAACAGCTACTTGCACTCTTTGGAATCATCATTTTGCATATCACTATATATTGAAGATGATTTTGATTAGGTTTATGGTGTTGCTACAACAAAACTTAAGCAAGGAAACAAAAAAAAAATCTGTAAAAATAGAATTCATATTGTCATATATCTTAATTTGTATATTATAGCATCTAGAAATTAAAGCAGATACACATTCTTATTAAATAGATAATTGAGATAATTTATTCAAGAATTAAGTTTTAATCCTACAAAATCCTGAAATGATGTGTGAAATGTCTATTGTTTGGAAGTGGATAAAGTCTCCTGAAGCATGTTTTTGTGTCTTTTTCAAGCTTTCATGTGTGTAATTTTTTTTTCTTCTTGCAACCTACCCACTGAAAAGCACTTTTAAAATCAGCACCTTTCATCTAGGTTCTGAGCAACATCCCTTTTGGGAACCGCAAACTTTCTGAAAAGCTGTCCCATTAGTAATGTATGTGAAAATATCCACTCTGGGTAACAGCACTAAAAATGTTATCAAAAGGTATAGTCCTCTGACAACTGAAAAGTACCTTGGGGATTATGATTTGTCTTAACAATAAAAGCATAGTTCTGGAAGCAATCTCTTGATCACTAAATTTGGTCCAATCCTCTGTTCTTGTACAAAATCATATTATAGAAATAAGGCTGGAAGAAAGCTTTAGAGATTGCCTAGTTAGCTAGTCTTTCCCCATGTTGTGTGGATCACAGTGCTCAAAAACATTTGTCTAGCCTATTCTTTAAAGCTTGCAGAGAAAGTTTCCCTAAGCTCTGTGTGCAATCTATTTTAGAGCTCAATGGTTCTTACTGCCAGGCAGACAGCATTCAACAGTCAGTTTATGACCAATTATTTTGCTAACATTGTCCCTTAGTTAAAGAGGTTTTCTCTTATTTTCCTTAAAGTATAGTTATAGAAAATAATTTTGTTTCCTTCTAGCCTTCGTTTTGCTATGATAAATAACTTGATTTACTTACTGCTGGAAAAATATCTCTCTAGATTTCTAATAACATCTATTTTCTTGTCCAGTTTAACAGTTACTTCAAATAGGGGACTAAAGAGATACTCAGTATTCTGTGTAGATAAGGTCATCCTGGAGCTGATTTTCAGGTAATATTCTAAAATATTATCTGAATTTTTAGCAGTCAAAATCTAGTTTGCAGAAGACTACACCACAGCACAAATAATAGCAGTCAAACCTTTTTTAGATAAAAGTATGAAATGGTTAGTTCCCTATCTGCAAAATATCTTAAGGAAATATGTCATTAAAAAATAATGTTAAAAGGAAATGTATAGAGAAGAGATAGGGTGAATCCCCTTATAACAAACATACCGGTTTTACAATGGAATTTTTTTTTTTCTCCAAGGTCTAAAGTGCAGACAATTCTGGTGAAAAGTTACAATAAAATCACTATGCATTGGCCACTAAATGTAGTAACTTTTTTGAAAAGATGACTTTTATAGTGCCTGGGATATTCTCATTTAAGAGCACACTGTCCTGATTGTACTGAACAGACAAGCAATGCTAATCTAATGTATTAATTTCCTTACAAGTTTACTCCTTTCCTCAATCCTCTTCTCATTTTCTGCCTTCTTTCTTTTCCCTCCTACTTCTCCTCCCTTGAACAGAGTGTTAAAAGACTGTAACCAAGAGCTGTTGTTAAGCCAGCCTAGCAGAACTAATCTGCTGAATATAGCTGAATATTATAGAAATGGAATTTAACAGTGACTCAGAGTAATAATAATTAGGTGGGAGAACAAGCTGGTTTTGAAGACCTGCTGTCATTCATGCCAAAAAATGTGGTCAGCTTAATATTTCTCTGTCAAAAACTTTGGTATCTCAGTGTGACTGGCAATAAAAAGTGAAACATTAATGTGCCTTGGTCATAATTCTGAATATTCTGAAGTAGAAGCAGTTTCCTAATGAAATGTGGGTTGGGATGCAAGATCTGTTAAAGAGAAGATTGCAAGTGCATGAACAAATATTTTTCTGTGTGCAGAATTCACACAGAGCTTTCTACAATAGCTTAACTGTATCTGTGCTTCAAAGCTATGGCTGAAATTTCCCCTGAAGCCTACAATACTGCAGGGAAATGAAGAGTATAAAAAAGGCCTGTACTGCAGGCTTCACAACTCTGTGGCCACTGAGAAGCTAAAGTGATCAAAACTTGGAAGTATGCACAGATACTCTGAAAACCTCATGGATTTCTGAAAAGAACTGTCTGGAGGATTCTCCAAAGCTTCTGTGAAGGCTGCTGATGGCACTGTAGCTTGATCAGAGTAACAGGAGTTTTGTAAAAGTGCTAGCCATCTTTTAAGGTCAACAATAATTCCCTCTAAAATATTCCACTCTTTTTCCCTATCTTCTCTCTGCATTTCCTTTCACAAAAACAAACAAACAAAACAAAACAACACACAACAAAACTTATTTGTGAAACCTATATTCCGGTTACTTCTCCTGCTAGGTGATTGTATGTTTATGTTTTACAGGCAAAGATTTTAAATGAACAAGTATCAGGCTGAGTGCTAATTTTAGCTAAAAAAATACTGGAGAAGTTTCTACATGCTTTAAGTATTTCTAGAGCTGGGGAATTCAAGCATTAAGATGTAGAGCTCTCAAGAAGAGTAACTCTGCTGAAATGCTGGAGGAAATACCATTGAAGAATGATTTAATTTAAAAAAAAAAAACAACCCTGTTGGATTATTTATTTTTTATTATCTTCTTGTATGTGTTTTGTGCCCTAAGGACATGGTGATGATTTTGAATATTAGGTACTGTTTAATGCTGATTTCTGTGAGTCATTAGAATCCTCATATGTCAAGCTTTTACCTTGATCTGCTCAGAGTGCAATTTCTTAATAAAAACTTCAGCTTTGTGCTTGGAATTTAAGTATACAAATAATTTAATATCTATAACTCATGTGCTCTTGTCTAGACTTCTAAAAACCCTGTTATTGCTATTAAAACATGCAAAGCCAAGTTACTGTTCCATGAAGTGAAAATATCCTTTGTTTTATCCTCTGAGGCAGTCGCTGTGCCTCATGGTATGCTTTCATTTGTTCTTTAAAAAAAATGTCAGTCTGAAATAAAACTAAGAGCATGTCTGAGGTAGTGCAAAAACCCAATATGTACAATTTATGTGACAATGCAGAGAAGCACCTGGGTATGTTAATCAACAGTATTTGAACAATAGAAAAATTCTATTAAGTACTTACTCTACTAGAATGGCAAACCTTTGACCTTGGGTGCAAGATCATATCTGTATAATTCAGATATGTATGCAGATACCCAGCTGAGCTGGGTTTTAGAATTAGTGTTCTTATTTAAAGTAGTCTGCAGTTTACTTCTGCTTTCCTCAGGTTTTCTCAGCACTGTAAATACTGTGTTTAGAGAGAATTTCTTTGTTCTGTACAGGGAGATAAACTGTGAAATTAAGCCTCATCAGCATAGCAACTTAGTTTATTTAACACATTTTCCTGAATAAAGACTACAAAAAATACAGAGCTGAGGTGAATAATTTTCCAGTGAATTGCTATTGGCATTTCAGAAACATATCAGTCTACAAAATTTCTCATAAAACAGTTATTATTTTTTTTATATTTACATAACACAGCTAATTGCAGATAGTTATGTATTCCTTCCTAGCATTGCTTAAAATATTGGCTCAGAAATAACACTGGAACTATCTTGTGGCAAAATGCCATAGCATCGTCCAATTTCCGAGGAGCCATATGGCAATGGTACAGCCATCTGTTTATCTTGATATTCCTTTCCTGGCAAACCTTTTACCCATATGGGTTATTGGTGCCCTCATCTGTGTATATCATGAAGAGGTTCAAAACCAGAATCTATAATTTTCTCTGGTATAACTTTTAACAATTATACTGAACATAAAGATCATACTATCCTTATGTTTAGCCTCATCCATTTCTATTTTGTACACACCTGCTTCTTCTGTTAGATGAAGGAACAATTTGATTCCAGAATTTGTGAAAGCTGTCATCACAAGCTGTCAGGTTCGAGGCATCATAATCATCTCAAAGGACTGATAGCTTCTGCTTTGTGGATTTGAAACTTCATCACTAAAGAGATTAAATGATCCATCCTTTTACATGCTGACAAGGTAGCAATTTTATGTCAGCGTAGAGATTCACACATTCAGACAGTAAGGCCATGCCGAATATATACAGTCCTTTTACATTTTCTGTGACAGCCATTTTCAATAACGTATAAAATATTTGACATACATTGTTTAGAATAATTTTAAGTAAGGGAGAGTGTCGACTTTCAGCTTGATGTATTAGCAAGCCTGAGTGAAACCATGTTTATATCCTATTTAATAATCTGCTCTTTAATTTCCTATTTATGTGAAAGAGTTGTTCCAAAATGGATACATCGAGTACAAACGAGACATCTTAAGTGTATATATGTTTCAAATCACATCAGAATAGATAAATGTATTCCTTTGTTTATTTGGGTATTTTCCCATTTTTTTTAAGACAGTACAAACAATTCAATTTTGGATACCAAGCAAATACAAAGATTTAAGGAACATAAGCTATTACATTTACGGGGTTTATGGTGAATTATATACATAAAGAATTGTTTTGCAGCTCTTAGGTGTGTGTTACTAATGAAATATATTGATTTATTGCATTCCACAGATTTGTAATGTAGATTATTTATGAAATTCATTAGTTTATTTGGCAACTTTATTGCTTTTTGTTTGAAATATCATGTTTTGTGTACATTATACTGGTTCTTTGCTTTAATAATAAACAATTAAGAAATCACACATCCCATCCCTTTGCCTCCTAGATGAATTTGGTCAGTTTCCACTGTTCATTTTAGATTCAAGATTGTTCTCTAGCATTTCAAAAGCTTCTACTATCCAAACCACCAGCACATCAACCACTAGCTTTGATAGTAGTAGGATTTTATCCTGCACACAACAGGAATGTTACATGATTTAACTTTATTTCTCATAAAATATGTCATGCTCATGTGCATGAGTGTATTTGCAGCTCCACTACAGCTCTGTATGACATGTCTATTATCAACAGACATCAAGAGTTAGTGGCCTTTTCTTTCAGATCGCATGCCCCATTTCTTCACACCCCTCTCTCTTCTATATCTGTGGAACTGTATACTTCAGAGGTAGCTGTTTGAATCAAATTTGGCAGTAAACCAGCTCTTTTTCCATATAAAACCTTTCAGAAGAACAAAGTATTCACAAGGCTGTTAGGCCAAGGCTGTGCCAAAAACAAGGAGTTTGAGTTATAAAGGGGTTAATAAACCTTTGATTTTTCCATGAAGATGCTCTAATTTAACCTGCGAACTTTACTGCGGTGTTGAGTTTTCTGTGTCAGGTGCAAATATGCTTGAATTTTCTTTCAGAGCCAGATGATTTGTCTCAAACTCTGAGCCTGAACAGTGTGCTCTTCCATTCCGTGTGCAGACATAGTACCCCTGAACAATATTCAGACATTTCTGCCTTGCTTCCTTCAAACTTTCTGCTAACTGAGGACATTTGCATTTGAAAAACTGCTTGCCTTTCCAAGAGGCCAAAGTTTCTATTTCAGGACACTTTGAACATATCCTCTTGGTCCCAACTTAGTAAATATATCTGTCTAGCAACTTAGACGCTGCCTTAAAGTCTTGGCATAAGCTGTGACTTCTTCTTCCTCCTTTTACCAACATGTCAGGGTCCTAAAACCACATGAATAATGCTGCCATGAAAAGAGGCATGGGGCAGAAAAAATAAACAAAAAAAGTATTGGGGTGGACTGGTTATCAAATTAAAATAGAGGATAAAGTCTCAAATATCCTATAGTTATAGTCTAGAGAGTCTGCACTACAACTGCACCAGTCTTCACAATAGGGGATCAGAGGCAGTATACCTGCAACAGTGTTATCACTTCACCCAAACTAATATTACCACTGATAGTCCCTGATAATTACTCCAAGGCATTTAAATGTTAACATAATTATATTTCTTTCAGAATTCAATCTATAATCTTATCTTATTTCCCTACATTGTGCACCTCTACTGGTATTTAAAAGACTACTTTTACAGAAAATGTAAAATTTTTAGGTACTTAGAACCTGAGGCTATAGCTGAACTATGGAGTGAGAGGTTCTTCCATGATTCCCAAAATCCTAATCCCTAAGATTTCAGGCTGATTACCTGACCAGATCACATCATACCTCCCATCTAAACCACAAGTCTGTCTTAGACTTTCTTGGAAAGAAGAGGTAGGAAGATTAATGGAGGAAGGATTAGTATGTGTTTAAAGTTCATATTGATATGGAACCGGGTGGCGAGGCAGGTGGAAGACATAGCAAGACTGAGTCTATCATGTAGACACAACATATGTTGATTTTGAAAACTGCTGTGTAGATAGTGTTAGAAATTCTCTTTTATTGCCATACAGCTCCTCCAGTATCTTGTGTATGACTTTCCCCAGACTATGTTTTGTGTTACTATGAATGTTAAGAAGCAAGATGATCTGAAGGGTCAGGCAGCATTAGAATTGAGGCAGTAAAATCTCAGTTGATTGCCTCTAAAGTAACTTTGGAGCTGAGCATTCACCTAGGAATCCCAAACAATGTCTTTCAACTCATGAATGGCCAGAGAAAATGTTGTTGGATAACTAATATGCTTTTAATGAAATCATAGAATTATGGAATCATGGAATAATAGAATCACAGAATTATAGAATCATAGAATGGTTTGGGTTGGAAGAGACCTTAAAGATCATTTAGTTCCAACCCCCCTGCCATAGGCAGGGACACCTTCCACTCAACCAGGTTGCTCAAAGCCTCATCCAACTTGGCCTTGGACAGTTCCAGGGATGGGGAATTCACAGCTTCTCTGGGTAACCTCTGCCAGTGTCTCACCACCTCACAGTGAAGAATTTCTTCGTAATATCTAACCTAAATCTAATCCCTTTCAGTTAAAAGCCATTGCCTCTCTTGTTTTATCCCTACATGCCCTTGTAAAAAGTCCCTCTCCAGATTTATTTCAGGCCCTCTTTAGATACTGGAAGACTTCTTTAAGGTCTCCCTGGAGCCTTCCTTTCTCCAGGCTGAACAAGTCCTTCTCTCTTAGCCTGTCTATATAAGAGAGGTGTTGCAGCCCTCTGATTACCTTTGTGGCTCTCCTTTGGACTCCCTCCAATAGGACCATGTTCTTCCTATGTTGGGAGCCCAAATATGAATGCAGTAAATCAGTGTAAAGTCAGCTTGTAATAGCGTTAACCAATGATTTAGTACAGATAGAGATAATAAAATTAAATGGTCACAGCATATAACTTACTGTGGATAAAGAAATAGGCTTAGAGAAGGCCTTAGTGTTTTTATCTCTTACTGACAGTAGGCTACCTAAATCTCCAGCTAACAAGCTCATCAAGCACATCCCTGACTTTACTAGAAAATGCAAACTTACCTCTTTAGTTACTATATTTAACACATGAATACCATTAATCAGTAGTGTTGTCAGGAATAATCCTTTTAAGCAGAAGACTGGTGTACATGTCACCCTTACTTTGATCCTTGTGAAACAGCTCTCGTTCCTGGATAGGTATCACAAAGCACTGCTGTTTTCCAGTGAGAAGGGTTGGCGTCATGTGAAAGCATGGCTAGAAGGCTCCTGGCATAGTATCCAGTGTTCTATTCATGGACATGTTGTTTGGCACTAACACTGTTCACAAAACTGCTTCATTCCCCTAAATCCATTAAGGCCTTGGACACAATGGTCAGGATCACCAATTTCTTAGGGCAAAAGCATAAAAAAAATCTATGTAAACATGCCACAAATACAGGTAACTAGAGAATTCTTAGTATGTACAGATTTTGGAATCCTTGGGAAATGACAATATTGATATTAGTTTTTATTAGCATCAGATTGGGTGAGAATTGCAAAGCCTGATGTTTCACTACATAACCAATACATCTTGTGTCACAAGCAATTCACTGGTCTCTTGAGAATGTAATGAGTCCACTTTTGCTGCATTTTTGCTCTACAGTCAAAAACTCTTGGGTTTTATTTTTTTAAACAAAACAAAAAAATAAATCTCAGCCCTCATAGATAATAAGAGCTCTCTAGCCTCTTAAGGTATTGAAACTCTATATTTTCACATGGCCTTTTGCAAGGTCATTTCAAGAGAATGTAAAAGGTGAACAAATAAAAACATTTTTTCCTGATTTGTAAAACTGATTGATTTAGTAAACAAGACACAGTTTGGTTGTGATTCACTAAAAATAGTAAACACAGGAGGCTTACTATTTTTCAGGTATGTTGACAGTAAATAAAAGGAAGCTTCACCACCACCTATTTGCAGAAGAAAAAGCCATGTTAATTAGGATGGTTTACTTGACAAGATGATCTCCAAACTTGAACTACGGTTTTAGTACAGTTTTTGTTACTTTTATTCAGTTAATTCAGAAGTCACACTAATACTTATAGCATTGGCCAAAGTTTAAAAAGATTATAGTCCAGCACAAATGAAACCTCTATGCATTTTTGGAGATACTTCAGAGCGTTAATTTCAGTTTGGCTTTTTTTCTCTTGTTCACAAGTGATCAAAGAGAAAAGCTGTAGCAGAAGCTGCCTGGGAGACAAAAAAATGTGTTGTTTTCAAAGAAGAAGAAAGGATGAGATCTGATTAGCTTAAGAAGAAGACATACAAAATACTGGTTGAAGAATAGATGGAATCACGAATTCATTCATACTGAATCCAAATTAATTCTTGAGGTTTTGGTAAAAATCAGAATTGCACCTGAACCATTATTTGGGTGTGTTTGTTGAATCATAGCTGAAAAAAAAAAAGAGGAAAATGTGCAGTCATAAAATGCTTCCTGTTTTCTCCTCCTGCACTCTGTCATCTCTCTTTTGAAGAGTTTGTGCCACTAACACCAGTACAGCACAGGGCTGCAACTTTTTGTGGGTTTTCAACCCAGAACAAGAGAGTTGTAAAAAAGTTGTAGCCCTGTGAGAGGAATCAGAGTAGGTGAGGGCTGAAAGAGAGGGACAAACCATTGTCTGAAGCAAGACTTATCCATTGTTATTTAATCTTTTCTAGCCTTTAAAATTGCATTTTTTAACACTAGTCAGCTACTGAATTATTATTAACATTAATCAAAAGTAAAACCAATACAACTTTAGTTACAACTGGAGTGGAATTGGAAACAAATGGAAAAAAACCTGCTGGTTTGTACCACTAACACAATAAGAAAAATAGAAATAGAGAAGTACTGTCACTAGTCCATTTTTCTAACATGAGACAGGGGACTACACCCTGTCAGGATATTTTTGAAGTAATCATTTTCCACTTCAAGCCAGTTGCAAATGATTTGTAAGGTATCACAGAGAATTTCCTGCACACGTGTACATAAAACAATTTATTGTTTTGATGTGCTTATGCCAACCTAAAATACCTGAATGCAAAGGTTAGAGTTTGAATTGGTGAGGAAAAGGGAATTTGGATGCACAAAGATCACAAAAGGATGGATGCAGGAAAAAATAATATTCTGAATGTGTAACTGTGCCTTGTATCAGTATTGGTGGACTCCTTTCTGGCTTTCTTTCGAAAGAAAATTCCAGTTAATTGACCTGATTCTGTACACATGTTGATTTTGGCAAGATTTCATGTTTCTGCTAAAACCAGTCCTGTCAAAACTGTTGAACCAACTGTTTGTAGGCTTAATGACTGACTTATGACCTAAAGCACCAGAATTTCTACACTGTAGGCTGGAACAGCAGCAATAGACCAAAATTTGTTGATAGTGCAGGAGGACCTGGATGGGTCACTCATTGTTTACTTTGCTGGGAGAATGAAAATATTTTTTTTTGATAATGTTATGTACATAACATTTTTCTTTCATGATCACAGTAAATCAGTGTTCTTATACAGGTTGGAGATCAACTCTTCATTGACTTAGCAGGCACATTCATACCTGCCTAGAGATTATTAAAATATTTGTCTTCATAACATATTATGCCTACTTAAACTGCACCTAAATAAAAATGCAATATTTTATTGCAAATCTACCATGAATCCTTTAAGTTTGTTGCATCCTGACGCCCAGCAATTCAGGAGTGGACTAAATACACTTCATTAATTTTTTCTACACTGTTAAAGTGTTGTTTGAATTTATGAAATTTCAGGCTGATTTCTCTGTGAACTATGCATGCAGTTATCTTAGACCGTGTCTACAAAATCTGCTATTGTTTTGTTTTTAGAATTGGTGCATTGTGATAGAAGCAAAAAGCTGACACTGCAATCTCTCATGAAGATTTCATTTTCTTTGTCATTTTTGCCTCATTGTAATTTAAAATGGGTCTGTTAGAATAGGAATTTGCTATTCTTGTTTGCAGACAGAATTCCCAGGATAGGTTTGGCTAAAAAGCTACAGTAAGAGCAGTGCTCATTCTGATTATGGATTCAGTTAGAATGAAAGATACCTTAAATATTTACAGTACTGCATAGTTAAAAATACTTAGTACAGTGCAGGGTCAAAATTCATAAAAGTGCGGTTGGATAATGTACTTGAAAAGTGTTCAACATGAGGAACGACAAAAGGTGGAGGGTGTTGTTTTTCCTTTGTGTGATTAAGAATTAAAGGAAAAATTACCAGCTATTATTAATGAAAACAGGACTACACTTTGCCAAACAGGCTTCCAATTAATTAAAATTGAAAGTTAAGGGAGAGTTGATAGTTAAATAGCTTATTGCAGAGTTATCATTTCTTCTTGTTAAGTAACAAACAGAAAAAGTTATGGGTGTAAAATTCCAGTTAGAGAAATGTAGTAAAATTCTCTATCACTATTTGGATTTCCAGGTAACCGTTTCAGAAAGTGTACCTTAGTGTGGAAATGAAACTATTCTTTTGACACCTCTAACTCTTCCAGGCCAGCAGGGTGATATCAGCTGTTGTCTAAGCTTTACATGTTAGACAGTCTTCAAATGACAGCTATAGGACACACTTCACAAAAAGAAACATCACATTAAAAACTGAAAATATTAAGAAAAAGTCAGACAAATGCAGCTATAAAGTATGAGTGGCTAAAATCAGAACAGAGGGGGAAAAAAAGTGAATGAGCACACCATGAGAGTGCCATGACAACACTGAGACAGGCAGGCTCAGGCTATTTCATATCATTCCGTTTGACTTATTCTTGCCCCTTGCCTCACAACTTTCAATCCATGAGAAGAAAACCTTTGTGTGCCATTTTCATGAATTCTTTGTACATCTTCTGGCAGTTAAACCTATTTCTCATTGTTAATTGTAACACTTCTCTTTTTAGTAAATAAATAAGTAAATGCCATCTTAATGGTGTCTAATTCTTGATTTCTCCCTCTGGAAGAAAACTCGTTTTGTTACAGCAGCATGCTTAGGATACTCTAGTTAAGATTCTGTCAATATTTTCATTAACTCATAGTTTCAGGGGTTTCAAATCTTACAAAAAGCATTCTGTGCACAACTGGACAGGACCTGACAGTGGCTGGGACCTGAGCCTGGGGCCAAAGTCAATTCACCACTCTAAGAAGCATGAGAGAGATAGGTAATTCTTATACAGACAAAGAATTTATGCTAAGTGATATGGAAAGATCTGTAATACAAAGGCATATCTAGCACAGAATTGCAAACGTGGTCTTTGTAGACACAATTTTATTATTGCTTTATGTTACTTGGTTTTTGTAAATCAATGGCTGACAGATAAACACTGATTGTTCTGAGATAATCTGATTGGGTTTTGTGATCCAGTGCTATATGCCACACATAGTAGGCATACCACTTTTATTTATTCTGAAAAAAGCACAGGTGTCTGATGTTTTATTTGCAGTAATTTATATTTTTTTCTGAGGAGGATGAGGGTTACGGTTTTTTAAAGCAAAAAACAATTTTCTGTAACATTATAAATCATGTAATATATGAACTGTTATGACATTACAGTAAACTGCACAGCTCCAGATCTTCTTTGCTTTTAACACTCAGCAATTTAAAGAAAACAAAACACTGACTGGATTATATCTATGAGGCTAAATTAGTAAATCCGCTACTACTGAAAAGCCCAGCTGTAAACTCATTGGTGAGTGAAGAATATTAAAAATTGAGACAAGTTAAAAAATCTAGGCCTTTAGTATATAAAATCATAGAATCATAGAATAGTTCAGTTTGGAAAGTACCTTAAGATCATCTAGTTCCACCCCCTTTGCCATGTGCAGGGATGCCTCACACTAGACTATGTTACCCAAGGCTCTGTCCAACCTGGCCTTGAACACTGCTTTTTACAGTCTGAAAAACTAACAAAAAACATTTGATATCAGCAGATTTGAAGTATTTCTTATCAAAAAAAAAACAAAACAGTGAATCTTCAAAAGGGGAACACCCTCTTGCCGTATTTCCTATAGAGGATCAAAACTGATTGTGTAGGAGCAAGAGGGTTTCAAAGCTGGAAAATGTCACTTCCAGGAAAAGCACATACCCTATCAATCAGAGGGACACCCAGTATTTAGTATGCTGGTTTTTTCCAGACTACAGATGTCACTTTACAGAACTTTACAGAAGTGAAGTTTGAAGTCAGCTGTACTTATACTGCTCTTACCCGTGCTCTTTGTCAAACTCAACAAGAAACAAATGAAGAGACCAGCTATGCAGGAAGAAATGTAGGAGAAGTTTGAGTGGCATTTGAAAAGACAGGGTGTTCTTCCAAGAAACTTTACTGTTGTAGGCAAATTCAAATGATCCTTTTGGGAAATACTTACAGTCTATTGAAAGATTTTCATGCACAAATTCCTTGTTATCTATGTGAAAATTTTTAAATTGAATACCTAAAAGGCAATATTAGTATCTTTCTTTATATTTAGGCAGGGTGTTAGCAAAAACTTGTGCTTAACACTGGCTTTTAAAATGTGTTTCCAAGTATTAGTATATTTAATTGGCAATCCTTGTCCCTGCATATTTTAACTGCAGTGAAGACTACAACCTCAGGTAGTAAGGATATTTTCCTCAGGTCATGGGTAAGTATTATTGACATTTTTGTAAGAACTGTTTTAGTTTATATTTCTAGCAGTGTTAACATACTGAGGACAGTGGGAAAGGTGGGGTTACAGTGGTCTTCCCTAAGGGATTAGGGAAATTGGTTCATCAGCTCTTGCACAGTAGTATATGAGAATTCTTGAGAGAATTTGGCACTTAGAAATTAAACTACAGTAGTTTACTCTGCAATTAGAAAGTGACTGTGGAACAGATGTTCTTATTTAGGAAACATGTTACTAAGAGAGCTAACCACTAAAAAGCCTTTGACAGTAAGCCTGTGGTTTTATTAGAAAGAAATCTTAAACTGAAAAATCTCCCCCACCAAAACTTTGTTGTAATTCAGTATAGTAAGAAAGATTGAACTACAACATAGAAACCTGATATCCATATATATGACATAGTCCGAGATAGCATGTTATGGTTTACTGCATGGTCAATAATCTGACAGCATCTTATATGAAAGTTTAATTCTAATAAGATTGCTAGCTAGATATCTCTGTGTTCTTAGTACCTGAATCTACTGCTTAAAAATGTCACTTTTATCAGAAAGTATTTAAAGATAAATAGTAATAGCTAATGCCAAATAAAGTAATACAACACATTTAAAATTTTTTATTATTGTAAAAAGTTTGTGGCTTAGTTTTGCTTCCATTGAAGTGAATAGCATCACTTCCATTCTCTTGTTAGTTTCCTCTTGTCTGTTTACTTAAAGTTGTTTAGAGATATTTGTCATTTAAGATGAAGCTCACCAAAGTGTATTGGTTTTAAATCGATGAATAGATTTGGTTCATGAGGAAACAGTAACAGTTGCTTTCTGTTACTATGGCTAGACCCTTTGCCTAGGTGAAAATACTGTCCTCCATTTGACGTATTTGAGTCTGTATTTCTCCATGTACGAAAGGATCAATTTGCAAGATAATAACTTCTTCTGAGAGAAAAGGGTCTCAATCTCTTGTTGCTATTGCTCCACTTGGTATAAATTATTTTACTATTAGAATATAGATGTTCCACTTTGTAATTGCAGTCTTTGTATGTGGAGCTTTTCAACTGCTTATAAAATATTTAAATATGCATTGAGCCAAAAGAAAAATGTATGTGACCCTGTAGTCTTTGATAAAGCCATTTTGCTGTTTTCTGGTTCCTGTTTCAGAATATATTTAAATAATTCATATGAAGACAGAGAACATCACTGTAAGGTGTCCAGATGAACTGGACAAATACAGCATATTTGATAAAGCGGGTTGGACTGTTATAGGAAAATCTGAATACCCTTAAGAGCAATAGAAGAAGCTCTTACTAGCCTTTTGATTTGCTGGGTGAATGCATCGGGTTTTTGCGTTAAAATAACTAATCCTTTATTATTAATTTCTAGGAGTTTTGTTTTCTGTATATATGGATTGAAATATTTCGTGTAAAACTGAACAATATTTCTATAGACACAGGAAAAATTGTCATTTGTTCACTGAATGATGTCAGTCAGAAACTTCCTTTCCCAGCTCATCTGGTTAGAGGAACAGCTAAGGAGTCATTATGTAATAATTTAATAAAAAAACCCACTGGAAAACACTTTAAAGAAGACCCTCAAAGTAGCTTTTGCTGATGTTTATATGGAGATTTTTAAGTATTAAGTCACATTCTTCTAGATATTTATTAAGCCGAGAGAAATCACTGAGGTCTACCTTGTTTTGTGGAAAAATAATTAACGATTGCAGGTCATAGCATAGATAATTAAAAATAAACAAACCAAGAGCTAGCAAATAAAAAAAAAAAAATGGTGTGAGAAATTACTATTTTCTGTGGACCTAAAGAGTGCTTATTTTTGGTGTATTGTTAATAAAAATAATATAATAGTTCTTACACTGTTTTATACTATTCTGGGGAGCATAACCTTGTATCATAAAGTCAGATTTCCTAGTATGAAACAGTCAGAAACTTGTAGCAGTTTCACTCCCTACTTTTCCTACATAAAAATCATTGTCCACACAAAATTTTTAGCAAAATGCTTTGGAGTCAGATCAAGATTTAGTGAAATATGGCTTGTTTGCAGACTGTCTGTGTATGTATGAGATTTCCTTTGGAGAAAAGGATTTTTAGATTTTTGAGCAAACAAGAAAAGAACTCTTATTTCCTTAGAGCTGTGTGCCCTGAATATTAGTAGTAGTACAATTCACATACTTCTTGCTTACAGTACTCTCATATTCAGAGGGCAGATGTTACCAAAAAACATCAACAGGAATTAAGGGATTCTCGTATAGTGGACTCTAAAAATCCAGTAAGTATTCAGTCATACAGCCATGAATTGTAAAATAGGGAGGCTGGGGCTGCATTAACAGATATCACAACCCAGACAGGGGAAGATCTACTGAGTGAAACAGTCGATATAGAGGAACTTAGATCCATGCCCTGCATACTTATCTCATGCCTGCTGCAGCTAGACCCTGTTGACGAAATGACCATTTCTACTTGGAGAATGCATCCCTGGGGAACATGTGCTTGTTGAATTTTATCCAAATGAAAATGGTCAGGGGAGCCAAGCAAAGCATAGTTTCTGGGGATAATCAGATGACTGACTTCAAACACACACTAAAGTGTTTCTGTAACCATACCACCAGTTTATCAGTTCTATTTCTAATAGGTCTTTGGCATCTTCTTTTGCCATCATCAAATAGCAGGTGAAGTAGCAGGCAGAGAAATGAAGGAAGAAAAGAAAGGAAATAAGGAGATATATTTTTATTTACTTCTGAAAAAAAAAATCTCTTCCAACAGATACTGATTTATTTTTGCAAACAAAAAGCATAAAATTATTCTTGTTATGAACATTCTTAGTAAGCTGAAACTTCATCAGTGTGTTCCTGAACTTGGTCTGTAATAAAAACACTTCCCATCTCTCTATCTGTGGCAAAGCCCAGCTTCCCACAGAAATTCAAATCATTGCTCCATGTACTGGCAATGATGTCAAAAGCCCATAGGTTGCCAAAATAAAGTAATTATTTTCATTATAAAGAACAGAATGGGTTGAATCTACAGGATTGTTCTGACAAATTCTGCTTTTGTCCACTGTGATTATCTATGATAAACACACACTGTGAATGGAAAGCGCAATAATGGATTTCAGTAGGGATAGAAGGCTGCTTCAAATCTATAATTTAGCTCATTAAAAATGTATGATTCATGTACTTCTTCTATTTAAAAGCATTTCAGACCTTTGGTCTTTCTATATCAGTAGGAACATATATGTTATTAAGATTAGCTAAGGTTATAAAGTGATAGAAGTTGCAGGTAGGCAACTTCTTCCTTTCAGGTGAGAAAAGTGCCTGAAGCTGTCTATATGGGCTAATGCTTGGAAAAGTATCTTCCATTAAAACAAACAGAAAACAGGGCTTCAATAGGGCATCATTTCAAACTTAGTTTTTTAATAGCTCTTTTATCTTTTATCAAACCAGCCAAACGTGCCCATTAAAACGTTTTACTAGGCTATTATTAATACAAAACCATGTTTTTAAAAGTGATAGTATGATCTCTTCATCACATTTCTTTGAAATACTTGCTTTGTTTCCATGCCCTTCATGCACAATCTCTTCACTGGCATTACTGATCTTAAATCTTGTCTCCTTTCCTGAAACCCTGTGACTGTAATATTGCATTTTAAGTTATCACTTTCTACAAGGTTGCTAGAAGCACTCCTTTTTCCACTCTGGCATTTGTATGGCTGTAAGAAACAGTCACTCCAATTTAGGTGTGATGCTAGAGCACTAGAATGGGCCACTATTGGCAAAGCTATGAAATATTGTAGCAGCAAAAAATATCTCTTTCTAGGGTTTTTTTGGTTTTATTTTGTCCCTTTTTAAAAAGTTTTAACCCAATTCACTTTCCATATGGCAGAACACGTCATAAGTTAGCAACTAGCTCCACTTCTCCCCATTTTTACTCAAGCAGTTTTAGCCCAATCTGTGCAGGTAGACAGAGGATACTGAGAATTTGAGTGCAACAGGCTGGTATTTCTGGGGGTTTTTGTTGTTTGTTTTTTTTCAATTTCACATGAGGAAGAAAGTGATTTCAGAATTGGAATAAACTCCAAGGTGAGACCATTTGTAGCTAGTGAGAGGAAAGGAGTTCTGTCCAGGTATCACCCATCCTTTCCATTGACTCAGTCCAGAACCCCATTTAAATATCAGCCCATTTCTTCTACCTTCACTTTCCAAGATATCACTAACTCTTGTCATTCTTCTTCCAACTTCCTTTGCCATCCTCTTTATGTCTGAGTTTAGTCTTCTTCAAAAGTGTGGAAAAATTCAATATCACCTATTCTACAGCAAAGTAAAGTATTGTGTTGCCCTGCTTAGGCACGAAACCCTTCATAGTTAGTTAGTCATTCAAAAATACAAAAAATAAAACAAATATCACTACTGTAAGTGTGACGGATAATTTGTCATTGTTAAAGCAGTAGCTCTAGTGACCACCTGAAGATTACCTTAGAACTGTCAGTTTTTCACAGATCCTAATTTGAAGACACTCAGCGTTATAAAAAATACAATTATCTGTATTAAAAGGAGCAACAGTTCAGTTCATGTTTTCAAAAGAACTTGCTGAGGAGAGATGAAAACACTTTTCAAAGAATTCTTGTTCCAGAAACTGTTGCAAACACACACCTGTAAAAAACAGGAGTTAGGAGGTCTGAGAATATAAATTATTTAGAACAATGTGGGAGTTGTTCTTCTTAGCGATAAGAGCTATTATATTAATATAGAACTTATCACATCTGTTAGGATGCCTGATGTTGCAGTATTAGCAAAGACCAACTCAATTCATTTTGTCTAGGGTCTTTCAACTGTGTCCCACTTGTCTTCCCATTCTGTTATCAAACTTCACTTCAAAGTTAGAGTACTCTTTCTTTCTTTGTACCAAATGCATTTATCCTAGAGAATGAGTTTAAAGAAATATAGCTGAAAGGTTGCTTACTAGCAGCTGACTGTTTTCAGAAGCTGTAATTAATGATCTCACTCACATTTGATTTTTTATATCTTCCTAGTAACAGCTAAGAATGTTGCAAATGAATTTTCAAAATCTAACGGTAGCAGGATTGGAGAGAAGGGGCTGATAAAAAAAAGAAGTTATCAGGTAGATATCAGTTTATGTACACTGGGGGAAAAGGAGAATTTTTTTATGACTGTGGTCAAATGAAGAAGTAAATTTGGATTTGCTATGTACAGCTGTTTTAAGGAAGGATGGCACAGCACAGCATAGGTGTCAACAAGCAGTATTAAAAATGAAGAGTTGAACAGAATGGACAAAGAGAAATTCCCAAGAAAAAGAAAACAAAAATAAACCCACTCATTATACAAAAAAAAAAAAAACAACAAACCAAAACCACCAAAAACCCCAAAACAAAAAACAGTGTCTGCCTGAATGCACTGAATTAAAACAAGTGGAGGGAAAAAGCAGAAGACTGCAGAGCCACATATACAGAAGTGCAGACTGCTTCACAGTAGTGCTCCAGAAGGCCCGCATTATTCCAAGAGAACAGAGATGTAGCTCTACTTTTCCTCTCCACCGGTGCATATCGCAACACAAAGCACACCTAAGCAGCAAGAAGCAAACTAATGCATTACAACTGATAATATTGTCACAGTAGTCCCATCTGACTGAGATGCCTGAGAAAGTTGCTGGGACACCTTCTACAGTCAAAGTCTGTCGGAGCACTCCAGAGCACCTGAGGATGGAAATAAAAGCAGAGACTTGGTATTTTACATTGCTCTCCAGAGACATCATTAGGTAGTCTAAGCTCCCAATTCAGGTAGTTAGATGACTGAAGCTAGATGGTGTGAATAGACTGTCATTTCAGCCTCCATGATCTTCCATTTTCTTTATTCTGAGTATCTGGAAAATATCTGAGGAGACAATGTTTAGCCCCTGTTATTTGTATAGCATTCTGTGGTCATCAGATCAAATCATAGAAGTACAGATTAATTTGTACTGCATTGTTGCTTATTGCTTTTACACAGAATAAACCTCTATACACAGAAAATTGTATACCACTGCAGGTTTTCTAAAAGATGACTGGTTATGTCCTACCTATTGGCAAATATATTGCATGATTTGTTAGACATACATCTTCCAATATTCCTGTATTGGTTCCATCATCTATATATATGATTACTGCAAAATCAATATGATATTGAAAAAAAAAAAATGTTGAAAAGTCCTTAGGCAGCTTGCTTTTGGTGGTCTATAACAAACGAGCATGACTGGCAGTTTTAAGTCTTGCATTTCAGAGGCATAAATGTATATAAATTAACAGGCTAAAGATGCTGAATAAGCTAATGTGTTTGTCACCATTGTAGATCCATCCTCTGCTGTTCTTAGTAAACACTTGCTCAAGAAATCCACAAGCATAGTCTGTAATTCACCAAGCTGATGAAGAACAAGATAAATTAATAAAATGCTGGTGCACAAAACCTCCTGCGGGCCATTGTCCAGCAGTTCTTTACATGGAAAGGGAACTCACACATTTGGGCAATCCACTTGCAAATGGACACTTACTTACAAAAAATCTCAGATACATCAAAGAGCTTGACAGTGCCAGGCCTCATTTACAAGCAAGGTCTGTGACCTGAATCCCATAGTATGAGATGCAAACTGAGAAAATATAGGGTAAAGTGGATAAACATCCACAGAGAGATTAATCAAGATTAATAGTACACTGGCAGAAAAGAAAACTACAAAGTAGATGAATTTGCAATTAATTAAGTTTCTCATAGAATAAGCTACTTTCTACTCTGCTTCTCAGAGTTCTAAAATTATGCCTGGTGTTTCAAAGAAAAATCTCAAAAGAAGAGGACTTCATCAGGCATAGACTTCTGAATTTCATTGTAATCCAGTGATAAAACTTTTGCCATGCAGATACATGTTTCTTTTCCCTCCCAATATATGAGGGTAAAAACTGAACTAAAATACATAGTACAGTTTTCTGACTCTCTTTTGCAAGCATATCACTGTTTGCACACCTAGCAAACTTCAGTACAGTGATGAAGTTCAATGTCCAGAAATAACAATAACATTACGTGTAATGGGTGTCTTAGAAGCAGTAGTGAGAGCTAAGACCCTGACATAGAATCATAGAATCATAGAATGATTAGGGCTGGAAAGGACCTTAAGATCATTAAGTTCCAACCCCCCTGTCATGGGCAGGGACACCTCACACTAAACCGTATCACCCAATTCTGCCCTCGGTTTTCCCAATGCAGACAGAGAGACCCTCTGGGTACCTGTGGGCAGCTCCTTCCTCTGATGTCTTCTGGTTGCACCAGACCTTTTTGTCTTAATAGATGCAAATATTACATCTATGGAAATGCCAGGGATGCACTTTTTATCAGGGCACAAGATCCTGAGCATCCAGGTTTTTCCACTGTTTCCCAGACTATTGCTTTCTTTTAGAACAATTGATTTCAATAAAATATTACTAATCACAATTACAGGAGGTTTGTTTTTTTTTTAATTTTGTGTCTTCAGCAGTCATTTTCCCTACTTAAACGTTAAGTACACATTAAATTTACTAAAACTGTGAAATTTTCATCTTTAGAAAATAAGACAATACCTATGGAGATGGAGGAGAGGTGGATGAGATGCATTAAGTACCGAATGCAAATTCCCAAAAGCTTATGAATGTGCAGAGGTATCAGTAAGAATGCATGACTACGGAAACATTTTCAGATGATAAATCTAGAGTTTTCTCAACAATCTGTATGTAGTTTGCCACCTGCAAAGCCTCTTAAAGGAGTATGGATATGCAGTAAGTGCAAAATGTAACCAAGGCTTATTTACAAAATAAATTAGCAGAATATTTTGTTTGCTCTGGAGATCTACTGCAAGTATGTTCATTCGAAACTTTATTTAATTTATTCTAATAAGACAGATCAGTAATGGGGAAGAAAAAAGAGCATAGTAAACACTTATATGTCAGATATGTCAGCTGTAATATTTTACAATTTTGATCAAGTACCACGTTTTATGATTTTTGTTGTTTTTTTTTCTATACAGTACTATATGAACACCCCTAGGGTGTCAGGAATTTAAAAGAAGTTAGAATAATTGTTCAGAAGTTTCCCCAAACTATCATTCATTTGCAAGAAATGTTGCATCATAACTGGCATGTTTTCAAAACTTTCTCATTTGCCTGCTAATGTAAGCAAAGCACAAAAAGGCAAATCACTTCTACATGATCAAATGAAATAAAAGGTTTACTGCCACTCTAGAAGAAATAGCCTTAATGATTTGTTGCAATATTTTTTCAGCAAAACAAAACATTTTTCCTCAGTGAGGGAGAGTTGGAAACACAAGGAACATTGTTCAAATTATAAGATAACTTAAAGCTTATAAATCAAGAAAGCCATGAGTATTCCCGAGTTTCTCTAGATGTGATGACACTTTGGTGAGTACTGGATATGAGACGTCCTGTTCTGAAATCATTAGCTGCACCATTTCCTTGTAATTGGTCACTACATCAATAACCTCTACATGCGCAGGATTGGAAAAGGAGATGACTGATGGAAACAGGAGAAAAGATTGCAACTCTAGGGGAAGTAACAATGGTGAGGGGAAACTGAAGCTGCCATCTTCCTCCTCCATGCCAATCTACATCTGAGTAATGCCATACAAGATGTGCAGAGCTGCCTATAAAGAATGATGGCTATTGCTTCCCATTCATGTATCCTGAGAAACTTTGTGCTGCACCAGTGGGCTCATTATGTTGTTCTCTAGGTGTTAATGGTAATAATTGCAATTAAAAGTAAACAGGTTGTCTGATAATGGTCAGAAGTCTCCATGAATGTATATGAGCTATTTCTGACTTCAGAAAACATGAGTGAGTGGGGATTTCTAATAAATAGAAAACAGCTTTTCAAGTATATAAGTGGTATACTATATAGCACATATGATCACATTTCTTATGTTTTTAAATGAAAACCAAAATAAGGATTATTTCATAACTGTATTAAAAAAATAAAAGAAGGGGCCTCCGAAATACATAAGCTGTTTCTCTTGATAGCGTCAGGAACATTACCTGAATAAGGTGTCAGGTTGCTAAAATACAGACACAAAGCCAACAGATTGTATTAACATGCTTTGATCCATCTGTAATGATGCTTGATGTTCTGGTTACGTTCATAAGCCGGAAGTGTTATTTCTCTGGGGTTGATGGCTTTCTTTTGCTTCTTGGTGCCCAGATTTTATAGTGAAATGCAAAGATTTGTCACGAAGAGACACATTATGAATTCATAGTATCTATGCCTCACTTTGAAGATATTCTAGTGTGTTTTGGACTTTGATCCAACAAAGCTCCCCTCACAAGCAAATAAAAATATTTTATGACTGTATTTTGAGCTAATTCATTTCAGATTAACTGCACCAAATTAGGTATGCAGAAGGCTCACAAGATGTGAGCTATATAGTAAAAAAATGCCATATAACAACAGTTCATGAAGTCTTTCGAATTAGACAATACAGAAAGACTATTCTGGGTTTGTGCTCCTTCATTTTTTGTCAGATAAGGTGCAAAATAAGGTCTGAGGTATTTCTGAAACTAATTCAGAAATCTTATTTTTCTAAAACACTTTTTAAAGTTGAATCAAGTTGCAAAGACTGATGTGTTTTGTTCAGTAACTTATGCTCGAAGTAATAAACAAAAAATTGAAAACAAAGGTAAAGAGAATTAGGCAACCTCGGATATATTGTGACACTCCATGGTGACTCCTGGTGTACTCATCCCTTGCATCCATCAGAAGCCCCACATCCCACTCCATGCAAAGATGTGAGCTCAGGTTTTTCTTCTGCAGGAAGCTGAGGTGGATGGCCTGTGCTTTCTACTACAGCAACCATCATTCAAAGTTTGCTCTGTCAATGGTGTTGCATTACTGTTGTTCTGTATATTATACCCCTATGCCTCTTCAGAAAGGTTTTCTTTGCCTTTGAAAATGGGGATGAAAGGATTGTCGGTTTCAGCATTGTGGGTAAGATGGCAATTTTGGCAACTACAAGCTCTCCATTTACAGATGGAGAGTAAAAGTGATACCTGCCTGTTTGTCATCCTGTTCTGGAGTCAGGACGCAGCCAGAACATGCCAAAAAGTACTCCAGGTCTCATAGTAGACACATATCCTACGGGTTAGATGTCTAGTTTAGCCTGACTATATCTAATTTAACATTCATTATACAGGAGGTTCGGGTCTGTGCTAAAAATTGGTAGGGAAAACGTTAGGGCTTTATATTCAAAAAACAACAAACAGTAATAGAGTAGCTGCATATTTATTGCGTTAGCACAGATTTATCTTTTTTGTTTTAAGCACAAAGTTAATGTGTACTATTGTCATCAAAATAACAGGCACGCACTGCTCAGATTGAAACATTCACATCCAAACCAATTGTCATTAAAATCCCCTTTGAACACTGTCTGTAGTCAAAAAAGCATTAAAATGAGAATTAGAATTAGATTTAAATGACATTTTTAAAGAATCCCAAATAGGTACTAGGAATTCCTTTGCATAAGATAAATAAATTGTTTCTTTACGAATAGTGCTTCCGTTTGCTGAAGAGAGAGTATATCAGGTTTGTATCTCAAATGTACAGCACAGTTGTTTGAAAATATGAATAAAAGCAGAAAAAAGCTAGCTGCTTCTGAAAAAAAGATAATTTTGTTCTTTTTGTTTCTTTTTGTTGCTGTTGCTGTCATTAGTTTCTTTTTTGTTGTTGTTTGGTTGGTTGGTTTGTTGTTTTTTTTTCAGCCAGAAGGCAATTTTAACGACCTTATTTTAATTTTAAAAGCATATAATTTTTTAACTTTATAACCTTTTATTTTTTTCTTTCCCTGGAAAAGTTTCACATTGTCTTCTATTTGTGGTAAAAACCTTTTCTTTTCAAAATTCCTGTTGTGCATTCTGAAGTTTTTCTGCAAGTGTTTATTTTAATTTTCATTTACAAAACACTTTGGAGTAGTGAAGGGCTAAATTTGTCTCCGGAGCAATAAGAGGTGCCCTACAGTTAAGTGTCTTGTAGTGGTAGATTGAAAGGGAACATAAAGAGCATAACAACTGGGTAGAACTTCAGATCACAGGATTACAGAAAGGTTGAGGTTGGAAGGGACCTCCTGAGATCATATAGTCCAACCCCCATGCTCAAGCAGCACCAGCTAGGGCAGGTTGCCCAGGACTGTGACCTGTTAAGTTTTGAGTAACATCATATGCAGACTCCTCAGACATCCTGGGCAACTTCTTTGATATCCCTCACATTAAAAAAGAGTTTTCTTATTTTTAGATGGAATTTCATGAGTACATTGTCTCTTGTCCTGTTGGTGGGCACTACTGCGAAGTCTGATTCACTTGTCTTCATTCCCTTCCCTCAGATATATATATACTTTGATATGATTCCCCTGAGCCTTCTCTTCTTCAGGCTGAACAGTGCCAAGAAAAGTAAAAAACTCTGCTGTAGATTTGTGGTTTGATTCACTTCAAAGCATTACTAACTGAAATCCACTGGCAAGTTTGCAGAAAAAAGGTAATCAAAGACTACAGTGCTCTAACACTGTTAGGCTAATAGCATAATTCCGTCTACTCAGTCCTTCTCTTTAAAATATTTTTTTTTTTCCCTCTGAACCTGGGCTGCAGGGAGGTTGTTATCTTTTTTGGATAACTACGTAAATATTTGACTGGCCAATTCTGACAACTGTGAGCTGTATGTGTAGTAAAACTTGTCCAGAAGGGCTCAAAATACTTGCTTTCATAAGCTACAGTCTGACATATGTTCTCTTCTCCTGAGACAGACCAAGTCACAGCATGAGCTTCTCTTTCATTTTGTTTAGTTTTAAGTGAATAAATTATATTATTTAAACTCTTCTGGGATAGCAAGTGACAAAACACACTATACAAATAATTACACAGTGATCACTATATGATTTGAAACAGACAGATTTTAATTTGGCATAATTTTAAATGATTGAGGAAAAGAGAAGATGTCTCCAAAATTTAGATAAGAGTGTAATTTTCAGTAGATATACCAAAATTACTTATTATGTGAATTTTCATTTAAAGTGAGATGCTGTAAACCTTCTGTCATTCTGATGTGTAGTTTGTACTGAAGTCAGGAGATAAAACATGCACATGAAATATAAGGGTAGCTTTGTATCGCTAACCTCCAGTTGCATTTCAATCTACAAATAATAAACTTGATCATGTGTTATAAACATAATAATTTATCTTAACATTTACATGCACAAACCCCTGAAAACTGAAAGTCCAGTCAGGTAAGAAAAGCAACTGAGACATGACAAGGATAGGATACTGAATTTAATAAAATATAAAGATCTAATTACAAGCACTAGCATACTTACTTAAGTCAGTGACAATGGACAAGGCATCATCCCCACTTTCTTTCCCTACTGATAGCTTTCATACAAAGGTGAATGGAATCATAGTCCAAGATATGAACAGGGTAAATCACTGCACATTCAATACAAAGCCAAATTGTAATTCCCTTGATGGAAGATTTTCACTTGAAAGATGAGTCTTTCAGAAATTGAATGCAGCAGAACAAAACTGTCATTTCATTTTTAGTTGAATTCTCTCTAGGATCCAGTACATAATGTCTCATCATAATAAATAAACATTCTCATGTTGTGTGTATATTTTAGCTGTCATCTGAGGAAAAGGTAAATATCATAGTACTTATTTACAAAACTCAATCGTGATCTTCCTAAATTGCCTACTGCTTTGAAAATAAGCAATCACCTACCAAGCAGATGCATATTGACAAACCTCCACCAAATTCAACCAAGCTCTGCCTATTTACACCCCCTCAAGATAACACGGAAGTATATAATAGCCTAAGATGAGATTTTAAATGTAAATTCACATTATCATTAAGGAATAATTTCATACAAGAACTGCAGAATTAGTGAAATATACAGCTGTCTTTCTTAAGAATATGAAGGCTAAGTGTATCCAGCTGCTGGAAAGTATGTGTATCAGAAGCCTGTGAAGTGTGTTTTTCTGATGTTTGCAAGTAAGTCACATAATCATGTGTTATAGTGAAGATTTCTTGCTTTTAACTGAGTGCATCAAGATATTTGAAATTAGGAGGTCCTATATAGTGATTGAATAATGTACCTCCATTTCTATGGAAACTTCTTCCAAAGCAACTCTTAAATTAATTTTGAAATTTTGTGTCTAAAGTAAACAAGCTTAATAATTCATCTTTACACAAAAAAATACAGAATACTGAAACAATTTCTGTAATTTGCCAAAATGTCAGAGAGATCATATTAAAACATTATCATTGTAGTGATTTTTTTAAGTCTAGAACTTTGCACGGTTGTGCATTCCAAACTTCTTTCAGCTTCCTTGTGCTACAACTTGAAATACACTAACTTTCTTCTCAGGCAGCCCACTGACTCTTTAAATTTAAATACCTTGGGGAGAAGAAGAAAAAAACCCCAAACCATATGATCCCAGGAGCTATCTGTATATTTGAAAACCTTGTATAACTTCTAGTGCTGATCTGCCTTATAAAATGCAGGACAGAATCATTTCTTTCATCAGTAGAAACATGATCAGGATTTCACATTAGCTTTGCGAAAAACTCCCTATTTTTTTTTTCATTGTAGGCTGCTAAAACCAAGGTAGATCCAGTTAAAGGAAAAAAATAAAGGTGCATCTAACAGATGTATATATATGCTTAGCAGCAATTTTGGACTAGCACAGATATGTATGTGAGCTAGAAAGTATTACATATTTCAGTTATATACTAAAACTTTTAGATACAGAGTTAAATTCAATTTTTTTATTTTTCTTGGTCAAAACCTACTGCAGTACATAATCACTGAATCAAGGAAAATGGGCTTAGAAGGAATGTCAAGCGATTATCTTGTCCATCTCTCATGCCTCAGCCAGGATTGGCTTTCCCAGCGATATTTCTGATAGATGTTAATTTAACCTTGTCCTAAAACCTTTCAAAATTAGATTCCTCATATGTGTAAGAGTTGCATTTTCACTCTTAATTAGATTAACGTACAGATTAAACACTCTATAATAACAAAGCCAAACCAAAAAAAACCTAAACAAAACAAAACCCAAAACAAAACCACAAAACCAAACGAACATTTCAAACACTCATTGTGTTGAAAACACAAAAACAGAAGACCTTTGGGTTTCCTGACTCTCATTTACTCACCATTAACAACTCTGGAACAAGAACGTAAATAATACTGCTGATTATCAGCAATGTTGGGCTAATTTTATTTTGCTGTTTACTAGATACAAAGAAGGTGCAGCCTTAATAAGGGAAAAACTTGATCTTCCTGGGTGGAAACTGGTGCTTGCAGATACTGACTCTGTGTGTATCAGCAGGTGTTTGTATGCGGGAGAACCACAACAGCTGTGTAGGTAGGGACCCTGGCTGCGTTGGGGAAGCATATACAACTATGGATATGTGAGGATGGTTGCGCGCTTGAATGCCACCCCTCTCTATCTCAAATTTACTGTTTATGGTATTTTACAGACCATAAATACCCTTGAAAAATTTTTCTCCCCACTAATTCTTTGTTCTGGGTCTCTTTTTTGTATGGATAATTATGGCTACAACATTCTGAACTTCTGTGATTTTTACTAAGGACTACATGGATTTGAATCTGTCAGCTAGTCATAATGCTTCCTCAATATTGCCCATTTAATGTCAATTATAGACAAAAAATAGCCCACTTATTGTCTCACATTAGCATCCACATCAATAATTGTGCAGAACAAAAGGCATAAACTGAGACCATCTGCTCTCACTACAATAATCTACCTAAAAAAGCTTAGCCAGTAACTCGCAGTAAAAGATTCTGATGCATTTCTCTGGGATCATGCTGTTTAAGTGTCTTTTATGATTAAAATCATTACTGCTTTGGTCCATCACCTATTAGGACATATATTTCCTCATTTCAAGTAAAATACTATAATCTTGTTTTCATTTGCTGTGTTAAATGAAGATGACTTCTGTCGGATACCTATAGAAAAAGCTGCACTTTAATTTTATATTTCATTGTCACTCTTTTCCTGTTGGTGCTAACAGTACTTAGACATTTCTAAAAAAATCATATATGCTGCAGTTTTTTTATTGTTTTGACAAGCGCAGAACTCTTGAGCTGTACTAAATGCCAGTATAAAGCCATATCAAAATGTAAAATGTTAACCAGAAGTGCCATCATGACCTGAAAAGTGAAAAAGGAAGACAGAAAAGAATATTTAAAAGCCTACAATCACAAAAGATTGTTGATATTTGAAGAGAATGTACTGTGACTTTTCTCAGCACCCGATATGTGGAATCTTTCCTGAAAGCTTGCAAGAACAGATAGGAGTTTAAGAAACATTCACATGAAAGTATAAAAGGCAGGCAAATCCCTGCTGTTTTATAACAGAATCCTTGTTCTATTCTTTAGCACATCAGGCCTGTCAAGACATCTCAGTTTTCTCCTTCTAACAAAAATATGTAAATGAAAATAATGCATTGCAAATGCCCCAAATGTTTGGTTCTGATCAACTGCAGATTCAGTAAATGCTTAAGATTGGATGCTCCCTAACCCCCAATGACAACCATTGAGACTTGATTACAGGCTGTCTTTGTATAGCAAAATACAGGGTTTTTGTTCTCCAAAACTGAAATATGCTTCCTATGTCTGATTTTCTAATATGCTAAGCACCCATCTTTCCCCTTGATTTAAAAATGGATTTTTATGTGCTCACAACATGATTTTTAAGCCATGGAACTTCTTTTCATCTGCCTTTATGCTATGAATTCAATGACAATTTCCTTCACAATATTCAAAGTAATACTTAGAAAGAAATCAAAGATAAACTATCTCTTTAGGAAACATGGGTTCTGAACTATAATATTGACAGTTCATGAACTGACCCTATGACACCTGATTCAAGAGGAGAGTAAAAAATTTGTGTCTATTTCTGGGTTTTCAAGTTTGGCTAACATACACAATTTTTGGCTTACACAATTTTTAGTATTCAGGCTAAGAAAAAGAGGGCAATGTGGTTGTATTGATTGTTAATCTATTTATCAGTCCCTACCTGAACAGCTTGCTGAATTTTAACTAAATTTTGGTATTAGAAGTCTCTTTCATCTCTAAAGTACAGATCTTGACGAAAAGAAGGCCTGTAGAGTTATCCACTATACATTGGCAATTAGTACAGGCAGCATGTGCGTATAGTCAGCTGATCAACATATATGCATAGCTGGATGATTATCTTGAATACATAAGCGACACTGCTGGTTTTTGACTGGCCAAGGTTTTCAAAATAGGCAGTGGGAAATGGTCACAGGGGATTAAGGAATGTAGTGTGCTTGTTATCAGTTAGCTCTGCTGCTTGTGCACCAACTTGATTTTCTTCTTCAGTCATTCACGCTGTATGTTTTAGGTACCTCATG
The DNA here is from genome assembly GCF_028554395.1 of Pezoporus wallicus. Classification (NCBI taxonomy): domain Eukaryota; kingdom Metazoa; phylum Chordata; class Aves; order Psittaciformes; family Psittacidae; genus Pezoporus; species Pezoporus wallicus. The sequence goes on from NW_026640488.1 coordinate 10,723,471, forward strand.
TACAGAAGAGTCTCACACTTTACCCTCTTCTCACCTTCGCAGATAAGAGAATTCTGGTTATGCATCTTGGATACTAGTAACTCAATAGTTAATGTGTCTATACTTGACAAAGCAGTGCAGTTTCAGATTTTTCTATCTTTTGTTTAAAGCAGGAATGTGATCTAATCCTTCTCAAAAAGTGGTCAAATACCCATACACAAAGTCATCTTTTATTACTGCTCCCCAAATTCATAAATACTTCAGTAGTGAGACTACACACATTTTTGCACTTCAACCTGTCATGTAGAAATACCATCACTTACAAATATGAAAAAAAAAATGTGAAATTATAAAATATTTTGGCCAGTGTTAAGGTTTGGTTGGTTGGGTTTTTTTGGGGGGGCTTTGTTTGCTTGGTTTTGTTTTTGTTTTTGTTTAAGCTGTGATTGTTTTGCAAAATTCAATCTTAATATAGTAAAAAATAAAATACAGTTTTAAAAGGGGAAATTGAATTCTCACAGTATGGCAAATGTATGTTGGAATGATATTTTTTAATATTTTTTGAAGAAAAGGAGGGTCTTTCAAGCTGTTCTGGATCACACAATTTATTTTTCCCAAAGTCTGCATGTCTGTGTGTTAAAACATGACTCTGCAACTACAATATGGAATAATGTGTATGCTCAGAGCTCTGGTTAGCACCCTGGCAGGTGCTCAGCAAATTGGTAAGTCATTATTTCAGCCTTCATCTGCCTAAAAATGTGGGAATGTGGCTGTATTTATGAGATAGAGACTGAAATTTACTGTGCTTTCCACCTGTTCCCAAAGTAATAAAGAACAGATAGCAATAAGTGTAATATGGAATAGCACTTTTGACTAGCTATGTAGGCTAAGCATTTTATACTCATACGTTATGATTAATAATGTCATATACAAATGCTTTTCTTGAAAGTGAAAACCTACAAGCAAAGTAAAAAAAAAATCCAAAGCAAGCAAAGCAAAACAATTTTTGTCATGTATGTGGGACATTAAAAACAATCACCTAATGGTATGGATTCCTCTCTATTATGTTCTATTAGCATCAAGTCTGCAGACCTTTCCAAACATAAGAAGTTCTTTTATGCATCGTAACATCAACCAGCAATAGAAGGGACACTTCTTTTCATGACAGGAAAGTCGTATCCAGATTTATAAAAACTACATGTAAAATCTGATCCTATTTTAAAAAGATAATAAACATGTAGTGCTCTAGATCTTTAAATTAATTCAACCTTGGACTGATTTAGATTTTTTTGTTTGTTTGTTTGAGTGGAAATATTCCTTGACATTCGGTTCATAATAAAGTTCAGATTGTCTCTTTTCAGTCAAAACCTATTTTTTCTTACAAACTGCCTGTGTTTTCATGTAAAAGACAGCATTATCTAGGGAACTTAAAATCAAGGAAGTTCTTAAAACAAAACTCCAGACTGGTTACCCTGGAAGCTGACTGTACGGAGACAACATGTGGAAGAGTTAGAAGCATCCTTACAGAATAAGAATCTCAAGATTTCCTGTTTTAAATGGTTTACTTAATTTCCCTCAGTCTTACCTCCATACTGTTTTAGACAGCACAAGTATTATGTAGTAGTTTTAATCAGAAAAATGTATGTTTGTGTGTGAAATAATTTTAAAGTCACAAATCTGATAATTTTAATGACCAGACTTTGTGTACCTCGATTAATTGAAAGTATGGAGGACTGCTGAACTGCCTGAGTCTCAACAAAAGTAGGCAAACAAAAAGTCCAGTGGTAAAGGTCTTGAAACATTCTCTGCAAGGATCATATTACCAGCTGTTTAGGGTTAAAAGATGTTAAAGCCTGAATGGATGAATTATGAGTACTTCTTCAGCTTCCTTTCAGTTTTGGGTCTAGTAAATGCTTTCAAAAGTTTTGTTTGCATTGTCTATCACTATATTTTTATAAATAGATATATGTATATATGCATGCTGACCTCTCTGTTGTACTTCAGGTTCTGACAATATCTGGTGTTCTAGAGCTTCTCTACTAGACTGAATACAAAGAGAATTGTTGCTAAATCACTATATCGAAAATCTGCATGCTTTGGCTTTAGAGATCAAACCTGTTTCCAAAGTGTTTTTGTTTTTGGGTTTTTTTTGGGTGTTTGTTGTTTTTTTTTTTAATTTCTATTTTTTTGCTGTGTAGAAAAGGGAGAAGCTCACTACACTAAATTAAAAATCTTCTGAACAAAAGCTAGATGGCTCATTACTGGGTTCTACTGAGGGACTGCCTGTTCCCTAATCCTGTTTACTCATTCACAAGTGTACTTTGCTGGGAATTTTCTTCATTTTGTAAAATGTACTTTAGAAATTATATACATATGCAGCCCAAATCAAACCAGAACTTACCAAGTGTGCTGTTTCTGTAGGCAAACATTATCATTAAAAGTCCATGTGTTGCTTGCTCTGTACAGAAATTTGCTCTGTTTAAAATTGAATGGTTTTTCTTCAAGTGCTTCCCCAACATCTGCTACCAGGATGTGTAAGCATGCAAAAGATAAGTAGGCTCACACTTTCAGATTAGAACCAGCCTTTATTTAAACATGCATATACCTACAAGGAGATTTTGTAAAACAGTAGCAGGCATGGATTTTGCAGCCAATTCTCAAAGTCTGAGAGGTAAAACTTTCTAGAATAATTTTTTGTGCATGAAGCAATAGCGTTGCTGCAGTTTTATAAGTTATAGCTACAACCTTGTCATGGATGCACTCACAGTGTCACTTCTGCAGCTAAACATACAGATGATGTAGAGAGTGTAAGAGAAAAGAATCATAGAATCAGCTAGGTTGGAAAAGATCATCAAGTTCAACCATTACCCCAGGACTTCCAAGTCTACCACTAAACCATGTCTCTAAGGGCCTCACCTACATGTTTTTTGAACACTCCCACGGACTGAGATTCCACCACTTCCCTGGGCAGCCTGTTCCAATGCCTGACCCCTTTACAGTGAGGAAATTTTTCCTAATATCCACTTTAAGTTTCCCTTGGTGCAGCTTTTGTCCCATCACTTGTTACTTGGAAGAGACCAGCTGCCTCCTCTCATCCTCTTTTCAGGTAGTTGTAGAGAGTGACAAATTCCCCCTGAGCTTCTCTTCTCCCGACTAAACAAGCCCAGTTCCCTCAGCTGTTTCTCATAAGACTTGTTCTCCAGACCCTTCACCAGCTTTGTTGCCCTTCTCTGAACCTGCCCCAGCAACACAATAGCTCTCTTGAAGTGGGGGGCCCAGAACTGAACACTGTATGAGTTGTGGCCTCACCAGTCTCACATACAGGTGGAATGTATAAAATCCAGAAACCATGTTTTACATGTCTATCCTATTAGACGGACATTATTGCATTATGAAATAGGAAAGAGTGTTTTGTTTCAGCTGGATTTCTTTTTTGTTGTTGTGTTTTATTTTGCTTTTTTAATGTGGATTTTTTTAACTATGTTCAATTGTACACAGCAATGTGAATTACATTTTACTCACATTGGATTTAAAAGCTCCAAAGAAATTCTTACCTGCCTCCTTGAAAGGTGGTTCAAGTCACTGTGTAAAATTATATAGATATCTTTCATAGCCACATGGAGCTATGGGCACATACATAAAAATAATTAGTCACCCTTGATTTTTTGTATGTTAAGTTATTCTCTCCAACTTTCATATTCTCACTGAATACTTGTTATTTGTTGTTTTTCTGCTTCTAAATTCTTGGTGGGGTAATCAAGCTGATAATTGTCTTAATGTTTCTTTTGCTTGATTTGTTTTAATTTTTCTTGTTTCCTCTTATCTTGACTTCTTTGTCTCCTCAATTGTCTTTTTTTTCCCTGACTATAACGTTCTTCTCTTTCCTGAATTTTTATACCTCTTCTTCTTTTAACTGTATATCTCTTTTTCCTTTCTCTGACATGTTCTACCGTCTGTTATTTGTAAAAATCTTAAAGCTTCCATGTACTTGCACACCTCCTTGAAACTAGGAGCAAAACAAGAGTATTAAAATATTTGTTTATTTGAGGGATTTGGGGTTGAAGAGAATAGACTCCATCTATTCAATTCAGCTCATAGTCCATGTATCTCTTTCATCTATTTTTTACAGAATCATAGAACAGTTAGGGTTGGAAAGGACCTTAGGATAATCTAGTTCCAACCCCCCTGCCATGGGCAGGGACACCTCACACTAAACCATGACACCCAAGGCTCTGTCCAGCCTGGCCTTGAACACTGCCAGGGATGGAGCATTCACAACTTCCCTGAGCAACCCATTCCAGTGCCTCACCACCCTTACAGTAAAGAACTTCTTCCTTATATTCAATCTAAACTTCCCCTGTTTAAGTTTTAACCCGTTACCCCTTGTCCTATCATTACAGTCCCTCATGAACAGTCCCTCCCAGCATCCTTATAGTCCCCCTTCAGATACTGAAAGGCTGCTATGAGGTTTCTTTTCAAGTAATTACTTCCCAGTACTACCATGAAACCAATGAAAAATCCTCTGCTCTACCTTTCCTGCAGTACTCTGAATTTTATGAATAATTTTATGAATAAAACATAGGGAGAGATATAGCAGTTGGAGTAAATGGAAAAAATGCTGACACCATGAAAAAATCACTTAATGTATTTTTCTTCTGGTCTAATAAACGTTTTCTTGACTAGTCTCACTCTAAATGAAAATAAGCACTTTAGTTTTACAAATAAGTAGTTGAGAGATTTGGGAATTCCCTTTCATGCTGTATCTACCCCATGAATGGTAATGAACTCAAAAGGTTTTGGAAGAACACCTGGAGATGTTTGTGTGGCAGTCGCTGCTCTGTTGATCATGTTGATGCATGTACCATTTCATTGAAATCTTTGCAGGGTCCTTAAGGATTATTAATATCTTTGTTGCTTGGGTCATTTGCAATCGCATTTTCTCTGTGGAGTAATCTACAATTTTGTCTACACTAGGTAAAATCAAGCTGTGACATCCTTATTTTTGTCCTCATTGAGCGTATGTTGCAGGTCATGCATTCTTAATTTAAAATCAAATAAATCAGTTGATTTAATCTTAACTTTTGCATTCATAAATCATACTTTATTAGTGTCTTACAAAGGTGTGTACTTTTACTCAATCTGTAACTGGAAATACCTCACACAGTATTACATTTTTTTAACACAACTACTATATGCTCTCTTCCACTTGTATAATATCTTTATAAATGTAAACCTAAAATTAGGCAGCACTGCAAAAGGCTGCTGCAATTGCTCTAGAACATGAAAAAGTAATGAAATTTGTTGCTTAGACAGGGAATAGACACCAAATACATTTGAAAAGCTAACCTGTTAAACTGATTTCATATTCTTCAATATATAAATGCATCAGCCAAAATATTTGTCATTGACTTGTCAGTTATGCCATGTTTTTAAACTGAAAAAAATAGCAAGAATAAAAATGGAAATTATACAATTCTTAAAAATACTTTATTAAGAATTGTGATTTGAAATACAATTTTTTTAACACCAATATATACTTCCACAGATTTACAATGTGTTCTTTATAACTTGAAAATGAAGCTGTACCTATTTGCCTAAATGTATACAAAATACTTTCCAACTCATTCCCTGTTTAAAAACAAAGAAAAAAAAAATCCAAAAACCTTATGCAAAATTTTGGGTGATACTGTCTAACATGAAGGTAATTTTGGAAGAAATTTTTATATTCAAGTGTTTTTTGTTTTTCTTATAAAGTACAATTTGATACTTTTAAATAGGAAATTGAATATTCTGACATTTTGTTATAGTACCAGTAATAAAAAAAGTAGAATTATGCACTGCTCTCATCAGTCTACACTGTACCTGCATGCATAAGGCAAAAATTGGACCTTTGATCAGTAAAATTTGTATTTCTAAATATTTCAGCCATCTAAGATGGGAATGAACAGGGTGCTATAGAATGTCGTCTATGCTACCTTTCCCAGAGGAAGCTATATTAGATGATCTTTCAAAGTCCCTTTTAACCTGGGCTGTTCTATTTTTCTATAAGGGTAATAACTTTTAAAAAAAAAAAAATTATTCAGTACAATAAGATAAGTGATAAGACATGGCAAGCTACTGTGCAATTTAACTATTACTACTTAAATGCTGTGTATTTAAAGAAATTAAAACCTATTGTTATGCAATCTGGAGTATAAAAACAGAGCATAGTTAAAATTAGCACAAAGTCTGATGAAAATTTCAGCTTTTTCTGCAAAATGCAATTTTCCAGAATGAAAAGACTTAAATACAGTTTAAACACTTTCTTTTTCCTCTCTTTAGAATTCTAGTCAATTTTTGTACGATTTGGAAACAAATCCCATTAATCTAGGCAATTTTTTTTTCTTTTTTTTAATAGAAAAAGAAAATTCCCTGGTGAAGAGAACAGAAGGAAAATTATTTGGGGAAAAAAAAAAATCTGTCTTTGTGGCATGTAGTAGTATGTGTATTAACACCTAGCTGGTGTCTTTGCTACATTTCTTGGTATAAATAGAATACGACAATGAGTTTCTAGTGAGAAGTACTTGTAAGCATCAAGGAAAGTGTGCCAAGACACTGTGACAGGAGATTTCTACTTATCTATCATAATTTTTGTATTGTTGGAGGATTTTGGCCCACTAAAGTCAACAGGTTTTGCAGACTCCTTCCCCAAAACATTCTGTGAGGATTGTACTTATGTACCTGATAAAGAAAGGGATTACAATAATATGCTATGCGTTTACTTAATATCTGTCCAAATCTTACAGCTTTCTGGACTGCCCCTGACCTATCACTGTGTTGTGAGGGACTGAGGACTTCGGGCTGAGCTGAAATGTGATCCTGGGCCATGGGCAGAGAGCAGGGGGAAAGAAACAGTGAGGCTGGAGAGTGCCACTGGGGCCCTGACACTGACTATGTCATTCTTATAAACATTATCATTTAGAGTTTGCTGTCTAGGAAAGCAGTGAGAAGGCATTTTCTTTTTGTTTGGTTGGTTGGTTGGTTTTTAATGTATTATGAGTTTAAAAGATGATACAGATTTGGAAATTAATTTTTAGAAACACGAGAAGTTTCAGTAGAATTGAATTTAAAACACTTTGAACATTTTAACTATCATCAAGCAAATTCTCACTTCTGACTAGAACTGATCAGATAACACACAGTAAGAACTACCATCTACACAAATTTAGGGTATTTTTCAAATAAAATATACATGACTTTTCTTGTGTTACTCATTTTGGCCCATTAATGCCCATTCAGAAGGGTCAACATTCATTTGCAACCAGTTACAACTTTCCTTTATGCAGCAGAAGTAAAATGGCTTATCTTCTTTGCCTTTTCCAAATGGCACATACTGCCCTGCATCAGTAATTGATTTGCTTATGGCACTTACTAATTTTCAATATTGTGTCACTTTTCTAACAACAACAAGTAGAAGCATGAACAGTGAAGGTTATTATTTACTAGCCACAGCTCAGTGCACCATATAATCAAAATCTTTGTCAGAACATCCTGCCACATAATCAGATCTTGTGAATTGTCAAAGAAAATTTTATAAATATATACATTCATTTAAAGCCCCAGTAAGCTTGTCATGGCATGGGATAACTACATTTTTCTTTTATTTTTGTGCTTTTCCAGTTCTTCATATATGTAGTAATTACATTTCTTTCAAATATAGTTTCTATAGTAAGAAGTAAAACTATATATCTACAGCATGCTTGAGTCTACAAAACCCCGATTATTACACTGGATAGTTTATTTAAAGGTGTTTTTTTTTTCCCTATATAATGTGCTTTAAAGATTTTTATGCCATTTACCACACTATATAACAAGCTGTGTGATGCACAGCATAAAACTGGAAGAATCACAAAATTAGAACCCCACAAAGAGTGCTTATCTTCCCCAATTTTGTGTGGCTTAAGATGCTGGCTTCACTTTTGTTTCTGGCAGAGTGCTGGTAACCTTTAGAATTTTTATTTACTACAATGAACATAAAGACCAAAATTGATCTGAAACTCTGTGAAGAGACTAGTTGATTCAGAGTCAGGAAAAAAGGTATTAGACAAATGTTAATAGAGGGAAAAATCCTAAAAATTGCTGAAGGTATTGTAATAGATGATGTTAAAAGTTGGCAATGTTAAAAAAAAACAGTAATTTTATGGGGGGGGGAGGAAAGAAAGGCATTATATAATGTCCTGTGTATTCAAAGCCTGTTTTTAAACATTTGGTGTGAACTCAGTGGCTTTAGCATCTTAAAGAAATATCTAAAGTCTTTAGAGTTCTATTCTATCTGTATATGAGGTTCTAGTATTTGCAGTCACACACCACCAAAGAGATATCCTGTGTTATGTAAAGCCTTATATAGTTCAAACATAATTCGTGTTATTTTGTGTCTAGTCTCCATACATCTTCATCGACTGTTCTCTAATTGGATGATGGTGACGAAGACATCTGCCAGATTAAAAAAAAAAGAAATCTAACCAAATAATATGCCAGTCAAAACAATAATGGCAAAAAAAAAAAAAAACACGAAGAAAAAATCAGTAACAATATCCCAATTAAAATGAAGCAGAAAACAGTTGAAGTGCAGATGAGTGTCAGATTTCTTCAGACAGTAGAGACAATAAGAGTTGTGCAAACATGTTCAAGATATGTTTGGAAAAGAGATAACTGTATCATGGAAAAAATAGTCCTGAAATAAGTAACTGAATGATATTGCCAGGATTTAGCCGTAACAGATCAAACAGTACATTTTCGCAGATATATATCCTATGTGAATTGACAGTCAGGGAGTGAAGGGTTAGATAAGCGGTAACAAATTCTTGAACACAATTACTTTAGCCCTGTTTTTCCTTACAGTCCCGATTATTGGGTGTTGTAGCATGTTAATTTACTTTACACAATGAAGAAAGAGGGCCTAGGGAGGCCATAGCTCCATTTAATATATCTAATGTGATGTCACATAAGCAGTAAGTGACATCTGCATTATGAAATTGCAGGGGACTCTGGTTTCAGTAACATTAGAGTGTGAATATCTGGAGTGTTAGTTGTCTTTTTTATTATTATGTTTGCACCTGTGGTGCAGTGTTAGAAGCAGGTTTGGAGGTGTGAGTGAGTGTGTAGATGTCAGACAGGATTGAGCTGGGTGAGACTGACAAGGAGGTGAAGTGGCCTCTGAGCCAAGGTGGTAAAAGGATCTATAAGCAAGACTATGGGAGGAGGTGGCTATGGGGAGACCAGAGAAGACGAGCTGGGCATGTGTGTGCTTGTGTATGGGCATGCATCTCTGTCTCTAAGAGCAAGACCACAGAGGGCTTAGTTCCTCTGAGGAACTAGGGCAGTCCTGGCCAGCTGCCTTTGCACATGTGCATGTGTATTTGTGTGTGCATGCAACCTGTGGCCTCAGGAGCTTGTATGTCTATGTGCCAGCAGCTGAGAAGACTGCCATCCAAGGGCAGCTACTGGGCAGACTCTGAGCCCAGCTGCTTGAGAGATCCATAGTGTCCACATGTGTATAAATATATATACACATATATATGTCCCACCTGCCTCTGCTTGGCACTTGCTGTCACTCACTTGAGTCTTCCCACTCACTGGCATCCAGGCCAATGATCCAGTCCAGCTGCTGGCATCCAAACCTTGCACTCAATCCAGGTGCTGGCAACACAGGCCCCTGAGACTCAAGGTGCCACTCCAGCAACAGGCACTCCCATACACACACATGTAGACGCACCAAGTAGAGTTCCTCATCCAAGAAAAGAACTAGAAAGAATTTAACAAGACAGAACAGACTGCGCTGTTCAGGCCATGGACAGATAAGCAGGACACCCTATTTACTCATCACCAGACCCTTTTGTCCCCTTATTCCTTTATTTTCCCACTCTTGTCCCTCCCCAGATCACCTAGATCCCTCACTTTGCCACCTTTGATCCTCCTCTACGTATCCCTTAATAAGTCTTGTGCAATTCCAAAATTCCCCTGCACCCCATAATGTGTTCCACCCCCACAGACAGTGACTTCCCTAGGTCCAAAAGGTGCTCCTCCAGCATTGTCTCACTTTGATATTTTTCACAAACAGACTTTCAGACAGTGGCTTTCCTGGGACAGCCACGGGAGGGACCTGTACAGGATATCCCTTCCTTTGAATCCTAAATCTGGGTTCCTAGGCCCCTGGGCCCCCTGAGTTTGTGGGAATCAGACTTTGAAGGGCTGATGGCTCCTGTGATGGGCCTGGGAGGAGCTGAGGCAAAGTGTTATTTGGTCTTCCCTCTTGCCATGGTCTGTCTGCCCCTGTGTGGGTACACAGATGAGCTTTTGTCACATACCTATATACCAGGTGTCTTATGCCCACAGTTAAATACCTGAAGAAGTTCAGGATTGAGAACAGAGATGAAGCTATCAGTTGGGTAGTGAATAAGGTTATTAACATACTTGAACTTCAGTGATCAGAACTCACTTGGGACAGCCTAAGGTCCAAACTGACTGGTTTATTGATGGCTCTGTGCAACAGGACATAGCAAGCTAGGGAAAGGTCATCTGGAAGGATATTTCTTTACTATCGTAGAAGGATGCATCTCCAAGCAGCATGGACACAAGTAAACTCATTACAGTTTGCTAGGAATTTGTCCCTACCTGTCTTTTATTTACCTGCATGGTCATATCCATAAAAGTAATGCAAAATAGACACACTTAGGTAAATATGCTTTTAAATGTGTACTTAACAAATTGTTTCCTCAAAATGGGATTTTGTCATATTGAAGGGTTTATTGCAAGGCTTTTTCCATTTATTGCATACTTGATATTTAAGTACTTGAGTGATGGAATGTAAAATACACACTGCATGTAAGTCTGCATGTACTGACAGGCTGGGAAGGATACCCTTCTGAAGGGCAAGATTAGAAAACGCAAAATGGTTGTGATGAATTAGGATGCCTGTCTGAAATGAATAAGATGCCCACCAAGAAGGATGTGTTCAAAGTGCTGCAGTAAGAAGAAAACAGCTGCAGAAAGATGAGCTGAGAACCACTAGTCAAGTAGCAGTTCTGCAGGCATGACCTGGGCTTTTGCCAGAGATTCGTGCAGTCACAGTGCTGGTGTTAAGGACTTAAGGCACCAACTACAGTTTTTATAGGATATTTCCAGCACCAGATCAGGTAAGCTATGACTTTTTCTTAAGCAGCATGGGTAGAAAATGTCTAGTGATCTGTAACAACTTTGTTCTCACTCCAGAGGAATTTCTTCATGCCTGGGCAACTGACTCACAATCACCACCTGTGCCTAGTCCCTTCTTGAACAGTGTGGAGTATAGCACTGAATAACGCTTTTGTGGTTGGTTTTAGTCTGGTACCTCTTATAAGGCATTTGAATGTTTTCAGTTTCTCAATCCTTAGGCCTTTCTGGAGCAGTTATATACCCTAATCACCAGTTCTCATTATTTTTATTAGACTGTATCTTCTCATGAAACTTAATCTAGTAGCTCCCTACTAGACACTAGGAAATGCAGAAGCAGCAGGACTGAATGCAAGCCAATACATGAACATTACAGGAGGAGTCCCTTGCTCAGTAGAACTACAGAATTACATGAAGAAAGGTTTGGAAAGTTAAGCAAGAGGAATCCTGAGAGTCACCCCATATGAGAACAGTGTGAGTAGTTAAAAGCTAAGACAGTAAGTCTGAATGTAAAAATCAGGGCAAATCTTGTGACATGGCTCAATGTTGTTGCGGCAAAATACTGTTTGGAACTGCATGAAAGACATGTGAAGTATGTCTTCTAATATACTCAGTGCTAATAATGCATCTAAAATCATAGAATCACAGATTCTAGATCTGCTGGAATTCTATTTCCTACAGTAGGCATTATTCTTCCAGGAAAGATAAATCAAAATACCTGGTGAGAGATCAGTGCAGAATAATGATAGGCGATCTACAAAGACTGAACTATTTGGAGCTGATTAGTCTGAGGAAAAAATTCTAAAGGTACCAAGATCAGATTGCTCAAAATAAGCAAAGTGTACACTCACAGTCATGGGATTAAGGCAAGGAATAATAGGTAAAAGTGAATTTAAGAATGTATAACATTAGACATCAGTAAAAAGGCTTGCCAACAGCAAGGACAGTTAAACATTAGTTTGAGAGGACTGTAGACTCTCCATAACCAGGGACTTTCAAAAGCAAATTAAAGAAATACCTACTAGGAATGTTTTCACTGACCTGGGGCAGTGAATGGATTAGACAACTTCTCAAGGGTCTTTCAGGGCTTATTTCCTATGAAACAACTACAAATTCTCAAGCATACTAATGGTGTTTCTACTAATACTATAAATCCTGTTGCCAAGGAAGAACATACTCAGTGCTTCCAGACAACCATACAAAGGGAAAAAAACACCATCTTTTAGGACACATAGAAATTTGAATATAAAATGTATATATTATAAGCTTTAGAAGACATATGTTAATGATGGTAAAGCCATACTTTCTATTCTTAAATCATAAGAAAATATATAAACTGTATTGAAGCTGGATTTGGCCCTTGCGTTGTGTCGGTCTTGACTGTTTTCAGCAGTAATTTGTCACAGTGATAGACACTGGAGACAATCTTGAGGTCCTGTTTCTTAATCTGCTTGTTGAATAAGAAATATGATAGAGGGTTACAATTAAATTTTCTTATGCTTGACCTACAGTATGTCATTGTAGCTAATTATGATGATGAAGAATTGTATAATCTCATGAACGAAGAGAAAAAGGCAGTTGGCTAATTTTCTTATCATCAGACACAATAGTGCTTTCATAAAAAAGAAAACTTTGGACATATAAGAATTGAAACTGATAAAAAGCATGTATGAACTGATTTCTGGACAAAAATTGCTAATCTTGCAAAAAGCGGCTGTTGTCATCATGACCTTCTACTAATAAACATTAAAATACAGAGCTATTTAACTTAATTTCGTAGCTATTCTTGCAATGCATGCAAATGAAATTTAATTAAAGATGAAAATGTTACATTAGATAATGTTTTTGACCTCCTTCACAATTACTGGCTATAAATACATTGACCTCTGCTTCTGGCAAGCATATTGCAAATTAAATTAAAAATACATTAAAGAAATATATTAAGTAGAGTTAGTATTAGGAAGCATTTAGATGTTCTCTAAACACATAGGGGAACTTTTTTTGTTCCAATCTCAAATGGCAAAGATGAGAAACGTGGAAATGAATACAATAAGCAACATGATCAGGGTGAAACTAGGCATGACAATACTCATGTGCTTCTTTCTGCTCTTTTTAATGTTGAGCATATGCATTTCATCGCCTTTTGATCTCTTCAGTTCTCTTGATCAATCTCTTCTTTCTTCAATATTGAACACCAATTTCAATCCCTATGGCTTTATGTATTTCTGATTCCTCTTCATGAGCTGTAATATTGTATCCATTTTGAAATGGAAATGATTGTCACTTTTTGCGAAGTACACATGTATATAAGTGAATCTTGTTATTGCACTGTTTGTTTCTTTGAATACTTGCAAAAGGTGATGAGAAGCTGGATTAAAAAAGAAAGTGACTTAGACTCCTAACTATGGTGCTTTAGTTTCTACATTAATTAATATTTTTCAAGTTCCCATAGCTATTCAGGTGCAGGTCATTTATATTAAGAACTTATTTAAAACCTTTATTATGGGAAAAATTTGTTCTTCTCATGAGTAAATGTAGCACACGGGAAAGAAGATTTTTCATGCCTACCAATACGCAAAATTCATTCTGAAGTACTCTTCAAATATGTCAGTTACCAAGTAGAAGAAATAGTCCACCTGGAAAGTCCAGCCTTTCATCATAATTCTTCCCTAATTCGTCTCCATAATGCTTCCCTAACAGATGTGCCTAACACAGGTACAGAAGTAAGAATTGATTTATTTTTAGAATTTCAGTTTCTTTGTAATGACTCAATGTTAATTTTCTTGATAAAGGAATTTTTGCATGTACTGTATGCAATTAGGTCTTAATCTCACTGTGGATGGCACTCCAGCATTCAAAGGTCAAACTTTCAGCTTTCACAAGAGAAATAATGACAAAAAATACTCATAGGCAGAAAGCAAATATATAATTCTATGTTCTAGAGGGTTACTGCTGTTCTCAGAAGAGCTGAAATTGCCATTCATTAAGACATCAAAAAAATCCGGTTACCAAAAAAAAGAAACTTCCAAAATAACTAAAATCTCACTAAAATGTAGGAATGGCTAAATTATCATCAAAGCAATAGTGGTTAAATGTATTCAAATCATGTGAATAAACTTTGTCACCTCCCCCACTGATGATGGAAATCAGTTGTGAAATCTTATTTAAATCAGAAAATCCATGCACTTTGACTAATTTAGCTGACTTGAAAGATCAAGACCTTGAAGCAATTACCAGACTTAAACTGAGAGGCATTGATATGTATTAATGATGATCTAATTTGTAAAGAATTCTATATTTTGATGAATGTTCAGCAGTCTCAAAAGAAGAGTATTTTTGTACAAAAAAGAAACTCCTGTATGTGCCATTGCTTAAATCCTTTTGGAAGGTAGAACTACTGCAATGCGCTTGTCCTGCTGTGTTGAGTAAATAGAATCATAGAATCACAGAATCATTAGGGTTGGAAATGACCTTAACATCATCTAGTTCTAACCCCCCTGCCATGGAACAGGGACACCACTGTCCACCATGGTTTAGGGACACTAAACCATGTCACCCAAGGTTCCGTCCAGCTTGGCCTTGACCACTGCCAGGGGTGGACCATTTACCATTTCTTTGGGCAACCTGTGCCAGCGTCTCATCACCCTCACAGTACAGAGCTTCTTCCTTATATCTAACCTGAACTTCCCCTGTTTAAGTTTAAATCTGTTATGAATGAGAAGCCCCTCTCCAGCATTCTCGTAGGCCCCTTCAGATACTGGAGGGCTGCTATGAGGTCTCCACACAGCCTTCTCTTCTCCAGGCTGAAAAGTCCCAATTGTCCCAACTTTCTCAGCCTGTCTTCATACAGGAGGTGCTAGAGCCTCCTTATCATCCTTGTGGCCCTTCTCTGGACTTGCTCTAGCACCTCCATGTCCTTCTTATGTTGAGGACACCAGAACTGCACACAGTACTCCAAGTGGGGTTTCACAAGGGCAGAGTAGAGGGGCAGGACCACCTCCCTCAATCTGCTGGTCACACTCCTTTTGATACAGCCCAGGATACGGTTGGCTTTCTGGGCTGAGAGAGCACACTGAAGCAGGCTCATTTTCAATTTTTCATCAACCAACACCACCAAGTCTTTTTCCACACTTCTCTGCCCAACCTGTAGTTGTGCCTGGGATTGCCAGGACCCAGGTGTAAGACCTTGCACTTGTCTTGGTTGACCTTCATGAGGCTGGCATTGGACCACTTCTCAAGAGTGTCAAGGTCCTTCTGGGCAGCATCCCTTCCCTCCAGCATATCAATCAAACCACACAGCTTAGTGTTATTGCCAAACTTGATGAGGACGCACTGAATCACACTGTCCATGTTGCCAACAACAAAACAAAAGCAGTAAAAAGTAACAAAAGTAAAGCAACTTTAACTTAGAACTTCCTTAGCCTTACAGGTAGAAAATAAGAGCAATTCAGATCCTTATTCCTCTGAAATCTAATGATTTTAACACAACATTGTAAAGTACATACCCTGTAGGGTACTAGTAGCTACAGGAAGTAGATTATAACAGAAATGTGTGTATCTTGCCTCAGTGGTGAACGCAACTCACAAGCTACTGCCAAAATTATGAGTATGAATTTAGCAGTCTGAAAGTTAGCATACATAGGATTATGCTAATTTTGCAACAGCCACTTACAAAAAGTGTCTCCTGGAATGTTTTTCTCCAAACAGCTTTTAATCATTTCAGCAATGGTGGCTTTGTCAAATGTATTTGAAGAGAGTGAGCATCTATAAAGAATTTCATACAATATCACCTTGCAAAAATACTACTTTATTGTTAATGTAATTTTACAAATATCCTATATTTTTTTCACAAGAAATAAGAACTGTAGTTGAAAAATTCTGAAATACTGCCCAAAGCATATGAACCTATACTAATTTGAAGTGTGACATTCTTATCAATAAGAAAATTTTGTTAAGGAAATTGTATATCAATTAACCTCATAGACATCAGAAGATGATGCATAATCGTGAAGTCATATTCAGAAGACCACTAGTAATATAATTATAAACAGTTTATGATTGCATACAGTGAAGTGTCTGAAATTTGGATGAGTTACAACACCTTTTTTGCTTTAATACACAGTTTACAAAGCAATGCCACCTTTCAGAGAGCAAGAGTGTTTTCTATCCCTTACTTTTCTCTGATTAATTGCAATCAGGATTTTGTCTCCCTTTAGGGAAAACCATAAATTGGCTTGAGTATGTTAAGAATTTAGAGAGATGGAAAACAAAGACTGACACTCCATCTCATAGCATGCAAATTATGAGAGACATCTATTAGCATGCATGCATTGAAAACTATGCAAAACCTATGTACATGAGTGAACAACAATAATTATTCTTATTTCATTTATTCTGATGTTCTGTGTTCTTCCTATTCTCCATGTTGATTGTTTTCCTACTGTTCAGAAGCATTAAGTATTGTACATTCATACAGCAGAAAGCTGGCCATGAAGAAATTAAAGCCATTGCTGAACTTAATGCCAGACTTTGCAAGAAGAACTTATGCTTTAATGGGCGTAGCCTGCATTCTTAAATTTGCCAAAACATAATTCCGCTGTTCAGAAATCACTGATTCTGAGGGAAGTTTGTTTTAAATGTTGTCTGAGTTTTAAAGTCTCTGCATTTTAAAACACATTATGAGAAAATATAAGCTACTCAATGTGATGTTATCTTTAACTGCTCATAAAGCTTTTCAGTAGGTAAATATCATTTTGCAGCCTACTGTTTACATCATGAGCAACTGAAAATGCAGACAAGTACATTCAGCTGGGATGAGCCCGCAGTGATACATATAAGTTACAAGGTGAATAAACTACCTTACAGAACCTAAGCCCTTCTCTTTCTCATGCAGCCATCACTCACCTTGTTTCAGACATCCAAATCCTTTCCCCTTTTCCTAGAAAATTCTTGTCTAGTTCCACCAGCCTGAACAAAGGATTCCACTACTAACAATGTGTCTGGCATTTTGTCTACTTATGTGTCCCCACTTGCAGAAGTGATTAAGTTCAAAGAGGTATTTATGTTCAATGTTTCACACAGATTTATGAAATGAGGGCATGGGATTTAAGGTAATGACTTCTTATGTATTTACAATCTGTTGAAGTGTAAGACTTAAAGAGCTTTTCCACTCCATTTAAAATATAAGGACACTTTCTAGCTTTTTTATTAGGTTAAGAAATGGTCTTGAAACTATAGCACTGTTACTGTATTCAAAATTCTCTATATATAAACAGGCAGTTTTACAAAATGGCTTACTTGTATTTTTTTGTGTTTAGGTATGTGTTAAATTCAAACTTGGATGTATCAGACTTAAAATGGACTAGCTATGGTAAAAATGGTTGAATTAAAAGTACCCTTCCAATTATTTTTTTTTTACAGCTTTATTGTATATCTTTTTCCTGTTGAAAGCAAATAAAATCTAGAAAGGGTGTTATTGTAAGTCATTGTATTTGGTTTGGGTTTTTAAAATATATTTTGAGTCATAGGTTCACAGAATGTAAGGCCAGAAGATAATGTTGCAAACATCCAATCTGACTTTTACAGAACTTAGTTCAATTAAGTAAACCTTAACATACCCTGAATTATAAAGGCTAAACTGTTTCTAATATTTTGAGACATGGAAAATCCCTATATACCCCCACAGCTAATTACTTCAGTATTAAAACCATTTAAACAACATACACCAGAAATTTTCTGTCCAGTCCTTTTTATATGGCTATTAACTTTCACAAAATACAGACATATAAAACAGATATTTTAGTCCTCTGTTGAGGATGGAAAAGATGGTAAAGAGAAGGATGATAAAATTATGTTTCAGAATGGTAAAGAAATCTCTTATGAGAGTTCAAGACTGCTCTCTCAGTTAGCTAATGATTTTATTATTCCAGCACTACTTTTAGGCTTCAGGAAAAAAGATATGGCGATGATTTGGAAATATTCTATAGAAAAATGTTAGCTATTAAACTTAGCTCATATTTTCTTTATAACAAGAATTATTGTAACAATTAGCCCTTTTATACAGACACAGTCACACTCGTTATGTGAATAATGAATAGGTTCCAGTTTCAATTTTTAAGAGGTAGATCAAAAACATTGTGGATATTTAAGAGAATAAAAATGAGAGCAAGTATAAGAATGAAAAAAAATGTATTTTTATAATGAAAAAATCTGTAAGTTTGAAGAAAGATCAGCCTTCGCTTGATCATACATGCATCATTGTGAAGAAAACTGGTAACAGAGTCTTCAGCCTGGCAGATACCTGAGAGGATTCAGTGGTAAGCATAAAGTCAGAATAACAATGCATCATAACTTTAAAAGCAAGCATATAGTTTAGGAGGTATTACATTTCAGTCTACAATTTTAAAAATGTTAAAATTGAGTCTGGATATTTTCTGTACAAGATACAGCTCAGTTCTTAATTCTTGTTCCTTATGTTAGGCTTTATTTAATGACTACCACAATTTTAGCTTCCTGCATTTGTCTGCATGTCTAAACAAAATTATAATGACTATTACTTATGAAAATTTTATTATTAGAGAAAGGCAAGGATAATTCAAAAACACACCAAAGAGATTATGACACTTATGATGATTTCCTTTGCCTGAAGTTTAAAATGAAAACCCACACAGTTTTGCTTGTAGTTTTACCTGTAGACAAGACTGTCACCTCATGTTGTGCGTTAATCCCGTTACACACCTTAGCATAGCCACTCGCTTGCTCCTCCGCAGTGGGATGGGTGAGAGAATGGAAAGAATAAAAGTGAGCAAACCCATGGCCTTAGATAAAGACAGTTTTAATAGGGAAAGCAGAAGCTGCACAGGAAAATAAACAATCCATCCACTACTTCCTAAAGGCAGGAAGATATTTAGCCAGTTCTAGGAAAGCAGTGCACTATCACATGTAACAGATACTTAGGAAGACAAATGCTACAACTCCATACTTACCCTTCCTCCCTCTTCTCCCATCTTTTATTGCACAATGTCATATGGTGTGGGATGGTTGGAGTCACTTCTTCCCCTTCCCAGCTTCTTGCGCATTCCCAGGCTACATACTGGTGGGGCTGCATGAGAAGCAGAAAAGCCTTTTGGCTTTGCATAAGCCCTGCTTAGCCACAGCTGAAACATCCCAGTGTTATCAACACTGTTTTGGTCACAAACCCAAAAAGCTACTAAGCTGGAAATTAATTCTATTCTAGTGTAAACCGGTACGACTTATCTCCATAAATTTTATATACCTTTGTACTTTATTCCTAAGACTAGAAATATTTACAAAAGAGCAAAAGCTATTCATTAACAAGACTACCAGTGTTGGTTAAGGTGCTGTTAAAAAAAACATTTCCCCAACTTTTATGTATCAAAAATAAACAAGCCAGTTCTCGAAAGAAACCATTCAAGGCATTGTCATAAGAGTTAAAAAGGAGTGCAAGATGTGAACTTGATTCCACTGTTTATTAGCTTACTTAGTTTATATATCCTCTCTGGAAATAAGTGGTCTAAATGACTCAGTGTTTAACTAAAGAAGCTTTTAGTGCTTAAACATATAAAATCATCTAAAGAGCCTATTCAAAATCCTTGAAAGACTCTATTATTAAGTAGAACCTTCAATTCCATTGCACTTTTTTTATTTGTCTCTGTGAAATTATATGGTGGAAGCATGACGACCTGAAAATTTGCCCTGCAGATTAAGGCAGGTCCACAGAGAAGGAGAAAGTTGTCCTTAGCTTCTGGGTTTTTTTACACCAATGAGACTGAACTGGGAAGGGTGATATTGGGTTGAGAAGAAGGTCAGAGAAATGAGGTAGATCACCTCCAAAGGCTTTTAAAATATTCGTTACCTCTAAATACATAGGTGTTAATTCATGTTTTTCTGAGTTCAGAATGAACCTGTTGCGATTTTGGACTTTTTCCTTTTCTTCAAAAAAAAAAAACCCACAACCTAAAATAAGGCTCATCTTATATATAATCTATGTCTTTAAAATCATAGCCTTAGCTCTTGTTTGTTTTTTTTCAACATTTTTGTGACATGTGTCTTTTTAACTCTCCATTCACCTACAACCACAAGTCAAATCTCACAAATTTTCAGTATTTTTTCTATTAATTATTTATATGTTAAGATGTAACTTACAGAAAGAGAATCTGCTTTTCAATAAGACAGTCTTATTGTTTGCTTAGTTCTTAATCAAGAGATTAATAACTTTGAAATCTGCAATTCATGGTATACTTAAAATGTGTCACAGGCTCAGAAAAAACATAAACCTGAATAAATGTTAATTGGTTGGAATTAGATGGGAGAAAGTTAAAACAATACCTTATAGCATCTGTGTTTTATTGCCAGTGGTATTATTGCCACTGATAAAGAAAGCATTTTCTTAAGTTACAGAATGTACAAAGCTGTTAAAAATCTTTGTTTAAATGAGATAGCTTATTTAGTGAAATAAACTACATAACAGAGCCTGTGTTAAAGGATTGCTATATATTTTAATCACCAGTATAAATCACAGTGAGCATTATTTAAAGTTCAGTAATGGCATGATTAAAAGAGAGAACCCTAATGGTTTTATTCAAAACAATGATGAATTAATATTGAAGCTGCTTCCTCTTAATCTACTTGCCAAGTTTCACCATGTGATATTTATAAGTAGGGTTCATTTTTCCAGACATATTAATAGTGTTTTTCATTCTTATTTTCCCACAGCTTATTTCTTTTGTCTAATTATGCTGTGCCTTCAATGTCCTGAAACAACTCCTTGCTTAACAGGAAAAGGTAATAAATTTCTTGTTTAATTTGGCACTTCCAAATGACATGTACAACAAATACACAGTGCTCAATGCTTTCTGTTGTTTGAAAACATTTGTTTTCATTCAGACAAGAACGTTTTGCCCTTGTTTGAAAATAAATATCACAAGAAATTCACTTAAGAGCCTGAGAATGCAATAATCAGATTTAATCAAAATACAGCTGTTCCTGCAAGGGTTAAAATATTTACTATAACAAAAAGATTTCCTTGGTCATAAGCAAAAAAATTTCCACTGGTACACATACAAAAAAAGGATGAATTATATGTTGAACAAAAAACTCCAAAAACCTGACCCTACGAACTTTATTTTTTATAATGAATTTTGTGGCTAAATATCTCACAGACAACACTGGCTGATTTCCATATTACAGCTATAGATTAGTTAGCATTTCTTAGGCAAATACAAAAGAAAGCACAAAGGAATAATTCCTCAGTAAAATTCTTCCTTTCAGTTATAAAAATACTTTCATATATAAGTTCAGGGACCTACAAAAATCCTGATTCCGATACTTTACACTGTTTGGCAGCATGATCTGAGTAAAAGATAACAATTAAAAACACACTTAGCTTTAAGGATTTGGAAAATCTTGTAAAATCATTTTATTTCATCTTCTATGGGACAGTTCACATGTTGAAAGTTCTGCACAACATTGCATGTTTTCCTGAACAGACTGCTTCAGAAAAGTAGTGTAACATTTAGTGTAGCATCCTGGAGATGGCATCTGCAAAATAGATAGACTATTACATCAAGCAAGAGAAATTCCTTTTGATTTGTTTCAAGAATTAGGAATGAAAAATTCCATTTTAAACTTTGATTTGCATCCTAGGTCATGAATAGGTAGTAAGTTTTCCTTCAGAAGTACCCCACTTTCTGTTGATCACTGAGAACTGCTGAGGTATCATTCAGCTGTGGAATAAAGGAATCTAATGGATAAATTTAAATGCCTTTTAACAAAAACGGATGGTTTTGTTCCCTTATGTCTCACTAATGCATGCTCTGTTAGGGAAAAGAGGCATTTATTAATAAAACGGGGTGGGAGGGGAGGGGGAAAGTGAGAGAGAAACACCAGTTTTTCCCTTCTTCCACAGAGCTGTTATCAAAGAAAATGATCATAAAGAAGTTACCTAGAATATCTGAAGTTAAGGTTGCATGTGTATACTATGTAACACAGAACTATGTTAGACTGGTGTTTGAGTGGCTGTCTGAGAAGCAAAACTGCAGCTTGCATAGGAAGACCATTTTGTTTAGATGTTCTAAGAGGAAAAGCCTGTGGATTTTGACACGTTTTCCCTTTTAGAAGGAGAATTAAATTATGCACTGAACTCTCAAGGGACTTCTGAGCTGGGATTCCTGAAGTTAAAAGAGAAAACAAAGTACTGTGTTGTACAGTTGCTTACCTCTTGAATAGACTTGTGGATCCAACATTTAGATGTAGAAGTAAATGCTTAAAAGCCTGTTGATTCTCTAAGTTTTGTACTCATTAACATGAAAAACAATCCCAGTGTAACAAAATTTCTTTGCAGTGGCTTCCATCTGTATCATAGAGCTTCCATTCCTTTCAGCTTTTTCATTCATACATATTTTGTGTAAAATGTTTCATAAGAAAAAGAACAGAAAACACAAATTATATGTTTTACTTAGAAACGTTTTTCTTTTGGATCCTATGTGCAAATATCGAGCAGTGTTTTAAAAAAAAAAAACAAACCAACCAACCAACCAAAAAAAAAAACCCAAAACATTAAAACCTTGAAAGATAATAGCCTGAAACTAGTGTTCAGACTGAGTGGAGTTGTAAGACTTAGGCAATCAAATATTCTGATTTGTGCTTCCCCTGCCTGGATGCAGTGGGCATATTTCACTTCCCTGTCGTGCTCCAATCCACTGTTGCTAGGGAGAGAGGATATGCTAGCAATATGACTTTATGTACTAAAATTGATTTAAATTACAACAGTCATTCTCAAAATGATCCTTTTAATTGCTCCTAGGAATTACAAAATTAATTAAGAAATATCTTGTGACACCCACTCAATTTGAAAAATAAAATATTGATTTAACTCATTAATGATTAGCACCTTGTGAAAAGTAATCATCTTAGCTTTTTTTTAATGAAGAAAAAAAATCACCAAAAAAAAAACCAAACGAATTTGAATGTGCCTAATAAAGAAATATTTCTCTTTGAATCCATTTCACCATCTCATGCCTACCTTTATCAGCTAAACCAGATGAGATTAGTGGTGTCTTGAGTCCCATTAAGAGGAAGAAAGCCTTTGTTTTTTACTTGGTAGCACTCACTTTCCTGTCATTTTCTCTCCTTCTAAGCCTTTGTGCTTAATTTAAACTGCTGGGAAAATACATTAACCTTTAAAGCGAAGTGGCAAAATAATCTATTATATGAAGTATAAAAAAAATATTTCCTTCAGCTATAGTACGTTTTTTTTTTTTTTCTGTATTCATTATGTGTTTATGTAGTGTTTACAGTTGCATGCTATTAGTCATGTTTAATTAGGTAACTTAGTACATAGAAATATATGAAGGCAGCCCTGTCATAGGTAAAGACCTATACCAGGAATTCGGAGAATGACAGGAATGGCAAGGGTGGCATTAAACTCATATTTGCAATGCCCAGCCCTGAGTTCCATGAATTCTAGATTTCTTCCTCTGAAATATGCTACAGAATCCTCAGTCTAATTGCAAATCACATTGTTTGTCAGTGGTTATGAGATGAGAAAGGATAGGAAATTCTTGTCCCTGCTCTCATGTATTTGTTTACACCTTCTTTAGCGATAGTAGAGTGACAAGGTAGAAATCATTATTTTTTGTTCAGAGCACTGCAAAAGTACCTTATTCTGGCACTGATATTTTCATAGAAAATAATGCTAATCATACAAAATAAGCTGTGCTATATCTAGAATCTAGATAAATGGTTGGTTTTAGTCAAAAGCATACATTTTGCTAATCTATAACACTGGTATTAAAGACAATTTATAATAAATGCACCTCTTCAATGAATAGAAATGAACAAAAAAATAATTATATTAAAAACATGAAGTAGAGACAGCTAGGATGGGGGAGAAATTTGGTCTGTTCAACTCAGGCAGGATTCTGTATAAGGGTCACAAAAACTACTTAAGCAATGGGCCATTAGGGCAGTGTGGTTATCATGAAATATTCTCACCCCTGGAGAGGACCACATGCAGTGCTTCTAAGCACCCAGGGGTGGAGTTATCATGGTAATCACACCTGCTGATTTAGCGTCATTGCTATTATAAAATTTCCTGTATTTCATCTCAGTACAAACCTAACAAAATGTTTGGCAGAAAACTGCCAATTAATGCAAGGATAGTTAAGCAGGTGAAGCTATGATACCACTGCAAAACCACATAAAAATGTGGAAGAGCCAGTAGGAAAGAGTACTTAAGTAAGGTAAGCTTGAAGGAAATAGATAACTTTGTTTCAGAGGAGGAAGGATACATAACACATTTAAAGTACTTGAAAGGCCTATGCTCCACTGTACCAGGGCAAAGCCAAATTTTCTGTCATTTCTTCCTCCCTTCCTGACCCCGCCTAAAATTTGACCTCTTAATGGTAAAAAAAGATAATTAA
The DNA here is from genome assembly GCF_028554395.1 of Pezoporus wallicus. Classification (NCBI taxonomy): domain Eukaryota; kingdom Metazoa; phylum Chordata; class Aves; order Psittaciformes; family Psittacidae; genus Pezoporus; species Pezoporus wallicus. Next base: position 10,748,082 of record NW_026640488.1, read on the forward strand.
GGACTCTCTACCTGTAGAAACAATCTTTAGGTAATTTTTTTTTCCTCCAAAGCCAGCCTTCATCAAACCTCTTTAGTACCTTTCTCCTGAGAAATTTCAAAGATCTGCATTCACAGTGTTTACAGCAAGGACCCCACCTTCTTTTGTCTGGAGACAATGGTTGGGATGGCTGTTGGCAAAATACAGTCCCCCCCAGGGAGACGAGCTGTTAAGTAATAACAAGGCAGCAAGGAGCAGCTGGGAATAGGATCTGGGCTTTTGTGGAAACACTGCTGAACTTGACTTGTTTTTAAGGCTAGGGGCTCCATCTAAAGAGTATATGGTCGTCTCTCTTCATGAAGTGGTTTAACGTGACGCAAAAGAATACATTAGAAGAAAATAGATAGAGTTTCATCTTTTCTGCTTGGACCAAATGAAAGGAAAGAAGGGGCATTGTTTTATTTTCATGACCAATTCTGATACTTTTAAAAGAAGCAAATTTCTGTTGTCTGGAAGAGACCCATGTAAAACAGCTGATTAAACCTGGGCAAAATGAAATTAATTTTTTTCAGTTCCGTGAGATTTTATGACATAGAGCAACATTTGAAATATGTCTGAAATTTTGTCAGCATCATCAAATAACATGATCTGGTGGAAATTAAGGCTGTAAGCTTTTCAGCTGAGCATCCTGTGGCTCATCTAAGGTGTAAATTTCAGTATACGTATAACAGAATCACAGAATCCCAAGGGTTGGAAGGGACCTCAAAAGATCATCTAGTCCAACCCCCCTGCAAGAGCAGGGTAACCTAGAGTACATCACACAGCAACTTGTCCAGGCGATCCTTGAACATCTCCAACGTAGGAGACTCTACAACCCCCCTGGGCAACCCGTTCCGGTGCTCTGTCACTCTCACAGTAAAGAAATTTTTCCTGATGTTCCCATAGAACCTCCTATGCTCCAGTTTACACCCATTGCCACTTGTCCTATCCCTGGACATCACTGAAAAAAACCTAGCTCCATCATCCTGACACTCACCCTTTACATATTTGTAAACATTGATGAGGTCACCCCGCAGTCTCCTCTTCTCCAAGCTAAAGAGACCCAGCTCCCTCAGCCTCTCCTCGTAACAGCCAGAAGTTAAGTGTAAATTTTACGATCAATGTTGATTAAAAAAAATAATAAGTTTTAAGAAGAAATTTTACTACAGATAGCATCCAAATAAAATAAAAATTGATATCTGCAGATTGTCTTTTCTCAAGTTTTTGAAGTATTCTAAGCTTTTGTGGCAAGCACTCAATTCACATGTTTCAGAAAGTACTGTCAACCACATTAGGACAGCAAGATTAGAAGCTGTTAGTCTAAGACTTATCCAGATTCCTTAATCAATCAAGATACTTGCATGAAAATTGAATGTTTGGGGGATACGGGGAAAGCACTTATGAGAGGACAACCATTTAAAATTAATTAAGAATGTATAGAAGAGGAAGACTCCGTAAACCTTGAATAAAAGAAATGAAGGCATGGACAGAACTGAAGACAGAACCTAGCTACACAGAAATACAAAATATATAAGGCAGAATATCATTCTAAATATTTTTAGTCCAGTGTTTTCATTGCTTCTTGGCGATACACAGTTCATGAGGAGAACAATAACAAAGAAAATGCAATAGTTCTGAGAAACAAGCAGACAAATGGCAGAGGTAAGGAGTAAGTTATAAGGCAAAAGAGAACAGCAAGGAATCAAAAGCAAATAAAAATAATAAAGACAAAGAAAAGAAAGAAATTTGGGAAAACTAAGGAAAATAACAAATAAACTTAGGAAAGTCTATGAAAAATTGTTATCAAAAGCAAAAAACAATAATGTATATTAAAAAGAGTAATTAATATTTCCTCTTCAACTCATTGAACTAGTGCTATTCACATACCATTAAAACTGTATCAGAAATGTCATTTATTTTAGTTTGAAAAAATAAAACACATTTAACAGGCTTTTATAAAAAACAGAGTTCTCACTTTTCCAAATGTTATGCTTTTATAGGAATTGCAGAACTAAAGGCATAAATCAACTTGATCAATAAATAAATGAGACAGAATTGCAAATACCTTGAGGAGTCATCAGTTTTAAGTAGGCTGTGTTAACACCTAACTGTTCCTATACTTTGAATGAACTGTTTCTATACTTTAAAAACAATTCTGAAAAATTATCATCTGAGTATGTAATGACTCCTCATATTTCACACATACACAATTCCATTTAAACATGTTATTATGTTACTGTATCATGTTAGGCCCATATTTAGAGATTATTTTTGCTGAAAAATGTTCATATACTTACCTACTTGAAAATACATCTGTCTGAAATTTTGAGTTTGGTTTTTGTTTGGTTTTTTGTTTGTTTTTTTTTGTTTGTCTGTGGGTTTGTTTTATTTGGGGGGGGGGTGTTAAAGAAAAACATGAAATTTTTCCTCAGGAGAAGACACAAGGAAGGATACAGAACTGTCATTGTTAGATATTATTAAAGGGATCCAAATGTGACTTAGTTTTAATTTTTCTTAGAAGAATTTAGGAGAAAATATCTGTATCTAGGGAGGGGAAACTAAAGATAGGTACTATATATAACTATATATAACTAAGTACTATATAAAATTATGTAAGGGATGATCTTTGCCATGCAGGATTTAATTCATAATAAGTCATTGTGAAGGAGAATGGAAGAGGTAAAGGAAAGGAAGGACATAATTTGTCAGTCAAATTCTGGACAAGAGCTTTTCTAATCCTGTGGGCTTTAGCTCATGAGCTCATTCTCATTTGACCATTTAGTCTGAAATAAAAGAGGTGTGAAGGGTTCTACCACTGAGCTACTAAACTGCCAGAAAAAAAAGAACCAAAAACACTCTGGTAACTCCACAGCACATAATTTTCAAAGTCAAACTCATAGTCATTTGCTTTTTGAACAGGGAAAGAGAGAAAGCATTTAAAAATGTTATGGCTGATCGGAGTTTAGGCTTTTGTAATAGAAACAGAGGCACTGGCAAGTTCTTCTTTGCCTTAGTCAAAAAGTGAAGTATAAGGGGTGAACAGATTGCACAGGCATAACATATATTTATGGGTTTGTTAGCATCGGTGAGCCATTTATTTAAGAATCCTTGTGCAGTAGCTCATTTAGCCTGATAAGATGATTTTTATTTTTTTTTAAAGGATTAGTTGCCAGTTAAGTTTCTAGCAATTTAAAAGTATTTAAGAGTTAATTTAGCTCTTTCCTTCTCCTCCATATGTTTTCTCCAAGAGAGATTCTTGGGGATAAGGAAGAAGAATCTAGTAAGGTAATTCCCTTAAGAAAACAGGCAGACATAAAATTTTGTAATTAACTCCTCTCACGTATTTTAGCTTACGCAGATGTAAGTTATCTAATTGCTGCTTTACTGGCTCTGCATAGACTGGTTGTCTTTTAATGACATCTGTATGTTTTTTGCTTCACTGGCATTATAGGACCCATTGCTGTGATCTGTATAGGAAATTTATATTGCTTGAGCTTGAGATAGAAGAAAATTATGTACTAAAAGCTCAACACGCAATCTCTTATTTTTTGCTATTTAGTATAAGAATTAGAACACAAAGCAGCTCCATAATTTGCGTCTATCTTAACTGCATCTCCTATAAAAAGCCAATCTACCTGTCTGCTTGTACACACAAAGGTTATACTGCATGAGCATATAACTGGTTTATTTTATACTAAGAAGTAATATGTGCAAATAATCTGAGGAATTCAAATATTCTGCAACTCAGAATATTCTATTGCTTTGACAATGACATTAGTCATTGCCTTCCTTTCTTTCCTCTTATTTCAACATCTCCCTCTATTACAGTTCAAAATGCATACACCATGAATAGCTTTCCCAGACATAAAAGGAAAATAGTAACAGAGGACAGAAAAGTACATGTGTGAAAAGGTGGAGAGAAAGCAGGGATCTTAGCAAGAGAACATGTCCTGGGTTCAGCAGTAGCAGACATTTTTCTCCTTCTTGGTAGAGAAGATGCAGGGGCAGTGCTGTGTTTTGACTTCCAGGCTGGGAACAGTGTTGGTGATACCGATGTTTTCGATTGTTGCTAAGTGATGTTTACCATGACCAAGGACTTTGTGAGGCTCATGCTCTGCCAGGGAGGAGGGGAAGCCGTGAGGAAGCAGAGACGGGGCGCCTGACCCAAGCTAGCCAAAGAAGTATTCGATACCACAGCACAGCATGCCCGGGGTGGGGGGTAACTGGGAGTTGCCTGGAAGGACACGGGCTTCTGGGTCGGACTCGTTTCTTGGAGGGTGGTATTATATTCTCTTCCCTTGTTATTTTCTCTTATCATTGCTGTCGTTGGTGGTAGCAGTGGTGATTTGTGTTCTACATTGGTTGCTGGACTGTTCTTGTCTCAACCCGTGGGAGTTACACTCTTTCGATCCTCCTCCCCGTCCCAGAGAGCCCCGGGGGGGGAGCCTCGATTGCTCTCAGCCCTGCACCACTCACTGGGAGTGAGTGAACAAGCTGTCTGGCTAGGGTTTAAACCACGACAGTTCTTTTTGGCGCCCAACATGGGGCAAGAGGGGTTGAGATAATGACAGATCTGACCGGATTAATAGTCACTCGTCACAATGCTGATTTATTGGCTCTCAAGGTTGTTCCTCTTAATCTCACAGTTTCTGTATATCATACCTTACTTCCATCCAGTATTTGCTGTATTAGTGTTTTTCAAGTGTGGGGCTTGGGCTAAGGTTTTTGTCTCGTTGTACTTTATGGTAATGACTTGCAATACAATAGAATCATTGATCATAAAACTGCTCTGGCTTATGTTCCCGGTGTGGTCACCACCTTTATACTTCGGAAGGTATATAATAGAAGTGCTTAGCAATTACACATCTTTTTTCTCCTTCTCGGGTGATCAACCTGTGAAGGAGACATTCTTTTACCCTCCCAGTCCTCCCCCCAGACTATTTACATTTGAGAGTTTTGAAGTTTTAGAATGGCCTTTTAATGCTGTTGAGACTTGTTTGCTGATGGTGATGGGAATCACCATGCTAACACGCATACAGAGTGTGTTTTGCCCACGACTGATTTCAAGAGTTAAGCAGAGTCAGGTTTGGGTCTTGTCTGGGGTCAAATGATGATATAGAAGGACCAAGAGATTTTCCCTTAGGCTGGACAGTCATGAGTGGCAGGGTGTGTGGGATAGTATGGGCAAGTATCTAGGTCAGTGGGCCCCTCCAGTACTTTGGAATTTCACCACCGAACAACTGCAAAATCCAGAAGAATTAGTAAAACACTTAAATGAGGTGTGTGGTCATTCTGGCCATACCAGAGACGGACAAATCACAGCAACGTGCTGGGGCTTGGCTTATGCTTACAGGGCCTTGTTCAACACTATCCAGCACCTTCAAAAGGAAAAAAATGTTGGTGGATCTGAGGGCAAAGCAACAGTCAGCGCAGCTACTCCAGCTCCAAGCACAGCAGCTTCACCACCCCCAGCGACAAGTACAGTTGCTACTCAGACTTTGGCTGCAATGAACAGAGCAGCTATCTCAGTGGCAAGTACAGCAGCTGCTCAAACTTCAACTGCAACAGACAGAGCACCTACCCCAGCTCCAAGCACAGCCAAACAGAACAACCACACTAGACAGAAGAAAGAAGGGGAGAACAGCAGGAAAGACTAGGTATACAACATTATAAATGCTGGCAAGAATGAGAAAACACATGTGTTTCAGCAATAATAATAGGTGAAATTAAAGGTATTTTCAGCTCCTGGAAAGATGAGAGATTAAATGCAAGGATAGTTATATTTGATATAGTGCAAAAAATTTATGAGACTCAAAGGTCTGGGAAACTTGGGATGATAAGAAGAAGTAGTGCTCGACAGACGCTCTTTGATAAGGAGGGGACTCAAGAGACCCTTTAAAAAAAAAAGAAAAAAAGACTGTATATGAGTTACATGGAGAGACAGCATGGAAAAATGGGAATGGGGAATTTGGATATAAATAAGGAGGAATAAACAGACATCTAGAACTGTGGCAGTAAGGAAGTAGTTATAGTGAATGGCACTGCTTTAGACTTACGATGTGTTGATCTTTAAAGGTTTAAAGATAGACTTCTCTCTGAATGAGCAAGATGTTACAATTCATTTGTTTATTTCATTGATATATATTATTCTAGCAAACTTGACACTTCTGCTCTTTAATAACCACTCGAAAAACAAGATGCGTATTTAGCGAGAACAGTAAACTTGTGTTTTACTTTACTGGTTTTTATACACTACTATTTTTCATCTATTGCTAATTGAACCTGGTTCATATATTTAATTTATTTTCTGACTTCTATCAGCAATCAAACCTTCTACCAGAATTGAGAATGAGTGTTTTCCTACAAAGCAAATTATAATTTGAAGTGCTAATGTTCAAGGATATGTAGCACTCAATGAAGACTGCTTTTGTATGTAAGTGACTAAATACTGAAGTGAAACTGAAGTATCTGGCAGCCACAGAAACAGTTTCATAAGACACTATTCTATTGCTACAGAAGATGTTAGTTTTCTTCTAGAGTTCAGAGAGTTAAAATTTATAAAATGAAAACAATAATAACATTTATGAACATTTAAAAAGAGAAAGTAAAGGTGAAAACTGTCATACTGAATTAAATGTCATATCCCAAATTTAAACAAGTGATATCATGAACCTCACAAAAGTTCCTTGACGTAGATGGAGAAAATCTTTAGGAAGAAACTCAGTGACAGCTTCTGTACAAGAAAATGTTCAGTATTAATGAGCTAGCTGCTGCCAAATCATTGCTCATTCTTACCATGTCTAGGTTAGACCTCACTCAGCCTGACAGCTGTAATCACCACCTTTCATCTAAGTCAGGGTAAGTAGAAATGTGGTAAAACCACTAAGTAACTCCACCTCAAGAACACAGCTGTATCCAACAAAGAGCTTGCCTAGGGAATGAAGATGCCTTTTTTTTTGGCCAGTGTTTTGCCTGAAGGCATAAAATCAGGAAGTGCTGGTTAAATGGCAAAGACAAACTAATAGTTTTCTGCTCTCATGACATGGTGCATTGCCCTCCTTAGTCATGTTTGTGGTACCACATACTAAATCAAATAATGATAATGTATTTGCTTACAATATGCTACAGGAATTGTCTGAGCATAAATAAAACAACATGAAAAGTAGGAATGTGGAAATTACAGAGGGAGTGGGTGTAGCTTTCTGAGAAATACACATATATATAGCCATGAAGAAAAGGTAGCTTTGTCCTGAGCTAAAAAGGTTTTAGGTACATATTGCCTAAAAAGATCTCAGAGCAGTGAACAAAAGTACTTTGCTTTATTGTTTGATTTCTGTTGTTTTCAGAGAATCAAAATTTTATTTGTAAAGAAGATTTCATCAGGAAAGTAATGCCTGACTAAATCACCATTTTCTCATCTTGAACAGAATGACTCACAAAAAGCCAAATTTTGCGATCTCTACAAAAGAAGAGATGATAGAATATCAGCTGCTGCATTGTGAACCGCAACCTTTTAGTAGTTTTGTGATCTAGATTTGTTTCCAGTTTCATGTGAGTTCCTGTGCTGATAGAAACTCTCACTGGATACTGCAGACCTTCTTGGAAGAAAAAAATGACATTAGTTTACATATTCCAGTAATCTTAGGACAAAAGGTAATACTTGAGCTTAAACTGACAGCTTCTGTAAAATACCTACCTGTTTTAATTTATCTTATTTATCTTATTAAGGATTGAGGCAGCTATTACCAAGCCAGGTAGATGACACAATGTTGATAACTTATTCCTACTGAAATTCTGTTACACTAGATAGAAAAATTAGATTAAACCAATTTACTTCATAAACCTTGAGTCCTTGTCTGAAGAATCATTTTTCAAAGACCCTACATCCAAATCAGTACTGTCTTCCAGAAACTCGTAGAAATCTTGCACTACGTTCATAATATTCAGCCCTAGAGATATTTCAGAGTAGTGTCTTAGTCCTGTGCTTGTCCTCATTGTGTCATTCTACATGTTTAGTGCCTGTCACTAATAACACAGTCACTATCATGTGCTTTGCTTGGCAGATGTGGCCTCTTAACAGGAAGTGAATGCTACTGTGTGCATGTATTTTTCTGGACGGACAAAAGCTCTCTGATGCTAAGAAATGGAGCAGTTACCATAAGAGTGTGTTTACAGAATTCCAACTTTGGATAAAGTAATTACTGAAAAACCCAATACGACTGTCAAGGTGGGTTACAGTAGTCTCTATGTGTCCATTAAAAGATAATTTCTTGTTACAAACAGATTAACCCCATCTAACTATCTTAATTACTACCCACTTAAATCCTGCTTTGCACAGTCTGCTTTTCTGTATGTGTGAACTTCATGATAAATGTGAGTAGTGTTGCTGTCTTCATGTTTGGAAGAATGACAGAATGATATCAAAAGCATTGTTAAACACACAGAAAAGGGCACAGGCTGTAAAGAAGCCATTTGAGGGTGGAAGATTTGATTTTTATTTTAAATTTAAAGAACTGCTTTCTGATTATGAAGATGAAATATAATTCTCGATTCTTTCTTAAATTTAATAATCTAACAACAACCCCCCAAAAAAATAAGATACATGTCCTGGGTTCTGCAGTAGCAGTCATTTTTCTGCTTCTTGGTAGCTGGTGCAGTGCAGTGTTTTGACTTTTGGCCTGGGAACAGAGCTGATAACAATGATGTTTTGGTATGGCCAAGGACTTTGTGAGCCTCATGCTCTGCCAGGGAGGAGGGGAAGCCGGGAAGAAGCAGACAGGACACCTGACCCAAACTGACCAAAGAGGTATTCCATACCACAGCACGTCATGCCCAGGAGGTAACTGGGAGTTACCCAGAAGGGCTGGGAGACTGCGGGGTTGGACAAGGTATTGGTCAGAGCTTGGTCGGACTGAGGTGGGGCAAGTTATCAGTTGGCTGGTGGTGAGGTGTTGTATTCTCTTCCCTTATTTCCTTTATCATTGTTATTATTGGTAGTAGCAGTAGTGATTTGTGTTATACCTTAGTGACTAAACTGTTCTTATCTCAACCCCTGGGAGTTGCATTCTTTTTGATTCTCCTCTCCGTCCCTCCAGGAGTAGGGGGAGGGAAAGAAGTGGGGGGGAGTGAGTGAATGAGCTGCCTGACTGGGTTTAAACATGCATTTTGGGAAGAACTCTTCTCATAGCATGCATTTTGGGAAGAACTCTTGCATTTTGGGAAGACAATGCATTTTGGGAAGAACTCTTCTCATAGCATGGTTTGGACAACCAGCATTTGTAGAGAAAGAAAATCAGGAACTGCATTTAAGTATTTATTCAGTTTGAGGAAATGCAATATATATGATCTTAAGGTCCTTTCCAACCCTAACTATTCTATGATTCTATATCATATTATGAAGATAATAAAACATCACAATTGCTTAAATAGTAACCATTTATTCTGATAACCTTTCTCTTTATGATGGTAAGATGTGAATCACATTTTAGCCCTAGGAATGACTGTGGCCAAACAGTGAAAAAGGAAAGTGAAAAAGCAATGTTTCCACTATGTGAATGCACACATGGACATTTGCACATACATGCACAGCTGTTACTCTCAGAAGTTCGCATAGTTTTTCGGAATTCCATGATGTTTGTAAGTCACTCAGAGCAAGCCCAGAAAGAATGCTGTCTACCTCATTTTGACCAACCAATATAATACCAACAGAAAATATTTCCAATGATATTTGCAGTACACACTCACTATACAACCAATGCATTAACTTAGTTGATAACAGCATAATTATTAAAATATTCCCAAAATTCAAATACGAGCCCATTTGTTCATAATGTGCACACAGAAAAAAGAAACAAGATGCATAGGGTAGAAAATAAGCAACCTCCAGAATTAGTAATATGTAGAGAATTATGTTATTTTTTAAATTATTTCTGGGTATGAAATTCTGCCTTGCTTCTGGTTTATATCCTTCCTCTAAATCCATAGTTCAAAAATATTATTTTTAGGCAATTAAGAGTTATGTATCCCATCTTCTGTACATTATATACTCTGTGAAGTATTATGTGTGCCATTTGGCGCATGTGAGAGTGTGCATGTGTCTTTCAATATAGGCTTTATTTTATTCTTATAATTTCTTTTTTTATACTATTGATGGGTTAATACTGTTTTGTTGCTGTGCTGTGATACTAAAGGAAAGACCTTCCTAACGCATACAGAAGTATAATTTTAAAGTACATAAGTCAGAAATTAGACTTTAATTTTCAGTGTACAGTGAAATCAAAAGCAGCTTTCTGTAGAATAAGGGATTTATTGAAATATGGTTTATTCTGCTTATTATGTCATTGATCTTCACAGTCTTGCATTTAGGAGCCATTTTATAGGCACTTTACAAATGAATAGAGAGATGAGATTAAATGATAATATCAATTTTGTATGGCAAATAGCCTGCATAATTCAGATGGAATTACACAGATGACACTAGAAAAACACTGAGTTGAAAATAAAACTGGCTATGTACTGCCTTAGTCCAAATCTTTTTTTTTTAAACCTTGTTTATCATGAAATGAGTGTTTTGCTTGCTCATTAATATTCATATAAATGTTTGTTTGTCCAAAGTAGAAATGGAAATGCACTCTACCATCTGATGTCCTGTTTTATATTCTTTTGCCTTGTTTTAGTTTATTCATCAAACACTGCGAGTAACAGGTAGTGAACAGAGGTGAAACAGCTACGCCATGCATTTTCCTGTATTAGAGCTGAACAATTATGTAATGGCAAGTGCTGAAAAACATCAATGTAGTCATAATTCTGCCAAAACAGTCACACTAAATTATTTTGCTTGACAGTGAATCAGCTCAGAAAATCCAGCTTTCCAGGATTGCCTCCCACTAAATAAAATTTTACTTTAGGTTCTGTCAAATGCCTTTTCTGGAGAGTTAGAAATGAAAGAATCCTGCTCACTGATGATAACAAATTACAAGGTAGTGTGAGATGACAGAAACAAAGAAAATAAAAATTGATCTTCAGTGAAATTCTGTAGTGGAATGAAACAGATTTTTAAAATTACCAAATTGAAAATAAATTGACAAAATGTTCAAAGTTATGCTGGTTTTCATTAAATAATAGCTCTCAGACATAAGATTCTTTTTTTTTTTCTTTACTTATAGCATGTTTAACATCTTTAAGGAAGAGGTTTCTGCAACAAAGTTTTTTTGTAATAAATTTGTGAGTTATGTGTTTCAGCTCTGAAAGACTGACCCCATCTTTCCAGGCTTATATCCTCTTCTATTGGAACCATTCCATCTTTTCTTAATCATGTAAGAGCTCAAGTAGGGGAGTGATTTACTCAGCAGTTCAGTGCAACTAGGAGGATGCAGGAACCCTCTGCTGGAAATCAGTGAAATTAGATGAAACTAGACCTCATGTATATTCATATAGAACCATATATATCAATATATAAACAGACTTGTTGTGTTGAACTGTTCCCAGTTTCTGACAATAAAGTCCATTCCAGGTCCAAAAAGGCTTTAAAAATAAAAGTTCAGTATCATCTGAGTCTCATGAAAATAAATTTATTTTTCTATAGAGTAACTGGAAAAAGAAAAGGGGTCAAAACTACCTTAAGACCTCTACCACACATGCAATAGTAATGTAGCACTAATGAAGAGTATAGTGTATATACATTAAAAATGTATTTTAAATTATCTTTTCAAAATATCAATTTTTTTTTACTACTGAAAAAAAAACTACAAAGCCATTACATAAGTGATTTCGAGAAAATCCTGTTTTTTTTATTCTATTACATTAAGGGAATGTACTTATATTAAAGACATCTCTGAACTTTTTATCTGGCTTGAGTACAAAAAGGCCATTGCCCTAATGTCAACTAATATACCACAAATTAAAATACTAAATTCATAGCAGAAATTACAAATGGGGAATTGCTCTTGATCTGTCTAGGGACAGGTTCAGAATTATTCAGTGAATACATTGTACAGTTTATTCATGTTTATAATTGCAGTTATGCATTTTTTTGTAACACAAAGTGTTCTTCACATCATCAGAAGCTAAAAATCTCTTGATTTTCTAAACATTCTCAATTCATCAAATAACATTGCTGTATTAAAGAGAAACCATTCTCAACTGACTGTGTACAATACAAGAATAAGCTGCTGTTCCCCAATCAATACTCCAGAATGTTCCAAGTGATGTGTGAAAACTCAACAGAAAAAGGAAAGTGGAATTTTATTTGAACTGATTCTAATAAATATACACTTTCAAAAATATATCTATAGGGATATAAAAACATGTCTGTCTGAACTATGAAAAAAAATATGTCTTTCTCCTAATGAAGTAGGATTTATTTTTGCTGGTATGAAAATCAATGCTGCTAGAGTTAGTTTCACCTGAAAGCTGTAAGTGATCTGCCATAAGCACTTACTGGAATATAGGGGTACCTTATACCCAACCTAAGATCTTTTTCAGAATGTTTATTAGGAAAGAGAAATATGCACACTGCCATTTGAGTTAAGACAACCACCTAGTTCCTTTATTCCATTTCTTTTGAATTCCATGTACCACTGTTTAAGAAGTGGTATCCAAATTTTGTAAAGAGAAAGGTCTGCAGATTGTGGAGGCAAAGGGCAAGGCCAAATCTACACACTGCTCAAGACCTTAAAAATTTTCAGCTGAACTTCATATGGACCGTTTTAGACCTGTATTTTTTGAATTGGTTCAACTAATTTAGGATGAAATTTATCCCAGCAAAGAGTGTCCTTTTGATGCTTAGTCTTGGTATGGTTAGGAAATGTTTTTTCTCATCAAGTGAGTATGCATTAAGCTATAGTGTTAGACTAACACTTAAACTGCTTAGCGGCAGGGGCATGTGAGTTGATGAATGTGTAGGGGGATATAATGCATGAACTCCAGTAAGATTTGGGAAAGATGGAGTAAAACTGATAAGGAAGATGCCTCACTGATACTGTAAAGCACTGATCTGTAAAGCACTGTCTTAGTTTGTTGGACTACCTTGCCTAAGGAGGGTAAGGTATAGCTTCCTCACTGGATGTGTGGCTAAACAAAAGGGTCTGAGCGCAGTGGAAAAGTACCCCTCAGTTCAATTTTGAAAAGAATCTGTATCTAGCCAAGGATATCACAAGTTTTTAAAGTGACAGTTATGAATTAGATGTGTAGACATGACTTACATATGTACTATTTTAACATTTTCCAAGTTTATTTTGGGGTATCTTTGGACAGATTAAAGTCAGAAAACCCAGCTCAAATCCATTTTGGAGTTTTTTCATTGGTTTTCGCTTTGTTTTTTGTTGCTTTGAGCTTTTTGTTTTGTGGCGGTTTGGGTTTCGTTTATTTTTGTGTGCCATAGCAATTCAGAGGAATAGCAAAAGAAATGCTTTGTGAGTCAGACCTCTGCTCGTAAAATCTATTAGAACTTTGGCTAAGGAAAGCTGTTTTTGCACAGAAGTTCATTACCAATAGTTTTAGGACTAAGCTCCATTTGCAGCATTCTGCCAATAAGACACACTTTAAATACAGGGATTTTTTTTTTTTTTCCCATGCTTTTTTGGTTTAGGTTTTCTGTTTGTTTGTTTGTTTGATTTTAATATATTATTGCTATGACCCTGACTTGTTTGTCACAACATTCAAACTGTAACATATTGTGAGACAGTACTAAAGGAGTAATTACTTGCAATATTTGGAGCAACTCCAGCTGATTCTTTGGAGATAACTTCAATAAAAACTAGCTCAGTGCACTGAAAGTGATACAGCAACTGTTCTTTCCTTCCTCTGTTTTTCTCTTTTTTTTTTTTTCCCTATAATTAGTAATTTACCGAAAAGTCTTTCCATATTTTGGAATTAAATCCTATCTTCAAAGATATAGACTGACTTAAAGTTAGCAGTAATTTCTCACTTTTGAACAGAACATATCCAGAAATAATCACATTAGAATTTTTAAATGAGTTGGTAGCATAATAAACAGAATTAAGGCAGAAAAATTAGAAAAACATATTGTGCCTCCCTTCATTATTATGTATAAACATACATACACTGTGAAATAATCAAATACTGCAGAGCTAGAAAGACGAACAAGGTAAATATAAAGTAAATTTTACAAGATTAACGGTAGTACCATTGCTGCAGAAAGCACAGTGAAAAATAAAGAAAGCTTAAAAAAGTCAGTGGGAATGAACTGAAATACCAATGGAATGTCAAATTCTAAGGTTAAATTCTGTAAATTTTATCTTAAAGCACCTTCACGTTAATTCATAAGTAATATAGCTTATTAGGGGACAATATTAAAAAATGTTAAGAAAGCATGGTAACTAAAGAAAAAAAACACCTTGTATGATTAGCCCCAGGTTTCACTGTGATCCATTTGAAGTTCCACTAACATCTTTAGATTGGCTGGAAGGTCCCTGGACAACCTGTCTTTATATGCCAGAGAGGAAAAAGTATATGCGCGCTTATTTCCCACTAACTTAACACTTAGAAATTGTTCTAGAAATTGCTACTGAGGTCATCTGGCCATTCCAGGGAGATGTAATCACACATTTCCTGAGCCTGAGCATGTAAGAGAGTCTAATCCTACTTAAGAACTCCAATTGTTATTCATATATTCATTGTGTTGTACTTGTTCATTTCTGTCAGCTGTTGACTTTAGGATTGTATTGGCTTGTTTGTCATTAAAAATGTTATCTTTCCAATCAATAATATATATCATCTGGGAACAGAAACAAAATAAAAGAGAGACCAGAACTTGCTGTCTAGAGAAATATGCGTCTGTTTAAAAAAAATCTGTTGTAAATAGAAACATTCACATTCTCTTTAATATTATCTGCAGCCAGCATCAAGTAATTTTGGACTATTCATTTTTCTAACTCTTTGTTTCCTAGTTGAAGCTTTTTACAAGTCTGCTTCTAAAGGAATAATGCTTCTTCCAGCTTCTGAAATGTTAGCCCTTCTGCAGAGCTTAGAGAGAGATATTGAGAATGAATATACAGTCAAGAGAAATTTAATGCTGCAAATCAAGAATATGAAGTTGATGTGAAAGAAACATTCTAGGTTTTGATCACATCTTTCTTCTTTCACATATTTTAAATAAAAAAAAATCTATAGGTCACAACAGGAAGAAAAATTGGTGCAGTTTCTGCAAACAGCTTTATAAAATATATCTCCTTGAGGAGTAGTAATTTTGGAAATTAATGTCCAAGACATTCATTCTTTAATTCTGCTTTGCTCTTAGACAGCATAGTTTAGTAATTCTCTTCTTTCCCATTGCTATAGCCTGATCTATTCTTACATTGTTGAATATTTACTCATACTCCCTTCCAATAAATGACTTATGAGAGCTTGTGCTTACCAGTGTAAGAGTTTCTACTCTTACCTAATCTATTTGTACTTTTACAATGAATAAGTTTTTTCCTAAGTGCTAATGCTTTGTGTGTGTCAACATACTTTTCTCTCTGTGGTTGACCCACAAAGCTTTAAGTCTGCTTCTCTTCCAGCTGTCTATTCAAGTTTTATCACCACAGATGAGAGATGCAACTGTGGAACAGGCTTTTATTCCAACATTAAACTCTCCAGTAAGTTATACCAAGCCTGAGACTTTGACCACAGGATCTGGAAATTATTTAAATGCATACATTGTTGAGTCTGTTCTCTGGCCTGAATTTAGTTTTATTTTAGTTATCAGCATAGGCTGTAATCACAGTTTAGTGCTTACAAAAGAACAATTTTGGACCTTACGACAATATATTGTACTTATGACCATAATGTAAGTCTGGGGTACATTTTTCATTTTCAGAACCAGCATCAGAGATGAATCTATGATATACCACAGTAAATATTGCTGTTAAATAAAATACACAAGAACTTATGAGACTTCTGAACAAAATGGAAAGATGAAATAAACTGAAAGCTTTACCTTCTCTTGTCTGCCAGGAAGACTGTATTGAAGCTGAAGGCTTTTAAAAATTACTGGGAATGTTGCTATGGAATGACTTTCCTCAGAACTGGGGCACAACATGGATATAAAATTCAGGGGAGGTTTTTAAGTTGAAAGCAATACAGTATTTTCCTCACTCATTTTTCTCAAGATGAATATCATTCTTTAATAATAGAACTCCTCTTGCATTCTGGTATGTTTCTCACAATTCTGCATCTTCCTCTATTCCATTCTAGTCAAAGAACATCCAGATGGTCCTTTAAATTGTTATGGGGAAAAGTAATCATTAGTTGAATTAAAGTGGTCTTATATAGCTGTCCAGGATGAGATGAGATTAAAGGCTAGAAAATTCTTAAAGCAATCACTGTGGTTACTAGAGTCTCAGCAGGCACTGACATTTTATACAAACTTGAGAAAAGTTGCTGGCTTTTATTTTCCTTCAAAAGGCTTGAAACTTATTTGCTTGTGAGGGTTTTGGTTTTTTTTTTGTTTGGTTGGTTAGTTGGTTGCTTTTTTTTTGCTAAAATGTGAAAGAACTTGGCATTGCTTTACTTACTTTTTAGGTCTTTTACATATTTAGAAAATTTTTACCATGTGGCTGACCTCATCTGGGCCTTTTTCCCAAACCTCATTCTGCTTACTAATTAGTTTTAATGCCAGAAATCTATTTTTTTTTGTTTATTATGTTAGTCAGGTGTAGCAAAGTTGTACCACAGGATAGATTTATAAAATCTGAAGTAGATCTTAGCAGATGCTTTTGCTGCCAGGTGTCAAATTTATTACTGTCAGTGTGCAGCCAATACTTTCTTAGAAGTAAAATTAACCCTCTCTTGAGTTAGTAAAGAAGAATTAGAACATTGTTACCTATACCTACAAAATATTCTCCCAAAAGTTTCCTTTTTTTTTGATTCTTTCTTTCAGAGTGATTTTGTTAGTCAAATTGCTTCGTAATCTGACTTCTGTTTTTAAGGTACATTATTTATAATACTTTGGCTTAGCTGCCTCTAGACCCTATAAAAAGCTATTCTAACTGTTCAGTGATTTTCAATGTTTGTGGAAGTTCAATAATTTTCTAGACAACATGTGGGACAAGGTTGTGAGGAGAGCTATATATAAGTTTCTAATTCAAAGTTAACTACATGATCTACATAGGCAATAGAACCTTTATAATAATCATCATTGCTGAGATGTCTACATACTGATTCTTCGTATACTGCAAAATCAGCTTATGTCCACATTTTTTCTTCCTGTCCTATATTCAGCTTTTTTTTTATTAAAAAAAAAAGAAAAAAGAAAAAAATTGGTTAAGACTGCACTTTCCTGTGACATGTTATTTATAGAGTCACACTTAGCTGCTACACTAAAGAAAAGAGAATACTACTGTCTCCTGCACAGTACAGGTCAATTCCCTTTTTCTATTGGATATCAGGTTTAAAGTAGATGTGAAGTAAGTACTGCTAATTTGTATTGAGCTTTGTAAAAAGAATTATTCCCAAAAGCAGACTGAAAGATTTCTTTGAAGTTGTCTTTCAGTTTTTCCTCATTTTAAGAAATAAATCAAAATTTTAACACTTGGAAAAGGGAAATGATTTCTAAAATCATAACTTTTAAAATAGAAATATTCTTTGATTTAGTATTTTAACTATTAAAAAAAATGTTTTCCTTTCTAGTATACACTGTAAACTTGAAATAAAGCTTCTAGGCTAGAGAGCCAAGGCATTCAGAAGTAACGAGAAAAGGAAGTGAAAACAAATGTATGAATGTTAGTGACTTCTTGGCAGAGCAAGTGACCATGAAATGGATGGGGAAGGAAAAAGCAAATAGAAAAACTGAAAATACAGAGTAAAGGATAATACAGACAAAGTGTCAATGCAGAGATTTATAATGAGGAGTTTTTCACAAGCAAACAAACAAAAATCCCAGAAGAGTAAAAAAAAAACCCCACAGGAATTCAGAGAGAACATGGTCTAGGATCATAGAATGGTTTGGGTTGGAATGGACCTTTAAAGGCCATCTAGTCCACCCCCCCCTGCTATAAGCGAGGGACATCTTCAACTACATCAGGTTGCTCAGAGCCCCATCCAGCTTGCCTTTTAATATTTCCAGGGATGTGCCATCTATCACCCCTCTGGGCAACCGGATCACTTTTACCACCCTTATTGCAAAAAATATCTTCCTTATATCTAGCCTAAACTTTCCCTCATTTAATTTAAAACCATTTCCCCTTTTCCAGTCACCACAGGCACTGCTACAAAGTTTATTCCCATCTTTCTTGTAGGCCCCCTTTTAGGTATTGAAAGGCTGCAATAAGGTCTTACCAGAGTCTTCTGCAAGCTGAACAACACCAACTATCTCAACCATTCCTCAGGAGAGGAGTTCCATCCTTCTGATCATTTTTCTGGCCCTCCCCTAGACCTACTGCAACAGACCCATGTCTGTGTTGTACTGAGGACTCCAGAGCTGTATGGATTGCTTCAAGTAGGGTCTCACCAGAGTGGAGTAGAAGGGTAGAATCCCTCCCTCAACCTGCTGGACACAAATGAATCAGTGTATCTCAGCTGTAGCCAAGCCTAAAACTGAAAGATTAAGCAATGCTTCCTAGGTTTTCCCAGCCAAATTTTTTGCCATTTCTGCAAAACCCAAATCACTATATTAATTATCCATGGTTAAACATCTGGACAGTTAAATGATTTCTATCAACAAATTAAATCTTTCCCTAGACATTTTTTTCTGCCTCTAATTTTGATTGGCCTAGTATTTCTGGCTGTATTAATAATAAACTTTATTGCAGTGGTAGGCCTATCTATGAGAAATAGGAGAAAGTTGGTTCCAAGGCAAAACTGAAGAGAAATAGGTGGATTAATTCTTTGCTACACCTTCACTTACAATATGAAGCGCAGGACATATGCAGAGCAGGATGCACCTAATAATGGTTTCTTCTCCTTTTTTCTCTTATTCTGGGGTCATTGTAACAATCTTATGTCAGTGTTTTGTGTAGAGCTATATTTCTATGTGTATAACTCCCATGGAAACTTGGAGAAGCTGTGCCCTTGTCAGAACATCATCAGCTACTGACTCATTACACACTTGAGTGAGAAAAGCAGTGGGCAGGCAAGCAGAGAAAGGAGAAATATTTGCAAAACTGGCTGCATGATTCTTGGAACATCTGTTTTGAAGCCTCATAGTGTCTGCCAATGTGCAGGCAGGATGCTGGGTCCAGGCTTTAATTTGGGGATCTGGCCAGTATAAAAATACTAATCAGAGCACAGTTCTTCACTGAGTTTAAGGCAAGGTGGGAGGCACTATTAAACCGCTAAACTGTATGAGAAGTTTCTCCACTCTTTTTTTATTGTCTCATATTCAGCCATTTTCAATAGAAGAATTTGATAGGTACACCCACCATTCTGGATTTATATTTCATATGAGTGGTTGCAAAGTTGAAGCAGACCCTGTTCTTAGGTTCTAAGCTCAATTGTGAAGGCCATTTAGGCACATATGTGAAATGCTATGTCTGAGTTATTTTTCCTGACAGGATTCATGAATTTGTACAGAGCGGTGTGTTGCTATAGATTTATAACATGTGGACCACAGTTCACTCACAAACCAGACTTCTTAAAGAATAGGCAGTTGAACACAGATGACTTAATTACTTAGTTTGATGTGTTGTGATATGGGTTAAACTTTCAAAAATATCTGTCTTAGAATCCAAAATTCCATGCACAAGTACCACTGAGGTTTCTTCTTCTAAGGGCCAGATTTGTAAAGATATGTAGGTGCCTAACTTCCAAAATTGTCTTCCTTGTAGTTCCTAAATTACTCAAATACTGAAAATTTCATGCCTCTAGATGGAAAGAGGAGCTTGAAGTCATGAAACAGTGCAAAGTAATCCCTGTGAACTGCCAACGGAACTGCAGTACATTACTATCTGAAACGCAAAGATTGCTAAATAAAGGTAAGAATCCAAAATTATCTATACTAGTATCATTCTTTATATCAGCTGCAGTTCCCAATACATTGACCAGATTGTTTCAAGTCATTTAGATACATCTTCTCTGCTTTGCCTTTAATGTGCATCTTTTACTCTCCTTTTATCCTACCAGCTATCTCCTACGTTGTAACCTGACACCTTAAAAATCTATGGCATTCTGTGAATCCATGTCTATGCTGCCCATACAATACAGACCAGACACAATTCAGTCTGCAGGGGTAATAGTACATTAAGTATGCAACAGTTAGGCCTCTCCCTTCCTTTTTCAACTTTTACATGCCTTATGTTACTTTCTAGCTTCACCCACAAACAGTATCTTTTCCATTCAACATAAAATATAGCTGTTGAATTTACTTACTTTCCTAAAAAGTGCTATTCCTGACTAAATACATTGCAATTTATCTTAGCTGTTATGCATTCAAATCGTTCCTTATAATTCCCTTCTGTATAATGCTTTTAAACTTTTTCTCAGGATAATTCCCAATTATCCGCAACCTTGTATTGTACTCTTCCTGGGTCTTCTTCCAGCTCCTCAGTCCAGATACCAACGTCAGATTTGTTCTTGGAGCATCCCTCATTTTCAGCAATCACATTTTTACCTGTGTCTCTGCCAGAGGTCATACTGTGTTTTATCCTACAGTTCTTCCCTGAGGATCTACTGTGATGCCAAAAAGAAATCAGCTAGCTAATAATGACAGCAACAAAAATTTTCTACAGGGTTTGTGTTTGTTTGTGGGGCTGTTCTTCTTGGGTTCGGGTCTTTTTTGTTTGTTGGTTTTGGTTTTCTAGAATCATATATTCATAGAATAGTTAGGGTTGGAAAGAACCTTAAGATCACCTAGTTCCAACCCCCCTGCCATGGGCAAGGACACCTCACAATAAACCATGTCATCCCAAGGCCTCGTCCAACCTGGACTTGAACACTGCCAGGGACGGAGCATTCACAGCTACCCTGGGCAACCCATTCCAGTGCCTAACCACCCTCACAGGAAAGAATTCCTTCCTTATATCCAATCTAAACTTCCCTTGTTTAAGTTTGAACCCATTACCCCTTGTCCTATCACTACAGTCCCTAATGAACAGTCCCTCCCCAGCATCCCTACAGGCCCCCTTCAGATACTGGAAGACTACTACGAGGTCTCCATGCAGCCTTCTCTTCTCCAGGCTGAACAGCCTCAACTTTCTCAGCCTATCTTCATGCAGCAGGTGCTCCAGTCCCCTGATCATACTTGTGGCCCTTCTTTGGACTTGTTCCAACAGTTCTATGTCCTTTTTCTGTTGAGGACACCAGAACTGCACACAATACTCCAGGTGAGGTCTCACAAGAGCAGAGTAGAGGGGCAGGATCACCTCCTTCAACCTGCTGGTCACACTCCTTTTGATGCTGCTCAGGATACGGCTGGCTTTCTGGGCTGCAAGCGCACACTGCTGGCCCATGTTCATTTTCTCATCAACCAGCACCCCCAAGTCCTTCTCCTCAGGGCTTCTCTGAGTATCTTCCCTGCCCAAGATGTAGCTGCGCTTGGGATTGCTCCAACCTGGGTGTAGAACTTTGCACTTGGCATGGTTAAACTTCATAAGGTTGGCATTAGAGACAAGGATGTCATGTGGGACAGTCTCAAACGCCTTGCACAACTCCAGGTAGATTACATCAACTGCTCAACCCCTGTCCATCAGTTCCATAGCCCCATCACAGAAGGCCACCAAATAGGTCAGGCAGGATTTCACCTTAGTGAAGCCATGCTGTCTGTCACCAAGCACCTTGTTGTTTTTCATGTGCCTTAGCATGCCTTCCAGGAGAATCTGCTCCAAGATTATGCCACACACAGAGGTGAGACTGACTGGTCTGTAATTCCACAGATCATCCATTTTCCCCTTCTTGAAAATGGGGGTTATATTTCCCTTTTTCCAGTCATCGGGAACTTCTCCTGACTGCCATGATTTTTCAAATATGATGGACAGTGGCTTAGCTACTTCATTTGCCAGCTCCTTCAGGACCCACAGATGGATTTCATCAGGTCTCATGGACTTGTGTACATTCAGGTTTTTAAGATGGTCTCGAACCAGTTCCTCTCCTACAGTGGGCCTAGGGTCTTCATTCTCACAGTCCCTGCGTCGGCCTTCCAAGACTTGGGTGGTGTGATCAGAGCATTTGTCAGTGAAGACTGAGGAAAAGAAGTCATTAAGAACCTCAGCCTTCTCCAAATCCAGGGTAGCCAGTTCTCCCGATAGTTTTCTGAGAGGGCCTATGTTGTCCCTAGTCCGTCTTTTATTTGCAATGTACCTACAGAATCCCTTCCTGTTATCTTTAACATCCCTAGCCAAGTTTAATTCTAACTGGGCCTTGGCTTTCCTAACCTGGTCCCTATCTTCCCAGACAACATACCTGCATTTTTCCAAGGCCGCCTGTCCTTGCCTTCACCTTTTATAAGCCTCTTTGTCCCTTTGAAGCTTCCTCAGCAGCTCCTTATCCATCCAAGGAGGTCTCCTGGCCCTCCTGCTGCACGTCCTTCTAGTTGGGATGCAACACTCCTGAGCTTGTTTTATGTGATCCTTGAATATCAATCAACAGTTTTGGGCCCCCCTGCCCTCTAGAGCTATATCATATGGAACCTTACTAAGCAGATTCCTGAAGAGGCCAAAGTCTGCTCTCTTGAAGTCCAGGGCAGTGAGCTTGCTGCACACTCTTCTCACTGTCCTGAGGATCTCACATTCGAGCATCTCATGATCACTGCATCCAAGGCTGCCCTGGAGAGTCACATTTCCAACCAGCCCTTCCCTGTTGGTGTGCACGAAGTCAAGCATGGCACCTCTTCTTGTCGGCTCCTCTATTACTTGCAGAAAGAATTTGTTTTCCACACAATCAAGGAGCCTCCTGGATTGCTTGTGCCGAGCTGTACCATCCCTCCAACAGATGTCAGGGTGGTTGAAGTCCCCCATGAGAACAAGGGCCTGTGAGCATGAGGCTATTCCTATCTGTCTATAGAGCGCTTCATCCAGAGTCCTCTCGGTCAGGCGGTCTGTAACAGATCCCCACAATAATGTCTCCCATTGCTATTCTCCCTTTAACCCTGATCCACAAACTCTCTATTGACTGCTCACCTGTCCCCAGACACAGTTCCATACTCTCCAGCCTATCCCTAACATAAAGGGCAACTCCCCCTTCCCATGTGCCAGGCCTGTCTTGTCTAGAGAGCCTGTAACCTTCCATTCCAACACTCCAGTCATAGGAGCCATCCCACCATGTTTCTGTGATGCCTACTATATCATAGACATGTATAGAAGCATCTGAGCTGAGCTCCAAATGAAGCCCGCTCATTGGCTGGAGCAGATGGAATATCTCTAATTGCTCCAAGCATTTATTATAGGTGCTGGCAACTGACTGGGAGTTTTGGGATGGAACGATGCCCCTCTCTCCCAACACATCTAGTTTAAAGATTCCTTAACCAGTCTGGCAAGCCTCCTACCAAAACTGCTCTTCCCAGACCACCAGATCCATCAGCCCCAAGTAGACCTGGCCTACTAAATTGAGTCCCATGTTCTAGATACCCAAACCAAAACAAACTATCACACCACTGTTCTAACCATTTATTAACCTGTCCAATCTGCCTAGCCTTTTTAAGGTCCTCTCCTTTGTCCTGGAGAATTGACAAAAAGACCACCTGAGCTCCACAGCTTCTAATCACCTCTCCCAGCACTCTGTAGTCCTTCTTCATGTTCTCTGGGCTACTGCTATCTATGTCACTAGCACCCACATGGATCACTTAAAGTGGGTAATAGTCAGTGGGACTTACTAGAGCAGGCAGCTTCTCTGCAGCATCCCTGATCTGTGCTCCTGGCAGGCAACACACCTCCGTTGAGGCTGGGTCAGGCCGACAGATAGGTGCCCTGTGCCTTTCAAAGTAGTCCCCTGCTACTAGGACCCGCTGCTTTTTCCTGGCAGCACCAGTAGAGATCTTCTTTACCAGGGCATCAGCTGGTTGTTCATGATGTGAATGCGTTTCCTCATCAGCCTCCTGCGGGACAGCAAAGTGGTTCTGGGTGGGGACAACAGATTCAGGAGGAAGTCGCTTGCTTTTAATTGTCCTTTTGGGTTTGTTTTTTTGTTTGTTTTTTTTTTTTTTTTTTTGTTACTACTTCCCAGCTTCCCGGGTTAACAGCCTCCTTCTTTCCTTCATGAGTTACAGTGGAGGCTTGAGGCCCCTGCACAGTTTGGGCCTGGAGCAAGCATTCCTGCTCCCTCTCAGCTTCCCTCGCAGTCTATTAACAGCATCCCGCAGCTCAGCCAGCTGCTGCAGGAGGACCTCCACCAGGGAGCACCGAGTGCAGCCCTGCCCATTGTGCACCCTCCCCTCACCAGACCAGTGCAGGCACTCTCTACACCCCGAGCTCTGCACTGCAGCCTCCCCTCTCATCGGCTCTGTCTGGGTGCCTACGCTGGCCACCGCCGGGGCAGCCAGAGCAGAGCTCCCAGACCGAATCCTGGTCAGACGGCGAGTGCTCACCATCCTGTGCAAACTGCCCCAACTCACCCTCATCACCATACTCCTGCTCGCTCACGCTCCCTGGGGCAGCGTTTTAACCAGCAAATGCTGCTGCTCCTGGCCCGCCCCGTGTGAGTCAGCTGCTCGCTCTCGTCAGCTGAGCTGCCGGCTCCTGGGCAGGTCCTGTCGAGGACTTGGGGCTCCCTCGGTGGCTCTTGCCGCTCTGAGCTGAGGCTCCTCCCCGCTCAGATGTTGAAGGCGTCCTCTCTCGAGCTGTTCACCTCAGCAAAAAAAAAGTTTTGGCTTTAGTTTGTTTTTTTTTTTTTGTTTGGTTTGTTTGTTTTTGTTTGTTTTTTTTTTTAATCTCATCCTTTTATCTTTTTGGGGGGTGGTCCTGTCATAACTTTTTTCATTTCCTTTTGTTACTTTTTACCTTATATAAGAAAATGCTACTTACAAAAGCTGGTATCAGTTAAAATGGGCAATAGAAAGAGGGAGCAGCATTCAAGTATCGTTTCTATGGAAGATATAATGCATACCCCTATTTGTACAAATTTTCCTCCGGCCTCTGACCTCTCTGATCTCTCTCTTACATACTTAACTAGAAATCTCTGATAAATCCTTTAAAGCATTCTGAAACTTCTAAATATATACGTAACTTTCTGATCAAAACATCATCTTCTGACTTATCAAGTGTCGTTCAGTTTTATGTTGAGTCAGAAAAGATGAAAAGGATTTCTTTAAACAAATTTGGAAGGTAAATTCTTAAAAATCTAAATATGGATGAAAATTGTTGCTTGTATGGTGACTCTGAAGCTGTTGTCCTAAAAGAAATGCCAACTATATAATTGTTTTTCCTTCCAGCTGGCAGGGGAGCCACAGGGATATTGCCAGAACTAATTGCTGATTATTATACACAAAGATACATTTTATATAAAAAGAACCAACAAAAGCTACTGAATCTTTTGTTCTCTAGAAAATGATTGTCATCATTAGGGAGTATATGTGTTTATTTCTATGTGATAATATAATTCAACTACTATGGAATGTAATTGTTTTGAAAAAAGGAGAAAAATAATCTCAAATCAGCTTTGTGGGTGGGTGGGGAAATATAAATCCTGAATCGAACTTAACTGTTATTACAGATGAAAGATTTGGGACTCATTTGTGTGTGATTTGTTTTCTTCTGTTAGTTATCTTATCCCTTCATTATTCATTTCAGCACAGGTGTTATGACTTAATTTCCATGTTGCCCATCCCCTCTGTATTGCCATTAAATAGTTACCAAATACCAATATAACTAGCAAGTTTCAGGTATAAAAATAGTTTAGAATCAATATTCAGCCACTTTTTCTGGTTTAATTTTTTGTCTTTTTGATAGTCTACCCCGAAGCAGCGTTTTTTGAAAGCGTTTTACGTACATTTCTCTTGCCCACAGATTTAAGGGGTATTAAAGCCCTTCTTTTTTTTTCTTCTCCACTTTATTTTTTCTTTTCTATGAATGTACAGAAGTCCCCTTCTTACCATTTCTCTAGAATTTTGAATTGTACAGTAAAGATTAATGCCCTAGAAAAATAATTTAAGTCCTGAATTTTGTAATCTTTCCTATCTTATTTTTAAGAGGTAACATTTGGGCTTGCTGGGATACTTCAGGTTTAATAGAAATCAAGATTTATGTGGGTGAGATCTTTAAGATTTACTTACGGAAGATCAAGAAACTTTTGGATGTTGAACACTGCAGAGGGGCCAAGTATTGTGGAAAAGTTAGTATCTAATGTCTTAAGACCTAAATTAAATCAGTGCTGAAGACTGAAATAGTCTTCCATATACCTTGCTTTTTTCTGTTGAGAAGCCTCTGCCATTCATTTTAGATACTTCTGAACAGATAAGGACTCAAGCACATTCAGAGAATAATTTCTATGATTTTAATATAATTCATTGTGACTTTTATTGTCCTAAGTTGTTAGAATCTACCCCAATAAAAGTAAAAGCGTGCCTTCCAGGAGCATACATGCAGACAGGTAAAAGTTTTTTTTTGCATGGCACAGTTCCTGTAACAACTTCCTGGAGCTATACAGTTCATCTGCATAAGTACTATACACACACTGAAGGGAACTGGAACAATTTGGCACTTTATTCCACAGTGGGAATAAAATATTTTTCCTGATCACAGCTTTTCCCAAGAACTAAGCAAATTAGAGAAATAAAGGCCATTAAGTAGAATTAGATTTTATGCTATTTAACAGGTGGTTTTGGTCTATTTTACCCAAAGGGTAGATCACAATGCAGTCCAAAAAGTTAATTGTTTGACAATTGTACAGTTTGCACATTTATTTCCAACAGTTTAGCCTATAGTATATTTCTGTTAAACTTCTGTCATCTATCTTTGGACCTGTTATTTCTTTAATGCATCCAAGAATTATGAAGAACAATAGTTCAACTTTATTTTGAGAGCATTTGCCTCTGATATTGTCTGAAACACTGGATAAACCCTCTGAGAAACAGAACTAGAGTCAGGAGCTATTGTAACAAATTTATATTCCTTAGGGTATCACTGAAAGAAGAACAGTATTCCCTGTTCATTTTCAATACAAATTTTCCTGAAAGATTGAGAATCACAAACAGAATAGTTTCATGTTGCAAAAAAACAACCCCTGAAGACTGCTCAAGGGAAACAGAAGATGCTCCTGTTAGTGTGGAGGTATAAATTTACTCCCCCAAATATGCAGATATTTTTTCACAGTGCAATTTTCTGATGTGAAAAATACCACCAAAAAAAAAGGCAAATAAAACCCAAATACAAAAATCCCCCACTCTAAACGAAACACACACACAAAAAAACACCTCACTGAACACAATGCAAGAGTGCAATACAGCAGTATGTATTTAAGGACCTAACTTTCTGTCTCCTATATATGCAATATAAATATACTATTTTTCTGGGGAAAACAAACAAACAAAAATCCCCCCCCAAAACCCACAAACATGATAAAAACTAAAGTCAGTGCAGCAATACAGATAGATATTCTTTCTTAACCAGTCATGGGCCCACACACAATACTAAAAATACTGTTTTTTTCTGTCTGAAATGGGGTTACTGGAGGCTTCTCTGTATCATATCCCATTTAAGCAGTTGGTCAGTTAAGTATTACATAAATATCCATACAAGAAGTTTGCTGGATTTCTGTTTGCTACATAATAGTAGTAAGCAAATCAGTCCAGAAATGGAAAAACTCATAACCTGGTACCCCAAGATCTAAACATTTATGCTATTCTTTTCTATTCAACCCTGAGAATGACCTCTTATCTCCTGGCATAAGCTCTAAAGGGATTTCTTCTCCTCTCCTGGCCCATCCTTTTATATTTAAATAAAAGCATTGAGTCAGAATTGCTTACTTGCCTTAGTCAATGTCTCTCCAAGGTAAAGTTTCAAAAAATTTTTGAGGGAAGACACTAACATTTAAAAGGACTGTTCTGTATCTGGGAGCACTCCTAGTATTAGACACTTTCTGAGTAATTTTGTAAACCTCCAGATGCTGAACATTTATACCTTGGAGAATATAAAATCAAAATTTTACAAAAAGTAGGTAGTGACATTCCTAATTCTCACAAATATATTGCAAGAGTAATGTGAAAATAACATTTAGTCTGTGGTAAAAGTTTGCGCTACTCATTCAAATAGCATACCTTTTTTATAGGGGGAGTTTTTAAGAACACATAGTATAATCTAATTCCTTTAATTGTTTCTATGTGTTGCATACAGGTTTGCACACTAAATATGCCTTGCACTATTCACACAAAAAAGTAAAGTAAATGTGTGAACTATTGACATTTAATTTCCTTTAAAATCTTTAATAAACCCCCTTTCTATTTAGAACAATTTTTCAGATTTTTTTGCAGGACTGCTCTGTTTCTGTTTTAGGAAAATAGATTTTATGAGCTAATTGAGAGTCCAATTTTAGCAAGTTACTTTGCAAACTATCTCATGATGATTTCTCAAATATTATATCAAGGTACTATTACTGTTGTGGGGAATAGTGTTCCACTCTTTACTTTTAATTAATAAATAGAACTTTGCAGTTTTGCAGCTACTTTCAACCCTAATAGAGTTACTCCAGCTGGACAGTGCAGCCTTCACTTCTGATATTTACTTTTGATCATGTCTAATGCAGTATGTTATGCAAAGTGGGTCAAAGGCATAATATTGTGTGAAATAGATTTATGCTAATAATGAATTTATGGGCATGAACTCTTATTCTAATTTATAATACAATTTCTCAGGTCACCTGAGAGCTGCAATATATACTCAAAATTTCACACATTCTACACAATGCTGACTTTGAAAAGATTTAAAAATCAAACCACCACAGTGCCTCCTGCTTCATTGATGTAGTGCCAGCATAAGCACTCTTTTGATGGATCATTCAAAACCTCCCTGGGCAACCCATTCCAGTGCCTCACAAACTTAACAGGGAAGAATTTCCTCCTTATATCCAAGCTAAACTTCCCCTGTTTAAGTTTTTACCTGTTACCCCTTGTCCTATCACTACAGTCCCTAATGAACAGTCCCTCCCCAGCATCCCTATAGGCCCCCTTCAGATACTGGAAGGCTGCTATGAGGTCTCCATGCAGCCTTCTCTTCTCCAGGTTGAACAGCCCCAACTTTCTCAGCCTGTCTTCATGCAGGAGGTGCTCCAGTCCCCTGATCATACTTGTGGCCCTTCTTTGGACTTGTTCCAACAGTTCTATGTCCTTTTTCTGTTGAGGACACCAGAACTGCACACAATACTGCAAGTGAGGTCTCACAAGAGCAGAGTAGAGGGGCAGGATCACCTCCTTCAACCTGCTGGTCACATTCCTTTTGATGCAGCCCAGGATACAGATGGCTTTCTGGGCTGCGAGCGCACACTGCCTGCTCATGTTCATTTTCTCATCAACCAGCACTCCCAAGTCCTTCTCCTCAGGGCTGCTCTGAATCTCTTCTCTGCCCAACCTGTAGCTGTGCCTGGGATAGCAAGTTGAAAATTTGTGTCATCCATTACTGAAAATCCAAATCAAGTGAACACAAGTAAAGCAGATGGGAGCTGTTCATAGCCCTTTTTCTTGCCTCTACTTTCTCACTATCAGTAATATTAGAACAAAATATTTTGTATCATTTTTTCCAAATGTAGGTTTGCAAATTTCCTTTGTCAGTGGAGATGACAAGTGACTAACAAATCGCCACAGTTTATTTTTGGATGAAAAGATGTGAGATAATTTTGTTTTGACATTTGCTGAAAGCAGTTGTAATCTGCTTCAAAAGCTCTTTTTTTAATGGAAATTTTTATTTATCTTAAATGTAAAATATTACAGTTTGGGAAGAAAAGTTACAGATTTTGCACTGAAACTATCATAATTGTCATTATCATCATCACCATATTTAGAAAAAAATAATGATTTGGTTTCACCAACACAATTTCTTCTCAGCATTTCATTTACCTGCTCAGTCAATACAAGAAGAATGGAAAAATGCCTATTTATCCAGTTTTATTTATACTTTACCTGTGTCTGTTTTCTTAGACAAAGCTTTTATTTCTTCATTTCTGCTCCTTGCTACCAGTTCCACTTTATTAATGTACTGAAACTTTAAAGGAACTCTCTCTTTCCTCATGTGAGGTAAAAATGATGCAACAATCACATTTCATTTTTCTAAAACTGAAGTTGGAGACCTTGAGATAGGATAGTAGTCATAGATGATTCAGTGAGAACCAGACATGATAAGTTTGGAGAAGCTCTGAAAGAAGCCCTGTTAAACATTATTATCAGCAACAGAAGCTCATGTTAACAGTGCTTAAGATTTCAACGCTGAATGAAGCAGGGCTGTCAGACCCATTTTGGAGGACAGAAATGTTTTGACTACGAGTTCTCTTCTTTTGCTACATCCCCAAGTAGCACAGAAGTCACTTTGAGGTTTCCAAACTAATCTGTCTAGAGACTCTGTAACATGTTCTCTGGTAGCTTGCTGTAGCACTGAGATTTTTGCCTTATTCTAACATTCCAGTAATTCAGAGTAATGTTAATGACAGAGTTTTAGAAATAGGTGTTTCTAATGTCACAAAAACTGTAGCTGGCTAGTTGAGTAATAGGGGTATGAATGTAAAATGCCCAACAGAAAGGACGGGCACAAAAAAAAAAAAAGGAAAAAAAAATGCCCATTTACTTGTATAAAAGACTTTTCAACAAACTTGTTTCTGCTGTCTTCTAAGCCCCTATAATTCCTGAAAACAAATTGGATATCCCCCCAGGGGGCTCTGGTTGAACAGAATAATTGTCTGCCTAATTTTTATGTGAGCTAGGTATCTACATCTCTCATATATTTTTCCTTCTCTCATACAATTTCTGCTTAAATAGGTAATCTGAAGTTCTGTCATTAAACTTTTGGAATTCAATCCTTATTTCAAGTTAGGATAGCAAGAAACTCACACTGCCATTTCTTAGTTCCTAGATACACATTATAAGCAACACCCCTTCCTCTTCCTTTTGTACTAGAAATTTTAGATCCTCCTAAGGCAACTAGTTCTTCAGTAATTCCTTGGGGTTAGTGATAATCATGGCATTGTAGCATGATGTATTGCTATTTTATACAGCATTCCTCTGCGCCAGTTCCCATCACCCAGTAATAACCATTTTGGATGTGATCTTCTTCATACAAAAAGTACAGTGTGGGGATGGAGAACTACCTGCAGCTTAATCTTCCACTAAAGAAACAGATAGTCTTGATGACATGTGTTTCTGTAACATTCAGTCTTTAAAAGGTTTATAAAGACGGCATAGGACACCTTTCTTACACTTTTTTAGAGGCATTCTCTCACAGAATGGAGAGGTGTAGTCAGGCTGGCATCCATTCAGCTATTAATGAGATGCAGTTTACCTACAGAGAGCAATTTTTACAAGATGTAGGTGTAGCAGAGGATGCTGAGTTACATGAAAGACTTCCCCAAAGATTCATGGACTAACAGTGTCAATAAAAAATTGGCAAGGATTTCCAACCAAATGGAATAACATTGCTGCTGCTCCTTCTCTATCCACACTTCTCTGTGGTCTAGAGATGCTATATGTGGGGCATCAGGTAGACACTATAAAGAACTGAATGCCATGTCAATAATATGTGGGCCCTGGCACATTATAGAGTTTCTAAAATGCTTGCTTTCCAAATTGTGAGGAAAAAAGGGCTCTGTGATACTGACATTACCTGACTCCTGTTCCAGATCGCTCATGCTCACTATGCTCTGATAGCTGCTCTAAGGCCTGGAGGCTTCTAGAAATTTGTGCGCTTCCTGAAGTTTGGCTGTCAGGACAATGACAGGTACACTGTAAGAGAACAGAGTAGGTAAAAACCGAAGATAACTTTCCCCATCTTCATTTTGACATGAAACAGGAACTGAAAGTCTGATTAATATCTAAATCATATATGCCAGAATGACATTCACATTAGTCTACAAGATTAGAATAAACTAAAGTCAAATACTGTCATATAGCTCTATAGACTTATTTCTATGTTGATGTTCAGGTGAGAAATTTATTCTCCATAAAACAAGACTAAAAATAAAGCAGCACAGACGTTTTGCAGAATTATATGATATGTTCACTGTCAATGGCCAGAAAAGCATGACAGCATGACCAAACTTCTCTCTTGTAGTCCGATGGATTAGTTAAAGAAAGAGAAGACTCCTGTTGCTACTATCTGATATGATGACTGTGTGGCGCAGCTCTCTGTGTTTCCTCATCCATTTGTCCAGTCAGAGCTGTGCTGCCCTATCAGTCTGTATCTGGACCAGCTGGTATGGCTGCTGTGAGGTGATTGCAGAGGGAGCACCAGGATGGCAAAGATAAATGTACTTGTACAGTGAAGCCTGCAAAGTGGCATGCCCTTCTGAGTACATTGTATAGGAAACTCAATAGGGGATAATTAAACATCAAATCTGTGTTTCTTTGTGGTGTGAAAATAGTGTTTTGAGAAGGGGTAAGAGAGGACGGTGGCCACACACAGAGCAGAATGTCTTTCTCCTATTAAAGCCAGAGGGAAAAGGATTCCATAGAAAGAGCAAGACACAAAGAAGGTTGAATTTTTAAGGAACAGGCAGGAGTGCCCAGCCAGAGCCAGGCTGCTGTCTGTCCTTATGGCAATGAAGGGAGAGCCCCCTGCTCCAGAGAGGAAAGACAGAGAGTGGGAGGGCAGGAAAGAAAACTATTGCAGAAGGAAAGGAGGGGGTTAGGGGTTTGAAAATGGAAAGAGAACAAAGTTGAGTGTAAAGGTCAGGCATAAACAGCAGCATCAATGGCCACGATGTCTGAAATGCCCTTACAGACCTGTGCACAGCCAAGCCCTTTGCTGGGGGTCCGATTTCCTGGGGTCATTTCCACAGTCACCATCTGGCTGGAAGAATGCCACCCCAATGTCCTGTTCTTCTGCACCCACTGCAGCTGAAGGGCTAACACCTACCTTTGTGCACTGCCTGAGTTTGCATAATAGAATCATAGAATAAATAGGGTTGGAAAGGACCTTAAGATCATCCACTGGAGTTCTAACCCCCCACCATGGGCACCTCACACTAGGCCATGTCACCCAAGGTTCCATCCAACTAGGCCTTGAATACTGACAGAGATGGAGCATTTATCACTTCTTTGGGCAACCTGTTCCAGTGCCTCACCACCCTCACAGTAAAGAACTTCCTCCTTATGTCTAATCTAAATTTCCCCTGTTTAAGTTTTAACCTGTTTGCCCCTGTCCTGTCGCTACAGTCCCTGATGAAGAGTCCCTCCCCAGCATCCCTATAGGCCCCCTTCAGATACTGGAAGGCTGCTATGAGGTCTCCATGCAGCCTTCTCTTCTCTAGACTGAGCAGTCGCAACTTTCTCTGCCTGTCTTCATGCAGGAAGTGCTCTAGCCCTTTTATCACCCTTATGGGCCTCTTCTGGACTTGTTCCAACAGCTGCATGTCCTTCTTATGTTGAGGACACCAGAACTGCACGCAATACTCCAAGTGGGGTCTCACAAGAGCAAAATAGAGGGACAGGATCATCCACTTTGACCTGCTGGTCATGCTTCTTCTGATGCAGCCCAGGATACGGTTGGCTTTCTGGGCTGCAAGCACACATTGAAGCCGGCTCATGTTCAGTTTCTCATCTATCAACACTCCCAAGTCCTTCTCCACAGGGCTGCCCTGAGTCACTTCTCTGCCAAACCTGTAGGTGTGCCAACCCATGTATAGGACCTTGAACTTCACTTTGTTCAACTTCATGAGGTTGGCATTGGCACGCCTCTCAAGCATGTCTAAGTCCCTCTGGATGGCATCCCTTCCCTCCAGCATATCAGTCAAACCACACAGCTTAGTGTCATTGGCAAACTTGCTGAGGACGTGCTCAATCCCACTGTCCATGTCACCGACAAAGATATTGATCAAGATTGGTCCTAATACTGACCCCGGAGAGATACCACTCATTACTCACCTACAGTTGGACATTGAGCTGTTGAGCACAACTGTCTGTATGCAGCCATTCAGCCAATTCTTTATCCACTGGGTAGTTCATCCATTAAATTCATGTCTCTCCAATTTAGAGACCAGGATGTCATGCAGGACAGTACTTGTGAGAAGAACTCTCTTCAGTGCCAAGTACCCCTACGTCTGCTATCTTTTTAATAAATTGAACTGATCTCAAATGGTTTAGCACTAAATTTCATTTTCTACTTCCTACTACTTTCTACATCACATTATGTGATGACAGCTGCTTCTTTAACATGGGAATCTCATTTTCTTCCCTGAGAAGCAAGGTTTCTAGTTAGATTACTACTTCCAAGATGCACTCTGAAAATTCTGGCTACTGGGATATGCAGATATTTTTATCAGAAGTAATGCCTTGATACTTAATGGGTCCAGTGCAGGGAATCATTTTCACTAGTAGCAAGGCAACTCCATAGGACAGAGTGGAAGAGCAGCATAAACCACCCAACTGCTTGGCCAGGGATGCAACTTAAAGCTTCGCTAAACAGATCCAAAATGAAATCTCTGATCCCAGCTCACCAGAAGGAAACATCACAAGCCAGGGCTGAGCAACACAAAACTAGGACTTCTCTTTGAGTCTTTATAACAAAAAATGGAAGAAAGCTTTCCCAAGGATGATTCTATTTTCTTTCTGTCCCTCCCTCTCCCCCCATCCCCTTCTTTCTTGAATAAAAAGTTCCTGCTAATACAACTGTTCATGAATTGATGCAGTTGTGAGAGGATGGTAGCCTCTGCTTTTCCAGCACTTTTGAACAGGCTGGCCAATTTTTACCAAATATGACAGAATGATGGAGTTTTCAGATGTTACACACTTAAAAGTTCTGTGAAAATAGTTAGCTAGGGGCAGGAAAGAGGCTGTAGCAATACCTAAACTGAAGGAAAGACAGGACTATGAACTGAATTCTTACTGAAAACACACATTCTTGTGTTGAAGGGTTACAAATGCTTCAATTCTTGGAAAAGCTTCAATCAAGGTTTGAACTTTATTTGATACCATCTCACTTTTTCTCTCATTCTCTCCTCATATGAGTTCTCTAGTGTTTAATAAAGACAGGAAACATGCTGCAGGCTTAGTTTACTTCATTTAAAAAGCCATTTGATGAAACACAAATCATTTGGAAACACAACTCTGTTAGTTCCAGTGTTTGTGGAAATATTTATTATTTAAAGCAAATGATAGTTGCATTACAGTGTCACAAAAAAGTTCCCAGTCCTCTCTATTATCTTTTTATTCCTCTTCATTTCATTATTTACTCTCTCTTGTCTGAAATGTTCTTATATGTCAGATTTTTCCCTTAATTGTAATTTCAAATCACTCCTTTCTCTAGAAGACAGTGTGAATATCCTTTTCTTCTTCCAAAATATTCAAGTTCAAAATGTAATATCAGTGTAAAAAAATGGTAGAATTCTGAAGACAGTGTCTATAATCTTATTTTACCAAAAGAAATGTGAAATTCTTTTAATTTAAAATAAAATATCATCCCTTCTCCCAGAACTTCTACAGGTCTCTTCATCCTCTGCAATACCAGCTTAGCCTCCTGGTCTGTCAGCAACACACTTTTTTTCTTTTTTTTTTTTTTCTTTTCATACTGGTAGAAAGCCTTTTGGGAATTCATAGAATACAAAGTGTCCTCTTTGTATCACATTATGCTTTCCTAACTTTACTTTCAAAACCAAATTAATATTGATTTGATATAGCTTTTAGTTTCATCAATAAATATGCCTCCTTCTGCCCTCTGCTGTTTTTTACTTTCTTGAATTCTATAATCCAAATAAAGATGATACAGTATTTGGACCACATGGAATCAAGTAAAAATTTGTGAAGGGAATTTGAAGGCTTACAACTGGGATGTCAGATGTTGAGGACTGAATCAGTTTAAATCTGTATTGATGAAGACTGACTTTCACCTTCAGAAGAGATAATGCTGCTCATGATGCAGTACCCCTGATGAATTATAATCTATTATACTGTTAATTGGTTAGCAAGAAATTAAACATGAATCATTCAACAGAATACAGTGATATAAAATCAATTAAGTCATTGCACTAGCAAAAAAAAATTAAGTGCTCTAGATTATTGGCCATTATGCAAAAGAACATCAATTTTAATAAAGCATTTGTTGTTTGATGCTCAATACAGTTATTCAAACAGATTTTAAAAGCTTTGATTGCATTAAGGCCTTTGATTTTGAATCAGAGAAGCACTTCAAATATAAGCTACTAGACGCAAATAACCAAGTAACCACTGATTGTCATAGTTATATGAGTTTAGGACCAAATCTGGAATTAACAGATGTGCAACCATGTTGATTTTCATCAGATCAATTAGGTGCAAAAGGTGCAAGAAAAAGTAAAATATGGCTTTTTAATACATAAATTTTCATTCTCCTCTTACTTACCCTCAAGGAGACAATCCAAAAAGTCTAATTTCCAGACTCAGTTTAGCAGCAGTCAAAATTTGGCAGTTGTGTAAGAACTGAGAAATATATATGCTCTCTCTAATTGCAGTATTTTGGCTGTTTCTCACTCTGATGACAACTGTGTCCTGACAAAGGTCCCCATTTTCTCCATCCCCAGTAGATAGCCTGTTAATTTTCACTCACCCTTCCAAACATTACTTTAGATAGTTTTTCATGTTTTCAGCAAGATTTTGAATATGAGAAACCTGGAGATCCTCCTTCTAGAAGCAGACTTTTGGAAAGATGGAAAGACCCATATTCTTTACTTAGCCACTAGAAAATCACTAATGAGCAGCAAATTCTAAACACCCCATATCTCTTGCAGGAAGACCATAATGGACTGCTTAAGGAGTTAAGAAGTAATCCAAGTGTTTGGGTTTATTTAATGAATTCTTAATTTCACTTTCTAGCAACACCACAGGTGACACTGGGTTGTATTTGCCATATGAATCACCCAGAAGTGTCTCCCATAAAAATACACCACCAATTAAGTAGATATCTTTGACACCTTTAATTATCTTTGCAAAATCTATTTGCATTTGGCATATAATTTTACATGTATACCCCCAACACATATTCAAGTCTATATATAAAAGATTTCCTATGTAAAACTGTATACCTAAGGTAAATTTTTAACAATTTATTTGCATGTGATATTTCTACCAGTGCCAACAAATTAAAATCCACAATTGATGATGTCAAGCATGTTTTTGATTTCAATTTTGTATCAATATTGCTTAAAACAAATTGCTATTGTTTCTTTAAAAACAAATATTCTGAAAACAACCTTTCATTAGATTTAATGATGATTCCATCTGCCAAATTAGTATACAAAACCAAATTAAGTCTGTAATTAACTTATTAATTCAACACAGCACTAATTCTCAGACTTTTATCATTACTTTCTGTAAGTGGAAGTTTTAAATGCACAGCCTGTCTTTAGTACTTGGGAATAGCTCCTGGAAACACGACAGCTGTTTCCTTCTCTCTGCTCCCCCAGTGCTATCGAGACTCAAACCATGAATGTACTCAGGATCACTAAGGTAATTACATGTTTTAGTAGCTTCATTAAGAGCTCTGCAAATATATTTCACTATAAAATTATTTGTGTTCTCTTCAAGATGTCTAAAAGATGATGAATCTTCCGTAAGAGAAGGCTAAGGTGCTATGTTTCTTTACTTTAGACAACAACCTCTTACAAATCAGTAGCAAATGATGCACAAAAATCCCTTGGTATCTTAAAGACGGAAAATTACATAGGTAAACAGATAAATCTTTAGTACATTTGTCTTTATGGGAGCAGCTCCTGCTGTTGGTCTCTAACCTGGAGGTCATTTTTCTCTTCTAAATTGCCAGTAGTGTCCCACAGCACAGTGATAAATAGAAACCACCGAAAGAAATAACGTTCATTCTAGCACACAAGAACTTTCCAGACAGACATTGGCCTCTGAGAACAAACACTTAGGTAAAATAGATTAGTTGCAATTGCAGAATATATCACTCTGGGTGCCTGTGAACAGGCATTATCTAGCTGTGCAAATAAGTGCCTTCATGCCAATCATTAAGTAATAAATACTTTTAAGAGATAGTCTAAAACTTTAAGGAAAATGGAGGAAAAGGTCTCTCTACATCAGCTATGTTTTATATGAAGCCAGTGATACATTCCCAAATGCTACTTAAAAAAAGTCACTAATAGTGCAGGTGCTTGCATATTGGTTTGTGATAGGAATTTTTCTTTACCTGACAATTAATAAAGCAGAAAAGAAACAAGTCCTACAGAAATGCAATTAAAAGTACTAGCTTTATAATAGAACAGAAAACTCCATAGCAATTTTCTTCTTCATGATTTCACGCAAAACACATATGCTAAGGCAGAAATGTATTTATTTATGGTTACACTGGAGTAACATTTTGCTAGGCTGCTTTTTTGTTTGCTCTTCAGCTGTTTCAAAAGTCTGACTAAAATATAAACTGCCTTGGAAAATACAATTATTCTGCTTTGACTGCTAGTTGCATGACATGGATTGCTTTCAAGAATTGGTGTCAGTAATAAGTAGGGTTTTTTTTTAATGCATCCAGAACCACAGGAAGGTATTCTGACACTACAAGCCATTCTCCCTACTGCCCTTATCCTGTCCACAAGAGTGTAGGAATTTAAGTGCCTGGGGTGGGGGTAAGCTCTCTGATGCAGTTAAAGCAACCCTACCCTAACTATTAATCCTGTCCAAAATTTTTCTTGCTTCTGATCTTTAGGCACTAGTAGCAGTTAGGCAGACAGTCTTACTTGGTCCTGTGTGTCTTACAAGAGAAGTTTGGAGCTGAGGCATGGGGACAGAGAGCACAGCAGTGAGGCCAGGGAATGACAGAGAAGGGAGGTGGAAAAAGACAACAGAGTGGCTACCACCAGGAAAAGAAGTGGACACTGGATATAGCAAGAAGCAAACAGCTTTCTAGGCAGTCCTTGGATGGGCACAAAAGTAGCTGAGAAAACTGTGCATTTACATGCCATCTATCCCCTTTCCTCTCAGAAGCTGCATTTTTGCATAATTTTCCTTCATCCTTAGACTCTATTAACAATTTTTTTTTTCTCTTGGATGTAGGATTCAGTGCAAAACCAGTTCTTCTATTGACATTTAGATTGAATTAATGAGATGGATTTTATCTAGGGTTACATGCTAGAATGTTAATTGGAAGCTACCTCTATTCTTTCTTTGTGGATGCAATATTGTTCAGTAGGGGGTGTTGGAAATAGAAATACTCTTTTTTATTTGTTTGTACAGATACCTTAAGATTTTTATATAATTATATTAATAACTGTTATATATGCATGCAAGACATTTTAATTTATTGTAATTTAAAATATACCTTTAAGGTAAGTATTTTATTATACTAATTCAATATGAACCCAGGACATCCATAGTTTGACAGTCATTTCAAGGCAGTATGACCAAGTATTGATTGCCACACTAGGAAGTGGTCTTGTTTCCCTCCCACATTGGCTGTAGATCTCAAAGCAAAAGGCATGGTGAACTAGCTCAAAACTAACCCACAAGCACTCCCTCAGAAAGCAGATTAAAGGCATGGAAAAGGCTTGGGAAGGGCAGGAACAATCTACCATCAATAGGAAGGGAGGATACACCCTCTTCTCTCTCCAATTTATGTTTTTGCCAATTTCAATTAGATGAAATGCACTCTTAGATGTGCATGTTAGATCCAGGTCCAAAATCTAGAACAAAGGAAATGTCTGTTTAAGTTCTGCGGGCTTCTGAGGCAGCATGCAACCTTCTCTAACCCGGTTTCCTGGATGATTCTTCAACAGACAAACTAAACATAACTGTGCTGACTGGGACTTTTTCATTTTACAGGATGCTGAAGGTTTCTTAAACTTCTAGTTGGTCTGTCTTCATCTCCTTTGATCAACTTTCCTTCTTTTTTGTTTTACTTTTTTTTTGTCCTTCCTTTCATTTTCATTTTCTTATAATCTTTCCCATCCATCTGCCCTGGAGTAGAGAATCAAAGCCTTTTCTCCTATTCACTTGTCTCTAGGAATATCAATCATCTCAAAGACTACAGTAAAAGTTTTATAATTCTCTCAAACTATATACATCTGTTAATCATACTTTCAAAATACTGCACATGTCATTTCTTTAGCAGAATGTATAATACTGATTCATATTAAGTTACTCCATGTGTAATTGCAATTCATTTAGAAATAGCTGAACTCACAATAAACTCGTTAGTTTGGATACTGGGCCTTCACAACTTCCAAAGTCATTGTGAAACTATGGAAATAGTGAGGATATTGCTTCTCGCTCAAGCCTAAGCTGCCATATTGATACTGCTACATGTGCTACCAGGCCCCACTGTAATATATAAATAGGCTAGCTAACAACATGAATTGAAGCATTGTTATAACTTGTACTCAGTCTTTTAACTACAGTATAAATTGACCACTAATAACTTAAGTAGGGTGTGTCTTTTGAATTTGCCATGACTTCAATTTGAAATCAGGAACTTCATGGATAGTTAACAACTGCATCAACTACACCTAAAATTATCTCTGATTTATAGGATCTATAAAGTATTGTTGTCCTGGTTTCAGCTGACAGTTATTTTGTTGCTAGTAGCTGAGGCAGAGCTGTGTTTTGGCTTCAGTCTAAGAACAATGCTGATAGTACACTGACGTTTAGTTGTTGCTAAGTAGCACTTACCCTGATGAAGGACTTTTCAGTCTTTCATGCTCTGCCATTGAGGATGGACATGGGTAGCTGAGAGGGAACAGTGACAGAACACCTGACCCAAATTAGCCAGAGGGTTATTCTATACCACAGCACGTCATGCCCAGTATAGAAACTGGGGGGAGTTACCCTGAAGGGAC
This sequence comes from Pezoporus wallicus, assembly GCF_028554395.1. Taxonomy (NCBI): domain Eukaryota; kingdom Metazoa; phylum Chordata; class Aves; order Psittaciformes; family Psittacidae; genus Pezoporus; species Pezoporus wallicus. The sequence goes on from NW_026640488.1 coordinate 10,788,912, forward strand.
CGATCGCTGCTTGGGTCAGGCTGGGTATTGGTCAGCAGGTGGTGAGGGATTATACTGTATATCACTTGTGTTTTCTGAGCTTTCATTTCTTCTCGGTTTTTCCTATTATTATTATTGTTATTATTGGTATTCTTTCTAGTATCAATATATTTTACTTTATTTTATTTATAAAACTGTTCTTATTTCAACCTGTGGTGTTTACATTCTTCCGATTCTCCTCCCCATCCTACCCTGGGGAGTGCAGGTGAAATGGGTGAGTGAGTGGCTGTGTGGGGCCGAGTTACCAGCTGGGTCTAAACCATGACAACCGTCAAAAATGTGTAGGGAGTACTTATATACATTTGTATTGTTGGCATTCACAGATTGCTTGGAGCATGGGGTTCTATGTTATTTTCACTTTATTTTTTATTTTTCAGATCCTTGGAATTGCATTAGTATTTGACATGAAGAAAAGAGAAATTTGACATGAAGAAAAGAGAAATGTCAAAACTACATGACTAAGTTTTTACATGCTCACGTTCTGTGACTGCTTGGACCAAGAAACTGTACATTTATCATTTGGTAAAACAAAAATTCCTATGGGATTTTGAGTGTCCATATAATTTTTTTAAGTCAACAGAGAATATACCCAAAGAAGTACCTGCCCAGTAAAAGCTTCATCCCTGTAGAACCAGGTACTGGTCTAATAGTAATATTTTCCAGTCATTAATACCATTTTGTGGACAACTCATATAGGCTAAGGATACAGGGTAGTAATTCTAACTTATATTTTATTAACCAGAAGTGCATGTTATGTACACAATGCTATCTTATCTGTTTACTCTTTCAAATGCCATTTCAAAATCTGACATTCATGAATATATCCTGGAAAATGGGCATACCAATCTAAATGATTTTCTGTTTCAAAAATGTAGCTATTACCAATCTTTTACCAGAATGGTGACTATGTCAACATGGACAGTAAGAGTTAGAAGTTTGGAAAACTATGCAGGCAGAGAAAGTGCCAAAAAGAATAGAATTAGGGAAATGGTAAACAGACAAAACTGTTATGAAAATTAAATAATTTGCTAGTAGTAAGCAATCTGAAAGGAGAACAAAACTGTTAATGAGTAGGCAAATTTATGTTGATCAAATCTATGGATGATTTATTAGTTTTGAATATATTGAAACTCTGATACTTTTTTTTCTAAACAAAAATCTTTTCAGATACTCTGACAATGCAAGAAAACAAAGTATCTAATCAGTTGATTTAAAATGCAGTATTTAAGTAAGGAATTAATGTATCCTGATATCACAAAATACAGTGTTTAGCATTAAAAGGCAATATGAAAATGAACTTATATTTAACATGTCTTGGGAATGTGGCTCCTGGTGATTAAGTAGAGTTCTTGGATATGTTGACTATATGAAACATAAAGACTGTTCAAGAGCTAAGAAAAAAAAAACAAAAACAAACCTACTGCCTTTCGATTCACATAACTTTGAAAGAGAAATCTAATGGACAAAGATAAATGGTTGCAAAACAAAATGACAGTGATGTCTGCATATTAGAGAGATCTTTTTGTGAATTGAAGAGAATTACAAAGTACTCTGCAAATGCAAGAAACTAGAATATAAGGACAAATAAGGAATTCTCTGCCTCAATAAGTTTTATTGGGAATAAATCAAACCTAAATCAGATCCAGCAAAGTGTAAACACTAAATATTATCTGGTCTTTGTGGGGTACTGTCACCAGCTTCTTGAGCAAAGCAAGTGAACAAAAATTGGTCCAGCAAGCATAGACCCAGAGAAACTGTCAGACACTAAACCCAAGAGAGTACAAACTGACTAGATTATGCATGAAATCCATTCTTCAGGATAACTCATCAACCTAAGCATTTTTTTTCCACTTATAAGCACCATTACACACAGAAAAGGAGATAATTCAGTAGTTTCAAAAGCAGGTTTATTAAAGGTGTGTGTCACGGTTTAAACCCTAGCCAGACAGCTTGTTCACTCACTCCCAGTGAGTGGTGCAGGGCTGAGAGCAATCGAGGCCGCTACCTCCCCCGGGGCTCTCCCCTTCCCTGCTCCCGGAGGAATGGGGAGGAGGATCGAAAGAGTGCAACTCCCATGGGTTGAGACAAGAACAGTCCAGCAACCAATGTACAACACAAATCACCACCGCTACCACCAACGACAACAATGATAAGAGAAAATAATAAGGGAAGAGAATACAATGACACCGGCCAAGAAGCGAGTTCCACCCAGAAGCCCGTGTCCTTCCGGGTAACTCCCAGTTACCCCCCACCCCGGGCATGACGTGCTGTGGTATGGAATACCTCTTTGGCTAGCTTGGGTCAGGCGTCCAGTCTCTGCTTCCTCACGGCTTCCCCTCCTCCCTGGCAGAGCATGAGCCTCACAAAGTCCTCGGTCATGGTAAACATCACTTAGCAACAACCGAAAACATCGGCTTCACCAACACTGTTCCCAGGCTGGAAGTCAAAACACAGCACTGCACCAGCTACCACGAAGGAGAAACATGACTGCTACTGCTGAACCCAGGACAATGTGATAGTGGCTCTTCTTTTTCTACTAAAACCATGAAGACCCAAGGGAATATTCACATGGCATAACTCAATGGATTCAAAGACAAGTTTATTAAAGTTGTGACAGTAGCTCTTCTGTATCCTAAAGCCCTGAAGACCAAAGGGAATATTCTTGTGAAAATCACATTTCACCACAAAGTAGTTTGGCATGTTTTTTCTTGATCTGATAAGACAGAGAAAGGACAGTCTAAGAAACAGATTAGTGGGTGGAAATGCAGGAGGACATGGGGCTTGCACTTAAGGAAGGAAACTTCATGACATCTGCAAAGACAGAGAGACTGCTCACTACTGGTGATTTCACAAATAAGAACACAGTCAGGAGATGAAACTAACACAAGCAGAAAGCAAAAGTTCTCTCGCCTTATGCGGGTTTTCCTCAGGTTTTCATGTGAAATAAAGGATACAGAAGACTCCAGCAGAGAATATGGTCTGGCGAAATAATTATTAAATCTATTCACAGGGAATCAAACGATGTCTTTTAACATGTTTACATTCAATTGAAGTTAACATGAAGATGTGAAGAGTAAAGACAATTTGATTTCCATCCTGAAAAAATTAAATATTTTAATCTCAAATTTTGCCTATTCTTCCAAAGCCAAAGAAGTGGGTGACAGAAAAAGAAAAAAAAATTGGACTTTTTGGTCAATATTTAATCTTGTCTTTTATTTCACTGTTTGTTCTACGGTATTGTACATAACACACTGATAAATGCAATACAATAACACAACTAAGACCAAACAGATTCAATCAAAAAATCTTGAAGACTGGAAAAGCAAAAGCCTGAGGGTATTAGTACAAATTCAAGAGCAGGAACACTCATTATCACGAATTTATGTTACAAAATTAATGTATTTATACGTAAACTTTTGGAATGGAAGCCAGCATTTGAAACAAAAGAAATGTAAAACAAGAAAGAAAGAAAGAAAAAGTGAGAGAATGATAATACATTATTTTCCAGGGAGACAATTATGTCTCTATAAGCTTCTGAGATATACAGAAGGACAGTACTTTTGAAATAGTGTATTGTATTTGACAGATAACAATACTCCAGCTATTGTTCCTTTACATAAACACATAGTGTATTGTATTTGATAGATAGCAATACTCCAGCTATTGTTCCTTTACATAAATACGTTTTAATAAGGCATTTTTGATTAGTAACTTCAGTATTTCCAAGACTGAATTTACTGATTAAGCACAGGGGTTTTGTTTTTTTTTTTGAAACATTCTTTTTTATTTTAAAGTCCAAACTACAAACTTTTATGGCTATTCTAATCCTCTGCAATTTGACATTCTACTATAGCACTAAAGAAAGCTCACTAAAATCTGTTAGCTAAGAAACATCAGAATTTCAAATGGCAAAAAAAAAAAGTTCTAAATCAATTATTTATTCAAATACTATTAAATCAAATTAGGGTTAGTCTGAAGACAATAATACTTTAAAAATATATTTTCAAGATTAAAACTTGTTAAAGGTCTACCTGAACACAATAAATTGCAAAATATCAGTAAATGAGACACTACTGAATTGCTGTCATATTCAGCTACACTAAGCTGTGACATTTCATCAGAACTGAATGTGTATTGAAAAAAATGTAATGAGATCTAGAGAAACACTGGAAACCAGATTTTCACTTTTTCTTCGGAATTCATACAGCACTTGACAATAACAAATCCTCAGGAGATTTCAGACTAATTAATTAATTTACTAAAATGCATTTCTGCAGCTGAATAGATGTGAAAACAACAAATTTGCTTGTTTAGAAAGGTGCTGACTTCATCTGTGTCCTGAGGAGATGGAAGCTCAGTTTACATCCTTTCCATGCAAACTGGGAACCACAGAAACAAATAGGTTTTAGGCTAGTAAACGCGGTGAAGAGTTAGGCCACATCTCTCCTACCTTCTAGTTCATCTTCAGTGTGAAGGTGTTTCCATATTACTACAAATATAGATAAAAGTGAGAGCAGATAATCCTCAGCACAGTTTACGTATCTGCTTGGGTGCAATTATTATTCCAAGAACAGACCTGCAGTAACTTGGGAGATGGCTGCTGTAGCAAAGCTGATGTGTGTATCTGTACCTCCCTGTCTGGACTTGTAAATGTATCTTACTTCCTAGTTTTAGCATTTTGTACATAAAAAATAATCCTTTTTCTTCTGAACTAGCAAAGTAATGCCTTGTTCAGTCACTGAAACCATACAGAGATCTTAAAAATAATTTTCTGTTTCCTTTAGATGAGTTAGAAAGGGAAAGAAAACTCAGGGTAAAGTCCATATTATTCATGGTGTAAGACAGACTGGTGTCATCACAAGTTGTGACCTGTTTTGTGTTTCACTGCAAGTTACCTGCAGAGACAGGAATACATGCCTGACTTATTACTGTCACAGACAGGGTGCTGTGAGTAATACGGTCACACCTAACAAACTGAAATTGAATGACAAGTCTGTACAACAAAAAGGTATCTTCTGCTAAGATTTCTGGTGAGGTGGATTGAACATTAGAGAATATATTGCTGGACTGTGATATTTTAATGGGTTTACAAAGCCATAACTGGCAGGTTTTCCAATGTTCACTCAAGCATACTGTAATAACTAGATGAAACTATGAAAATAATGGAGCCGCCAAAACAGGAATACTTTACTGGTCAATATTATTCAGGATGAAAATCAACAGCCCTCTGAATCTAATAAGAAACTAAAGCGCAATCTCTATGACCTTCTATATGATCTCAAAAGTGTAGTACATATATAAAGAGGGAGAATTGTGGAAGAGAGCTCAGGTGAGCAAGTCACATGCATGACACACACCATTATCTTGTGAACAAAAAAAAGACCTCAAATTTTATTAAATATTTGTGTTGTTTTTTATTTCTTTTTATTTTCATGGGGGTGAATGATTTATTCAAAAAATGAAAATTCTACTAATAAGATAGTTCCTCCATGTTTTAACATTTTAGTACTTTTCTTAAAATAAAATATTATTAATCATAGCTGTCCAGAGCAAATTTCTAGTTCATATAGTTTGATAATATATAACTGAATTCTGTTTCTCAGTGGCTTTTATTGCAGTTGTCAAATCCTATGTAAAAAAAGTTCTTTACTTGCTGTTTCATTCTCTATAATGATTAAAGTATTTTAAGAATAAAGTTTCAAATTAAAAACTATGTAGAAATGCAACTTCATTGGTAGTGCAAGCCCAATTTCCCGTCACAAAACAAAATACACTTAGAATTCACCAATAAATTCTCAGAGAGCTGCAGGTTTAGACAGTTGCAGATTTCAGGAAAACAAACATCCACTGTTTAAATTAACAATATTCCCCACAGTCAGACCTTGTACTATTTACATATCTCAACTTCAATAACACTAGTACACTAAGTTAGAAAGACCTCAGAGAACTAGAGTGGTGAATATCACTTCTTATCTGTAGTATCTCTGTAATAAGGCTTTTCTGGAGTAATGTCTTGAAAAATCTCTGCAGCTCGATCTAGAGACTTGAACAGGCCTATCAAGTTCTAGAACCAGAGTTTCCCTCCTGAAAGCACCTTCTGTTGTTTGTACCCTCTCTGATGTGTATTAAATTAGTAGATTGTTCCTAAATTGTGCAAGAAAGAATTGATCAAACTTTCCCTTCCCTACTTTACCTGATTTCTTATCTATTTCAAACTAGTTTTGGAGACAAAAAAAAAAAAAAAGAACAACACCAAAAAACTCCACCCAACAACAACAATAAAAAAAAACCAACAAAAACCAACCAAACAAAAAAAAACTAAAAACAATCCATGACAAAGCAGTATTATTTTGAAGAATGGCAGGTTTACTTACCTTCGTTATTTTTTAAACGAGCAAGAAAAATCAAGATCCTCCTCAACTGTGCCTTTTTTCCCTACACATGTGGATGAATCTTGGATCCTTCCTGCCTTGATTATCAGTGTTAGTATTAAAAAAACAGTCAAAACTAGTAATATGCATCCTATACAGTTATATACAACAAAACTTTCTGACTAGAGTCTTCTAGCTCCTGTTCCACTCAATCTGATATATTCTCTACATTTCTTCAAGACCAAGGACTTTTTATATGAATTTGAAAAGCATAGGCCTTAAAACCTACTCTGGCACAGCCACAGTAAAAGTAGTCAACAGTAATGTGGAAACAAGACCATATATTTGTTCAGCTCCTTTTCAGAGACAGAAGTTGAAAAGACAAATTATGAAAGTACATTCAAGTTCGCTCACACTGATGTAATTCCAGGCTCCTCGGTCACAAAGGCTGCTGATGCTCAGAGCTGACCCTGCATATGCTAATAAAATTATTGAGACATCATGAAGAAAAGACAAATTCTTTGTTTCATATGGCAGCACCCCTTTCAATCAACCTCATGCTGAGAACCATTTATTACCATAACACGTGACACAGAAAATCTAAAGAGGCAGTAAGGGGTAAATTTTCAGATTATCACATGCCATTCTAGCTGTGACTTTCTCATTAACTTTAAAAGAGTCGTGTGGCTTAGATCAGCTCAAAGCTCTGAAATGTACCCCTACATATGCCCCAAAATAAACCTTTACAAACATCACAATTTTCCATATTTCACTTAATTTCTCAAAATTAACAGGAAACGCCAACTAAGCAGACTATTAACAACTTTTCTTCAAACTGCAGACAGCCTTGCATTGTGGTTAAAGTGACCTTGTAGTTTTCATGGGTACCATCCTTAACTCTTCAGCAATTTCAAGTCAGTAAAGAAGATTAAAGAGAAGCTTCAGGTTATAATGTATAAGTGACAATCCTACATGGTACAGCAGTAGTACAGTGCTTAGTATTTATTTCCTTTGACTCAAAGAAGCTTTGCAAAATGCAGTGTATGAGAAATAACTTAAAAACCCCATAAATCTAGAAATGTAACTTAAAGAATGTGGACATAAAAATGAAGGAAAATTTTTTTATTAGATAGGCACATTGAGGTGGTCTACAGGTTTAAGCATTCAAACTGAGGATGTTACAAGTATATGATGACTTTTTTATCCTTCCTGCTCAAACTGAAAGTTCTTTACTCTTGCCTAACTAAATTTTGTGGTCTATTATATGCTCAAGGGCCATAATTATTTCAAAAATAGACTTCTGAGAAAATCACATAATTAGTCCAGTACAGCTGGTATAAAAATTACTGGCAGGAGTAGTAGTATCATTAAAAAATTGGAACTAAAGCATACCAGCTATACTCCAGGGCAAGTTAAACACACAGAACTCCTAGTAAATATTTTGGAATCCAGTATAGTACACACTGAGGGCACCCAATTTTTTTTTTAACACCACTGATCCAGACTCAACAGAAAAATATCTCTGCCAAAATGGAACTATCATGCAGTCTGGTTTATATAAGTTTAATAAGGTGATTTTCTTTGATTCCTAAATAGATAGAGACTGCAGTAGAAGAAAGACATGTTTGACCCTGGGTCATGCAATGATGTTAGAATTCCAATATTCATTTCTGATATTTTCTTCTCTCATAAGAAAAAAGTTTTAAATTATGAAGTGGAACTCAAGCTAATTTGCAATAGCTGCATAACTCCGTAGGGAACCTGATCTAGTATAGTTTTCTCATATAAGTAGTGTCCTCTTTATTTCTGACTTTCTTAAAACCATTCAGGAGCCTAACATAGGATGCTCTTAGAACTGAAATGCACACACCCAAAATTACACTAGGAGATGTGCTTCAAAAACTTTGACTTCTAGAAATACTAACATCTTAGGTTTAGATTTCCCAACTGCTTGAGGTATACTTCTGGCCATGTGTGTAAGTGTACTATCTTTTTAAGGCCAAGCAGTTTTGGACTACTAGGAGCAGCATATCTGAAAGGGCTGAAGGAGTCAATCAGGAAATTGCGTTTTGAGCTTATCTCTCTGGTCTGACACCAGTCTGACACCAAAATCCCACTGATAGAAAGAATGCCAGCTTACACATCAGAATTATGCATTACAGTTGCAAAAAATGATCCAAGTTTGGGTTTAATGATCTTCATGGTCTTCAGATGTTCTATCATATACCTCCACAGTGATGAGAAGGTCTGAAGTGAAGAGAAATTCCTGAATGAAATTTTTGCATGGTGCTGCGGATAGCTAGAAATTCACTAGATGAGAGGGAAAGAGTCATTTTGGGTATCAGGAATCTTATGGGTTAAGTATGCAGCTTGGCTGCCCCTGCTTCTTATTGTGCTAAATACCCTGAAGAGAGGGAGAGACAGCCTCCTGGAAGGAGAGAGGGCAAACAATCACAGTAAAGCAAGGAAAAGTGGTTGGTCCCAGTGGCCATTTAGGAGACATGGAAGTAAGCACCCCTCGAATTCAACCACACCATATTCTAGAAAATATACATATTGCAGTATGCCCAAAATACCTCTTTGTTTAAAGCTATTTTTATGACAAAGTGGAGAAATCTGAGCCTAATTTTGGAGCCTAATTTGGACTTAATTTCCCCCATGTATTTATACTAATAAACAATATAAATTTTGCTTCCTCTTCTTTTCCATCTGTTTGTCTCTTCATCCTACTTGCTTTCCAATTTCTTCTTTTTTTTTCCTTCATACCTTTTTATATATTCATATCTATTTTCTTCCCCCATCTGTCTTTTGTGTGTGAACATTTTCGCTGTCACTGCATTTTTACTGCTCATGAAAAATAAACACTTGAGAAATAATCACTCTACAGTGGCCAAACTGAAGTCAGTCCTTCCTGTAAATGCTATTTTTCTGTAATGGGTATGGTCAGATCAGTGCTAGAGATGTAGTGAGACCAATTCATCTATATAAATTTTTTTTCCTCTACAGAAATATTTCTGTGGTTCTTTCATATTTGAGGCCATGTAGAATTTTTTTTTCCACTATTTTTTTTAGCTCCTACTCTTTCATACTTCTTCTTTAAGAAAAACAGACTCCTGTCATAAAGACTCTCTCAAAGTCATCATTCATCCATGTGTTAAAACTTGTCTGGGAGCTTTCTTTTTCTACATCAATGACACAGTTTTCTTTTGACTCTTGAACACTTTTTGTTCTTCCTATTTTATAATGTATGCACAGTTGTGTTATAAAGACTCATCAAAGTCACCACTGTTCTACATTTATCTGCATTGAACTGTCTTTGTCATTTATTAGTCTTTTAAATGTTCTTTATATTTTCTATCTAGTTACATTCTGCTTTATTATTTACTGTTCCTCTATCATCTCTTTCTGATTGACAGTACTTGCTCTTTGTCTTTAATTTTCTGTACCTCAAATACTTTAAACCAAATCTTCAAAGTAAAAAGTCTTACCACTGATTTATTGTAAGTTAGTAACGTGATTTTTTTAATTAATTAACATTATTTGAATCAACACACCCTTTCTTGCTTTGGGAAGATAAAGGCAGGCTTCTGAAGAGCTATGCAAGGGTGTATCCATGAAATTCCTATTGATTTTGACGTGAATTTTAGTGGTGAAATCCTGAGACATGCCTTGGCACTTCAAATTGAGGATCACATTTAATAAAACGACCATCTATACTAGATCCCAACTGCTAAATTCTGTGCTTGAGCTAACGTGCAGCTTCCAGTGGTTCAGAGTGTGTTGTGTGCCAAAACAAAGGATAAAGTTTTTCCCAGAGAATATGTGATCAGATTTACAAGATTAGTCACTTTCATTTGCTTAACACTAATAAGAATTACTCACAGGCATGGATCAGGAGAGTAAATTTTTTTAATTATTCATATTTTTTATGCATCTGTTATGATGCTAGCAAGCTCTGTCCATCAATGCTTTTACTGTGGAAAGAGAAAAATAGTTCTGTCTAGCAGATTATGGGACAGAGCTGTGATACTACCTTTCAACAATATAAAACCTATCAGGTAAAGAACCAGGTTAGGAAGTGTATTTACATAGCAAGTACGTTTGAGAACATTTCCACCCATACTGGATATTTTACTGAGTCATGAAGTTTACTATAACTACTGTGCCAGAATCACAGCTTTGCACTCTAGTCTCAAGGAACACTGCATATTGACTAGTAAACAACTTCCTCACAAGGCTTGCAGATGGGACAGGCGTTTGAGACTTGCTCTACAGTAGTTGCTTCTCTTTTTTGTGTACATGTGCTTGCTTATGCATGTGTACACAGTTGTGGATTTCATCAGTCAGAACAGTGAACAAACCAAATACATTGGTAACTTTGCTTTAATTAGTATTATTCAGGACATTTTGTGACTCCTGACTGATTTTTTTCTTTTCATTTGAATACTGCTGTGGTCCTAAAGAAGTTGTAAGAGGTACCTTTCACTTCCTTCACTGTGTCTCACTGAAACACTTGCTTTTCTCCCAGTCTCTTATATGTTTATTTGTTTGTTGGATTGTTATAGCCAGGAATGCTAGCAAAAGTATTACAAGGATTGTATATCCCAAAGATTTATCTAAAAGCCAATCCTCCTTTTCTACTGAAAAAGAGAAAAGCAAGCAGAAGTAAAGCAGACACATCTAGGTCTGGAAAACAACATATTTTTTGGTGTCTGTCATTATTATCAGAAGTGGTTTTAAAATGTTAACAAATCTGGCATACTTACATATAAATTATAGGCTGTTGGACAGGAGACAGTGTAGTGATGTGTTTGGTTTTTTTTTTTAATTAGGGTGTAAACACACAGCAAAGAATAACTTGGTATTGGTTTCTGGTCTGGTTTTTAGAAACTAAATAATAATTTCCAAATCTCACCCTCTTTTTGCCTCTTTTTATTTTTTTTTTTTTTCCTCACAAGGATTTTTAAAATCAACCTGGTTTTAGGTAGGTTTTGTAACAAAATTTGATGGATTTCACTCTAATAATTCCTGACATTAGTGTCAAATAGCATAAAAAATCCTGTCTGTAAGTATTCAGGCTTCACTAAAATTATTGAAAACTTCTTTATTATTTTCAGTTGTATAGTTTTCTATTCAGTAGCAATATTTGCTAATAAATTTATACATTTTATTGCCATGTAATTCCTACTTCTTATTGCAGCAAAACTTTTCATAACTATAGAATGTGTGAGGTACACCGTTTCAAAAGCACTGAAAACACCTGAAACACAGCTGATGAAGGCATCAATTCATTTTTTTCCCTCAAGTATGTAGGGCAAATTTCTGCAGTTCACTAAAGTTAAATACCTCTTCCACAACAGCAGGGTCAAGTGAATGGTGGGACCAAAGTTCCATTGCTGTATGTTTAGGATAGGAATCACTAGGTTTGCGACTCTTTCCTCAGTGGAGAAGTTGCAATGTGCAAATTTTTCGAGAGCAGTATTTGTCATAAAGAATCTTTGCTTCTACTTTGATTCCTCTTGACCTCTCTCTTCTTTAAGGACTTCCTTCTTTTCAAAGCTCAGCTAGCTGTGTTTAGTACGTGCACATGATTAAAGTAATCTCTCACTTTTACTGATTCTCCATGCCTGGTGGCCAACAAATTCAAGGGTTTCCTTGTACCTCCCCAAGAGTACATTCTCCTTAATTTTCAGGATTGAGCAAAGAACATTTTCAGAGAACATTTCAATAATGTCATGAAAATTAATTTAGTTATTGAGCCTTATTTTTCATAGCTTTCCACTTTCCATCTTGTATAGTTATATGCATGCATTGTAACCATATACAGGACTCAAGTTATAGACAAAAATGCGCTCTAGAGTCTAGGTCTACTCCTGTTCTTGAAACTGAATATTGAAAATCTAATTTATTAGTTTCACAGACTAGACTAGGCTAGGTTAGACTAGACCAGACCAGAATGTTTTCAGTGAAAAACAATTCCCCTCCCCCCTACTTTAATGAGTAATCTTCAAGACCAAAGTTCTTTCATAAACTCTTACAGAAACCTTTTATATGTGAAACCAAGTCTCATTAAAAAAAGAAAATATCTTTAAAACTAAGATTTCTATACTAGGAACTATGAATTATTAGAAGTGTAACATCTCATGTGTGAGTTTCACAAGGTCCCAATTAATTTTTTTTAAATGATTGAATATTTCTTTGAGTGTCTATTCCATATGATACAGTGAAGGGAAAATTTTTATGCAGTCCAGAGAATTTAGAAACTCTATACTATGCAGCTGTACAGGGCATAAGTTGTAAATAAGAATCAATATTCCTCTGACATGAACTTACATAAAGAATTCTTTCAAATCAAATTTTTCAGCCCAAATTATTGGGCGGATACAATATCCAGTTATTGCACTCTCTGTCAGTTGAACAAAACAATGTAATTTGAAGTAAAAAGATCTATGCTGAATGATTATTACAAGAACCAAGAAAAATCAAGGGTTACAATTTTCTGCCAAAATGCTATGCAGTGTATTTCATTTGAAAATGAAGAAAAGATTATTGCTCATATTAATTTTAAAAGAAATTTATCATATTCATTTTCCATCTGATAGCAGTACTAAAGAGGGATGAGGAAAATCAGACCAATTCTGAAAAACCTCTGGAGCAGTAAAAAGTGTCTCTGAGCCCAGACCATGAAGTGTAGGATTAGTTCTTTGCTTATGCAGTTGCAGATTCAACATGGTTGTACTCAAAATTTGTTTCATCCTCCTTCCCTAAAACAATTGTCAATAACCAATGTAATTTTTCTTACTGTAATGCGAAACAAGCTTAGCACTTAATGCAACTACCATCAGTGGTTAATGGTGCTCCACAGATAACAGTGTCTACCAGCACATATGCAAATATCATTGAGAATATTTCAACTTTCAGTAGATGCCTGCACTGTTTCACAGCTTTCTCCCTCCATATCAAAAATTTGACAATAAACATTGGCTTGTGACATTTAAAGTTGTACCTACTTTTGGCCTTACAAAGATGGAATTTCTCAACAGACAGTTATTAAAGAATTTTATTTGTCACTATTTCACTAAGATATCTAATTACAAGTTACTTTCAACTTGAATGGAATAAAAGATTTAAGCATTTGCCTAAAATTAAATGTATTCAACTAGACTACAAGTGAACACTATGAGACAAATTCCAGAGTACTTGTGAGAGTTCTCATCTAAGCAAATGTGCAGGTGGATGGTGGGTGGCAGTTGTATAATATGAGATTTTAGAAATATGGGAAGGGGAAGATTGCACCTTTTCATGGTGCAATAACTTATTTCTTAGGAATTGTCATATTTGTTTGCCTTTATAATGACATTTTTTGTGATTAACAGAAAAATTCACATAAATTATTTTTATTATACTTATAACATTGTTGGGTGAATCAATTCATCAAAAAAAGGTCTGTATTGTTTTGTTTCAACTGGAAGATTTATTTTCTTACAGAGGACAAAACCATGGATTATTGGCATTTCTGGTATTGTAATTCCATTGTCTCCCCCTGAGTTTCAGTATATGTTCCCTTTTTATAGACTTTTCATTCTTTCTATTTCTTCTAGGCCTCTAATTGTGGAGTCATTTGCTCTACATTTTTTTTCAGGCATCTTTTTTTTCTGACTGGCAAATAAAGATGGCTTTAATTTTTGTTATGGTGTATATCCGTAAGGGCTGCATATTGGAGGTATCTATATTTTATAGCCTCCAAAATTCACAAAGTTTTAAGAAAAAATAATCCAAAAACATAAGTAAAACAAAAGAAACTCAGAAGTTTCTGACACAGCTACAGAGACTATTATCAGTGCAAGAGTGCTGCCATTCTATTACTGTCACAGTTAAAGCATATAAAACCTAATACCTATTGCTATAGCATGGAGAAAAACAAATACCCTGAGAATCTTATGCTAAAAATTAGAGACTAATAAATAGCTGGAGATCTTTTTCCACCTCTGTAATAGGAAAAAATTATTGCATCTATGCAATCTTCCAAACACAGTTGTATCATATTGTAAAAACTGGCGAAAGTTTTTAAAAAAAATCCCAAACAACCTTATTGCAGTAAAAATATAAGACACATAAATCAGCTTTAGACAGTCTGAAAATACACATTTACAGTCCAAAGAATTGAACCACCACATGGTCTTCACAGTTAAGAAAAAAATGATGTAAAGGTATAAAATGTTTTCAATAGGGAGGCAGTTGCCTGAAATCATATCAAATATGTCCTGTAGCAGAATAAAGCAAGCAAAGACTTTTCTGTCACCTGGCATTGTCACTTCTTGAATAAACATTAAAAATGTTTCTAAGATCTGCCAGTTTCCTTAAAGATGACTTAGGGCTTCAATCCATCACATTTAATTTTATCTCATTTGAAGAAATGTGTTATGGGTCTTGGTCTGACACTGGGGGTTTTTATTATTATTTATTCACCATAACACTATTTTAAGCAGGTAATAATTATTTTGAGTGATTTACTATAAGTGGCAACAGCTTCTGTCAGTTTCCATTAGTCAATGACAAAATGCAAAATTTGCCATTTTCAATATGATTGACCTATTATATGTATTTCTTCTTAAGGTTTAATATAAGGTGTGACTAACTGATCTATTTTGTTTTAATGACAATAACAATTACATTTATGTGACACACAATTTTTATTTTACAGGATGTCCTTAACAAAAATAGTGGATATTAGCATTGCCCTAAGTTGGTAGAAAAAAAAGTTAAATGATGTGAGCATGAGAAAGGAAGGAGAGTAATATCCTAAAGGTAGGGTTCTTAAATGCCAGTGCCCCTACTCAGCCGCAACAATTCATTCTGTAAATGGTCTATCAAAAAGGCTTAGAGGGAGCAGTTTAATTACAGTTCCTTTGACATATGTAATATATTTTCAGAAGCAGGCCCATACATTTATTTAAGGCCAAATGTTGCACAACAAAACTGTTCTCAGAGGTATTTCATTCTACCATCCTATTTTTTTCTACTTGGCTTATGCTGTTATTGTTTTCAATAACTCTGTCATTTCTAGAAACATTTTAAAATAATCAAAAAACTTTTATAATTTTTTCTTAAGAAAACATATCTCACCCTGAACTCAGATTAAAAAAAAAAAAAAAAGAAATCCTCTCCTGGATATGCGCAAATCTGAAAGGAAGTCCAACATACTTCCACACATATATTTCTTCCCTGCCCCCTGCCCTCTCTCAGGAATTACAGCAGTACGTTGACTGCTTCTTTGGTTTCCCAAGGTTAAAAAGAAACCTAAAGGAAGTATTGTTAAAGTCAGCTCAGACACAAGTCCTGAAGTTCATGAGCATTTCCAGAGAAGATCCAACTGGCAGAAGCCACTTTCAGCAATGGATCTGTATAGATCTGCAGAAGTAATACATCTTCAAGAACTTTCTGCAAACCACTGTATGTTCAGTTATCCATGCACAAGAATGGAGTTGGGGAACCTGTTGGTTTGGACAAATTGTTGCGGCAAAACCAGATTAAAGTAAGTATTTGGAAAGTTTATACAGAAGCTAAATTTTAAAAAGAATAGAGATTTGATAGGTGTCTCCCCCCTCCCTGAACCTAGTAACAATAAAATTATCATAAACAAAATCTGGTGTATTGTCCCTAGCAAACATGCAGATACTCCTATGCATAATCCTCACAGCTATTTCTGCAGATTTTTTTTCATACTCACAAGTTCTATGTATCATATGGTGGTCCAAACACATTTGCTTTATCAGCCTCTGTCTGAAGGTGAAATTTGTCTCCAAATCTGGAAAATTCATCACTTCTGAGAAATATGGTGCTGTCTCAGTATTCTCTGTGTGTAGAAAAAAAAAACATCTAAATAGACTGTTTTTATGTTAACTTACCTTGCACAGCCAGAGTCGTGCTCCCAGTAACTATAACTGCATTCAGTGATACTTACATGTGAATAAGTTTTATACCATATTTGCAAAACCTATGGGGAAAAAAAAACAAACAAGCAAACAAACAAGCCAACTAGCATTGTACCTCTTTCCTGTATTCAGATTTGCAGAATTTAATTGAGTTTTTGCTAAATTAAACCCAATATAATTATTTAATAGGATTTTAAAATTTAAATTAACCTTTGAAAAAGAAACAGCTATACTTATGTTCTGAATTTAAAAATGAGTTATAGGATTGTTTTAAAATAATAAAAACTCAAGCTAGCTGAAAGACAGATTTTCAGTCTGGTGCAAATGAGGGGCAGTTAATATCCATGTCATCTTTGCCTTCATCCATGGAGAACATAATATAGTTTTCTTTCTTTCTGAACTGCCTAGCCCAAGAAGAAAAAACTGTTTCTTCTTGTGTTTTTCTTTTTCCGGATGTGTGTGATGATTAATCACTGTATGTGTCTAGACCCCATGGTAATCTGTGTCCCTGTTTCTGTCTCTACATTCATCTTTGGCATCATGTGTTTGGTTTTAATACAGTCCAATTGATTTGTTTGCAGCTACAACACTGTTTTCATTCTTTTCCCCTCTGGAACATCTTTATAGCGCAAATACAAACTTGCCCATATTCTCAAGCTGTGTAAAATTGATTTGTGAGAGTAGATTGCAAAACTTCAGTGTATGGTAACACACAACCCAGGTCCACAAGGCCTGCATTAAAGATGGTACAGTGGAGTTAAGAAGGCCATAACTTTTTTAGGACGTTTCAAAAATTTTCATCACCTTTACTTATTTTCATCCCTATTGTCATGAAATAAATGAGAATCAAAATAGCTTTGTACAGTATAAGAGTCTGTATTATATAAGAGTCTGTATAATACTCTGTCCCCCTTCTCTCTCTCCCTTTCCCTCTCTTTCTCCCCTCTACTGAGGGAAAAAGTGAGGAAAATTAGACCCATAACGGGATGCTCCAATAGTTTTCACTCAGGAAAACAACAGTTATGTGAGGTGAAATTCATAATAAAAAGCCTCCAGATTTTTCATTTTAAAATGGCATTGAGTGACCTTTTAAGCTGTTTGGGAGAGTGTTGTGGTTTAAACCCAGTCAGGTAACTCGTTCGCTCACTTCCCCCCCCCTTTCTTGCCCTCCCCCTGCTCCCGGAGGGACGGAGAGGAGAATCGAAAAGAATGCAACTCCCACGGGTTGAGATAAGAACAGTTTAGTAACTAAGGTATAACACAAATCACTACTGCTACCACCAATGATAATAATGATAAAGGAAATAACAAGGGAAGAGAATACAACACCTCAGCACCAGCTGACCGATAACCGCCCCCCAAGCCCGACCAAGCTCCGACCGATACCTCCTCCAACCCTGCAGTCTCCCAGCCCTTCCGGCTAACTCCCAGTTACCTCCTGGGCATGACGTGCTGTGGTATGGAATACCTCTTTGGTCAGTTTGGGTCAGGTGTCCTGTCTCTGCTTCCTCCTGGCTTCCCCTCCCCCCTGGCAGAGCATGAGGCTCACAAAGTCCTTGGCCAAACCAAAACATCCTTGTTATCAGCTCTGTTCCCGAGCTGAAAGTCAAAACACTGCACTGCACCAGCTACCAAGAAGGAGAAAAATGACTGCTACTGCTGAACCCAGGACATTATCCACCCCTTATTCCATACCATTCACTTCATGCTCAGTTCCCACATTTTCAATATACCATCACTCTTATCTCGGTGCACTCTTATCTTAGTGCATGGACCAGTCCCTATAAAGCTGCTGAGTCCATCTGGTCCATGATGCCAGGCTCCACCTCTTGTAACAGTCTTCCAGAGCAGGAGAGACTGTGTGCAGTGTTCACACTTGTGAATAACCTGGGCAATAGTGTCCATTGCTAAGTCCACCCCTCGATCATGAGTCCATCTCTGTGTTGCATCTCTGCTCTGATGGCCTGAAGTGCCATGGGCCCACCAGGCTTAAAATAATTCACTGTCCCCTTAAGCAGTTTCTGCAGCTTGTTGCTGGGGACTCCATACAGCTGCCTTCCATCTCCGACGCTTCCAAAGCACTGGAGGGGCCCAGTGGACTAGATACTTGCCCATACTGTCCCACACACCCTGCCACTCATGACTCTCCAGCCTTGGGGAAAACCTCTTGGTCCCCCTATATTGTCGTCTAATCCCAGACAAGACCCAAACCTGACTCTGCTTAACTTTTGAGATCAGACAAAATGGTTGTGGGTAGAACACAGTCTGTATGTGTGCCAACATACTGATCCCCATCACAATCAGCAGGCAGGTCCCAAGGATACCCAAAGGCCATTCAAAACCTTCAGAACTCTCAAACGATGCTGCTGTACTTGTCACTGGGGCTGGTGTAGCTGCTGTGCTTGTCGGCTCTCCCACCGCCAGCTTCTCTTTTCCGGAGTCCAGCTCTTCCTCCTCTGCCTTGCTGGGAAATGCTGCGTGGTCTCCTGCATCCTCCTGGGGCTCGGCGGGCGGCTGCCGGGGAATGCTCTCGGCCGTCGCGGGGCTCGGCTCGGCCGTGGGGCTCGGCTCTTCCGCCGCCTTCTCCCGCTGCTTGGCAGCCGCCTCCTTCCTCTCCTCGACCTCCCCGACCTTCTCCACCGGCAGCCGTCCCCTCGCGGCCTCCGGCCCCGCTCCCGCCGCCACTTGGTCCCTGGGGCCGCTCTCCTGGGCCACTTCGGCTGCCGCCGGCTCCCGGGGCCGCTCCCCCTCGGCTCCCCGCAGCCTCACGAAGATGGAGAGTAGGGTGAGGGCCAGGACGGTGAAGAGCAGCCGGAGGGCCAGGTACAAGTCCACAGCCACGTCCGTCCCGCCCTGCTGCTGGAGCCCGCCCGTATTACAAGCCATTGCCATAAAGCACAGTGAGACAAGAACCTTAGCCCAGCCCCCACACTTGATAAACACTAACACAGCAAATACCGGCTCTACATAAGTTACAACATTCTGAAGCTGTGAGATCAAGAGAAACAACTCTGAGAGCCAATAAATCAGCATTGTGACGAGTGACTATTAATCCAGTCAGATCTGTCGTTATCTCAACCCTTCGAGCCCCACGTTGGGCACCAAAACGAACTGTTGTGGTTTAAACCCAGTCAGGTAACTCGTTCGCTCACTTCCCCCCTCCTTTCTTGCCCTCCCCCTGCTCCCGGAGGGACGGAGAGGAGAATCGAAAAGAATGCAACTCCCACGGGTTGAGATAAGAACAGTTTAGTAACTAAGGTATAACACAAATCACTACTGCTACCACCAATGATAATAATGATAAAGGAAATAACAAGGGAAGAGAATACAACACCTCAGCACCAGCTGACCGATAACTCGCCCCCAAGCCCGACCAAGCTCCGACCGATACCTCCTCCAACCCTGCAGTCTCCCAGCCCTTCCGGCTAACTCCCAGTTACCTCCTGGGCATGACGTGCTGTGGTATGGAATACCTCTTTGGTCAGTTCGGGTCAGGTGTCCTGTCTCTGCTTCCTCCTGGCTTCCCCTCCCCCTGGCAGAGCATGAGGCTCACAAAGTCCTTGGCCAAACCAAAACATCCTTGTTATCAGCTCTGTTCCCGAGCTGAAAGTCAAAACACTGCACTGCACCAGCTACCAAGGAGGAGAAACATGACTGCTACTGCTGAACCCAGGACAGAGAGGGGTGTCAAAGTATCTGAAAGGCCAATCTAAAATTTCTCTTAATTTTGGGTAGATTTTTGATTGTCTTGATCACAACCACTTGTTCTTAGCTTTGGCTCTTTACAGATTGCAAACTGGAAGATGTACATCCCTGGTCTATTTAGTGCCCCCAGAGCTTACAACAATAGCCATGTTAATGATGTGCTTAGTCTTAAAGGAAAAGAATCTTAGGAAAAACTGGACAATCATATAACATTTCATTCTTATATGCATTTGATAAGACTGAAGAATCCCACAAAATTCTGACCATTTTTTTCTGGTATGCCTTAGGAATAATATGTGAAATTGAATTCACAGGCAAATCTCAGCCTAAAATTAGTCTCATCCCTAAACTTCTACTGATTAACAAGGACACAAAGGCTGTTTCTAAGAATCCTGAGATTCAGGGGCCAATTTCTCTCCCCATGCTTTTCTAGTAATATCTAAATTAGAACAGCTTTCCTTATAAGCACTTCTATTTTCTTCAGGCTATTTATTATTCAGGGCTTCAATACTGTTTCCTTCTGCCAAGGACTTCAGAGGAGCCTGCAGGCGATTAAAACCACAAAATAAAGTATTTTTCAAGTATGTGGGTAATTCTGAGACTGGGAACTGGAACCCTTTTCAGTATTTCAGCTTCTACATATTTGAATGCAACTAATATCACTATTGATTTAAAGCAATTTGTTCATAATCTTTTCAGCACTTAATTACTCCCCTGCTTTTAGCAATGCAGTCTTGTTTCGTCTGAGCGCTCTTTTTTTTTTCCTACTGGAAATATTGTTAAAATTTAGAAATGTTGTAGTACATTGTAAATTATTTTTTGATACCATAAACTATTGCAGAAAAAAATATTTTTCATAAATAAAATATATATATGGTGAGGACTATTAGAAATAAAGAATCTGCATAGTTATTCTCTAAGAATGGTGAGGAGAGTATTCCAAACATTTATTTCAATGTAATCAAAAGGTTAGACTTGTATCAGCTAGTTAATTTCTGTACAGCACTTTGAGTAACTAATGTAAACATTATTTCACCGTTTAGAAATACAGAGAATGGTGTTCTTCAAACACCTACAATCCAAAGTAGATTTCCTTGAAAAAAAAGAAAAAACAAAGCAGAGAGTGAGCTACCTGATCTAATGAATATGTTGGTAATTATACTTAAAAAGATGAGGATGTAATTGCACTTTGGGGTTTCAGAGTATTGAAGGATTAGCTTCAGCAGTACAGGTTCTGAAGAAAGGCTGGAAATAAACTTACTCTTGTAGGACTAAAGGAAATTCTAAAGTGACAAGTTTTATAAATTATGAAAGCTATTGCTACAGCTGATTAAATCAATCTCTAACAAGGAAAGAACATAGAAGAAATAAAAAATTTCCATATCTGAGAAGGGACACCTCACACTAAACCATCTCACCCAAAGCATTGTCCAACCTGTCTTTGAACACCGCCAGGGATGGAGCATTCACAGCTTCTCTGGGCAACCCATTCCAGTGCCTCACCACCCTCACAGGAAAGAACTTCTTCCTTATATCCAATCTAAACTTCCCCTGTTTAAGTTTTAACCCATCACCCCTTTTCTTATCACTACGGTCCCTAATGAACAGTCCCTCCCCAGCATCCTTGTAGCCTCCCTTCAGATACTGAAAGGCTGCTATGAGGTCTCCAAGAAGCCTTTTCTTCTCCAGGCTGAACAGCCCCAACTTTCTCAGCCTGTCTTCACACAGGAGGTGCTCCAGTCCCCTGATCATCCTCGTGGCCCTTCTCTGGACTTGTTCCAACAGTTCCATGTCCTTTTTCTGTTGAGGACACCAGAACTGCACACAATACTCCAAGTGAGGTCTCACAAGAGCAGAGTAGAGGGGGAGGATCACCTCCTTCGACCTGCTGGTCACACTCCTTTTGATGAAGCCCATGGTTGACTTTTTGGGCTGCAAGTGCACACTGCCAGCTCATGTTCAGTTTGTCATTGACCAACACCCCCAAGTCCTGCCCCGCAGGGCTGCCCTGACTCTCTTCTCTGCCCAACCTGTAGCTGTCCCTGCGGTTGCTCCAATCCAGGCATAGGAACTTGCACTTGGCATGGTTAAACTTCAGAAAGTTGGCATCAGCCCACCTCACAAGTGTGTCAAGATTCCTCTGGATGGCTTTCCTTCCCTCCAGTGTATCAAGTGAGCCACACAGCTTGGTGTCATCAGCAAACTTGCTGAGGGTGCACTCAATCCCACTGTCCATGTCACAGTATCACAGTATGCTAGAGATTGGAAGGGACCTCGAAATATCATCTAGTCCAATCCCCCCTGCCAGAGCAGGAACACCTAGATAATGTTATACAGGAATGTGTCCAGGCGGGTTTTGAATGTCTCCAGGGAAGGAGACTCCACAACCTCCCTGGGCAGCCTGTTCCAGTGTTCCGTCACCCTCACTGAGAAGAAGTTTCTTCTCAAGTTTAAGTGGAACCTCTTGTGTTCCAGTTTGTACCCATTACCCCTTGTCCTATCATTGTTTGCCACTGAGTAGAGCCTGGCTCCATCCGCGTGACACTCCCCCTTTATATATTTATATACACTAATAAGGTCACCCCTCAGTCTCCTCTTCTCCAAACTATAGAGACCCAGCTCCCTCAGTCTTTCCTCATAAGGGAGATGCTCCACTCCCTTAATCATCTTAGTTGCCCTGCGCTGGACTCTCTCCAGCAGGTCCCTGTCCTTCTTGAACTGAGGGGCCCAGAACTGGACACAATATTCCAGATGCGGTCTCACCAGGGCAGAGTAGAGGGGAAGGAGGACCTCTCTCGACCTACTAACCACCCCCTTCTAATACACCCCAGGATGCCATTGGCCTTCTTGGCCACAAGGGCACAGTGTTGGCTCATGGTCATCCTGTCGTCCACTAGGACCCCCAGGTCCCTCTCCCCTACACTGCTCTCTTAACAGGTAGTTTCCCAACCTATACTGGAACCTGGGGTTGTTCCTGCCCAGATGCAGGACTCTACACTTTCCCTTGTTATATTTCATCAAGTTATTCCCTGCCCAACTCTCCAGCCTGTCCAGGTCTCGCTGGATGGCAGCACAGCCTTCTGGCGTGTCAGCCACTCCTCCCAGCTTAGTGTCATCAGCAAACTTGCTGATAGTACACTCAATTCCCTCATCTAAATTGTTGATGAATATATTAAATAATACTGGTCCCAGTACTGACCCTTGAGGCACTCCACTAGATACAGGCCTCCAACTAGACTCCGCCCCATAGACAACAACTCTCTGGCTTCTCTCCTTCAGCCAGTTCACAGTCCACCTCACTACCTGATCATCCAGACCACACTTCCTCAATTTAGCTGTGAGGATGCTGTGGGAGACTGTGTCAAATGCTTTGCTGAAGTCAAGGTAGACCACATCCACCGCTCTGCCATCATCCATCCACCGTGTTATTTCCTCATAAAAGGCTATGAGATTGGTCAAACATGACTTCCCCTTGGTGGAGCCATGTTGACTGCCCCTCATAACCCTCTTATCCTTGATATGGCTTAAGATGGCACCAAGGATAAGGTGTTCCATCACTTTCCCAGGGATGGAGGTGAGGCTGACCGGTCCATAGTTACCCGGGTCCTCCTTCTTGCCCTTTTTGAAGACTGGAGTGACATTTGCGTTCCTCCAGTCCTCAGGCACCTCTCCCGTTTCCCAAGACTTGGTAAAGATGATGGAGAGTGGTCTAGCGATGACTTCCGCCAGTTCCCTCAGCACCCGCGGGTGCATCCCATCTGGACCCATGGATTTATGGATGTCCAGATTGCTCAACTGGTCTCTAACCCATTCCTCATCGACTAAGGCAAACCGCTCCGTTGACCTGACTTCATCTGAGGTCTCAGGGGTACAGGGCTCTTCAGGACTGCCCGCAGCAGAGTAGACAGAGACAAAGAAGGCATTCAGTAACTCTGCCATCTCTGTATCTTCTGTCACCAGGGCACCCATCCCATTCATCAGTGGGCCTACAATGCCTCTGGTGTTAGTTTTATCTGCCATGTATTTGAAAAAGCTCTTTTTGCTGTCCTTGACCCCTCTCGCCAGATTTAATTCTAAGGAGGCCTTAGTCATCCTAGCTGCCTTCCTACATCCTCTAGCAGCAGCCTTATATTCCTCCCAAGTGGCCAGCCCCTCCTTCCATAACCTGTAAACTCTTCTCTTCCACTTGAGCATACCCAGCAATTCCCTATTTAGCCACGCAAGTCTCCTGGCCCTCTTCCTTGACTTCCTACATGTCGGGATGCTCCGATCTTGAGCTCGGAAAAAGCAATCCTTGAATGCCAGCCAACTATCTTGGGCCCCTTTACCTTCAAGCAGCCTTGCCCGTGGGATTTCCCCTAGCAATTGCTTGAAAAGTCCAAAGTTTGCCCTGCTAAAGTCCAGGGTTGCAATTCTACTTGCTATTCTACTGGTCCTACCACACAAGATCCTGAATTCCACCATCTCGTGGTTGCTGCAACCATGGCAGCCCTCAACCCCTACTGCTTCGACCAGACCCTCCTTGTTAGTGAGAATGAGATCCAGCAGCTCTCCTCTCCTGGTTGGCTCATCCACCATTTGCATGAGGAAGTTATCATCCATACACTGGAGGAACCTCCTGGACTGTGGCTGGGTTGCTGAGTGGTCCTTCTAGCAAACATCAGGGAAGTTAAAATCCCCCACGAGACCACGGCCTATGACTGTGAGGCCGCTCTCAGCTGCCTGTAGAAGGCCTCATCAACTTCCTCACCCTGATCTGGTGGTCTGTAACAGACACTCACAACAGTGTCCCCCCTGCCAGCCTGCCCCTTAATTCTCACCCACAGACTCTCAACTCGCTCGTCATCTGTCCCTGGACAGAACTCGGTGCATTGTAGTTGCTCCCGTACATAAAGAGCAACCCCACCACCCCTCCTGGCTGGCCTGTCTTTCCTGAAAAGGACATAGCCCTCCACGACTATATTCCAGTCATGTGAGCTGTCCCACCACGTCTCTGTAATTGCCACCAGATCATAGTCTCCTGACTTAACACATAGGTTTCCAGCTCCTCCTGCTTATTTCCCATGCTGCGCGCATTGGTGTACAGACATTCCAGGGAGCGAGCTGAGCACACCGATTTCACCCTAGGATTATAGGAGGCCTCCCAGTCTTCATCAATTCTGGAGTGCTGCCCCACTGGGGCAAGCCCAGCTACAACCCCATCCCTCTTCGAATCTAGTTTAAAGCTCTCCAAATGAGCCCTGCTAATTCATGCCCCACCATCCTTTTGCCCCTGTGAGATAAAGCTTTCCCACTTGTCATTGTCCAGACTGGTGCCCTATAAAACCAGCTGTTATCAAAGAATCCAAAGCCCTGCCTGCAGCACCAGTCTCGAAGCCAATTGTTTATGGACTGAATCTTCCCATTCCGTCCCACATCATCAATGGAAGATGGAAGGAGCGAGGAGAAGATCACTTGAGCCCCAGACTCTTTCACCATCCGCCCCAAGGCCCTGTAGTCTTTCTTCATCCCCCTCAGACTGTGGGAAGCAGCTTCCCCCCCACCTGTCTGGAAGACCAGCAGCAGGTAGTAGTCTGTCGGGTGCACCAGGCTGGGGAGCGCCCTGGTGATATCCCTGATCCAGGCTCCAGGCAGACTACACACTTCCCTATGATGAAGGTCAACTCTGCATATCGGGCCCTCTGTTCCTCTCAGAAGGGAATCGCCTACTACAATGACCCTTCTTTCTTTCTTATCAGAGGCAGTCTTGAGGTGCAAAGTTGACCCCCTTTTCCTATGTGGCCTTGTAGGCTGGCCTTGCCCCACATTCTCACCTACCTCTCCTTCAAGATCCAGGGCCTCGAACCTATTACAGAGGGACACCTGGGGAAGCAGGGCAGGAAGGGGGGAGGGTTTCCCACGATGCCGAACTGGAACTCGCTTC
Source organism: Pezoporus wallicus (assembly GCF_028554395.1). Taxonomy (NCBI): domain Eukaryota; kingdom Metazoa; phylum Chordata; class Aves; order Psittaciformes; family Psittacidae; genus Pezoporus; species Pezoporus wallicus. Next base: position 10,814,885 of record NW_026640488.1, read on the forward strand.
CAACCCTCGTTGTCTTTTTTGTCCCTGTCCTGGGTTCAGCAGTAGCAGTCATTTTTCCCCTTCTTGGTAGCTGGTGCAGTGCAGTGTTTTGACTTTCAGCTCGGGAACAGAGCTGATAGCGATGTTTTGGTTTGGCCAAGGACTTTGTGAGCCTCATGCTCTGCCAGGGAGGAGGGGAAGCCAGGAGGAAGCAGAGACAGGACACCTGACCCAAACTGACCAAAGAGGTATTCCATACCACAGCACGTCATGCCGAGGATGTAACTGGGAGTTAGCCGGAAGGGCTGGGAGACTGCAGGGTTGGAGGAGGTATCGGTTGGTGCTTGGTCGGGCCTGGGGGGTGAGTTATCTGTCGGCTGGTGGTGAGGTGATGTATTCTCTTCCCTTGTTATTTCCTTTATCATTGTTGTTATTGGTGGTAGCAGCAGTGATCTGTGTTATACCTTAGTTACTAAACTGTTCTTATCTCAACCCGTGGGAGTTGCATTCTTTTCAGCTCTCCTCTCTGTCCCTCCGGGAGTAGGGGGAGAGCAAGAAGTGGGGGGAAGTGAGTGAACAAGCTGTCTGACTGGGTTTAAACCACGACAGTTCTCTACCTCTGCGCAACAGCTACAGGGAGGGGGTGTCTCGGGCCATCCCCCTCTGTCTGAGAGGGCAGGGGGTCCTTCCCCTTTCGGGGGGTATCTCCCTGGAACCGTTCCGACTGGCACGCCAGGGAGTTACTCCACCAGTCGATCTCCCTTTCACACTCCCTGATGGTCCTCAGCGTCTCAACCTCCTCCTTAAGTCTTGCCTCCAGGCTAAGCAGATCTTCTACGTGCTCACACCTCACACAGGTGGAATGCTGTCCTCCCTCCCCCGGCAGCAGCAGGCTCTGGCACTCCCTGCACCCAGAGACCTGGACAGCCACGGTTTGGGAGGGGGTCTCTGTCTGAGTTGCTGCAGTCTTCTTACTGCAAGCTCTCTTTCTGGAGGCGACCATATTGGTCCGCAGTCTGGGCCACCAGCAACAGGGTCAGCAACACGACCGGCATGCTCCTCCCTGCGCCCGGTGGGCAGCGCTGCCCTCTCAGAGGCTCTTTCAAGGCAAGGGGCAGGGGAGTGGTCACCGTCACCGTGGGAACGCCCCCCGCCACGTCAGCCGCTCTCTCGCAAGGGCTGCTGGGCCTTCGGGGATCGGGAGGTGTCGGGAATGTCAGCAGCAAAGGTGCTGAACCAGACCGGACCCAACACCGGTCCCTGATGCATTTCATCAGATCCCATGGACTTGTGTACGTTCAGGTTTTTAAGATGGTCTCGAACCAGATCCTCTCCTACAGTGTGCCTAAGGTCTTCCTTCACAGAGTCCTTGCGTCTGCCTTCCAAGACTTGGGTGGTGTGGTCAGAGCATTCGCCAGTGAAGACTGAGGCAAAGAAGAATATTCTTTACATATTTGCTTTTTCATGATACTTCTCAGAAGCAATCCAAAAGTGAATATCAGTTACTTAATTATGATGGTTACTCAGAGAGTTACAGTATAATCATTAAATAAATATAGTTATCTTTACACAAAGCTTTCAAAATCGTTCTCTGATTAAATGTTTATTTGTGCTATATGTCCATCTCTTTGTAACAATAACTAAAAAGTTTAAAAAGTTTATCAGGAAATTTGATAATTACCTGAAATTTGAAAGCCCTATTGACTTCCATATATTTTTATTATTATTATTGCTTTGGTTTTGGGGTGTTGTTTTTTTTTTTTTGTGATTTTGCTTTGGTTTTGGTTTTAAAGAATCAGATATATAAAATGAAAATTAATAATATCAGTGTCTTAGTATCACTGGGTTTCTTCAGTAAATTGTTCTTAAATATTCTCATATGCAAATTATGGTAAGACACATGGTTATTACCATATTTTTTTCCCGTAGTCCAGTTATGAACCTTTCTTTGTGCCTGTGTAATGTAAAATATTGATAACAATACCTTACCTCTTCACTGAAGAAACATGAATTAAAATGCTATCATACTGAACTGACAAAGTAATGCTTGTTTAATCATCACTTAGATGATGTACATTCCATTTTTATTTGGAAAGAACAATTATCTTTAAAGAAGAGATTGCTGAAAGTAGAATTACCTTTTTCAGTAAAACTGACAATTTTTTTTTTCAAGAGTTGAACATGAGTGAAAAGTATGTGCTAGTTTAATTTTGCGGACTTCCTGTGTAACCTATTAAACCACTTTGATATAAAGAGATGATAATTTACTAGTGATCTTCTGATTATGGCAATAAGCAGTAGTTGTGGGAAGTTTTGTAAGGAAATAATGTAAAAGTCAGTCTGAAAAACAATATGACATGTCATAGTAATTTTTCAGTTTATTCAGTAAAAGTTAGAATCAAACAAGTAGTTAAAACTATAAAAATGCAGTCCTGAATGAAGTACTGTAATTGCCAGCGGTAGCTTCAGAGGATGACAAAGTCTCAGAAGGAGCATAAAAGTTAAGACAAAAAAATTTTAATGGGTTTTTAGACTTTCTAGAACTCTCACCAATTACTTTTTATTTCAAAGGAACAACGTGGTTGTTTTCAAAAATGAAAGGTTTCAGTGACTTTGAATATTTGCAGAATATTTCAAAAAAGGGAAAGTTATTAGCCAGTCAATAATTTTCTTGAGGTTTTATTTCAAGTCTTTCTTCATAGAATGGAAACCAGGAATTTAGACACTTTGAAACAGTTACAGACAGAGTTAATTTATTTAGTCTACCATCTTAGAGGATGGTTTCACTTTGCTGCACAAAAAAAAAGAAATTAAACCTGGAGGTGATTTTAAAATGGCCTGGTTATGCACCAAGATGAAGAACATCCAAAAGCTCTATTAAGGGTAAATTTTTACACACAAAGATGTCCAAGAAAAGAGACTGATATTCTGACAATTCTCAGTATCTGCCCGCTTTGTGGTTGTGGTGTCACCTTAACTCCTAATGTAGTATTAAATTAAAAAAAAAAAAAGAAAAAAAATTTGCTTTTTTTGTGCCATTCTTTTCATTAGAGCATGAATATCCATGGAAATACCACATGTCATCAAATATTTCTGTTTTTTTTGCTTCTTCCTTCAGGCAGTACTTTTCATTATCGTTCAGATGATTGTTTGGAAAGTTGTAATATGGATTTCATCTCTGACTGACTAAAACCCAGCTCATATGGCACTATTTCCTAGAGCCAGGATTTAATCAGAGTGACTTGATAAATGTCTACTTCAGAGTTTTTTTCTCATGAGAAATGTTTTGCACTGATTGCAAGACCATTTCATACATATTTGCACAACCGAATGAATTGTATTGATTAGCAACACTTAATACCTGTTCAAGCAACCATTTCAATGGACATTTTAATTTTCTAATTTTAAATCATTTATATTTGAATACTCAAGTCAACAGCCAAGCATATTGACAATACATATTATCTTTTGCCTCAGTTTAGAATACTGAACTATTTCAAGACGTGCTGCTTCTTGGGATTGAGATTGGTATCACCGTCTTTCTAATAAATATTCAAGCATGGAGACAAAGCATTTTCTCACACCTGCAGGGCCCCTGGTGTGCTGAATGCTTCATATAAATATGGCTGAATACACTGAAACTTTGTCATGCTGAATATTATAAAGGAATTCAATTTACATTTGAACTATAACTTTTTCAATGAGTTTTTCTAGATGCTTTGGTTCATTTATTCCATCAATTAGCAAACATAACATTCTACTACGTCAGTTTCAGTAATTTCAGCACATAAGGCAAATTTAAAACATGTTAAGTATATCAAAAAGACTCTAAGCCCAGGACTTCATTATCTTTCTCCAGGTAAGTGGTAACTCCAAAAATAAGCCATGGATAAGGTATGTTCATCAAAAACTGAAACCAAACTGGTATGAGTCAAACATAACATTCAATGCCACTGGAATTAAACTAAACACTGGGAGCAATTTACAGTGACAGCAAATGAAACAAACTCTTAGACTTACAAAACTTCAAAAATCTGTGTTCACCCTCTTGATTCTGAATTGTGAATAAGAAAATATTTACAATATTAAAAACTTCTAAAACCTCACATGGGCTTATATGCTACTTGTCACATCCCAGACAAGGTACCAACCTCTGAATGCTTAGGTGTTTTCGAGTACTCTCAATCTCTAATTTAAAATATTTCTATTTTGTTCATTACTATTTTGCTGGGTTCCAGTGCTTGTATGGGCATGGGAATGTAGAAAACCTGCCAAGTAAGTATCCTAAATCCAAGGCCACGGTGTCATTCTACTGCCTTTCTTTTGATAGCACTATGTATTCCCAAGACAGAAGAAAAGGTTTGAACATGGTAAGACAAGAGGATATTTTTCCCTGAGTACTCAGGAGTGATTGTATGAGACAAAAGTAGAAATTCTGAAATGCTTGTGTGTAATGTAAAAAGTTTTTTTTACTGAATCCCTAACATTGTCAACAATGTTCTACTAAAGCTGATTTTGCAGTAATCAAACCAGCAGCAGCAGAGTGGATGTCTCATTCACTGGTGGGTAGTCACGGCAACACAGAGCTGACTCACCCTGAGAACTATGTAGAGCAATAGTGACAAAGCTGATATCACAACCCTTGTCCACTGTTAGGCAATTTCTGATTTGGGTGACAGCAGGTTATGGAAATGGTGTACCACATGACAGCAGTATGCAATTGGATCTGTGACTTGGGATCTTTCAGGAACAGGTCCATGATGGGCATAAATATCAGTGGTTGCATATGGATGCCCCAAACATATCAAATAATTTCATGTGCATAAGGAAGCTGAACTCTAGCAAGCATTCCTGTTCTCTGAAAAAGTCTTTTGGGCAGGGAGGCAACTCATGCCATTATTTCTGTTTATTCTGTAGAAAGATAGTCTTCTCTTGTTTTAGATCACAAGATAAGGTGTTAGTATAATTTTTACCATAGTACTTCTTTTTTGCCTTTTTATTAGTCACAAAATCACATGGAAGCCAGTTAAAAAACTGTGGGCATACATGTTACATTAATTAAATTGTTACTCATGTTTAATCACTCTACAAAACAGAACACATTAAAACTTTATTAATGAGCTAACTTTTCGGTTAGCAAAAGCGGAGTACTGTGTTGCTGCAAGATGAGCTCCCATCCTTCATAATAGAACTGTGAATCTCACTCTGCATGCCTCTGATCTTTATATGTGTATAGAGAAGAGCAGGGAAAAATGCATGCTGATTGGACAGGCAGGTAAAATCAGTATTTTTAATATGCATCCAATAGGTAGCAAGTAGGAAAGGATGAAGGCAGAGCTCTGTCTTGCATCCTTTCTTTGACCTACCTTACTGAATACTCCATGAAAGCGGCCCCAACCATTGATCTTAAGCCTCTCTGAAAGTTGTGTAGCCTTGCTTTCAAAAACAGAACAGAGCTCATTCTCATCTTCCAAAATATAGCAGGTCATGGTGTCATCTTCTTACATAGCGATTATACTTGTTAGGAAGAAGGCGACTCATAGTTGCCTGCTTGGGCATGTAGGTCCCAAACCTCAAACTTTCACTTCCTGGGAGACTGTGATACAGAAGCCACTGTGACGTGTTCTGGATGCAAAAATGTAAGACATGTCCAGTGTCTTCTGGGAAAATTTTATCACTGTACAGCAAAGAAAAGTATTCAGTCTTCACTGGAGATAATCTTGAATATGGAGAAAAAGGGCATGGGAAAGGCTGTCAGATGACCATGCCACTTACTGGTCAAGGCACTTGGAAGGGACAGAGGGAATTTAACTTCTGGAATGATTTTTCACTTTGGAAGGAAACCATGACTTCAAATGGGGGTGATGCTTATGTTTGAAAAGAGCCCCAGTCCTTTCAGTGAGTCTTCAGCGAGCTTTGTTTACTGCTTATCCAGTATGAAACTGACATAGCTTTCTTGGGGGCAGTTAAAGACAGGGGCACATCACTCCTGTGTCAGCATAGCGTTGGCCTGAGCTAGCCACTCTGTTCTGTGCCTGCCAGGATAGATTTAACTCCATTCTGCGTGAACATGAACAGAAGACGTCTGGGGTATCTCTAGGGTGGAAAGAGTCATGTTGTCTGCAAATACATTTAAATTACATTTTAATTTAACAGGTTAATGTACACCATATGGAGCTTTACAAGAGTGCCTTCACTCTTCAATCAATTATAGGTGTTGATATTTTTGCTCACTAAAATACACTAAGGAGAAACACTCCACCTTCTTGTGTAATCCTGGAGTGGGGAGAACCAAAATCTTATTACTGCTGTCTTGCAGGTACTTCAGCCAATTTAAACATAATGTGTGGCACCTAGCCTAAAGTATCTGGTTCAGCCACATTTCAATCCTATGCTCTCTACTTAGGAGGCTTTCTGGTAAAGTAAAAGTGTCAAAAAGCAAATAGGAAAAAACCCAAAGTGTTTCCTGCTTGAGAGTAAGAAATCATTAATTCCTGCTGTTGGAGCCCCTTAAATTGTACTGTATAAAGTTATGCAGGAGTTTAGTATCCATGCCTTCTTTTCGTGATTCAAGTGATTATATCATCAGTTTTGGATCTCATTATCATTTGGATAATCTTTACCACTTCTAGCTTGTTTCCACTTCTTCCATCATAATAAATTATTAAAAATCCCCTCTGAGTCTTCATTAAATGGCTTCTATTCAAATTGGCCTCTATAGGTTAATGAGGGCTCTAAATATGCTTCAAATGGACCTAGAGTTCATAGGTTGTTGATTTATTATTTTCCCATGACAGAGCACTGCACTGAAAGCTATTTCCTTTCATTTATCTGATACACTGTGTTCACAGTCATTATGCAAAATACAGCAATATGTACTCTCTGAAATTAGAGATATTTCTTCATTTCCAACTATGCATGAATATGCACTTGTTTTAAGAACACTATGGGATTCATTTTGAAGGTCTTAGAATCATGATGTATAGTGGTGAAACAGTCTGCAAACCCATAAGCTATTATTTCCATTGGAGATAATGGCTTATGGGCATGAAAACTCTTCGGACAAAATTGACTATGGGAGTGAAATTTAAATTGTGCTACAATGGCATATGTTGCACCTAGGTGTATGCACTTCTTCCTTATAGTAGACAAAAAGATTATAAAGTAACTCAACAATGAATAAAGCAGAAGTCTGTGAAATCTTCTCTGTTTTCATTGATTCAGTCAGAATCAAACAATAACATATTGTCACTTTTAAATACTTATATTAGACTTTTTCTGAAAATAAGGTGTGTGCATCATTTCCCTCCAGAAGTATCATAGAATCATAGAATATCATATGATGCAATTAAGGAGCTGAGATTAAAAGAAAGGTTTTCTGAAAACTTTGATAGTTTAATTATACTATACCATGGTTTTAATAGAACTTTTCTACATTTATCAGACCACTCTTTAGAGTTATTATTTGGATTTCAAATTATTAATCTTCCTTATCTTGATGAAATATCTTATATAACTTCTACAGCCACCCGTTCCCCTTTCTGAAATTCTTCTAGAAACTTTCCTATGTAAAAATGTAATATTTGTTTGTAACAGTTTCAAGGCATTATGTAGAGTTCTTACTAAGACTTTTCATATCCCATATGAGTAAGGGGTTTCTTTTATTAATTGGATGTCTAACATTTAGTTCTGGTTCTATATTCACTTATATCCTTTGAGTAACTAAAAGGACTACTGTTTTGGCAAATTAAGTCAAGATTAGATCATTGAGAGGTTATTGACATAAAAGGTAACTATTTTAATTTTGTTTTACACATTTTCAGGGCAATCAGTATGTCCTTGAATGTTTTAGTTATATACTAAAGGCTCTGAAATCATAACTGCTGCTGTGTGTTGACAGTTGTCTATAAGGGCTTTTTTTATTTGGGAGGACGTGGTTAGTTGTTTTTTAGAACCCACAGGTGTCCCAGATTTAGTGATTACAATACTTTAAACTGCAACACGAACTCCTTTTTCATGTATATCCTTAGTAACTTGTATGAACATTTTGGTACAAGTCATTAAAAAAATTATTTTTTGTTCTACTATTGAAGCAGAGGATCTACATAGATGTATTTATTTTATGTGTTTGTGTGTTAAACCACTGAAAAATTTAAGCTGAATGCTCTCTTTATGTCTGCATTTCAAGTAAATTTCTCTGAGTATGCTTTCTCCCATACTCCATGAAAAGAAGCCCAACTTTAGCAGAGCAGTATAATCCTGGACAGGGTATCTAGAGGTCTACACTGGAATAACAGCATATAAGGCTTGAGATTTGTAAGGTGTGAGTTGTAGTGGGGCAGAAGGTTCTCCCTGAATGCAGAGTTTCCCTCTCCTACTCTTTTTTGCTTTAAAATTTTCTTCTTATCCTCTGTTCTTGGAAGAGTCACCCAATCCCTCTGCGCCAAGTGACCTTATTTTATTCTGGATCTCTCTTCTTTTCACTGCATTTCTTTTCACTGATCTTACCTCAATAGCTATGGCATGGGCTTGAGTATTCTGTACATCATAACTAGAGATATTTTCTTTGCCAGAATTCAGCATATACACTTCTCACTAGTGCTAACTAAAAATAAAGCTTCAGAAAAGGAAAAGAATATTTTAGATTTTTTTTTTTTTAAAAAAGCCTAAAAAAAAAGTTGGAAGATGTATCAAGGAAAATAGGAAATTTCTAAGTGTACTTCCTGTGAAACATGTGATCTGTTGAGGCTAAGTAAACTAAACTATAGATGGCAAATAAAATTAATAAATTCAAAAGAGTGTTGTTTCATCTATAGTGTGATATCTGGAGTTGAAGTGAACTTAGAATGAGTTCTTAGAATGAGTTTTCACTGACATGAAATTATTGTAATGTCATACAACTTTCCTCACTTAAGCCTACCAAAAGGTAGTTGAGGAACCAAGTGCCACAAAAAAAGTGTCTATTTGCTTTCTCAAAATGTATATTTTAAAGAGCTTATCAATAACGAACAAAAAAGAAAACAAACAAAAGTTTGATGAATAAAAGTATTTTCGAATATTATATCTGTATGTACTATATTACACTTGATAAAAATTTGTTATTATTATTTTTTCATGTTGTCATTCCAGTAATATAGCAGCAATTTCAATTCCTTTTTATAACCCATACACTAGCAATAGTTATGTGAAAAATACTTTGCAAGAACTTAAAACCAGTTTTACATTCAGTGCTGGATTTGTTTTAATCAGACATGGAACATTTACATATTTTCAATTACATTCAGACAGTTTGCAGGGCAAGATGTTGTTGTTTACTCTTGACTGTTATTAACTCAAAGTTTCTTGACAAATAAATTGTAGGTGAAATGTATCAACCTTCTTAATCCTGGTCTCATTAGTGGATGAAAATTTCAAGTCACTCTTTTTGTTTCTAGTACTTTTGTATGGCAAATCCCCACAGTAAGAAATCCCTATATGTTTGAGGCAACCCTTTAAAATTATCTAATCTCATTAAATTGTGCTGTCATTTTTAAAAATGGCATTTTGTGCTAATGAAATTACTGACCAGATGTCATGCAGACAGCAAAACCCCAAACAAACATTGCAATAGATAAGTAATAGCAGCTTTTCTATTAAAAATAATTAATAAGATTCCTGGGTGTTGAGAAGGAAATGGTGAGCATATAAAAGAATAACAGGAAAAAGTTAAATCATGCACTGTTTTCTTGGTCTGTAACTTTGTTCAAAGTAAGTCAAAGAACAAAGGTGTACTTGGTCAGTAAAAACATTAATTTAAAACCAGTTACACTTAGACTATGGTTTGGGGGTTTTATGGGATTTGTTTTTTTGGTGGTTTTTGGTTTGTGGTGTGTTTTTTGTTTGTTTGTTTTGGTTTTTTGTTCTTTTTTGTGGGTTTTTTTGGTTTGGTTTTGGCACTTTTTGTCTGTTTGTTTTTTGACAAACCTACCTTTTATTTTTGTTTTTCATTTTTCCACCTAGTTTTAAGGAATTGGTGCACCAGTAGTTATGACATTGTCTGTCAAGGCAACTATAGAATGATCTGCGTGCAACAGAACAAGCTACTTTTGGTGTGGCAGTGGTCAACACAGTTAAGAGCAAGCTGTATTTCAAATGCAACGTTGTATCTTTTCTCTAAGAGCTTGGTTGGGGCTTGAAGGCAAGATGCTTAAAGAGCAGTATTGAGAAAAGCTTATTTTGCTGGCAAGATTTGAGATAACATTTTCATGCAGCAGCTCTGCTACTCTTTGTTCAAGTGCATTCTTTGTTTATGATGGGCTAGCAGAGAGGTAGTAGGAAATCGTGCAGTATTTCCTTTTCCTTGAACTTTTACATTATGCAGTATTCTTTTCCCTTCTCTGCAACTTATCTCTCTCTGATGAAGATGATGGGTCAGAACATTCATGTGCACTGCACAGGATATCTATAACTACATCATGTCTCCCACAGTGACAAAGAAAAATGATTGAAAAAAAACCAAACCTTGAATAGTGCATAAGGAACTAGACCCAGGTAGAAAACAGTTTGTACTAATGAAATTTTGTTCTTAAATTGGAGTTGCAGACAGATGTCTCCACTCACTGTGCATTCAGAACATGTGTGTCTAAAGGTGCCACCTTGCACCTGTGGTCTGATTCCATCTTAAATGTCTAACACACTCATTTACAACCTAAGGTCCCTTTCACTCAAGAGTACTACTGTTTCTTTTCTGTGAGAAGTCTTGATTGGACTTTCTGATAGGTTTTGTGTGAGCCCTCCTTCTTGTGTGTATACGAGCACCTTCTTTAGTATTCGAATCTGGTTCCACTGAAACCATCAAAGATGCAAGTGTTTCTTTTAGGTTAGCTGTAGTTTGCTCTGATACCCAGATTCACAGGTTCACAGTTAGAGACCCTTGGAGGTAAAGAATACCCCTGCACCCCACTTTGTACATTAAATTTCAGTTTGTCTTTTGTTTTCTTCTCAAAAAAACAAAAACAAAAACAAAACCACAAACAGAAAAAAGAGTGCGTGGTTTGGACATTCACAGTGAGCAGCAAGGACTAATATGTGTTATACAGAGAGGCTAATCAGAGCAGAAAGCTGCCAAAAAGACATCCACTTACCAGCTTTCTTAGCTGTGCTAACTTTGGAGAGGCAATGTGTTTGGGATTTTATTTACAGCAGAACCAGCCTGCATAATATGTGTAATGGCTTCCTGCTTGTCTGAATTTTCTGTTTGCTAGATACATATTCCCCAGATTGTTTTGATTATGTTCCAAATTTGTATCTCTCATCTGAGTGTGTTTCTAGAAAAATCCTAAAATGCACATATTACCTCCTCATTTTCATTTTGGCCTGAAAACCAGATATTAGCTATGTAGGAAAGGACCCCAGGAAACACCGTTATACTACAGAAGAAGCACATATTTTGGACCATAATCAAAGGCATACCAAAACCAAATTAATTGAAAGAGTACTCTTCAAGCAATATAAAAATTTCTGGGGGTCATGTAGGTTCTTTAGCAGGGACTTTTTCATCCCACATAATTTGAGAAATTGTTTAGATTCCAATAACTCAATCAATATTTGGTCAGCATATCATTCACTGAGGCAGGCTTTGTTAAGTTGTGTAAATATGGATGTAAATGCAGATTTTTTTTCATGGTGGCTCAGTGATATAGTCACTCATCCACATGCAGTTGGGTACATTTACTCTTCTTTAATAGCTTCTAGTTTCATTAATTGTTCTTTAATAATACAGTGATTTATAACATTTTGTGAAACTGTCAGAGCAAAGACAGTTGTTTGCTTACAGCACTGATGTGACCCATAACTTTTCTAACTACAATGGTATGGAAATACGTTTCTTCTGAAATTCATTTCAGTTCTCATTTCTCTCCCTGACTTAGCCAAAATTGCTTAGAACACCCTACAAGGACTCATTAACCCTGCATTACATATATAATTTGTTGATATTTTTCCCAGTGTTACCAGGAGCTATCTGCAAACAATCAATACAGTGTTACTAGCCTCAAGCAGAATCTTATCTGATTGTTGCTAATCTCCTATTTTGTGTTTTGCTGAGAAGGAGATTCTAAAGATTTTGATTAGTTGAATTCATGCTTAGGCATCACACAGCTGTCTGCTTCTAGCTGTTTACAGATGATGATACAGCTCCCGGAACTACTGATTTGTTGTAATCTACTGACAAAAATCTTTCTCTCCCCACAACTCAACTACCTGGGCACCTGTAGGACAATATGCTTCTAGTAATAGTCCCTTCATTTTGCCATTCTGAGAAATATTCTTTTCATCTAAAGAACTATGTGCTTGCCACAAGTTTCAAAGTTTCTGTATTTTTCCCTCCTGTTGGGGCTTTTGAATCTTCTGTTACACTCAGGACCTTGTTTATGGGCAAGAGAAGTCCACCTTATATATATATAAATCCACCATATATAAAAAATTAAAATAAGAATTTATTGCTGGCATAATGGAAATCTTAACAGTCTACTTCAGGAATCAGTAGTCTAGATCTAATTATTACAGGAAAACACATAATAATAATGAAGTTAGATTATTTATGTACAGAAAAGGTTGCAATAATATCAATAAACAATTAAATTGCAACGCATACGCTTAGTTTCTTTTTTCTCAGTGTTATGCTTGCCCTTTCACTTCTGTGGGTACGAAGGTCAATGGTTTTATGCTGATGTTGCTGCTGGGGTGGGGTTATAATGAGTCAGCATCTGCAGTCCTTTGCCAGGAGGAATATGATGTTCTTGTTAATGATTTTTCGTTTCCACCCCCCCTTTTCCACTTTGGGTTATTTAAACATATGTTTGCTAGCGTTCAAACACACTACTTTGTTCAACTGCCGACAGCTCCAGGTTACACCCAAATTTACTATGCAACAAAATACTATCAGTTTTTTCATGTTATGTTAAATGCTTTGGTTGAAACAGGTTATATTTTAGCAGTTTTAATTCTAGTAAGCCTTGAAGATGTTCAAGGCTTTTTAAGATACAAAGTTGGAAAGAAATCTCATGCAGAATCACAATTTCATTTCTTCCAGGAAGCCCAAGCTTGTCCTGGAAGCCAAATGCTTTAGATCTCCTGAACATAATAAGAATGTTGTTGCTTACTTGGTTTTGCAAGAATTTAATCCTTTTGTAGTGTGCAAATAGGAATGCAGTGCTGAAATATGCAGAAAAGGTATTTCAAGCATTACTAACATCAACCTATTACCATGGAAATGTGGATTTAACATTGAATATTAGAAATTATAGTCTGTTCTGTGAAAGCAAGAGCCACTTTTTAAAGGTTATTATTTTGTATATTTAACTTAAGTAAATGAAAAATAAAACTAAAGACCAGTAAAAGGACCGATACTGTTCCAAGCATGGATTTGAGCTTTTCCCTGCCACTTATTATTTTCTTACAAAACTGTACATAAGTTCTTTGAAAAACAATTTGATTGGTAGGGATCTTATGTGAGTACTCAGAAAATATTCAGTTTATTTCACTTAATGTCAGTGAAAAACTTAATGTTTTTTTTTTTTTCTTTTAATAAATGATAACTCTAAAGATATGATTTGGGCTCTTGTCAGTCCTTATTCAATAACTGGTATTTCTTCACCATAGCTACCAAGATAATTTTCCTGTTTGCCTGACGTATTACTGCCTCATACTTTAGTCTCTGCTTGCTGGTTTGTTTTTCCACTGCAACCTTGTAGCTCAGTGAGCGTGGCACAACCATTATTTGTAACAGGCCACAGGCTTTATGCCAAGTTAACACCACAGACATCAAGCCTGTCTGCACCTCCCTGGAGACTGTTTTAGCTAGTGGTCTAATGACCTATTGTCTATTCTGGTTTAGCTTTGACTTAGTTTGCTACAATTGTGCACCTATTATTATGTATACTATAGTTAATACAGTAATGACAAGTTGCTGGCTAGAATGAACTGTGGCACTAGCATAAAATGTAACACAGAGGACTGCACGCATGGGAAGATAAAGAAGGCCTTGAAAGCACATGTGCAGGATGATAGCAGAGGCCACAGGGCTATAAAACTCATCATAAAATTACCACAGCCTTGGGACCTCCACAAAATCAGTTAGGGGTAACTAAGAGAAAAAAAGAACAAGTAGCCAACATATGTAAAATGCATCTTGTATAGCAAATTCAGACATGATGCGGATTTGCAGGAAAAGGAGGAAAGGATGAAGTGTAAAGCATGCTAGAAATTGCATTAAAATTGTGCTAAGAGGATCCTAGATTCAGAACAGAGACATATTAAACATTCCCAGTGAAGGACTTGGATGCTGAGGACATGTTGTAAACCTCCCTCCTCATACAGAAGGTATGAACTTTAGGACCCAGGAGGGTAGTAGAAGGGTGAGTATACCACCAGAGAAAAGGATAGATACTAGAAAGTTTGTGTATACATAATTTTTAATTGTGTATAATTTGAGCTAATAATAATTCTTCCATTAGACTGGTAAGATTTTAATTAGAGTAACATTAAATTATTCATTTTACACATATGCTGTGGTTCTCTTGTCTTTAATACAATTCCAATTGTAAGAAACAATGAGAAATCAAGCAACCTAATCTGGGATTTACATGCAGTGAATTGGTAATACCCTTTAATGCAGTTTTTTTTACCCTTCTTAAGTCCATCTTTCCCTGCTGTTCTTTCTCTTGTTCTCCTGTGTTGTCTTATGCCTTTGTCACTCTACCAGTTTATCACATCCATCCGTTTTTCAGATTTTATCTTGGACTGCAAAACTCTTAATATATACTCTCTCGCTTAAAATCCTTCCTTATAAGCCACAGAAGATATAAAAGAACTAATGGTGAGCTGATAAGCAATGGGACTCCCTGATCTTCTGTTTTTGTTTCTTAATTGCAAATAAAACCAGTTAAAAATGTACTTTTTATACATTTCTACCTTCTGAATGCCTGGCATTAGTTAAAGAAAGGATACTATTCTTATCAATGGATTCCTGTCAAAATCTGCCATGAAGTTGCAATAATTGAAGCAGTATCCTTCTACATGCCCTTGTGCATATCAGCTCTGAGTTCTCTAGGTTCTTCTTGCCTGCAACCTAGGTTCTTCATTACAAGCCATGCAAGCCACTACACTTTTTATGTTTCTATAATTAGAAGAATGTTTCTCAAGAAGAGCTTTCAAAACACATGTAGAAATAAAGTAAGAAATCGATTTGTACCTTTGTAAAACTACCTATATAATCTTTTCAATAGAGTAAATCTGCATTATTTTACAGCAGTGCAAGGACATAATCCTGACAGAAGCCTCTGTTCTTTACAGTCATAATGATTCAAAGTCAAAGGAACTAAGCAGCTTTTACTATTTTGCACTGTTTTTTTTTAATAATATGAATAATTGAAAATACTAGTAATAATAATAAACAAATAAATGAAAAAAGGATTAACGCTCCTCTGAAATCGTGCGAAAATGAGTCAGAGCAAAGTTAGATTTGTGGCATCATTATACATTGGATTTTTGGTGGCTAAATATTGATTGATCAGCTTGTACATTTTCTATGTCTTTGCTTTGTATTATTCTTATATGCTTCTGTCATATATATATAGCCATCTATTGCTTATAAAAATTAAGATTTAATAAAGTTTAAAGATCTTACAACTTAAATAGCTGTGCATTCTTCAGTAAGGCTGCGGACTACTGGCTAAACTAGCCCATAGACTATCAGCCACATTCTTTTGCTGCATATCTATGCACTTCACTATGCAGCTACTACCTTTGATGTATGTCTGTTCAGTCACGAAGCAGTTCCCATTACATTTCCTTATATCTCTGCAAGGTATTAGATCTCTGAAAATGTGGCCTCTATGTAGCAGTTTTATTGATTTAAGAAATGGCATCTGTTAATTCAAATCCAGAGGCTACAGCTGGTTGCTGAATCCTCACAGAGATCCTTGGGGTGAGCAGTAAGTAGTAAATACTAGGAGTAGTTCATTATCCATGTGCTATGCCTTTCTAGGAGAATACTACATGTGCTCTTTAAAAAGAGAGGGACAGTGTCGTGAAACACTGTGAAAGCTACAAAGATTCTGCATTCTTAAGGTTAGGGTTCCTGTGTAAACACTGATGGAGAGAAAAGGCAGAAAAGAGTCACTGCTCTCCAGTACAAGCATGGACAGAACTTTACAACTGACCTTTGTCAGGCTTGTACAGCCTACAGTGGCTCCAGCTATGCTGTGTTAGTCTCATAACCAGTAAACAACATGAAACAAAACTTCCATTTTGAAAAGCTGTGCTCATCTGCAGTGCAGACATCCCCTTCAAATGCTCATTGCATGTGTGCCTACAAATACACATGTAGCTTCTACCGTTGCTTAAAAAAACTTTTTCTCTTACAATGTATTTGAGCTTTAAACGATCTAAGACATTATTCACAAAATTTACACTCATCATGCAGCCCTTACAATTATCCCTGTCTTTTTTAATAGGTGAAACTGTCTTAACTAATCTGCTTCAGGTGAACATGTTAGTCTTATGAGAAATAGAAGAAGAGGAAGAGCTGAAAAGCAAATTATGGAAAAAATAAATCATATCATACCACTGTGTCATTGTCCTGCTCCTCAGCCATTTTTCACTATCTTCTAGTGTCATTGTAACCTTCCACACAAGGTTAAATGTCACAGTATGGTTGTATCAAAATAGCAACATTTCTCATATATACTAAAAAAAAATACTATGACAGTGACTATTCCATATTTCTTGGAGAAGATATTACAAAGACATGTTAGCACACTAAAAAGAAAAGGTAGACTGTATTCTACATTTGAATTAGGATGTGTTAATCATATGAAATTGCATTAATATCACCAAATACTCAGGCCAGAAATTATTTCTGTCAATATCCCACCTTTCTGTGGGATTTGTGTATGATCCTTGTATACAAATTTGTTATTTTTAAATGCTATCAAATTTAGTTTAGCAAACCAAAAATAAGAAATCAGATGATTTCACTCTAATTGACAGCACCCTCCCTCCCCCTCTCCCCCCCCCCCCAAAAAAAAAATATATATATAAACAACAAAAATAAATGCAGAGGTGATTATTATGGAGAACAGAGGAGACAAGTTTCTGTAGGAAATGAGAATTGAAGAAGATGCTTTAAACACACAAGCAGATTAAATCGTTCAAAACAGCTTACAATATTTCCTAACAAATACTAGAAAGTGGTAAGGCATGTCTCAGACATCAGTGAAAGGTGCTCCTAAGCAGAGTTTTGTAAGGGATGTCATACCAGACAGTGAAATGTAGGTAACAATGCCCTATTTAGCATTGGTATGTCACGTATTTGCTTCCATATAGTCTCATTTTATCTGACCTCTCTGTCTTATAGGGAGCTGAATTTTTTGTCACTCTTATTTGCCTGCTGCTTCTTCATCTTCTGTAACTTAGTACAGAAACATGTAGACCTACAAAAATCTTGAGTCTTTTATTTAATTTCCCTGAATTAATGTCCTTAATTAATCTCCACAGTGTTAGGATTTGACAGCAACATATTTTTCCAGTATAGAAACTTCCAGGATAGTTTGAAAAACAGTAAAAAAAGTAAAAAAAAAAAAATTTGGTGCCTTTCTAGAAAGAGAAAGCAACTAAAGCGCACAGTCTTCTGTAACAAATTTTAGGTATCAAGATAGGGAAGACCAATTTCTTTGGAAATCCTACATTTGCAGATGATACTCAACTTTTCATTAGAGTGTTTTTTGTTTCTTGTCTTGCTCTCCCTAAGATAGTGTAGGAGTGAATACAGCTTTTTTCTCTCTCTACCTCTCTAGCCAGTGTGGCCTTTCTTTACCTGTATTTCTGGTTATTGAGTGTTCTATTCAGCCATTCTGTTATTTTTGTCCTTTATATATCTCTCCAGCTATTGATTTTAGCTAATACTTGCATGGATTGTTAAAGTATGGAGAGTTGATTTATTTAGCCCTTTATAAAATGTTCTAGACAATGCAACCTGTACCACTTTCCCCCAGATTATACTGTAATTAAGTTTAAGTCAACAATCAAGAGGGAAAAAAAAAAACATTTTTTACTAGGAAATGACAAACTGCAGAATTAATACAATTTTAAAACATTTTGTTTCCTAAATGTCCATTTTTACAGGATAATTCTTCTAACCAAAAGCAAGATGAAACTCCACTAAATCTGAGAATTGCTTCCTGGTATGTAGTTTTCCAGGTTTATTTTTTAGTTTATTTCCTAATTTGACCCTACTAAATTTATTGCCATTTATTTTTTCCTTCCTAAATCCTTTTTGCCTTCAGAGTTTACAACCTCTATACAGACACAATGTTCTCACATCTCTTTTCTGTTGTCATTTGGCCAAGCTTTACAGAGTGGCATTTGGCTTTTACATTTTCTCTTTCTAAAATGTTCTCCCTCATCATTTGTTCAGTTTTGCAGCTCCACTATGAAATGCATCTCATTTATTCATTAACTTTTCTAGTAAACTGGTGCCCAGAACGGAATACAGTATTCCATGCTTAGTTTGGGTGTGTGTTATGCTGTGAATGATTATTATTCCCTCACTCTTTGACATCTCTTTGTATGAAAACCAAAATGTCATTGGCCTCCCTTAATGTCATATTACTAGCTAGATTCACGCCTAATTTTCTACCCATTGTCACCTCCATGGTTCTTTAAGCATTTCTACTTTCCAGGTTCTGTCTCCCATTCTGTAGCTATGTTCTGGATTATTTCCTTCATATGTTATTAGATAGCCTTGTTCCAAATTGAATCTCATTTCTCTGTTACATCCATGTTTCTGAAAATGCTTGGTCCCTTCCTATTACTTTTATGCCATCAGTGGTGTTTGCAACACCTCACAATTTACTATAATATGTAAATTTCATTACCTTGCTGTTTACTCCCACTTTCAAATCATTAATGAGGATGTCAGGAAAACCTGGAACTAACACTAGTCTGTTTAGCGCTACCAGGCAGCTCCCCCACAACTTGATACATTGCAGCATTGCTGTGTGTGTATCAATATCCCTTGTTAATGGCCTTTCAGTCACTTTTCAGTCCATGTGACAGTGTCCCTATCCAAACAACTTTTAATTAACTTCGAGAGAGGAATTTTGACAGCTAATGTGAAATGATTTCTTTTTTAGTGCCTGGGACAGGATTCATGCAAAAATAGATTTCTATCTATTTTCCTTTTTTTTTGTACTAAAATTAAAATTCTATCATCAACAACAAACCCATCTCTTTTGCTTTGGAAAAGTTCACACTCCTCCTTCCTTATCATTCCACTATCTGATACCTATTCAATGGACATTTTGCTCCTGATAGTTATATTCTTCCTTCACTCAACTTGAAATTTAAACCTATAATCTGATAAATTGAAGATTATTCATTCTACAACTTGCTTGCTTCATTTTTTTTGCTAGCATTTAATGAAATCCCAAGTTTTCTCTGAATTTGACAGCAGAATAGTTATCAACCAGGCATTTTTTTTCCTCTTTTGTTTTTCCTCATAATGCATGTCTGTTACAATCAAATTTCCTGTTACAGTATACCTAAGGTTTCCCTTACTTTTCTACTTGTCAGTAACTTTGTATATGTGTTGTTTTGAAATTGGCCACCTTCTTTTCTTCCTTTCTTAATTGACAAAAATCCACCTGTAATTTGCTTCCCAAATTTACCCCATCTATCTACTCAGAATCTTTATTAGGAGGGATGGTGGGGGGTGCCTTCTCCCAATCATTTTTTTATTGCTTTCTCTGTAGTCAGTGTTTTAAAGCAGGCTTCTTAGCACTTACAATTCCCCAGGTGTACAGATTCATAGATTATAAACCTACAAGGGAGTTACAATCATCTCCTCTGACCTTCTGCACAGTACACAACAGCAGTGGTTAGGAGAACCTTCAAGACACCTACTGTGAAAGCAGAAAGATACGTACAATGCTTAGAGCGAAAATGTGCTCATTCATCTCTATTCTGTTCAAATTCTGCTATTATACTCCTCATAATAGCATCTTCTGCAAGATTCAAGGGAATATCTGGTGCAACATGTCTAATGTGGTATATGCCTCTACTTGTATAAGTTTAGTGGAGGCTATGGTTTATTAGAACACTGAACCTATACCCTTAGCTGTTAAAAAAAAAAACAAACCACAAAAACCCAAACAAAACAAACTATTCTTTGATTCTATAAGCACAAGAAAAAACCTATAAAACCCACGGTGAGTTTAGAGGAACATTTATAAAGATTAGGAAAACACTTTACTCTGGGGATCAGGAGGCTAAAGAGTTCCCTCTCTTCTCCCCAGCATAGCGATCATATTATAGGTTGTGTTCTGTTTAAACACTGGGTACACATTGAGTTCTGTCAAATATGTACAAAATTCCCTAGTTCTTTTAGGAGAAGCAATTATTAGCTAACAACAGAGATGGGATTGGTGAAAGATCCAATTAAATTACTGATGCACTACAAAATCTCACATCAGATCCTAAATTATATTTCCATTGGTAGTTTGGATACTGGCTGTGGTGATGATACGCCATAAAACCAGCACATTATGTCCTGATAACAGCACCATAAAAGAGATTCACTACTACTCTTACCCTCGCTATTCACCAGAGTACATTTGTGGCAACCTTCCAACAGGATTGCAAACTTTTCTGCCTCTCTGCCAGTTCAATTCAGGATTTCTAAAAAAAAAAATGTTGTATAAATATATAAAATACTACAGATATATAGTGTCTGCAGCAAGATTCTTCTCTATTTGCGTTTGTATGGGCAATTCAACAACTTACATTGTGTTTTATTCCATCTGTCTTAGCATCTAAAGACCTAAGAAATAACCAACTGAAAGTTAAAAAATGTCCCAAAAATCTTGTTACACATATTGCACTGCATTCTCATGCACTACTTGGGAAAGCAAGGAGAAAATAGAGAACATCCGCGTCTTGTCATCTTTTTTCATGACTTGATACAGTCAGAAGGAAGTTTTTGAAGGATAATCAGCACTGGAGCAAAGTTTGCTGTGAAGTGGGTTTTATTGGTGTTTTAGAAAAAAAGTGATATTCTCAGTATCCGCAAAGCATAGGCTTCCAAAATTGTGAGGAAATTTCCAGGGCCCCAGCTGATTCCCAAAATAGCTGGACTACATGTCTCACTGCATTTTTTTGGCTTGGTTAGAGACTCATCACTTCTCTCAGTACAGCTTAGAATACATCCTCCAACAATGCTGCCTAAATTTAGAAACTTAAAAATGACAAAAACACATATCAAGAGAATTAGCTACAGACCTATAACATGACTATTTAACAAAGAAAAAAAGGTAGTTTCCTAATTATCTGTAGATAATCCTTTATGTGTTATGTATTTTGTGAAGAACATACATTCAAAGACCATTATGCATCCAGCTGTCCATACCTTGGTTTAGTGTATGCTAGAGATACATAGCAACTCTACAAAAATAGTAAAAATTACTTTAAAAATAGAAGTCCTAAATAATTTCAAATCTAAAAAATTAGACTGCTTACATTAGGGTGATTCTCCAATGAATAAATAACAGCATAAAAAAAAATTGAAATGCTTTTTCCTCTTTTTATATCTTCCTTGTTTACTGAAAACATAAACCTGAATTAATCACGTAACTGTTAGCTTGAAGATTGCCTGTTGTCTTTAACTGTGATTAGAGTTCTAAATTTGGAGTTAAAGCACTAAATATAGTCACAGAGAGAAAATTGCAGAATATGTAGAAACCAATGAATATACACTTAGTACCAGACAATGTTTCTGCCAAACTGTCTAGGAATGGTATAGCCACAGATCAGAGAATAAGTACAGGCAAACTAAAATCAAACATCAACCCCCCCCCCCCCCAAACATCTGAATCTGAAATAAAAGAAGGTTTGCATACATGTGTGATAAAGGAATCCATCGATTAAAAAAACTTTACTCCTCCATTCTCAGAGATGCACCTCTGTCCTGAAAAATGCAGAGTAATCCACAATGAGAGGATAATATCTCAAACCTTTTAGTTGCAACAGTATCAAAAAATTGCAGCAGCATTAAAAAAAAAAAAAAGGAGCAAGAACAGTTGGGCCTTGTGGAGAAACAACAAAATTAGAAGAGAAACCATACTGCTTCTTCAAACTGGTGAAGAGTATGTGCACCCAGAAACCTGTCTGATTTTTTGTGTCTGTAATATTTTGGCAAATACAGGATGTGATCTCTTTATGTCAATGTTTCAGATTAAATTCCAGTGAATCTGAGAAATTGTAATTACTGGTAGTCATACTCAGCCATAGAATCACAGAATCATAGAATAGTTTGGGTGGGAAAGGACCTTAAGATCATGTAGTTCCAACCTCCCTGCCATGGGCACGGGCGCCTCACACAACCATGTTGCCCAAGGGTCTGTCTAACCTGGCCTTGAACACTGCCAGGGATGGAGCATTCGTTACAACTTCTTTGGGCAACCCATTCCTGTGCCTCACCACCCTAACAGTAAAGAACTTCCTTCTTATATCTAACCTGAGCTTTTCCTGGTTTAGTTTGAACCCATTACCCCTTGTCCTATCGCTGCAGTCCCTGATGAAGAGTCAATCTCCAGGATCCTTGTAGGCCCCCTTCAGATATTGGAAGGCTGCTATGAAGTCACACTTCATCACTTCATGCTTAAAGGTCTTTCCCAGCCTAGCTGATTCTATGGTTCTATGCTTAGCATGAAGATTTAAATGTGTCCAGACATGGGTTCCCAATCCTTACAATAGAATCTGATCTTGAACTGGGTTTTGTTCTAGATTTATAGGGTTATAATAAAGGCCAGAAAAGGATTCAAAATCTCACTTTGAAACAGTCTAATTTTAACTTGAAGTCTGTGAAAACAGATCTTTTTAAAATAAACTTAGCTTTATCAAAATGCTTATTAGATAAAAAAGGCATTATAATGGGAATGAGCAGGCTAGTTGTCAAGAACCAATTAATAAAATTCAGCATATATTATCAGTGGACTGAACTCAATCACATTAGTGATAAACAAATCAGCTAAAATTGTTCCATGATCTAGATATTTCTGATTCATTCTCTGAATTGTAGAGGGGGGAAAAAAAAGAAGAGATGACATTTTTCCAGTCACATGTACTAGCAAATACAGCAGATTAAAATAAATAGAAGGACTGGGATTGGGAAGGCTTTGCAAGGAAATATGAGAGAAAGTAAGTTGTAATCCCTTTGGCAGAAGCACTCATTTTCTAGCTTGCAGACGTTATTCATGAAGTGAGTGCTAACATAGCACTTGTGTTGACCAGAAAATTGAAATGACAAAAGAAGCATGATTGATTTTTGTACGGGGAAATGGTTTTAGCAACCTAGATTTTTGGAAGCTATGGTGTGTAAGGGTTGCAATACCTGTCCTGTGGGGTTGCAGAATCTGGAGACTTCAAGGTTTTTAAAATTATTTGAAGATCATGATTTACAATTATTTTAGGGTTTTTTTAAGAGTAGCTCAAGGCTGTTCTGATCTAGTTGCGATTTAAGTAGGAGACTGAGCTTGAAAATCTCCTGTGGTCCCTTCCAAACAGCAGTTCTTTGATTCTGTGTCAAATTGCTGCATTTGACTTTATTATCGTTTCTTACATTATATAAGTAAATATAGCATGAGAGTTTTAGAAGGAAAAAAAAAAGGTAGTAAAAAAAGCTATATTGCTTTCTTCAGATTCAGTGCAGTGGAGGCTAGCATTCCATGCAATTTTACTTCTTGTCACACTCAAGACTCTCAGACATAATACAGCCCTTACTATGCATTGCTTTCAACTTAGGTAGATCCACAGATTCATTCAAAATCTCTTTGACTTAGGCAGACTCCACCCAGCTACGATCAGACCATTTTTAAAATTTCTGGATGCCTGGGAGCAGTATATTCAAGGACAGGCACATCGCAGTGTGCACAGTAGCATTCACTGAGGATCAGCGATGAATGTGTGCAATTCACCTGGCCTTCTGCTGCACATGTGCTACATCTTCACCTTCCCCACAGATGGTCTTTCAGATACTTCACAGCCCTAGAAAAAAGGTTTGAGGAAAAAAAGGAAATGCCCTATTCATTGTTTTTATCATGGACGTGTAGCTGACTCATATGACATAGAAAAGCTCACGTTAATAGAAAGACAGTGACACCAGCTGTGACAGATGGATCTTATCAGAACTTTCAAACTTATCAGAACTTTCAAACTTGCCCACACAGCAACAGGGAGGATGAACATTGATGGCAATGTTAGGATGACATGAGAGACTAATCTGAAATCAGACTGCACTGTCCATTGTCCCAAAGATTGGTGTGAGAAGCTGAGATGGAATTCCACCTATCCATTGTCTCAAAGATTGGTATGAGGAATTGAAATAGAATTCCACCGATCTTTTGTCTCAGAGATGGGTGGGAGGATTTGAGATAAGACTCCGATACCCATTGCCTGAGAGAAGGGTGCGGGGAGCTGAGTGGGGACTCCACCATCCACTGACTGAGGGATGAGTGGGAAAGAGCCGAGATAAGACTCTTCTGTCCATTACCTCCAGGACTGGTGTGAGGAATTGCTGCCCATTAACCCAAAAATCACTGCAAACACATGCAGTTTAAGAGCTGGCTGCAAGACCAGGGAAATTAGTCCACCAGGAGCATATAATACGTGACATGAAGAACAGGGGTATTCCCCCTAACTCATTATGAAAAGGGGAAATCACAAGAAGGAGCCATTGCCATGAGGATGACTCCAGAAGGACACCTCTGCAAGGACTCTCTCCACTGATGACTACTACGAACCCTGAGGGACACCCTCCACGAAATGTCACCATGAGGACAACTCCATGAGACACTCCACAGGATACCTTCAAGAGGATGACTCCAGAAGGACACCTCCACGAGAACATCCACCACTGACAATGATGACGATGGATCCCTGGGACACCAGTTGGTCCATGGTAGTAGCTATCTCTCTTTCTCTTTCTGTCTGTTCCAGGTTTGTAGGATTCCCATGCACAAAGACTGGACACCAAACACAATGTAAACAATAAAATGCTCTAGTCTATTTGTTGAGTTATTAGTGCAAAACAAATATATATATATTAATGCGAAGCAGGTTACATATATACCAACCCCTGGTTGCATGGAATACCGCTGAGCAGCAGAAGGAGATGAAACATGTTGCCTGGTCAGAGGACTGGTAGGCAGTGCGTCATATGGGAGTCTCCCGAATCACGATGTGTATCTGGCCTTCTCACCCATCCATCCTTGCACAGGTCCTTATATCCCACCTCAGGTTGGAGTGGAAAATTACCAGTTGCAACATCAGTGCAGTGTAGCCAGCATGTGAACGGAAGTTTACTGGTATAATACTCCCTTTTGCTAACAACGATGTTAACTCCCTTGTTTTCAAGGTTGTGTTCCCACAACCTCATGCCAAAAAGTATTTTTCTATTTTTGTGAGTTTCACCACAGACTGTTGTCTGTTGTTACTGGCACATTGTCTCTGCAGCCCAAACCCTTGCTTCATTTCCATCCTTTTTTCCAATCTGCCCTATCACTATCCCCTTTATTACCCAAGTTATAAACCCAAGTTTGCAGGCCAGGACTACTGGGGGCTGGTGAGTGGTTTGGTAGGAGGCTGCCAGACTGGTCAAGGAGGCTTTAAACTAGATGTGTTGGGGGAGAGGGGCATCATTCCATCCCAACACACCCAGTCAGTTGCCAGAACCTATAATAAATGCTTGGAACAATGTAGAGATATTCCAGCCACTCCAGCCAATGAGCCAGATTCATTTGGAGCTCGGCTCAGATGCCTCTATACAAATGCCCGTAGCATGGGGAATAAACAAGAGGAATTAGAGATGTGTGCGCATCTATGGGGGTATGATATAATAGGCATCAGAGAAACATGGCGGGATAGCTCCTATGACTGGAGTGTTGGAATGGAAGGTTACAGGCTCTTTAGAAAAGACAGTCCCAGCAGGCGGGGAGGTGGAGTTGCCCTTTATGTTAGGGATAGGCTGGAGAGTATGGAAATCTGTCTGGGGACAGGTAAGCAGTCAACAGTTTGTGGGTCAGGGTTAAAGGGAGAATAGCAATGGGAGACATTAATGTGGAGATCTGTTACAGACTGCCTGATCAAGAGGAACCTGCAAATGACGTGCTCTATAGACAGATAGGAAAAGCCTCACACTCACAGGCCCTTGTTCTCATGGGGGACTTCAACCACCCTGACATCTGTTGGAGGGATGGTACGGCCTGGCACTATCAATCCAGGAGGCTCCTCAATTGTGTGGAAGACAACTTCCTTCTGCAAGTAATAGAGGAGCCGACAAGGAGAGGTGCCATGCTTGACCTCATGCCCACCAACAAGGAAGGGCTGGTTGGAAATGTGACTCTCCAGGGCAGCCTTGGTTGCAGCGATAATGAGATGGTCGAGTTTGAGATCCTCAGGACAGTGAGAAGAGCGTGCAGCAAGCTCACTGCCCTGGACTTCAAGAGAGCAGACTTTGGCCTATTCAGGAACCTGCTTAATAAGGTTCCATGGGATATATCCCTAGAGGGCAGGGGGGCCCAAGCCTGTTGGTTGATATTCAAGGATCACCTGCTACAAGCTCTGGGGTATTGATCCTGACTAGAAGGAAGTGCATGCAGCAGGAGGGCCAGGAGCCCTCCCTGGATGGGTAAGGAGCTGCTGAGGAAACTTGAAAGAAAAAAGAGGCTTATAAAAGGTGGAAGAAAGGACAGGTGGCATGGGAAGTATACAGGGATGTTGTCTGGGAAGCTAAGGACCAGGTTAGGAAAGCTAAGGCCCAGTTAGAATTAAGCTAGGCTAGGGATGTTAAGGGTAACAGGAGGGGATTCTATAGGTACATAGTGAACAAAAACCAGAGTAGGGACAATGTAGGTCCCCTCCGGAAGCTATCAGGAGAACTGGCTACACAGGATTTGGAGAAGGCTGAGGTTCTTAATGACTTCTTTTCCTCGGTCTTCACTGACGAATGCTCTGATCACACCACCCAAGTCTTGGAAGGCAGACGCAGGGACTGTGAGAATGAAGGCCTTGCGCCCACTGTAGGAGAGGATCTGGTTTGAGACCATCTTAAAAATCTGAATGTGCACAAGTCCGTGGGACCTGATGAAATCCATCCACGGGTCCTGAAGGAGCTGACAAATGAAGTTACAAAGCCACTGTCCATCATATTTGAAAAATCATGGCAGTCAGGAGAAGTTCCCGAATACTGGAAAAAGGGAAATATAACCCCCATTTTCAAGAAGGGGAAAATGGATGACCCAGGGAATTACAGACCCATCAGTCTCACCTCTGTGCCTGGCAAAATCTGGGAGCAGATTCTCCTGGAAGGCATGCTAAGGCACATGAAAAACAACAAGGTGCTTGGTGACAGACAGCATGGCTTCACTAAGGTGAAATCCTGCCTGACCAATTTGGTGGCCTTCTATGATGGGGCTATGGAACTGATGGACAGGGGTTGAGCAGTTGATGTCATCTATCTGGACTTGTGCAAAATATTTGACAGTGTCCCACATGACATCCTTGTCTCTAAACTGGGGAGACATCAATTTGATAGGTGGACCACTTGGTGGATAAAGAACTGGCTGGATGGTCCCACGCAAAGAGTTGTGGTCAATGGCCCAATGTAGAGCTGGAGACCAGTAAGGAGTGGCATCCCTCAGGGATCGATGTTGGGACCGGTCTTGTTCAACATCTTTGTTGGCAGCATAGACAGTGGGATTGAGTGCCCCCTCAGCAAGTTTGCCACTGACTCCAAGCTGTGTGGTTTGGTTGGTATGCTAGAGGGAAGGAAAGCCATTCAGAGGGACCTTGACACACTTGTGAGGTGGGCTGATGCCAACCTTATGAAGTTCAACCAAGCCAAGTGCAAGGTCCTGCACCTGGGTCGGAGCAATCCCAGGCACAGCTACAGGTTGGGAAGAGAAGAGAGTCAGAGCAGCCCTGTGGAGAAGGACTTGGGGGTGTTGGTCGATGAGAAAATGAACATGAGCTGGCAGTGTGCACTTGCAGCCCAGAAAGCCAACCGTATCCTGGGATTCATCAAAAGGAGTGTGACCAGCAGGCCGAAGGAGGTGATCATGCCCCTCTACTCTGCTCTCGTGAGACCTCACTTGGAGTATTGTGTGAAGTTCTGGTGTCCTCAACAGAAAAAGGACATGGAGTTGTTGGAACAAGTCCAGAGGAGGGCCATGAGGATGATCAGGGGACTGGAGCACCTCCTGCATGAAGACAGGCTGAGGAAGTTGGGGCTGTTCAGCCTGGAGAAGAGAAGGCTGCATGGAGACCTCATAGCAGTCTTCCAATATCTGAAGGGGCCCTATAGGGATGCTGGGGAGGGACTGTTCATGAGGGACTGTAGTGAGAGGATGAGGGATAACGGGCTCAAACTTAAAAAGAGGAAGTTTAAATTGGATATAAGGAAGAAGTTCTTTCCTGTGAGGGTGGTGAGGCACTGGAATGTGGTGCCCAGGGAGGCTGTGAGTGCTCCCTCCCTGGCGGTGTTCAAGGTCAGGTTGGAGGAAGCCTTAGGTGATATGGTTTAGTGTGAGGTGTCCCTGCCCCTGGCAGGGGGGTTGGAACTAGATAATCTTAAGGTCCTTTCCAACCGTCACTATTCTATGATTCTATTACAATAATTTCCCTTTTTTATATTAATTGTGTTTTCATAATAAACCAGCTGATCAATTATAGTACTTGACCTCATTTGCATCTTAATTTCACTCTTGGGATCATGAACAAAACATGACCAGCACTGGAGCTTTTTCTAGTCAGACCCTGCCAGATGGCTCTACACCTTGCATAAATTCAAAGTATTTTTTTTTTTTTTAGAACTAAGTCAAGAAAATAAAATCCATGCATTTTTCTGAAAAAAAAAGAAAATAATGGCTAAAGGAGGACCTACAGGAGTCAAGAGGAATCGTTAGAGATGTGGGATTGTCAGGCATTCTGGACAAAACCGAAGCTAAAGATGATAACTTTTTCTATGTCAGCTTTTGGGATATCTAAATGATACCTTGTGTTATACCTTAGTTACTGGACTGTTCTTATCTCAACCCATGGGAGTTACATTCTTTTGATTCTCCTCCCCGTCCCTCCGGGAGCTGTGGGGGGGAAAGTTGCAGGGTGGGGGAGTAGACTGCGTGGTTCTGATTTCCAACATGGGCTTAAACCACCAAATCTAAATGATGCTAGAAACGTCAAAGCAGCCTAGGATTAAGAGAAAGCAAAGGACAGTTAAAGCTGTTCTGGCTTCCTCATCTCTGGACAGCAAGACTTGCCTCTAACCACTAACCTTGAAAATATGTATCTCAGACACGTGTTTAGAAACATGAACCTGAAATGTGAGTTCTGACATAAGCATACATAGTGAACACACATATGCATATGTATTGTGGTACAAGCTATGCAACACAGCTCTTAATGATCTCTGCACAATCATATCAGTCCCTTCATTTTCATTTCTTTGCAATCACACTTCATCCACACACAAGTTTGTGCTATGAACATTCAGCTTTCTTTCTCCATTTGCTGCACATATTTTTTGCCTGTAGTTTAGACACTGCTGTCATTTTGTCTTATTTCTCCACCTTCATATCTATTGGTTCTGACTTCAGCAACCCAATGCAAAAATGAAGGAAAACCTGCCAAACATTGCACATTTGATATCTGAAGTGTACCTCTTGACCTTTGACTGGGATGGATATTTTAATCCCACACTCAAAAATTACCCTTCAAAAGACTTGAATTCAAATTGCCAACATGACATGTTGTCTTGTAATCAGATGTGACTGGAATGATAATATTTGCTTTGATGTGCAATGTAATCCAGTGTGACTGATCAGATGCAACCTGCCATAACACTGCAAAGGGCAATGCATCATGCTCAGAAATTAAAACCGTCTTATTTTCTGGAAGTCATAGTAAAAGGAATCTACCTGAATTTTGCATATGATGGGATTTTTCAAGAGCTTTTTAAGCCAGCAGTGACAACTGCCTTATCTAAACTACTCATTTTCATTGTCTCATGAATCTGACTCTAGTTATTGCTATAGCATCTGCATTTTGGTTATTTTTCTGTTAAGAAACAGGCATACTTCAAAACACTGCAGAATGGATTGGATTTAAATTGTAGTAGAATATTCTGCTTGGAAATAATTCAGTGTGCAGCTTTTAAACTTGTCTTTCTAGCTGCTTGCAATAGTTGCTTCCATTATCAGTGCAGAAAATACTTCTCTGTGGTCTGACATGCAGCTCCAGGTGCAGGAGAAATCAGCACCCAGCAGCATCAGAAATCAGCAGCTGTTTATCTTTCCTCTCCTGTTATTTCAGATTAGAGCACTTTTGGGGGAGATTTTAAAGAATCCAGTGTCTCCCCATGTGATATCATAATTTACTGGCAATCTGCAGGACAAGTCTCACCCACACAGTGGCAACTCTTTCTAGTCCTCTGAAAATGACAGAAAACTAATTATAACTAATTATAAGATAGGTAAAAGCATATGAGTTGATTACCTGGATAAAGAAGCTGTAACAAACCAAAATGGAATCATCTTACTTTCCATCAAAACAGTTGCAACTAGTGAGTCTGCAACACATTTTTTTTTTTCATAATAATATAAAATGCTGTTGGAATATTAACAGTTTCCTGTACCAACAGATTTTAGTAAAGATATGATGATATTCAGAACATTAATACTCAGTATTGCTTAAGATGCATTCAGCAGGCCAGGACACTGAACAGAGAGAAGAAATACTGTGGAAGTGTGGGGGTAAAGATGTGATATACTGATGTGTCTCATGTGAGGCACCCCTGCCCATGGCAGGCAGGTGGAACTAGATGATTTTAAGGTCCTTTCCAACCCTAACTATTCTATGATTCTGTGATCATCATATTTAGCCACAGAGTCAAGCATCTCAAACAAGAAGGATATTTCTTTCTCTAATTTATGAACACTTCATAATAGTTGTTGTGGTTTAAACCCAGCCAGACAGCTCGTTCCCTCACTCCTCCCACTTCTTGCCCTTCCCCTACTCCTGAAGGGACGGAGAGAAGAATCGAAAGAATGCAACTCCCATGGGTTGAGATAAGAACAGTTTAGTAACTAAGGTATAACACAAATCACTACTGCTACCACCAATAATAATAATGATAAAGGAAATTACAAGGGAAGAGAATACAACACCTCACCACCAGCCAACAAATAACTTGCCACCCCCTAGCCTGACCAAGCACCAACCAATACCTCGTCCAACCCTGCAGAGCCCTAGCCCTTCCGGGTAACTCTCAGTTATATCTTGGGCATGACGTGCTGTGGTATGGAATACCTCTTTGGTCAGTTTGGGTCAGGTGTCCTGTCTCTGCTTCCTCCCGGCTTCCCTTTCTCCCTGGCAGAGCATGAGGCTCATGAAGTCCTTGGTCAGACCAAACATTTGAGCGTTATCAGCACTGTTCCCAGGCCGAAAGTCAAAACCACAGTGCTGCACCAGCTACTGAGAAGGAATAAAAATGACTGCTACTGCTGAACCCAGGACATAGCCCTGTTTTGTTTATTTTACTTAAGTGAAATAAGCTACCAAACATGGTTTGGTAGGAGAGAAATGTGGACAATCTGAAACAGAAAATGACAGGTCTTAAAAATAGATGGATTGTGGAGACTTCCATTTCTGTTACAAACTAAAATATTTAAACCTAATTCTTTGCTTTCTGACCAAAGAGCCTTAGAGGAATTTGCCAGCAGTTTTCCCAGGTCAAGTTTGCTTCTGCTCCTTTGGAGTTAGAAATTCAGACAGGAGAGAGTAGGTGTTGTTTTAACACAACATTCTTGTTCTTTCAGAGGCACAATGATGTTTAAAAGTATTACTTAGGTTTTTGATGCAATAGGAATTGCAGCAGTATTTTCTGAAAGGGGCAGGATGCAAGAAGGTAGTGAAAGTTATGGAGAAAATAATTTTCCTGTCTCAAGATTTTCATTAAGTCCCTGAATAAAACCAATAATACATTAAAAAAACAAAACAAAACAAAACTCTAAAAACGTTCCCCCTTTTGATTCAAATTTCCAAAGTGATATGTCAGTTTCTAATGTGAGGTGACTAAAATGATAACACACATGCCCTGATGTGAAGCATAGTCTGGTATGATTGATCAGATACAATAGGCCATAACACAGCATAGGGTAATGTATTTCACATAAAGTTTTAACCTAAGCTGTTTTTCTGGAAAACTGCAATGAAAGAAAACCTGTACATTCAAGGTGGAAGTAATGCTCCCTTTCACTAACTTGTACTGAAAAAGAAATTGCAAATCCTTTTCCCCAGATGACCTTTTCACAAAGTCATCCTTAGATATGTATCCTTGCTGGATGACACCCAAGCTGCCTTCCCCTTTCAATTCACACTAATTCATCAATATTTATCCTGACCATGTTGTGTCTGCAATTGCAACTGCAGTTGTAATGCTGTGATTGTCTCTGGACCAACTTGTAAATAGAAATTGCAGTTGAACATATGCGTATGGAATGAGTGGATTTTCATTTGTGAATTGTACAAGGAATTTTGAACTGACACTTTTGTTACCCCTAATACTATTAGCATCAATAGAAAAATACCAAAATATCAAACCATTTTCTACAAATGTGTATTAACATCAGATGCCTCGGAATAGGGATTAAGAAGTTTACTCCATGTTTCTTATTGGATTTCTGACAACTTCTTTCCATTTATATAGATCAGGGGAAACAAAACAAAACAAAACAAAACAAAACAAAAAACAATACCAGGAAACAAAACAACAAAAAAAACTGCTACCAAAAAAAAACCAAAAAGCCAGAAAAAAAGAAACTTCAGATCCACAGCAACCAACCAACCAACCAAAACCAAAAAACAACCATACTTTTTGAGCTGGTCTTGAAGGTTTGGTAAGATTTTGCTAAGAAAGTGTCTTTTAATTCTTGTCTTTTCCATAGAAAGTCCTATGCCTTTACTCTTTGTATAGTGGGGAATGGCGAAAGCAGACTGCATGCCTTTTTTATAAAATCTAAGCACTCCATGCATAATTCTGCACTCTTTTCCTAAAAATATATCTTTAGGACCTTTTGCAAGGCCTGTGAAAGACCCTTAAAAGGTTCTAATTTTAACAACTTCACAGTGGAACAAAACAAGAAGCCTTGCTGTAAGAAAAGCAACTACCAGATTTCATTGAATAGAGAATTTCTGACATAAGGAAAATACAGTAAAAATAGTGACAGGTAAAGTGTTCTGCAGTAGAAGAACCAGACTGAGTTTCAACCTGGACTAAACTTGATAGAATATCTGAATCAAAGAGAAGGCTCAATTAAGAAAATTGGAAATATACAGGAATGGTATGAAAATATTATACTGTGTGATTTCCTATACATAGGTAAATACAATGTTTGAAATAGTATTTTTTTAAATCATACATAATAAATAAAAATGTAATGGTAAAGAAACAGTTTTGAATTCCAATTGATTCACAGAGTTGTGATTTCTGAACAGGTAAAATTCTGAAGAAAGAGAATCTATTTTATTTTGAAAACAATATTGCATGTAAAAATCTATTAATTTATATAAAGCAAAAGAAGTTGTGTTTTTAATAGAAGAATAAAAATGAAACAAAATATGTGTTAATCCAAAACATTCTCTTCCATTTTTTCTTATTTGACCAACAAACAGAAGAGGCTGTTTGTTAGTTGTCCAGCCTTACTATTAAACACTGAAATTGAGGAAGATAAAGCAAGGAACAAAAACCCCAAATAGTTCTACACTCTTTCACAAAATTGCACACATTTATATTTTAGAAGATTCATTACCTTCTAATAATTCAAAGCATTGTGAAAAATTTTCACTCTAATATAAATTGCTTCCCCTTAATGGCAAGCTTCATTTACAAATATTTTCTTTTTTTATTGTAGTAATAATACAAAACCTAAAAGAAAGGCAAAGAAAGAGAGGAAGGATAGACTGAAACAAAATGAAAATCCTGACAACTATATAATAAAAAAGAACACAGTAGAAACAGTGCATTGTTGCAGTGAAGCTGAAAATTCATTTTTTAAAAAAATATAAGAAATAGCAGGTAGCTTATTAAGCAATACAGTAGGATTTTTATTTGTTTGTCTGGTTAGTACACTATTAGATACCAATTTTGTGAAGAATGGTTATGGAATTTGAATGCTAATAAAATCTGGGCTGAAGTAACGTAACCATAACCAAATAGATTTGTTATCAGTACATGTATCTGGAAATGTAAGAAGCAATAATACTAACGTAAAGCCCCATGCTGATTAGGAACATATGAGCCTGTGCAGAATGAGTCTTCTCATCCCAGCAGTGACCTCTTGTCAGAGAAAATGGGAAGAACAGGACTTGTGCCATTTTGAGCTTCTTTAGAAACTTCCTGCTCCTAAAGGAACAAATCTTTTCTAGACACATTTAAAAGTGAAGCAATAGTACATTGCTTTACAGTTTTGCCCAGCTTACTTTTCTACGAGAAGGATCATGTTCCAAAACAGAAATCCTTGACCCACAGAAAAATATTTTCCATCCTGTTTAGTAACATATAACAGTACTTCTGCACACTATCAACTATCGTCTAAAACATCAGGGTTTTTTTTCAACAAACCTTATTTCCTTACACTTTGGTTATGACATAAAATAATTTCAACCATTCCCGGTGGAGATAGAAGCAGACAGACAAGAGGAGCTCTTAATATTATATGGCTTTAATAGCTGGAAATTATGTCAGAAATATTCCTACAAATACCTGTTTTCTAAAACAAAAAAAAAAAAAGAAAATTTGAAAGTTTATTTGTTAAAAATAATGTATTTTTTAAACCCAGCATATTTTTATAATGCTGCTTATTTTAAACTCTTTCCATATGCTCCGTAAGAGACGCAGGCATATGGCTCACATAACAGTGCCATATGTCTGTTAGTATTTTGCTCTATATTACAACAATAACAAACATTTTTAATTGTAGAGGGACTCAATTTAAATTATGTTTTCTTATTATTTTTTCAATTTATAAATACTGCTTATGACATTTCTGAATAAGCCTATAAATCCCCCAAATAGCTTAATATTTCAGACTAAAGATTTATGGTGTATTTTATGGCTAAATACACATTCATCATGGTGAAAACAGACTTCCATAAAACATGGATAAAATAAAGTAAAGTAAAATAAAATAAAATAAAATAAAACCATACATTCAAATTATAATATACTTAAGCAGCTCTTCATTTTTTTAATATATATTTGCCACCATCTCACCCCAAATACAGAGTGTTTGAAGTGTTTAGGTTTTTTCCCTTCCATTTTTAGTATGATACTTATTTCTTTACTGAATCAAGAAGGAAATGAGAAGTGAACCACAAGCAAATGTGTGCAAGACTCATTTTCTTTGAGACAAAATTGCATTTGAAGACATAAAAGCAGAATAATTCCGTACCCTCTGGGCTGGGTTTGTTTTTGTTTTTTTCTTTTTGGTTTGTGCTATCGTACAAGGGTCATGGTCAGAGTCGAGTACCACGATGTCAGACATTTCCTCCTATGGGATACCCACCCTATATGTAGAGGTGAAAGTAGAAATAATGGTTTAAAGTAAGTCCCTCAACATGAGCTTATGGAAGGAGACAAAATGCAATGTATTTTTTTACTTTGCAGAGACTTATTTGATGGCCAGACACCACAGAAGAAAAACATGGAAGAATCAGACCTCATTTTTAGAGCAGAAAATACAGTGACTTTAGGCAAGGATGTGTAACATGATAAGAAATAAAGAAGGACATCTGTGACTGGAAGATAACTTAACCACAGTAGATACAGGAAGATTAGTTTGCCAAGCCAGAACTGATGAAGCCTTTGCTAAGAATTCTTCTGGCTTGTGCACTCTAAAAGGTCATAAAATAAGAACTCATAAATTTGGAGATAACTAGAATGTCCAGTGACTCCAACAGAATCAGAAAATGGAGAAGTAAGATATAACGGTCAACAGCTTAATGTCCCAATGGAAATGGGTAATGAGTGATGTTCCTCAGGGGTTGGTGTCGGGAACAGTCCTGTTCGACATCTTTGTTGATGACATGGACAGTGGGATTGAGTGCACCCTCAGCAAATTTGCGGATGACACCAAGCTGTGCTGTTTGGTTGATATGCTAGAGGGAAGGAAAGCCATCCAGAGGGACCTTGCCATGCTTTAGAGGTGGGCTGATGCCAACCTCATGAAGTTCAACAATGCTAAGTACAAAGTCCTACACTTGGGTCGGGGCAATCCCAGGCACAACTACAGATTGGGTGGAGAAGTAATTCAGAGCAGTCCTGAGGAGAAGGAGTTGGGGGTGTTGGTCAATGAAAAACTGAACATGAGCAGACAGTGTGCGCTCACAGCCCAGAAAGCCATCTGTATCCTAGGCTGTATCAAAAATAGCATGGCCATTAGGTTGAAGGAGGTGATCCTGACCCTCTGCTCTCATAAAACCCCACTTGGAACACTGTGTGCAGTTCTGGTGTCCTCAACATAAGAAGGACATGGAGCTGCTGCAACAAGTCCAGAGGAGGGCCACAAGGTTGATCAGGGTGCTGGAGCACCTACTGTATGAAGACAGGCTGAGAAAGTTGGGACTGTTCAACTTGGAGAATAGAAGGCTGTGTGGAGAACTCACAGCAGCTTTCCAGTACCTGAAGGGGGCCTACAAGGATGCTGGGGAGGGACTCTTACTCAGGGAGAAAGGGTGATGGGTTTAAACTTAAACAGGGGAAGTTCAAGTTAGATATAAGGAAGAAGTTC
This sequence comes from Pezoporus wallicus, assembly GCF_028554395.1. Lineage (NCBI taxonomy): Eukaryota > Metazoa > Chordata > Aves > Psittaciformes > Psittacidae > Pezoporus > Pezoporus wallicus. The sequence goes on from NW_026640488.1 coordinate 10,851,742, forward strand.
TTTCCTGTGAGGGTAGTGAGGCACTGTGTCGTGGTTTAAACCCAGTCAGGTAATTCGTTCGCTCACTTCCCCCCCTTTCTTTCCCTCCCCCTGCTCCCGGAGGGACAGAGAGGAGAATCAAAAAGAATGCAACTCCCACGGGTTGAGATAAGAACAGTTTAGTAACTAAGGTATAACACAAATCACTACTGCTACCACCAGTAATAATAATGATAAAGGAAATAACAAGGGAAGAGAATACAACACCTCAGCACCAGCTGACCGATAACTCGCCCCCCAAGCCCGACCAAGCTCCAACTGATACCTCCTCCAACCCTGCAGTCTCCCAGCCCTTCCGGCTAACTCCCAGTTACCTCCTGGGCATGACGTGCTGTGGTATGGAATACCTCTTTGGTCAGTTTGGGTCAGGTGTCCTGTCTCTGCTTCCTCCCGGCTTCCCCTCCTCCCTGGCAGAGCATGAGGCTCACAAAGTCCTTGGCCAAACCAAAACATCCTTGTTATCAGCTCTGTTCCCGAGCTGAAAGTCAAAACACTGCACTACACCAGCTACCAAGAAGGAGAAAAATGACTGCTACTGCTGAACCCAGGACACACTGGAAAAGGTTGTCCAAAGAACTGGTAAATGCTCCATTCCTGTCAGCGTTCAAGGCCAGGCTGGACAGAGCCTTGAGTGACATGCTGTAGTGTGAGGCATCCCTGCCCATGGCTTCCTCTGGAGGTCACATGTTCCGATTATCTTCTATGGAAAGAAGACTTCATGTCTGTCACTGCGATGGCTCAGCTCTCTACCACTTCCTACTGCTCATGCTATTTGTGAAGTGCCATGTATATCCACCATAAATGTATATACATTTATGTAACTGAAAAGAACAACCTAACCATTATAGAAGCAATACGCTCTAGATTAAAAGGACGCCACCTCCGTAAGCCCCTAAACTCCTGTAACTTCATGAAAAAAGCTGAAAAAAAAAAAAAAAATTGTCATTTCATCTACCTGGAAAAATTAAAAAAAAAAAAGACACAGATGCATATAAAAACTAAACATTGCTTCACTTACAGATGCTTGATTGCAGTCATAGCAATTTCATGTGCTGCCCCCAAAAGCTGGGAGAGTTTTGTGGCAGTGAAGATTCCCTCTTTGAATAACACCTACTGCTTCTTATACAGTTGTTATTCTTTCAACATCTTGCTAAGTAGATTTAAAGCAATGGAAAGTGAAATGGGTCCTTGGTTGTTTACATTAGCTGATAAATAAGCCTAATACCACCCAGTTCTTCAGGTTGGTGCTTAAACTGGTAATTTCCCCCTAGAAGCATTAGCTTCTTCATACATAGCTGTGCCTGAAGTCTGGGTAAATAGCCAGTTTGTCACTAGTCAATATCTTTTCAATGAATCTCATAAACAAGATACAAAGGAAGCAGAATTGAAATCTACTGTCATACTCAAAATATCTGACAAGTTTCAGTGAGAATCGGCTGGAAAGCTATGACTTCTGTGTGACAGAGCCACATCTGTAATATGGATGAATGAAATTATGATGTATTGTAAGGTGACATTGTGGGAGAATTGTCAATAATATTTAAATATTAATTTTTTTTTATAATGATTATTAAGGTACAGACACAGCAACTTTTGTATTATCATTCTGTTAACTACAGTTAAAATTTTCTTGGTTTAATAGAGTAGGTAAAATGTGGAGAAAAGGGTTCTTGATCAAAATGACCTACACTCTAAGACAGTGGGTATCTGTTGCCTTCAAGCTGCACACAGAGTCCTTAATTTGAATAGATTTGAACAGCAGTGAAGTGACCAGCATAAGTCTTTATTTTCATAACACTATCTTGTTTTATTAAAAATTCCATAGTATTTTTCATTTTTTATATATCTAACAATTTCTGTTGTGTTTTTCCAGCTACATCCTGAAACAAATTTAGTAATAAAAAGTTTCTGTCTTAAGAAAAGATAAGGGAGTATTATGTGCCACAGGCAGTAACCATAGTCAGAAAATCATGACAAAAGCCAGCTCTCCCTTACAGATTTGTTGTGTCCATAAATGAATTACAACACATCTCAGAAGTTCATAGAAATATAGCAATTAATGCAATGTTTTTGAAGAAAGAAGAACTTAACTCCTTAGTTTAAAACTCATTTTAATTTGGTAAACTGTCTCTATCACAAATCGATTAATAACTTACTTGGTAAACAAATAAACTCTTTCACTTTTCTTTCACTTCCTTGAAAGACATCTTAGGTCATCTTTCTTCCTTTCCTAGGCAGTTTTTATTCTTGGTTAGAAGTAAAAAGCTCCTATCTCTCACTTAGTTTTCATGCAGAAGTTAGGTAGGAAAATTGCTATTCTAGCATTTCCTAAAAATTTCTCTGACCAAGTCTTTCCACATGGCCCTCTTATTAAGGGAAAATTTAAAATTTTCTTCTCTTTTTCAAAGGCTGATCACTTTTATTCAGCTTTCTGGTCCCTAGATAAGACTGAATTAACTCTGAGGCACAGTGTACATGTTGGATTTTGAATCAGCACCTATTATATCTCACAGAGATGGGTGCAGTTAGCTCACTGAGGTAGTCTAAGAAATATTGGAAACCCTTACAAGTTCCTTCCCATGATCTTAATGATATTTTCAGGTTTAAATTATGCTTATTCTGAAGGATAGTTAAAGGTTTGTGTTTTTTCCTTGTCAGGACTGAAAATGTCACATACATATTCTAAAAAATAATGCTGAAAAACAAGTTCCTGCATCAATCACACTGAAAGTTTTGTTTTAAACTCACTAGAATGGACAAGAGAAGTCAGAAAAGTCCTTGACTCTGAAATACGCATGGGAGTTATACAAAAGTAACCTTCCTTTGAAACATAGAGAAAACAGTACTAATGCTGTGATCCTTGTTTTTATACTATATTGACAACTTGCATAACGCTACATGACCTTTTCAGTGCCACGTAACAGAATGGAATCAGTCAACTTACCTTAGAAAAGGGGTTCCAAAACATAATGGAGAGGAATAAATGGGGGATGGATTGAGAGATGCCCTGAGAAGCATTTGGAGGTTTTGGTTAACAAGAAGCTCAGCATGAGCTGGCAGCACATAAAGCCAACCATATGTTGGGCTACATCAAAAGGAGTGTGACTAGCAGGTCGAGGGAGGTAATTCTCAACCTCATTCTCATGAGACCCCACCTGGAGTACTGTGTTCAGCTCTGGGGCCCCCAACATAAGAGGGATGTGGACCTGCTTGAACGAATCCATAGGAGGGCCATGAAATCGATCAAAGGGCTGGAGCACCTCTCCTATGGACACAGGCTGAGCAAGCTGGGCTTGTTCAGCCTGGAGAAGAGAAAGCTCTGGTGAGACTTTAGAGCAGCCTGCTAGTACCTAAAGTGGGCCTACGAGAAAGCTGGAGAGGGACGTTTTGTGAGAGCAAGTAGTGACAGGACAAGGGGTAACGGCTTTAAACTGAAAGAGGTTAGGTTTATATAAGGAAGAAATTTTTACTCTGAGGGTTGTTAGTCACCGATCCCTTCCAACCCAAACTGTTACATGATTCTATGATCCTATGAAATACATGTGAGAAAATCTATTCAATTCCTATGTCATGATTATTTACCTGCTTATAGAAGAGATGCTATGATTTCTTTGCCCTTTTAATTAATATTTCTAAGGAACCCTATAAACATTACTGGTAGAATTCTTTCCCAAGTAATTATTTTATTAACTTCATTTCCTTTTCCTTGAGTAATGAGTGCAGGCTGAAGACCAAGGAGTCCAGATTATGTTGTTAAATATGGTTTTGATCTAGAGAGACAGACTATTTAGTCATTGTCTGATTCATAAGGATCAGTATTTTCATTCTAATGTTATACTCCAGCGTAGTAGTATATCTTACAAGGTTAACTTTTAAATGCTCAGTACAGTGTCATCACTTTTCAGTAACAGCCTGAAACTCACACGTTTAGTAATGACTTTGCCATTTTAGTAATAATTTTATGTATGTTTTCAAAGATTAATTAGTGCCTGGTCACCAGACAGATTAGCTTAACTTTGCTGATCTTTCTTGATACAGTCTGCTTGTTTTTACATGCATTCCTGTTGAAAAAGTTTCAGTGGCAGGAGTTGATTATCATTAAGTTGATTATCATTAAGCTACTATTTGATGTAGCAACAGTATATGGAAACTTTCTCTAAGCATGTAATTTTAAAAGTCAAAGAATTAATCCAAAGTCACAATAGGGAACACAAAGCTATTTGCTTACTTTTCAGGTTCCTGCTGTGCTAATACCTGTAATGCAGGACAAAGGTTGCTCTGAAGGCGCTTTGGCTTGAATAGTGGTACTTGTGGAGCAACCATGTTCATCTGTAGTGATCCACATTAAAGCTACTTGGCTTTGAACCAAACGTCCAGAAGTGGAAGTGTTTCATTACAAGTATGGAGAGCGGGTGATATTATTTCAGGGATCCTTTGTAACAAGCAGTTTGAGTAGATCAATTTATTATTAATCTACTTTCCGTAGTTTCTGTAGAAGTTCGTTTTAGTTTGTCATACCAGAATATGATGAGTTTCCTGCTAGAGAAGTTTATACACGATTATACCCTTCTGTGGCTTCAAGCGATTTTCCTGGTAGTCATACACTCTATATTCTCTGAGGCTGCTGGTAGTCATTCATAAGAACAGTAGTAAGATTTCCTTTCAGCAAAGGATTTTCACAGCTCTGCATAGGAACCTATTCATGCAGAAGAACAATCTCTTGTGTATAATACAGTATTAATGACATGAAGATCATGGACTCCGGATTCTGGCTACTGCCCTTTGTGTTACTATTTCCCCTCATAAGCAAATTCTGTACTCACTTCTGCAACAGATTTCTGTCCCCCCGCTCCCCTCACCTCCCTGTCTCCTTAACATTTACAAACCTCAAGTGAAGAACAGAATCTGAGGTAGGGGAAAGAGCACATAGGTACACTGAATTTAGGCATATGGGAATTCTACTCTGTAAGATGTGCCAGCCTCACTGGTGTTCCTGCTGACTGTATCTGTACACTTACAATAAAAGGATCCTAGATTTTTAACAAAATAAAAGTCTGACAAATGTTCATGCAGAGTCATCTTTTCTACAGCATGGACTTTTTTTGTTGGTTGCTTTTTAGACTTGGGGGTTTGTTTGGTTTTGTTTTTTTTTTCTTGTTTTTAATAAATCAGTTGATATTACTGTAAAATACGACTTAAAAGAAGATTTATAGTTTTAACCTGTTGTGGTGGGTTGACCTAGGCTGGCTGCCAGACAACCATACAGCTGCTCTCTCATCACCTTCTGTCTCTTCGTGGACAGGTCTAAAAAGCTTGTTGGTTGAGATTAAAACAGAGAGATTGCTTACCAGTTATCATCATGAGAAAAACAGACTTGATTTTGGGAAAATTAATTTAATTTATTGCCAGTTAAAAACAGAGTATGATGTCAAGAAACAAAGATGAAATCGAAAAAAAACTTCCCCCAACCCTTCCCTTTTTCAGAGTTCAACATCACTGCTTCATTCCTGACTCTTCTATCACTTACGTCTTCAGGCAGCTCAGGGAAGATGGAGAGCCAGGGTCTGTGGTCAGTTTATAATACTTTGGCTCTGCTGCTCCTTTCTCCTCACACTTTTCCCTTGCTCCAGAGACAAACTCTCCCATGGGGTTCAGTCATTCATGAACTGCTCCATTGTGGGGCCTTCCTTTGTGTTGCAGGTCTTGAAGAACTGCTCCAATGTGGGTCCCTTCCACAGAGTACAGAGCATCAGGAATAGACTGCTCTGGCATAGGTCCCCTGCAAGCCACAGTTCTTGCCAGGAGCCTGCTCCATGTGTGCTTTCTATGCATTGCAGGTTCCTTCAGGGCACATCCATGTGTTCCATTTTGGGGTTCCACAGTCTATAGGGTGTGGATATCTACTCCAATGTGGTCATCCACAGGATACAGGGGAACAATCTGCATCTCTACGATATTCTTCACAGGCTGCAGGGAAATCTCAGATCTGCCTCCTGGAGCACCTCCTCCCCTTCCTTTTCACCAACCATGGTGTCAGCATAGTCATTTCTCTCACGTTTTTTTCTCTCTTGTAGCTGTTGCCTTGTGTTTTTTTACCACTTCTTAAAAATGCTGTCACAGAGGTGCCACCAGTGTTGCTGTCATCTGGTGGCTGTGCCCTGCAATGGGATGGTTTTGAAACTGGTTGGAACAGGCCATGTCCATCATCGGGCAGCCCTTGGCCTCTTCTCACAGGGGTAACCTCTGCAGTCCTCCCTTGCTACCAAAACCTTGCCTCTTAAACCCAGTAAGGCTATTTCTGGTTTTCATAGAAATTTTCAAATAATATAACTAAGCAAGAAGTCTGAAAGTGATCTATGATTCTTGATCTGTGAAAGTGATCTGATTCTATGATCATTCAAATTACTCAGGAAGCAAAAATATATTCAGATGAACAATGCATTTATAATTAGCCTTTTTCCCTCTATCCTATTAAGTCTCTTTTTTCTACAATTCACCTCTAAACTAATCTTCATTAATACTTCCATAATTCACTCAATTTCTTCATAAATTTCAAATATTCTTTGAAATTACTTTGAATTATTTTGAATTTAACAATTGTTACATTCAGATTTTTAGTTCAAAATCAGCCTTATATTCTAGAAATACTGATATTCAAAGTGTTTTAGTTCCAACTGCATCATGAAAAATTTTGCTTGTGCAGGCTTAGAAGTGTATTTCTGCTTATAAAACTAATTATTTTCCTATTAATGACATTAAGAAATAAGAAACTTCACTATGGTGTACCCAAAGACTATCTACAAAAATTCAGTGATAAATTTATTTTCAATATTGCACTCTGATACCTGTCAAATATTATAAAAATATAGGTCCATAAGAACATTGACAAAATATGTATTATTTGCTGAAAGAGGAGACAGGATTTTATTACCTTCTGAAATATAAACCAGCAAGGAAGGTATCAAGCTGACATTTTTTTTTCCATTCAGTTCAGAAACTTGCTTCTTAAACCAAAAGAAATTCTAAATGTAATATACCTGTAAAATCAAGAATCAAAAAAGCTATATTTTTCATGATTTCAGCTTTGATACTTAAGTCCTTTTAAGAGGAGGGGTTTATATACTGCAGTCAGTACAAGTTTGGAGCTGCTCACAGTTAAGATCAGAACAAATTCTGCATGTGACTCATCCTCTCAATTCCAAAAATAAATCTTCCTTTTTCCTGCAATTTTGCATAATTGGTCTCTGATAAGAGTAAAAGAATTATGCAAACATTTGATATGCATTAAGGCAGCTGGTTGAGACATATGCGATTTCAAGAAATGGCTCATATTTCACTTTTGAAAGAGTAGCTTATCTTCCCCATGGCATACATTTAAAGGAAAGCTAGGCCTAGAAGCTGAGAACTTACTGTATTTTAAAGAAACTGTGTAAAATTTGGTACTGATACACTGCATGTTGAAAAAGACAGAAATATTTTATCTCATGAGTTTTGGATTAGATCCGATCTAAGTAAAGTTCTACTGATCTGTGTTAGATGTGCAATTGTGATGGTAATCTGTCCTAAGTCACGTGTAAAGCTATTACAAAAACATAATTGCTATAAGAAACGTAGAATTCTGGCAAAACACAAACAAGACTTCCCTCAAAACTGTAAAAGATTCCACAGAAAATGAATTTCAGTGCCAGACCAAAATAAAAAGAACTAATTTCTTAAAGCTTTATAATATTATAATGGGAGAAAATGCTCATTTTTAAACTGTATTTTATTTGTATAGTTTCTCCAAATTAATTTAAAATGTTAAAAAACAATAATATCAAATGTCTTGTTTCCTTTGATCTGTTACATGCATTTATTCATTGGTTGGGACAACAAAGCAAAAAATTCAATCTTGTGCACAGCTCTAGTTAATATAATATAATTGCCCTAACCTTCCAAGGAAGCTGTGTATTAAACAGGAAATACAAATTCAATTTATAACCACAGCGATGAGATGAAAGAAGTCAATGCTTTAAAATAAACCTAAATAATTGTCCCCTGACCTTTTCTCACACTTCATACAACAGAAACAGATAAAAAGCAACTTGTCTGATTGTTTACTGCTGAACTGAGTGTGGTTACAGATGCCATCACTAAAAAGATGCTCCTCAATTTCAGCATTTTTCTAGTATTTGAATTGGCATACGTGTCTTAGTTTTCAGTGATGTATTTACTTGAAGAATTAAAGAGTTTGTGTCTTAGAAGCCACGCTTTATTAAGGCTTCCCAGAAGCATGAGAGATTTTCTTAAAATTGCTGGTTTGCCTACATATACCTTATGACACAGAAAGACCACACTATGTATCAAATAAAAAAGACATGTGAAGACAGACAAACTACACTGTAGGACTGGGGGGAGGGGAAGGGGGCTCTCCAGGGTATGTGTTTAGAAGTTAAGAATTGCCAGAATTAAACAGTACTGTAAGTGATCATTGCTGGCCCTGCAACCCATTGTAAAATCTTTTGCTGCCTGATCACATAATGTTTTAAGATTCCTCTTTCATTTCATGCACAGGATGAATAGCTGTCATTTAATTATATTCAATGCTGTGCTTTGCTTCTTTTAGCTTTTTCTAGTGTCTACCTCTAGACCTTATTTAATGGAATCAATTCAAACACAGAAGACAGATTTATTAATTTCTGTGGGATCTCTTCTGTTCCAATCAGAAAAGTATTACTAGAAGTCTTCACAACTATTATTCAACTGCTGAATTTATGTTCATAATAAAGAGAAATAAGAAAAGTATTATTATGTCCATTTCACACATGCAGAAATTAGTTGTAGGGACTTTTGGTAGTCAGAAAAACTTATCTAGATGCCCAGTGGTTAGAACCTGATTTTTCACTGAAATTGCAACTGTTGTTCTATGTAGTCTTAATATTCAAATAAATGTGGCTATAGGGCTCTCAGAAAATGGGAAAAGAAAAAAAAAAAGGAAATGACAAAATCACTTTGTTGCATGATGCTAGCTTTCACTTTTATCATAGCAGCATCTATCAGAAGTTAGTACAAACAATGAGCCCAGATGCAAACTCTAGCTTAGGTTTTTCTTAACCCATAGATTCCTAGAAAGTAAGATGTTATGCCATTTCTCTGCAAAATCTGTAATTTTCCATGCATCATACACTCTCTCCAAATTACTGCTACTGACCATGTTCAGACACGAAATGTGGATTAACTCCTTTCAGCCTGTCCCTTGAGATGACAGAAATAATTGCTTTTCTTCTACTGTGATCTTCACTAGCATCCTGTGTAGAAAGAAACGGGATATTTTGCCACTGGTTTTCATAACATTTCTAACTGAAAAACAAAGGTGGGATTCAGAAACAGTTTTCTTCTGGTCTTCTAAAGAAAGTAGGCTGTAATAAAAAACAACTTTTCTCTGTTCTTCACAATTATAATACCAATAATATCAATAACTGTCTCTTTCTAACCAACTTTGCTGACTTCTGCTTCTTTGTACTATGCCAGCTCTTTCCACTTATGTATTCCAAGGCTCCCAGCCAAGATGTTCATCCCATGTGCTGTTACATCAGGCTCAGCTCCTTTCTCCAGCCTGTCCCTATTTCCACATTTTCCTCAGTCCCCCTGTTCACAGGCTCTTCCTTTCAGTTTCTGTAGACTCAGTACAGCTCTTCTCTTTTGCCTAATTGCTTTGTTCCTGCAATTTTCACTGTTCCTCCAGCTTTTCTCTCTCACCCATGACCATTTCCAGTTATGCCAGTGTATGCATCCCTCATGCTCCTGGCCATCTCATGCCACTATTGCTATGAAGTCAGGGAATACCCCGTGGTGTTCAGCACTGAGCTTTGTGCCTTTCTAGCACCAGACTGAGGCAAGCTTAGCATGGAAAAACAATAAAAAAATATACTCAGAGTACTGTGAAAGATCCCTCTGTCAAATTTCTGCAGGCTATGCTTTTCTGTTTAATCTTATAGCTTGTGGACAAGTTCAGAGAGATTTCAGTGTGAAATAAAATGCACATAGCTGTAATAATTTGCCAATTTTCAAGTCCAAGTAAAGAGTTTATTTAAAGGTAATCAAATAACAGGTCACTAAATTATTTTCATTTAGATTTTTTCACTGGTATCATTCTTAGAAAGAGCTAAACCATGTTGGCTGACAAAATCCAAACAAATTCACTTTGCAGCAGCACTCAACATAATATAAGAAATTACTGTCTAACTGGTTAGCTTGGCAAAGTCTTAAGTGCCTGAACAAAAAATCTTGTAGGAGGCGTTGGCTCCTTAATGACAGTCTTACACAGTGTGAGGGGAATAGGCTGTCCTTCATCTTTTTGATTTCACTTGCTTCTCCTCTAACTCGTCTGTCATTCTTAACTGCTGTTTCAAATTACAAATTTTTTCTTTCCTTGAAGAAATTGCCTGAGTCTAGAGAACAGAAAATGCTGAATATATACTGGAACATATGCCGAATTGTAAATGGTTTTCCTCTTCTTCTATTTTCAATCCATTATTCTCATACAGATTAGTGGGCAGCCCATACAAAGAAGCTTAAATTTCACTTCCTGAAGCATTATTAGAGAAATGTTTACAAATTCTACCAGGATTTTCTTTTTATTTATATTGAGGAAGGGAAATATAACTTCATGATTTCTTCTCTCTTCACCTGTTTTGTTAAAAATCCTTGCTACAGCTGTTCAAAGTGCTAAATACATATAACAGTGGTAGGTAAAAATCTGCTGCCTACTCTTCTATTAGGTAGCTTAGATGTTGAACCTAACCTCAATTTGTATCTGTAGTAAAATATATTTTTCTTCTGAATGTAAATAGGCAATTCTTGAATTCTCAGGTAATTCTTACTATTTACACTCCTGAGTTTCTAAATCCATATTCGTGTTTCTCATTTAGGGCCTATTTATTATATATGGTACTGTCGTGGTTTAAACCCAGTCAGGTAATTCGTTCGCTCACTTCCCCCCCTTTTCTTGCCCTCCCCCTGCTCTCGGAGGGACAGAGAGGAGAATCGAAAAGAATGCAACTCCCACGGGTTGAGATAAGAACAGTTTAGTAACTAAGGTATAACACAAATCACTACTGCTACCACCAGTGATAATAATGACAAAGGAAATAACAAGGGAAGAGAATACAACACCTCAGCACCAGCTGACCGATAACTCGCCCCCCAAGCCCGACCAAGCACCGACCGATACCTCCTCCAACCCTGCAGTCTCCCAGCCCTTCCGGCTAACTCCCAGTTACATCCTGGGCATGACGTGCTGTGGTATGGAATACCTCTTTGGTCAGTTTGGGTCAGGTGTCCTGTCTCTGCTTCCTCCTGGCTTCCCCTCCTCCCTGGCAGAGCATGAGGCTCACAAAGTCCTTGGCCAAACCAAAACATCGCTATCAGCTCTGTTCCCGAGCTGAAAGTCAAAACACTGCACTGCACCATCTACCAAGAAGGGGAAAAATGACTGCTACTGCTGAACCCACGACAGGTACAGTCATGTATTACAGACAGATTCAGAAGAAACTTTGTGCACATGGTTGGATATAGATAGCAGAAGGATGCTTCCCCCCCCCCCCCCGCCATGTAGAAAGTTCCTGATTCTCCTGCAGCTGAGGGGTCTGAACACTGTCCACCCACTCCTCAGGTTGAATATCTGCATCTCCAAAACACTTAAGATATCTGTTGTAATATCTTGCCTGATCTGTCCCAAAGCATATGGGCATTTCTGCCATATCACTTCCCCATCACACAGATATTAGAAAAAGGACATATTACAAAAAGGACCATTCATAACTGTCTATAAAGCAAAATTTGGTTTAAGTGTAGTTAGATTACGATAACTTTAAAAGCTAACAGAGACTTACCAGTTAGAAAATTGGCTTTGAGTCTCAAAACAAGATGAAATTTGGCAGTGCCAAAATAAGATCAAGTTTGGTAGAGGATTATATAGTAAAGATACATTTTGGAAGTCTTTCTAAGGAAAAAAGAGTAAAAACACAATTGACTAAAATGGAATGAAAAATGGTAATTAAGGTTATTGTACTGGTATAAATCAATATCATCAGCATTAAAGCAAACAAAACAGTGGTTATGTGCTGGAGTTATTTCAGATTTCTGCAGCATGCATATGTTTATACCTCTACTGAGAGTTTGTAGGTATTTATTACCACATTACCCTCCTGTCCCCATTTCACACACATTTATTACCATATAAACTTCATTATCAAACTCAAATGGGACCCAGATGTCTTCCATTTTCCTGAACAGTTTTTAATTGACTTTTTAGAAAGAAAAAAACCAACCCTGTCTCAACTTTCCTCTAGCAGTTTTGTAAACAATTCAGTGAGAAAAATTAGTTTAACTGTTTTATAGAGGATAAACAGCCTGCTTCAGGAGCAGCAGTAATTAAAAGAAATAATAGACAAAGAGTCAAACACAAGAATCTGCTAGGGTGATACAGACAACAATCTCTCTCTAAGTCCCTGGTCAAGTTAGACACAGATAGCAATGAATGTGAAACTGAAAACTATCTTGACATAGATAAAGAGAGGGAAGCAACTGTTTCAAAAGAAAGCACCTTCATCAGGAAGATGTCAGCTGGAAAAAGAACAGAATCCATCAACTCTGAACCTGAAGATCAAGATTGAGAAAGGCAGTTTCTGTTTGTTCAATTACACTCTCCATTGGACTTCTTCAGGATTTCTTTGTGTTCCTGAAAACATTGAAGGCTGTATTAACCTTCATAGTATAAGGTTTTGTCTAGAAAGTAGGACGGTCAAAGAAGCTACTTGATAACCTGTTGGTAGAAACAAGGGTTAGGAGACATCATTCAGCTAGATGTATGGTCACTTTTAGTTGCTGACATAGTCTGAAAAACAATTACTGCCCACAAAGATAAGAAAAGCATATTATATTTTATTTGAAATGCAGCGATTTATTCAACATATGTTACTAATATTTATATGGGTACAAAAAATACCTTAAATCCCACAGTGGTATCCCAGCTTTTTTTCTTCAAAAATCTTCATGTATATAACAAAGCAGTGTCATTTGCACTTTGGGGTCCCCATTCCTTGGAAATGTTCATATGTTTTGCTGTATCTAGCATTTCACTTTTCAGAAGTTTGTCTTGGAATCATATCATCTTCTCAGGCCCACAGAAGAACAGCTGAAGTTATACCATCTGTGGATTACGGCTGAGCAGAGACCTTGGTTTGGGAAAAAACTTACGTGCATGCTTTAAGCAACCCAAACCCATCTTTCTAGCTAACGTACTGGAAAACAAACTGCTCATCTAGCTACTTACATTGCTCAGTCTCTTGCACTCTGAAGGTTAACTCTAGGATAACAACTGGTGCAAGCAATATTTGGAAAATCTGTTATTCGATCAGTGTAATCCTGTGTAAAGATGCATCTTTCACAAGCTTACTACAAACTAAAGGAAGGTAGAGTGGGTGGGTGCGAATCTTTCTGTTCTAGGGGAAAAAAAATCACCTATATGAGATATTGAAGGAGGCACAAAAAAAGGTCTTATCTGACAAAATTTTGCACTGTTAATTTCATACCTCATGCAATATCCCCTAAATAAGTATATACTGTATTTTCTGATCCCTGCAGCAAAAATAATTGTACTAGTTTTTAATATGACTTAATTTTGGTTTACCATCATTGTCCTAAACCAAAAATTACAACAAGGTTATGACGAAACGTAGCCATCTTTATTTTCAAGAGAGTTAAGTAATCCATTACTGTACAGCGCAGCTAGAAATAGATCCCAACTTAGAGATTCCTACAAAACTATGCCTAATATATTACCTTGCAGAGCTAGCTACTCTCTCACCCAAGCACACATAACACCTGACAGATCTAAAGCTGTGTAAAGACTAGCCTTGCTGATTGCTGCATGTTGGCGCTTAATGAAATCAGGAAGAAATATTTCAAAATAAAGACAATAACTTTCAAGAACCAGTAAACCCTGTAAAAAGTGTATTTACAAAATTCAGTGTAAGCTTTTCTTACTTCTAGTAGAAATAATAAATTCTTCATTTTGATTACTTACACTATTTCCCTTGTTATCAAATTCTGGCATATTGCTATGTGAAAATAATAATTTTTAAATTTCCTTTATTCATCAAGTTTAAGTTTTGAGATTTATGAGCTCTAAGAGGCTGACATGATCCTCTTTTGGCAGAAGAAAAATTGCTTAATGATTTCTGCTTTATCTGTCTGTGAGATAAAGTTATCATCATGTTCTTATAAGGTATCTTTGTACTTTGTAGAGAAAATTCAGAGGACATGAAATTAGTGTTAATGTTTCTTTTCGGGGCAGCTTGTTTAGTATTGTTCATACATAAAGAATCTAGGTTTTAATCAAATCAGCATTTATAGTTCATGTTGAGATGGCGCTCTCAAATCTGGGTGTCTAATGTTGAAGGGAAAAAGTCTTTTCCAGGTTTTCCTTTTGTTTTGTTTTTTTTTTTTTTCTAATATGAATCCACAGTTTTAACCATTTTACATGTCAACAATACAGAGCATAATCTCCAATTTCTTTGCAGCATCAGCTACAAACATATTATCCACATGTGTGCATCATGTTTGAGAAAAAGCCTGTGCAGATACGCAGTGAGGGAAACTATATGGAATTTTGAATAGGAGCTGCACTTCAGAATTTGAAGGTACAAGGTCTGAAAGATGCAGCAATCTAAGTTAAATAAAGTGTGGTTCTCACTGATCCCTGCTAAACCAAGAAACTGCCATGCAACCCTAGTGGGCAACTTTCTTCATTACCATGCAGGGGGAGAAAACAGATACTAGTTAGCCATCAAGTTTATTCTGGACAATAAATGGATTTATCAAGGAAATAAGCACGCCTTCCTTCTGCCAGACCCTGACGCTGGAGCCCTACTAGCTGCACTCTTAATTTTATAACAAGAATTTATGTACTCCTGGACAGCATGCAGTGGCCCGGGTCTTCCAAAGTTGGAAAGATATTACAATGATGCAAATAAATAGCAAATAGCAGCGCATGTCTCATTTCTCCTTTTCCCCATTCCACCCCATCATATGATTGTAAAAGATGTGATGCAGTTTAGGCATAAAGTGTTTCTTCTTTGAGCTGTTTCTTCTTTCAGCTAAAGCAGGGCTAGTACAAAGTGCAGCTTTACATTTTTCATACTATTAAATCTAGTTCATGTCTTAATATATTTGACACTTTTCATTTCCATATTTCATTCGGCATGGAAAAGCAGGCTGCCTCTATAGAGCCCTACTTGATAACATATAGATGCCTCAATACTGCAGCTAAATATTGAAATGAACTGACACAAAAGTTTAAGAAAATAAGTATTTTCTATTCTTCTGACTATAGTGTGTTCTCTTCCCCTTTAAATGCCTGTTTTTTTCTTTCACACTTTTCAACAGTATATGCAAATACTTGATTATCAGCCTCATGTGGAAACGTGATTATAAATCAACTCCCAGACTGTGCTTCTTGGCAGTCAGTTCAGAAGTCAAGCAGCCCTCTGTGCATCCTTAAAAAAAAAACAAAAAAAGGCCTAAAATGCCTATGTATATATTTTCTTTGCTCCTAAAAGGGGTTAACCTTGTGATTTTTGTAAGTCCAGCTTTTGGGGGGACTTTGTGATGTAAACAATTTGACCAAGTCTTAAGGAATATCCATGCCTCACAATTGCTGAACTGCTGCCTGTCATAAAAGCAATCACAAGCAGAAAAGAAAAAAAAAAAAAGACAAAGTACTAGAGACACCATGGTGATATCAATCTGCCATGATAATGCAATTGCATGTAAAGATACTTATTTATCTGCTTCCTGTAGATTGAACTGTGCTGTCTTGCCTAGATCCATAGCCTCCTTTATTTGTATACTGCTGTCGTCATATGAATCAGTCGTTGTTATGCACACTTTGTTTGAATGAAGAAAAAATAAATCACACATTGTTCCAGGTATGAATAGACAAATAAGCGAATGTTATAAATTCAAGAATGGTAGAGGTGCTGCAATGAACAATTAGGGGGAAAAAAAATGTGTATATCTAAAAGCAGGAAAAAGAATGAGGACTTTAAAAACAATGATATTTGGGGGGGGGGGGGGAGCAACACAGGTCAAAATAAGCATATTCATAAAGAAAGGATGCAAGGATCTCATTAGTTATCTTCCTTAGTAATACTGTTACTTAATACAAAAAGCAGCATACAGGGCATAATCCTGCTATTTCTTTTTACAGGCAAATTCCTTGGTGAAAACAATCACAGTTTCATTAATTGTTTCTATTTAGGGAGAGATATTAAATATTTCTGGAAGAACAAATTTCAGCATGTATTTTCATCATGTAGACTACCTACCTATGACCATTTCTAGATAAAAATGGTATATTGGATAAGGCAGTTTCACACTAGTCATATCCTATTTTTTTGTCTTTTTCTTAGGCACTGAAATTTAAATAAAAACTTATCATTTAACTTAGAACTGTTCTCTCCTCCTCCCATTATTTCTTCCTTTCAATTCCCAGTTTTGACTGGAATGCTCTAAGAGCAGCACTTTAACTAATGGCAATTTTTGCTTCACCCACTCTTTTCACTTTACCACTTTGCATCTTCATATAAAAGGAAGGGTGACCCGCTTCCTCTGAAGGTGATGTTAATGCAGTTCAATAAATGGCAGAGAGAACAGAGTGACCTGAAATGGTGTAAGCCATATGAGAAAGGCATTTCATTTTTTTTCTATTATGAAAACGAGATTTTCCTTTAAGTGTGTTTATTGAACTGCAGTAACATAATGTAAAGTAACATAGACTTAAGCAAGATGACCTCATTCATCATCCTGGGGTCAGCTAAAGATGTTGGAAGCATTCTGAGCACTGGTTAAAGAAACACAATTTTTCATAGAAGAAATTTCTTACTCCCTTTGGGATTGACCCTTTAAAGTACAGCATACTGCCGAAGGAAGAGCAGAGCCTTTACGTTAGCTCTCAGCATTAAGCATTTGCACAGCAGCTGTGCAGAGAGACAATTACAGTTTGAAGAAATGTTAACCATGTTCAGCAATAAGGAGTGAGGGTCTACACCTGCTCTGCTTCATAATTGGTAAAGAGGAAGAAAAGTGGGCATTGCAGCAAGCAGAAGATATGTTTTACCAGGCTTTGGATCAGGCCCATAAGTTCTGGTCACCACACAGCTGCTTGGCTGTAATTTACTACAAGCTAACAATTCAAATGGCCAGTATGTATAAGTTTTTAGTTATTTCTCCTACTAGCCAAAATTATTCAAATGTGCTTGTGAAATGTGCTTAGAATGAATTTATGGGGGGGGAGGGAGTACACAAGGCAGTTAGCCGCTGACACAGAAATGTGCCTACAGCTTCAGAGCAAACAGTGCCTCTCACAACTGCTCCATGCTTCTGACCATATGCTGTTCATCTGTTCATCTCCCCAACCATTCATTTGGACTAGGATGTTGAAATGTGCAAAATAAGCTTCCCAGGGACTTTTTTCTCAATGATACAGGGGTAGATGTTTGTATTATCTGAGCTAAGCCTATACAACATCTCCCCTTTGGGCACTTTTGAGTAAAAACAAGATGGAAAACTCCAGCAAACATCCTGCCTCAGTCAACATCTCATCTGGCCCAGTTCTTCACCCAGAATGTTGACTTCTATAGCCCCTTTAATTTTCTTCTCAAGGCTATTGTTTAACTGCTAAATCCCTGAGTTAACAAATGTCAAGTTAGAGAAAGTTTTTCTGATCTCCTCTTCTGCACAATCTGTTGACCTAGGGCCGCCAGTTCCTGCTTCCCCTCCAATTTATCAGGATAGACAGAGTTTTTGTAGTAGCTACGCAGACAAAAGATATCATTTCTAATAATAGTTCATCATCAATTCTTTTTGGGAAGTTTCCAGATGTTGCTTTAATTCATTTTGTGGAGTCTCCTGGCTCAGATTTAAGTCTTGTTTTAATTCCTTTTGGTCTTATATCAATTCCTTTTGGCTATCTTTATATCTATGAGCATCTCCATTATTTATTGCATATTGATTCAGCAGCAATATTACCACACAATCTGTTTTGTTGGGAAAATGGATCTCACTGCTAACATCAGTTTCATCTCTTCCTGTCTGAAGAAACAGTATTTTTTATCTAATGGATTATCTTTCTTAGTTGGGAAAATTGATTTTGTTAGTGAAGTATATCTTTGATGAAGTTTTAATAAAACAAAAAGTGAAAAGATTTTTGTTCCCTTAAACGCTGAAGGCACTAAAACCAGGAGGCATTTCCTCAATCTAAAGATTGCTATTTTTTTTCCTTTAGTCCAGTATCCCAAAGCAACTCCTTTTCCATCTCTTTCCTTCCTCCGAAGGCCCAGCTCAGCACTGAGAGGGACAGCTTGGGGAAAGCAGGATACTGGCCCCAGGGCAGACTGCTGATTCCCTAGCTCCTGTCTCTCTGTGTTCTCTCCTCAGGCACTGGCTGCTGATCCAGAGGCCATAAAAAGGGATTTTAATTTTTCCCTCCTGCACTGAGACAAAGGTGGGTTCTTTATTTTGTGGCTTGCACTCTAATTTTTAGTAGGACCTAAAGTAATATACCAGCTTTATTTTAGACCTTTGCTCACCACTACCTAACCTTGATTTACATAAACTTATTGGCTAGCCAATAAAAATATGTCTGCAGAAATAGTCCATTGTGTCTTTCTCACAGCTTGTTTCCATACATTTCTGACTCTGAACAGTTAATTTATTATAATTGTCAATATATTTATTATTCAAATGGAAATTTACTAGTGGCAAAGTACCAAAAACTAGTTTGTCTTTACCACAGTCAGATGAAGCTCTTAATGAAGAAAATGTACTCCATATCATCTTGGAGATAAATGATATCAAAATTCTGAGTTTCTTTAAAAAGTAGATGCAACCTAAATGCTATTAAATGTATACTTTGTTCAGAAAAATCTGTTTGTAGTAGTATGAACCAGGAGACATTAACAAATCTGACAACCTTATATATCCCGAAGGAAATTTCTTCATAACAACAGAAAGAGAAAAAAAAAGTAACCCTTCTCTCCAACCCACTCCCCAAGTAAGTAAAAGCTAATTGGCATCATCATAATCACAAAACATGTTGTATTCCTCATTTTCACTCAGCTGCAGCTTTGCAAGGAGTAGTAAAGGATCAGTGAAGCCTAACAACATCCATCTTCAAAAGGCAGAGTTGTTTTTTTTTCTTTCAGGCATGAGTAGCACTTTAAACACATGGAACAGTGTAACCACTGATTCTGTCTGCAAACTTCCACCCTCCTGTCTTCATTATTTTTCACGCACTTCCAATTGATAGAAAGAATGCAATAAAAGTGTGAGTAAGTTCATGATGATTTTCTATTACTTTACACTATAGTGGCATATGAACTCCTGCAATCAAGGATGCAGTTCTCTGTGATAAATACATTTGAGGTACATGCAAAAACAATTTACTGAAATTTTAAATAGAATAATCTTATATGGCTTTTGCTTTTGGGCTTTTTTGGTGGGATTGTTTTTTGGGGGGGGGGTGGGGGAGGGGTGGGGGGTATTTTTTTTTTTGTGGGTTTGGTTTGTTTTTGTTCCAAAGGAAATTACTTTTGGTCCAAGAAGAGCTACAGTTAATCCCATGTTATTTGACTTCATAGTCTTAACGCCAAAGAAAGTATTCCTTTCCAGGCTATGAAATGCATATGAAATAGTACTTTCCCTCCAGACTTTCACTCCTGCAGTCCCTTCAGTACGAAAGCCTTCACATCTCTGCTTCTCTCCTTGTCTATTTCTACTACATACTTTGTATTGCAAGTCTAGTATGATATGTGTCAGCAGGGAAGCTTGGTGTGGGAAGCCCAACATGAAAAATTGGAAGCCATTCTCAATCATTCCAGATTTTGTGCCTTTTATGCCCACTTTCTTCCCACACTCCTGTATAGTCCTATGTCCTCCACTTTATGGCTTTATTGTCAGACTGCTCTTGTGCAACTTTGTTGCCAGCATGGATTGTGCTACAGGAAATAAATCTCAGTGGGTTTGTTTTCAAAACTAGGTAAATCTGTTTATCAAATCCTTTTC
This sequence comes from Pezoporus wallicus, assembly GCF_028554395.1. Classification (NCBI taxonomy): domain Eukaryota; kingdom Metazoa; phylum Chordata; class Aves; order Psittaciformes; family Psittacidae; genus Pezoporus; species Pezoporus wallicus. Next base: position 10,871,887 of record NW_026640488.1, read on the forward strand.
TTCCTCGTATCTTAACATAGCAAGTAATCTCTTATTTCAACCTTTTCTAATTGCAAATGGTTTCACTTAAGAATTGCAAGATATACTCTGTTCCAGATCTGAATGGTGTCAAATGAAATTGTTATGAATTTAAATTATTTTATAACATTGTAGCCTTTCAAATTTAATAGCTTAACATCTCTCATATTCTTAAGTGTTCAATGGTTGGATCATTTGACAAACATAATTTTCACATCTGCTCAATTGAATGGGAATTTATGTAATTATATGACTCTTGTGCCACAGAATGGAGTATTAGCCGTAATATTTACTATTTGTATTATATTAGTGTCTATTAGTAAAACTGGGCTGAAGTCCCTCCTTCATCAATATAAAGATAGTGTCAGCTTGAGCAGAACTTAAGCATGACTTCGGAAACAGAATCATGTGTGCGCTTAGCTAAACATATTAATACTTCATAAGGCTAACTATCAAACTCTGTTTGATATCTACCTTCTGTATACATGTGCTCCAATATGTATCCAGAAAAAACAGGGGAAGAAGAAGGAATTTTCTGTCAGTTTTGTATTTTTAGAGCTTTCTTCTATTGAGGCTCTATTAAAAACACATTCAGAAAAACCTACTAAGTTTTCTTGGTCAGTAGGCAAAGAATCATAATGGGAAGCCAGAAAATATGGCTTGAATGAGATCAGCATCCACTGAAGCAGAAATGAACAAGGGACCACAGACACTGTATTCAGTGCTGATCCAACAGTCCAATGTTGCCTTTCATTGTTCTCTTTCTTGCCTGACACATCAACCTAAAAAGGGTCCAGGTACCTTCCAGACACTGTGAGATGAGTTCCTCAGCGCACCCTGCAACCACCTGGAAAGGACCTCTGCACTTTTTTTCTCTCTCTCACAGGCACATTCAAAAATTCAACTGCTCTCAGACAGACTGCAGTTCCCTTTTAGCTGCTACTGATCCAAGAGCCTCTGCATCTCTTCTACCACCAACTATTCCATAAGCAAAGATCCCCCTTTGTCAAACAAGAGATTCAGGAAATACCCAAGATTTTCAGTATATACTCAGATATTCAGTGTTCTCGTTAACCTAAATATCCTAGCATTTAGCAAACTCAGAGATTCTCCAGGAACCCTGAGCTATTTACCTCCACTGAAAAAAAAACCAACCTACCCTCACACAGGAGCCTTATATGCAGGTTTTAATAATCTCAGTGCTATCCTTGACTCTGCTTGAGGCAAACCATAAATGAAAGTTATATAAAATGATTTGCAGCTGTGCAAATGTGCTCAGTGCATAATTTGCATTTAGAATCATGCATGACATTCACTGAATAGCACAGTAATAGTGATGTGAAGGTGAACATCCATATGCTTGCAGGATCTAGGCCTAAAAATACAGGTCTTGGCAAGGTATGGAGTCTCCAGGGGACTTGTAATCTAATTAAAACTGACAGAAAGTTCTGATACTAAAAGTGACTTTTAATTTTTGGTAAGATTTATTGAAAGCTACAATTGAGAAGATTACATATTTTTTTTTTTTTCCCCATATTGTTTATATCTATTTGAGTGTCATCTAAAAGCAGATAATTGTGATATGACCAAGGTTTTCCTTTCTTTCTGTTTGGAAGATTTGTCACAGATCCCATCTCTATTCGCATTATGAAGACTTCATACTATGTATATCAGAAGTTACCTGCCTTGCTGCCATTGGACAGAGAAATCTCAATTTTTTTCTCTGCTTTCTTGCACATGATTCCTCAAATTGCCCCTTTTTTGAGTGATATGTGTTCTCTCATCACTCTTTCTAAGATTTAAATAAAGCTTTTTTTGTTAATTCTTCAGACCTATGTTGTATCACTAGTCATGGAGTATCTCAGTGAGATGGAAAACAAAACCCAAGAGCTCGGTACATAAAGTAAACAGATTTTCTTAAATCTCTAGGTTTGGTTTATTACTCCAAAGGCATAAACAGCCTTTACTCTTTTCTAGTTTTCCCCCTCTGAATATTTATGCTCAACATTAGCCAGCTTTATAATATGTTCTCATATGCATGTGATTTTAAATGCCTCTAATTTTAAATATCTCTGATTCAGTTTTGCCTTTTTTTTTTTTGAAATTTCATGGATACTGAAAGGAGACTGTTGCCAGACAATCTTTTCCTAAAGAGTAGGAAAAAAAAAATCTTATATGACAGCTATTGATATGCAACATATGAGATAATTATGTTTGTCCACCAGCCCACATACCTTCATGCTCTACCTTAGAAAATTGTCATCCACCCACTCTGGCATATGATGTACAGCAAGCAAAAGTTTAATACACTTCAGATTTGAAAGGGACTATGGAGATGTTAGGGGACAAATAGAATTATCAGAATCTAGAAAAAATATTGTTACATGTCACCAACCAAACAAGCAAATGTACAGCAAGAAATTTGTGACAACAACCTTGGAAGAAAGGATTATTTTTGCCCCAACTGGAAATAAATCATTCAACAATATCAAGAAATCAGAAAAATAAGAATCAGAAAGCTGCAGACAGCAGAACTCAACTTGTATCTAATGTGCATCCTGAAAAACAAGGCTCCCAAAAGCTCGTGACACCATGAAGTAATGACTACTGTGGCTCTTTAGTGATAATGTAATTGCCAGAAATTGCTTCTTTTGCATTATTCCGTACAAGCAAATTAAAAGTAAGGGTTTTTTTCATTATTGTTTGTTTGTAAATGCATGTGGTGCAGGTATAGCTAATTGATATGGTGACAGCATCAATATTTTATGTTTCTTGCATGGGAATTCAGCTGGGGCTGCTACACCATTCAGGGTCATATTACCTCAAACCCACTCCCTCAACAGGATGGGCTCATGGGTGATTGCAGTTGCTGTTCTGTGATTTCTAATCCACAGCATACACACCCCACACTTTACCAGGGAACAAGGTCCACTCCACACCAGCTCAGACAGGCGCTGTAAGCCTAGGGACTCGACCCTCTCTCCAGCCGGTCTTGCTGCTCCAGACATCAGGTTGCCTAGGCCCAATGGGTCTTGGCTCCATTTTGGGCCCAACCTTTTGCATACTGTTGGAGGTCTACTTATGTGCTCTCCACCTTCTCTGGTCTAATAAGACCTATTCTCCTATTATTTTTGTTATAAAATATTGGACATGAACAGCAGTGGTACAACAAAATCCATCTATTTCTTCTTTGTTTTTTAGGTCATTATTAACCCAGTCAGCTAGGCAGATATAGTCAATATCTCATTTGTTTGAGCTGTGTTTTCAAGTAGACTTCACCCCATGACAATTCTGTGTTATACAGTGAGCTTCATTCAAAGATTTTAAGGTTTTTTTTACATTAATGACAATATTCCTGTGGGGACCACAAGGAGACTGTTCAGCCAAATTTTTGGATGCCATTTATTTAGTTTGTTTGGGGGGACTTTGTTCTACTTTCTCCAGTTATATGATACAAAGACTTGCTTACAGATTTCACTTCCAATGTAAAACTATAGCAGCACTGACACTTTCACTTCTTTCGTGCAAACTCCTTTACATTAAAGTGACTCTGTAATTGCTAATAAGTATAGGCAAGCTCTTTAACAGCTTTAAGTAAAGCAGCATTTGCACAGTTCTAAGTTATTCAAACATTACCTGGTTATTTGCTGATACAAATGCACAGCCAGCATATATTTATATTTTACACATAAATAAAATCGTTTCATATCACAAAAGTTTTCTGTGAATTTCTAAAAAATAGATTACCATCTTTGTGAAACTATTAATTATTTCAGTGGAACTGCTGTCATGAGAAAAAGAGAGGTAATTCATGACTTGCACAGCATGGCACCGTGGTGACAGGTATGTAACCATGTTACAGCTCTGGATGAGATCCTTAATATAAATTGGTAAAGTTTTATTGAAGTCATTGGAAGTATGCCAATTTATATTTGCGGTTGACTTGGCCTTATGCTCATATTGTGAGATTATCCTTAAGTAATTTGTCTTCCAGTTTTTATGCAAGCTTATACAAGGTCAAGCTCAGAGTAAACTGCCAAATTCTCCCTGTAGGTACAGAACTATTGCAGTCAGCAGCTGATAAACAGATAACTTTTAAGAATACTTTTATCTGGGCTATTAGTAAGTAGAGGTAGATAAGTCATCTGTTTTGATTTCAAATCCATACAAGAATCGTGGGTTCAAAAGGTTAACTGAAGCACAGAAATTATCAGATTCATATTGACTTAAGAAATCCCAAGAAGAAAGAGTACAGGAACGAAAAACAGACTTTATAAAAAACATAGAATTAAATTAAAATGAAGCAGATAGGAAAAGATCAAAACCAAAACTGCTTTCTCTATTTGAAATTTTTTTAGTTTTTTAAATGGGCTTCTCCACAGAATCATGTGAGAGCAAATTGTCATTCATATTTATACTTCTTTGTGGTTCTGTGATGTTAAAGACATTCTGAATGGACTTTTGGTTTTACGAGGGAAATTGGTTTTCCGCAATATGCTGGTAGACATTAGAGTGATGGCAACTCAGATGATTTCTTCTTGGGGCAAAAGTACTGTGTGGGAGGAAAGGAAGTTTTGATTTATAACTCTGTTCATTAATTTTCAAAGCTCTTGTTTAAAGTTTGTATTGGGATCTAAAATCTCAAACTAATTTTATATTACTGCCGGTTAGTCACATATGTTTTCCCTAATTCCAGGGAAATGGGTGTTCATTCCCTCTATTAACATTTATGATTTTGAAGACTGAATAAAATGTAAAATCAAATGTTCTTTATGTTATGACTAGCGTTAGCATTTCATTTAGATCAGACAACTATTATTTCACACTCCGATCATGCTTAGCTTCAAACTGTATTCTTAGATATAAATTCAATACTGCTTTTTCAGTCTGGCATTTCTGTATTTGGATTTTCTCCCCCAAGTTTCACAGGGTTTGTCATTACTTTGGATTCTCAAAGTCAAGCAGTTTACATTCTTGCATTTCTCAAATGCACAGGTTCCTCAAAGCACAGGTCACGAGCATCTTTCTAAACACTCCCTGGTCTTCTGCTCTTTCTTCTGGCTATCTAACATAACCTGATGGCTTTGACTGCTTCATGCTTTGCTTTTTAACACCTCAGATTTTTTTTTATATTATTCTAAACTACTTGGTTTAATTAGGTTGTGTTTTAAAAAGAAAGATACATTAACCTGATTTAGCTTGCAACCATGAATATTTTTTCTGTTTGTGGTTACACATAATCATTGATCACAGAACTGTACTACCTTTTCTCAAATCAGATATCCTCATTTAGTCATAAAGCAACTGTTCCTGGTAACTATTCAGTTCATGGGCTAATAATATTTTAACAAGGAATTCCCACAGACTTTCCCTTTCAGAGATGAAGCCTGTACCCAGAAGTGTATGCATTTGCAAAGAGAAAAGGACTAAGGTATTTATCTATTATAGCTTCACTGGGATCATAAATGACATTTCCTACCTTGGCAGCTTGATGAGACTAGCCTTGAGGATTTGGGATTTTTTTATTTTATTGCCTTCACAGCTGAAACTATTCAGCATATTCAATATGAACTCATTACTGTGTTTGGAAGACTAAAACTGTTTTGTTGGGTTTTTTAACAAATAAAACATTCATTTAAAAAAAAGAATGTTTGACTCTGGCTGCAAGATCTACATTGCATTTCAGCTATCAGAACCTTTGAATTTATCTAATCTTGATTACCAGAAAGTTGTTTTTTTTTTTGTTAAAGTATATAAGACCTACCAGAAGATTGAATAGGTGACTTGAGTGTAAAGAAAATAAGAGAAGAAAGTTAAAGACCTTACCAGAAGAAAACATTCAAGCTATATCTGCCTTTTTTTTTTTACAGCATTTACAGATGTTTCTTTCTGTTTATTCATATTGCAAGGTATATGTCAATACATTGAATAAGAAAACAAAGAATCAAAATTAACTACTACAGTACTACAGTAAAAGTCTAGGAACTTGAAAGAACAACAAAATGGTGATCCCTCAGAACAGACATTTTAGGTTCAGCAATGTAAACTTCTCTTGTTAATTGACTTTTATTGATAAGGAAAAAGCTAAATTGCCTCACTAAAATGGCAGTTTGGAGCATGATGAAATGGATAATTACAAGACCCTAGGTACTTTTTCTTTTCCTACTACTCTTTCTTCTAATTTCTGGTGAACAAGTGCTGGAAAAAATCAGTGCAAACATGCACAAATAATTTTTTTTTTTTGTCATAATTGCTTGCACAGAAGATACTTATTTTCACTGGGTGTTTATTTACCTGTATTTTTTTTTTTTATAGAATGCTTAGACAACAAGGCACAGCAGAGGAGCTACTTTTTTTTCCTAAGGTTATTATTGCCTTTTGAGAATCACTGAGAGTTAGAGTCAATGCAAGTATTACAGTGACAAGAAACAATTGAATCTCATCTTTACAGAATAAATCTAAAGCACCATAAAAACTGTGCGTATAACACAATTCCATGAGAATAAAGGAATACTAGATCCTCTTATGTTGTTAGAGATTGGATTAAAGTTTTTTCTATCTGAAAACATAACCTCTATATGTCACACGAAATAACTAAAATAAATCTGTACACTGAGTGAAGATGAAGCCTCCACCATAAAGACAGGCTCATGTCTGTGGCCAGACAATAGCAGGAAGAAATTCAACAGACAATCTGAATAGAAAAACCTCCTGAAATACTTTTTCCCTAGCTCTGTATGTTTAGCAGAGTCAAAGGCAATAAAGAACAGGCTAATAGATATATCTATGGAAGCACAAGTAGTTTTCACTAAGTGGTAGTACTGCTTACTCAGTATTAAAGACAACTTTAAAGGCTCTTGCAAATTAAATAAAGAAGCCTGACAACATCTGCCCTGGACTCACAGCTACCATTAGTTAATATGCCTATTCTAATTTACAGGAGCTGAACCTTACTGATATTAAACTTACTTATGAGGGCAACCTAATGTCTTAGTTTACGAATTCTCATGGCAAAGGCCTGGATCAATACTATGGAACTTCCTGTTCATCTAGGAAAAATCCTATTCAATCCATGGACCTGGACCTGGAAACTCAGAGGCTGTTTGGAAATATTCTCTCTATTCTGAAATACAGAAATCTCAGAAGACTACCACATTTTTGGACAAGGACCATATATATAATTTATGGCTGCATCTTTAATATTTTATTTTTATGCCCAATACTTCAGAACAATCTACTATCAGTGTTTTCTCTAGTTAGTTACAAATCATGTTACTGTCTACCCTTAAATGCAATTCTTAATTTTATCCACAAAGCGTATTTTTTAGTACAAGCCAGAAATATGATATTAAGCTTATTCATTCTTTAAAAAGTCATTATCCTGCTGGTCTTTATCACAAATAAAAAATCTCACTATGAAGTCTAGCTATAATATTTTAAAATTCTGTACATGACAACAACCTTATTTTTAAAAATTCTTCCCTAGTTCATTGGGGCTCTAGGTGGTTTCATGAACTTATCCACTCAAAATAAGCTAAATATCCAAAGCATAAGACAGTATGGATTAAGAGTGAGAATGAGATGAATATTAAAATATATATATTTTACACAAAGAATATGTTTGTACTTATAAATTATGATTCACTTCTTGGGGTTCTTTTGTTATTATTATTATTTACAGGTTATTATTATTTACAGGAGACAAAGACCAGACTAAATGAGGTATTTAAAGTATCCTATCAGAGAGAGTTTCATGCTTATGGATAAGAATGGGAAAAAAATTATTGCCTTTTGGGTTATAACTTGTGACACAGAAGAGTTGCAGCATGTAGTAATGACTATCAGAAGCAGAGAAGTCGGAGGAGCAGATTTCTGAGGGATTAAAACTTTTCATTGTCTATGTATAAAGTGATTTATTAAAAAAAGTTTTCTGAAAAACAAAAAGAAAAATGCCCATACTTTTGAAATGCATTTTCCCTAGCCTCCCCTAGAACATATTTATAAACCTGTGCAATAAATAGGAAAGCTAAGCAAAGAATAATGTCAGTATGAACACTTAGAAAATAGAAAAAAATGTGCAAAAATGTGTGGCCAGCTGGTAAAAAAAGTAGATTTAATATGCCTTTGTGTATTGGATTTGCAAGAATGCAAATACTGCAGCTTTTGGTCAGCTGGTTTAAAGATTAATTTCAAACAAGTAGCTTTTTTTCCTGAAGGAAATGGACTAATAGTAGAGAGATTGTAAGTATGCAAGGAGGGCTGACTCTGCCATAAAAGTAGAATAGGTTGCCAACTAGAGCAGCAAAATATCAAGTGCAGCAAAATTAATTGGTACATACTTTGTGGGTCTGCAGATCTTTTTCTGCGTTATCTTAAACTGCTAGTCTTCAAGAGCTGTATGCAGTTATATAGGTCAACCAGCAGATCCAGTGAATTTTATTTAATTTATGTTTTTAAACTACAGATGTATATCAAAAAAACCTCTGTAGTATCATAAAATATATTCTGGGCAATATAACTGTATTTTAAAATATATCATTACCCAAGATACTGCAGAAATTTCTTTCAAATATCCATAAATTTTTGTGTAAGAATGTTAAATACAGGATTTTCCTTTTTCTTGTTTGAAAGAAGACCTCAGAAGATTTGAGGGGAGGAAAGGAGGAAGGAAGGGAAGAATGGAGGAAGGAAGTAAGGAAGGGAGAGAGGGAGGGAGGGAAGGAAGGAAGGAGGGAGGGGAGGGAGGGAAGAAGGGAGGAAGGAAGGAAGGAAGGGAGGGAGGGAGGGAGGGAGTTAGGGAGGAAGGAAGGAAGGAAGCAATTTAATTATTTATGAGGTATGAAACAAGACATAATGCCTGGGTTGAGAAAGAAACATCCGTGCCAGACAGAAATGATGCAGGGACTGCAGAATCAAAGCAAAAGATGCTGCAGAATTATATTTTAAAGAATGTAGTGTTTTCAGTCGTTACTGTGAGGTTTAACTTGGCAGTGATATATTATTTTGGCACATCATCAGTTTTACTTTTATTATGGTTAAGACTCAGCAGAAACGTTATATCAATGCTGTAAGGGACTATGTTTATTAAAGGAACTTCAAAAGCACATTGTAGTACTGCTGTATAACATCATTCGTAAAAGCATCTACATCCATCAGTGTCATCTGGGATTGCTATAAAACACAACTTCTGGGATTTGGACAGTTTAGCTCTGTGCAGATATAATATACCAGCCATGATATGATAATAGTCATTTCCTAATTAATCATACTGAGAAACTTTTTACTAACTTAAATAGCAACTTACCTGCTCTAAAATATAATCACCTTTCCTAAGTATGAAGTTAGCTGCACACTGTATTCCAAATTTTACATAAAATAGACAAACAAATTCTGCATTTTCAAAGCCCATTTCATTTTTACATACCCACATATAATTTTAAGTGTTGCACAGCATGAACACTCAGAATAAAAGACTCCTAAAATCCATGTGAATATACATTTACAATGGTTGCACAGTCAAAAGTATTTTTAACTTTTAATCTTCATTTATAAGATGTAAACCACCATGTTTGTAAAGAAGAATATTTAGACTTTTATTCCTGCATGTGAGCAACTTGTTGCAGAGGGTTTTGGTTTTTTTTCTGTGAAGAGCCACAGTGCCATGCATGTCAATACAACTAAAGGTTATTAATTCTTACAACTTAGTATTCCACTCAATGCCAATATGGGGAAAACAATCCTTGTACTTGGCATAAATTTTACCATGTGATAACCTACATTTTTCTAATAAGAGCTAATGTTTTGGTTTGGTGGTTTGGTTTGGTTTGGTTTTGCTTGAAAAGTTCTGTTTTTTTTTTTCTGTTGTTCTTAATTTTCCTATAAGCTTGCGTTTATTTTCATCATCCAGGATTGGAAGTAAAATTGCCGCAGGAAAAAATTTGCCCAAACATTTTCTTATACAATTTCAATCTTTCATCTCACAGGAAAAAGAGTTCCCTTGATAGATGAAGCACATGACTTATACCAATAAATAAATGTCAAGACAGTATACAGACCCTTCAGGAACTGCTATTGACTAACCAACATGAGTAAAACACGCGTGTTAAATCATTAGCTTTTAAGAGGAACTAAAACTATGACTCCTTTGGCATGTTTTATTTACTGACACTTTCCCATGCAAAGTTGTTGTAATCTATAAAATTATTATTGATCATGATATCTCTATTTTCACAGTATTTACTTCATGCCTTAACTATGAACAGGTTGTGTATGGACTTTCCTCCCTCTGCAGTTTGGATAAAAATTTTCAGTTTGTTCACTGTCTGATCATTGTGTTTCCTGGGATTGAGCTGTTACTCAATGATCTCTGGCCTGTTTTAGATTTCTGTGTGCCATACAAAAAACTTGTCCAGATCAGAGGGGAAATAATTTCAATATTGTCGGTTTGTATAGCGATTGGGGGCAGCATATAGCTCAGTTTACAAGAATGCAAAATAGCTCCAAAAGAGCCAGGGATGTTAATCACAACAGTTACTCAAGTGTTAACTGTTACAGCTCTGAGAGCCCATGAGAGCCCAATTTAGAGACCTAGAAGGTTAAAGAACAAAGTTCACTGCTTTGAAAAAAAAAAAAAGAAAATAGTCAGTGTGGAAGCAGATATAATTGATTTGGATGACATGATGCATGCTCCAATTTGTTCCCCTGTATTGAGGCAGAATGGTGGCAGAAGTTCTGTAATTGAAAACCAAGTGTTGAGAAAATTGAGGGAGTTTCTGTAGTGCAGAAGTGGTTGCTATCACTTTGGGAACTGAATATCACAAGCTTTTATAGTTTGATGTTCCAGATAAACTGTCAGAGACAACTGGTAATATTCTTGTGAAGCTGTTTACCTCTATATCTCAAATGTTTCTGAACTTATAGCTGATTTTCATTGATTTGAGTTTCCAAATTGTGTTAAGAACATTGATGTCTGTAAGTCTGTGGTCTGTTGCTGAAAAGCTTACATAAAAATAACACATACAAAAAAGGCAAGTGGTATAAAACCTGTTTTCTTCCCAACATTGTATGAAGTAACTGATGAAAATAAGCTTTTCTTTCATGTAAGATTGCTATGACAGTGATATGATTCACATGATTATCAATCAGTGCTGACGTACATGATGAGGTACATGGATGTACATAGATGCATAGTGATCAATCAGGTGTAGATTTCATTGTGATCTTCTATACTGGCCCTTTATAGACTAGAGTCCATGATTTTTGCGCAAAATGTTTTGTAGGGCACTCCATAATGCTGACCTTTTGGTCATTCACATTAGGTACAGGACTGGAATACTTTTCTTTCTTTCCAGGAAGAGCACAACTGTTTTTCCCTAGTGAGAAAAGTGGAAAAAGATGTAGGGCAGGAGATGAGTCTAAGACATATAAGGAAAAAAGACACAGACCCAGGACTGGAAAGCATGCCTGTATTGCGCAGGTTCGACATAGTCATTTTTTATAGAACAGTCTTTCTGAACATGGATTGCTTCTTCCTTTGTTGCAGCTGCACAGACTTCAGGATTAACCATTGGAGAACCTAATCAAACTAGCAAACATGAAAAAAGATTAACATGAATGTGGTCAGTTCTGCAGGCTGCAAACAAGAACAAAATTAGAGGTTTTCAACAGCACTACAGTGTGCAAACCAAAGCAAGCCAAAGCTCTTCATCAGCCTAAAACAAGGACATATTTTTGAAAACTCCAAATACATAAAGGTGGAATGCAATTAGACCAGAGACAGCAACACCTGCTGATTAACTCACTTTTCTTCTCTTTTCATTTCTGTTACACATGGTGTTATATAACAGTAATCTCAGGTGAGACACGTGGCTGGCACCCAACACTCTCTAATTCTCAGCTCTGAAAGGGCAGCTGTCATTTCAGCTTCCTACTGCCTGCTTTGCAGCTCACTATGGAGTTCAGGAGAGGCTGGAGGAGCTGAGAAGTCCTGCTGCCTTGCTGAAGCTACTCTTACTGAAGGAGGATTTACATGTGCTGGACTTTTGTGATATGCTACTTCACAGTGCTTGCATAGTATTTTTTACACTTCCTAAGGGCATACCTCTACCTAGTCCTTACTAAAAGAGCTTGCACTTACATTGCTGCCTGCATGAACTCATAGTATTCTCTATAAAGGTAGCTGAAGTAAAGAGAGAGAGGCAAAATGTTGTATGATTCTCCACACCTGTCCCAAAAGAGCAAGTCTGAGCTGCCCTCTCTTTATTTCAGACATAGCAATCACTTTAAGTGCAACCTCTCTGAACTCTCTCTTTTCATTCCTCTGCTTCTTTACTGTCAAATAGTGGCCACAACACTCACTTCAGTAAAGCTGTTTGAATTCCCCAAATGAAAACTCATGTGCATCACAAATGTCTTAGCAGAATCCAGTTATATCCCATTTGATGTTCCCTCTGTCTATTCTTACCAACACAATGGAAAGATAAAGGAAGAGAGCTATGTGCAATTTCTTCTTAATCATATTTTTCAACATAATACATTACATTTGTTTGGAATTTTACTATTATGTTACATCATCTTTTCAAAACTTAAGTTCCTAGTTTTCCTCTCTGCTTCCTTTTTTTCCTTATCTACAGCACCTCAAGAATAAAATTTTCATACACGCTTAATTTGGAAATGCCATCTACAAAAGACAGCAGTTCAAGTACTGCAGAAATTTGCGCATAAGCTTTCTTATTTTACATCTCAGTGGAAAAAAGAAATAGGAACTAATGGGAAATTCACACCAGGTTTACTATTTCCAACGTGACTGCCTTTGATTTAACCATCTATAAAAATAATAGTGTCCCTCTAGGAAGGCCAATAGGTTTTAAAGTTTCTTTCAAAGCTTACTGTATATAAAAAAAAATAAATGTTGAGATTACAAAGAGATGTTCCACACAGGAGAGCTTTGGTGCTGCCACTGTTCTTCTAATGCCATAGAGGATTCATCTCAGGAATTGCTCTAATCTGTCCTTTTGTACACATACAATAAAAAAAAAAAAATTAATCTTTATAAAGGTTTTAGGGCTTTTTTTATTACTTTTTCTCATTATTGTATCATACATTCATTCACAATAGGTTGTCTTATTCATGTACTTATTCATGATTAAAGTGTGTGGTGGGATAATTCTTATAAAATAAAATATCAGTTTTTACTACAGTTGAGAACTTTTAACTAGAATGAGTGCTGCATTGAATAAATGAAATAATTCAGAATGAATTGATCTTAGCATAGTTTGTCCCTTTTCTGCTTTGATGACCATAAATGGATATATCTATGTACATTAACAAAAAAAGAAACCATAGCATATAGTATGACCTATGTGCAAATCATGAAGAGGTACACAAGCAGCTTTTGTTTCCTTACATTCTCCACATAACTAATTAATACACCAAACCCCCACTTTTTATCTTTGCAAATAAGAAGAAATAGTCACTAAAAAAGAAATAGGAATTTTCAATGAATCCTCTCACTCTTTCCTGCTTGAGTAGGAGCAGTGAGAAAAAAAATAATTGTGAAACAAAGAATCTTGGGTCTTTTAAAAGTATAGGTTCTTTGCAATTCTTTAAGGTCTCTACATTCACAGCATGGAATAAAAAAGATCCAGTTGCATTTTTTCTATGTAGACAAGCATGACGAGGTTGGATTTTTCTCCAGGTTACTCATACAGCAAAATGGGTAGCTCACATTCTGACCTGAAGTGGTATAGGTACACATTTAAGTAGCTCTCAGTGATAACAGCTGAAACTCCATTGAACTGGAATTATTTTTTCCTTCCTGCCTATAGAAAAGGAGAGCAGTTTCCGCATTAAAAAGCTAAGGAAAAATAAATCATGAGTGTTAAAATACTGTTGTAGGGATATGCTTAGTGCAGACGTACATGGACCATGCATCCTTATACACTCACAGTAACTTAAAATACGGGAACTTAAAATGGACAAACTACAGTACCTTGTTGCCTGCCTTTCTGAGCCCCACTTAGACATTTGACTCAATTCAAAGACTGAATGGAAAGTAAGTCAGTGACAACCAGGTGATTTTCGGCAAAATTATTGGGTTTTGAGGCCTTAGGTTTTTAATTGTTTTTTTTTTTTGGTTTTGTGTTTGTTTTCTGAAGTTATATGTTATCTAGTGATAATGATAACTAAATGACAACAGAAAATATTATTTAGTATGCTAGATTCCATGGTGTTCCATGCTTCAGAAATGAAAATAAGAGAGATTTAATTACTGTTATGGGACACCTATTACTTCTGTCAAGTATGTTGAAGGAAAAGAGTGAAAAGTTCTACAGATGAAGAACTCAAGAAAAAAAGCTACAGAAAACAGCTTTATATATTCTAAATAAATCTTGATGACACCAGAGTGATCAGAACAGTCTTCCTTCTTGTGATTAGATGTCAAAGAAACATAAAGGAAGCCATAGAGCAGTTAAGTACTTTTGTTATGAAAACAAAAAATTAACCAATGTTTTTATATATTACACTGTAAAATAATAAATAGTTCAGGTTCTATTATCTAGTAAAAAAAAAAACATTGTTTGCATTTTTTAAGAAGTATGTTGCAAATTACCAGCTTGTCATAACTTGTGAGTTCTGGTGGTATACCTCAGAAACTTTCAATGGAATGAATGTATGTGCTGCACTTGGTCATATTTTTGGACTGGTAAAGAAGATTTTGCAGTTTGGAGACAGAGTGGACAGAAATCTGGTGAAGATGGAGAAGGGGCTGCAAGGTGAAAGAATAAGAGAAAAAATCCCTGCATACCTGAGGTCTGTTAGCTATTTCAGCTTTACTCCACCATCTCGTCAGCTTTAGGTACTCGTTTGTAGATATTTGAGAGTTATCTTTAAGCAGAAACATAAAAAATAGCAAAGTATATTAAGGTATAAAGAAGACAAAATATTTATATATTAAATAATATATTAAAACCCTTTACAAGCCATCAAAATGGACTTTATTTATTTCTACTTCTATCTATTCTAATTTTGTTTCTATTTTATTCATTTCATTTATTAACTTCTCTGCTTTGCATAGATGCACTTCAGACACATTTATGAAGCATTATGTATGTTGACATTTTTCTCTGCCAAACAGTTATTTCTTGACTGAATCATCAGAAACATCATCTGTATTTGATTTTAGTAATAAATACATAAATATTGTTTCTGCTAATGCACTACACCACCAGGACTACATCTTTTTTGCCAACTCCTGTTTTAGCAGTATTTTGCACTCTCCTTCACGTCTTTGTTTCTCTGGCCTCCCTGAAATCCTTACACCTCAAATCTGTACATCCTTAACTCATAAGCTTAAGGATAATAATTTATTCACCTCACCTTCTTCTCATCAAAAAAGGAGAGAGAATGAATCCTCCCACGTACATACAAACACAGAAAACTATTCAGTTAAACCCTTTCCCAGATCATGAAGGGACTCAACCACACACATCCAAGCAAACCTCTGAACTCTGGATTTCCCTGTCCAACCTCATTTCCTGTTTCTGCAAGCCTTACTCAGGGGAGTGCTCATGCCCAAAGATGCCCCCATCCATCCCCTAGTCTGCCCTGGCCCTGTTCATCTTGCCCTGCCCTAGCTTAGACAAGTGGGTCCTTCACACTGTCTCAAAGACACTGCTGAGACAGCCATCCTGATATGCACCCTTGCATAGCCCGGCTTGCTTTGAAGGGGTAAGGGAAGGTGTAAGAAGGCAGTAGAACTCTTGCCAGGATTTTGTGTTCACACAGCCCTCGCAGCCTATACCTTTGTTCCCCTTGTCTCTGTCCCCGACAGGCTTCAAGAAGATGTCTTCTGGGTTGTCAAAGAAGCTAAAACTTTCAGAGAGGAAATAAGGAAAACAGACAGGAAAACTAGGGAATGAGAAGGCAAAGGCTTTGCCTGATTTTCTTTCATTCTCTTAAGATTAATTATGAGTTTCCCAGAGGGCTCAATTTTAGTTTGAAAATGGCTGAGTAGCAGTGCGTCTGCTGCCTTCTACAGGTGAGTGACACAATGTTAGCACTCAGATAAAAAAAATTCCAAACCAGTAGCTTTTTCAAATTAATTGCAAACAGCAGTTGCAGGAAACTAATGAGACCCTGTGTATTTCTTACTTGTAAAAAAACCAAACAACCCAAGAATTTTAATTGAAACATGGAACATTCCAAACCTGCTTGTGTCATAACAGCATAGTGACACCTGCTTTGTCAGCATTCATACTTAATAGTCTTTTAAATGTTTCTGTTAAAAGAAAGCTACTTTAATAAAATTGCCACAGAACAAGCATGTGGTACTGTTCTGTACTCCAACCAAAATTAGTAGCCAAAGTTTAAGGCCATGTAGATGAATGGCAATCTCCTCAAAAGAGGAATCAAAAAGCAAAAGAACGTTCTTCTGTTCACAGCTTCATTTCCTATTAGGAAGAACCCAATCTCCATTTGGACTAAACCTTTTGTTTGCCTTTTTTCTAGTATGTTCCCAGTGGTTGCTCATGTTATACCTGGTGTCCTCTCTTCAGTTTTGATCTACTGTACAGTTTGCAGTTCCACAGGATTTCCCCCAGAGAATTAGTGAAATAATTTTCCCTGTAAGTGCCTTGCCTGTAGTTCACCTCCATTTTTTTTTTCAAACCAGAGCCTTCAGTGTTTTCAGCTACTTGGTGTCTGAAGGAGTTTAATAAATGTTTATTAGATTTAAATGAAACTTTAACACTGTAGGCAGGATTTCACTGAAAACCACCACTTCATTAAACCCCAGATTTCACATTTTTGTCAGCCTTTACTTGGGCTGGCCAGAAAGTTAATCTAGTAACCAACTTCTTCCTCTATAGCTCTGGGATGAGCTTTCCGAGATGTCACGGCTCCAAAGCAAGCCCCATAGTCCACTAGAGATTCTTCCATTTACAGAACTTCAATACAGTTGATGGCTGATCTGATTCAGACCCTTGACATTACACACTTAGCAAAGCTACTCAAGAACTGATGCCATGATTGCTTCATACAACTATCTTAGAGAATTTTGTCAGTTGCTCCCCTTCCTACTTTCCTAAGAAGTTCCCTGTGACTATCAGAAAGGTTTTATCCAGTTTAGTAGATTATCCTTGAGATAACAGCAGGTTGGCCCAAATATTGCCACTGTAGATGCTGGTGTAAATCCAAATTTGATTATGTCAGTAGATACCTTTTATGTGCACTCCTGTGCTAGTGAAGATTAGGTTTGAACTCCCTCTAACAAAGACAATTGATTTGTGCCTTTGAGCATCTTCATTTCTAAATCCTTGCCATAGTGCCTAGTCCTAATTCTTTTGTGGATGTGCATGTTGTACTTCTGCCACCCAGCTTTGATTGTAATTTTTCTTATCATTTGCCAAGTACAGCTGCAGTTTGCACATAGAACCTTGCTTGGTCAGGACATTCCAGCTATTATTTACATTTCAAAGCACCTCCAACAAAGTAGCAGCAGCAGCAGCAATTCACGTCTTCCAGGATGCCATCTCTGTCTCTGCTATGACTGTTTCATCAATGTCCAGGACAGAACATCTGTAAGCTTGACCAGTACTTTTCTTTCCTTCCTCCTCCACATTCTCCTGATCTTGAATTTTTAATTCCCACTGGAATTAATATTAATTATTAATTAATCAATTAATTTAATTAATTAATTTGTATTATTGTTCCCTGGCAAGATCATGGAGCAGATGCTCCTGGAAACTACAATAAGGCACAAGGACAGTAAGGGGGTGATTGGTGACAGCCATCGTGGCTTTACTAAGAGTAAATTGTGGCTTACAAGTTTGGTGGCCTTCAATGAATGGACCATGATGCTGGCAGATAAGGGAAGAGCAACTGACACCATCTACCTGGACTTATGCAAGGTATTTGACACTGGCATGGCATCATTTTCTCTAAACTGGAGATGCATGGTTTTGACAGATGGACCACTTGGCAGATAAGGAATTGGCTGGATGGTCACACTCAGAGAGTTGTGGTCAACAGCCCAGTGTCTAAGCGGAGACCAGTGATGAGTGGTGTTCCTCAGGGATTGTTACTGGGACCAGCGTAGTTCAACATTTTGTCAGTGACATGGATGGTGGGATTGAGTGCACCTTCAGCAAGTTTGCCAACACTGCTGTGTGGTACAGTTGGCATGCTGGTGAGGGCAATCCCCAGCACAAGCACAGGCTGCAGAGAGACTGGATTGAGAGGAGCCCTGCGCAGAAGGACTTGGGGGTATTGGTTGACGAGAAACTGAACGTGAGTCAGCAGTGTGCGCTTGTAGCCCAGAAAGCCAACAGTATCCTGGGCTGCATCAAAAGAGGCTTGACCACTGAACTGAGGGAGGTGATTCTCCCTCTCTATTCTGCTCTCCTGAGGCCTCACCTGGAGTACTGTGTTCAGCTCTGAGGCCCATAACACAACAGGGATGTGGACCTGCTTGACCAAGTCTGAAAGAGGGCCATGAAGATGAACAGGGTGCTGGAGCACCTCACCTATGTAGGTGCTGAGACTTGAGAGCTGGGCTTGTTCAGCCTGGGGAAGAGAAGGCTCAGGGGAGACCTAATAAACAGTCTTCCAGTACCTAAAGGAGGCCTGTGAGAAAGGGTTTTTTACAATGGCACGTAGCGATAGAACAAGGGATAATGGCTTTAAACTGTGAGGACAGACTTAGATTAGTCTTTAGGAAGAAATTCTTTGCTATGGGGGTGGTAAGACATTGGATCAAATTGTCCAGAGAAGTTGTGGCTGCCTTAACACTGGAAGTGGTCAAGGACAGATTGGATGGGGCTTGGATCAACCTGGTCTAGTGGAAGGTGTCCCTGCTTGTGTTGATGTTGTGATGTGTGGATATTATGTTGTGATTGCACACATTAATCACTAGAGTCTTTATTTATATGTATGTTTACACATAACACTTCTAATTTAATCAATGTAGGTTTTGCATAATACACATAAACACTAAAATATTATTTTAAATTGTATCATCACTTTGATTTGTACTTATTTGGGGAAAAAAATGTGCATTCACTGTTTCTGTCTGCAAAAATGGCATTAACAGTTGAGATCTTTTTAAAAGTCCTTCACCAAATGTTAATATCTTAAAGTGAAAGTACCATGACTGTGAGCAAATCTTATGATATAGTGAACACAGTAGAAGGATCAATCAACAAACTCTCTTTTATACTCTATTACTAGTAAATGAAGATTCTTTATCAGTTTTTTGAGTTTAATGATATAAACACATCAATGATAATACCATAACAGTGTCACAGGTTAATTGTATGTTTATTCTCGTTCCTGAAACAGAAATATTTGCTAATTCTTTGTTGTGGGGTGGGGCTTTTGAAGGGACTAGGGAGAACAGATATTGCATTTCCTAAGTTTGTAAGGTTTCACAAGGCGTTCCATTGAAAAGAATCAGAAAACAAGGTTTAAGGAGACAAAACAGGAGGCTCTCAGTCTTATGAGGATACAGAAAGCTCAAAACATGTTCACACAGGTTTGTTTAAGGCATGTATTTGATGTTAAAGGTCCTACTTACAAGCCACTTTCCTCATCAAATTGTCAGGCCTGCATTTGCAGATGTCACCCTGTAAGAATACCACAGTGTAGAATTCTTATGGGATAATTAATCAACACATCTCAATGTAATTAGGCATTGCAATATGACATATTAATGTATATTTATAATTGAAGTACTTGAACTACTGTCAGGTCAATGCATGTCATCTACTATTTTTCAAACCATACCTAAGTCTCAAAAATGACTGTAGAAAAATGTGTGTAGCAGAAAAATTATGATAAGCAAGGAAAAAATGTATTAATATAAAAAAGTATCATATAATGCAATTTTTTCAGGCTTTAAAACTATACTTATAAGTATTCATTTGTATTAACTTGAGGTTCCAATGAAAATCATACCAAGGTTTGTCCCAGTCATTGTTAAGAGAATAAGACAGTTAAGAATCAATGTGTGTACTATTTTAACATGATCAGTGTCAGCACTTGCAAACAATTTTCACAGTTACCAAAGATACATCAGTTATTTGTCATTAAAAAAAAAAAAAAAGGAAAAAAAATATGTCTTGCATCTGCTAGTAAATAAAGACATCTTTATTGATGACTATGGACAAAAAATTGCCCCTCTGAAGTTCATTAGAAATTACTTCTGTTAAGTTCAATGGGGCCAGATTTTCACTCTGTGAAAACATATGTGGCATTTCATGTAGCAGACAAAATAAATTACTTCAGAAAACAAAGCCCAAAATCTGAATTATTTTTTTTTGGTGTGATGAAAGAAAAATATAACAGATAAAACAGAAAATTGTTGACTAGAAATATGATCAGTTTTCATGTAACACAACTACAAGGGAAGATTAGTAATTTGTGTGAGAATTCACCATTAAACAACCTCCCTGCAAAGAAGAACCCGGAAAATCATTTGATGATTCTGTAAACAAAACAAATCTTACCAGAATCACATGTCTGGGAATTGTTAAAGGAAAGGTACAGGCATCATTTTGTGGAACTGTATCTCTTGATCAAAATGCTATTTTTTTACAGTATTAGAATAAATGATACAGTCTGAATTATGTTAAGTCATGCAACTGGTCATAAACCCCCTTTTTTTTTAGGACAGGGTTTCTTTCTTTTATTATTTTTGATTTTTTCCTTCTGTTCCTTCCTCTTGATTCTTTCCTTCTATTCAGAATAGTGTTGCTGAGGCATACTTTCACTCAATTTTTATGAAAAGAAAGATTGGTACTGTAATCTGTCCCTCAGAAAGAAAAAAATCAGCATTATTTCCTTACAACTCTCACTTGAACTTGGGGATTTGTATTACACATTTGGCAGCAGAGCTGTAACAGATGTCACCTGTAAGGTCTTGAACCCCAAATTTTGGAATTTATGCCTTTCCAAAACAATAAAATGTTTGGTTTGTTATTTCAGTCTCATACAGTGACTCTTTTTAGCCAGTTTTTCAAGCAATAAACTAGATATTCTTTTTTATTCTTTCGTTATCTTCATGTAAATCTCCTGCAGTCTGCTCTTAAACAGTTCTGTGCTGTAAATCTGCATCCACTTCGAGTTTGTATTAATATTTTTATATGTTTGTTTCCAGGAACAATATTGAAACTCATGCTGAAGTGGCACATAATAAAGGTTTTAAAGGCCTCAGGTCTCCTATCATTCCTTTTGTTTTGCATATATATTTTACTAACCTGCATTCTAGTGTGCTTCCTACTTTATGTAAACTTTGGAGATAAGCCACATAACTAATTGAAACTGTAGTTTTACCATCTGGGTCTGATTTGTTCAGAAGTATAGGCAAAATTAAACTGTTAAGAGTATGAGAGACAAGCTGAAAGGTTAATCTGTGCCAAGCAGTAAGGGTTGATCAGAGTTCAATGGCTGGGGCTGCCAGTTTCTTACCTATTTCATGTCTCTGAACATTCAAGACCCAGTATCAAAGTAACTTATAAAGGTACAAATTTAAATAAGTCCAAAATGCTCTTTTTATGACTCTTTTTCCTTGTCTTATACCAGTTGTATTCAAAAGAGGTATCAAGTGTGTGGTCAGCTCTTATTCTGAAGTCCTCTACTCTTACCAAATTATTCTTCTAGGAGCTCAAACTGCTTATTGCCCAACTCATAATGCACCTATGTACATCTTGGGTTATGGCTATATAACTCAGCAGAACCCCCATTAGAAATTTGTAAATCTGGCATTTGGTTTTATCCTGTAAAGGCTGTACTTCAGGGTATAAGGTAATCTGTCATGAGTCCCAAGTAATGGTAAGATTCCTCTAATTATGTTTCACTGGAACAGCTCAGCAAGCAGATGGTGGATCCTTACTGAGTCAGTAATGAAGCACTCATTGACCTCAGTGGTGCAACTAATGCACTAAATTAACTTTTTTTTAAATGCATACATCCCTCGTCAGATTCTGCATCTTATGCAAAATATTATTTCAGTTTTGTAACATATTATAGGACCCACATATGTTCAATACTGAGTGTAGAATTGAATTGTATTCTGATAGCTAAGAGGTTACCATACAATATATGTGGAAGTACAACACAGCTCATGAAACTGTAAGTTTTAGAAGAGGTAAAAAAAGTTTTTTATACATAAGAACACTTATGTAATGATTATCACCCTGTTTACTAGGTCATTTTCAAATACTTCTAAGTTTGCGTCTAAGTAGGGGTACACTTCTGTAAACAGACAAATGGCATGATTTCTGTCATGGTTTCTGGAGTGATGGTATTACCACAGTGTTTTTATTTTCACTTTTTAAAATATTCTTTCGGTGAAAAGTGTCTGCCTGATATCTGGCAAGACAGGTTTAATATCAGAATTCATCCTCAAAGGGATAGCTGCTGCAGAGAGATCATAATACCCAGCCTAGGTAGAAAGTGTAGCTTCTTGAGCAACATTAAGAAAAGCACTACTACTCATAGTTATTTGATCTTGGCCTGTTATTTATCATGTGTTTCTGCTGTTTCAGTGTCTAGTCTCAAATATATTCATATTCAACCTCAAGCAGAGGTTGAATGAATTGGATATATTTACTTGAAAAGAGGTTTTGCCAGCTCGTTTTCATACTGCAGCTGGGTCAAAATGTTTTGGCTTTCAAATAAGGGCTGAAGTATTCACAGAGTCTCCAAACCACATTCAACACAAAGCAACAGCTGCTGAGTTTATCTACTAAACCATAGAGCAAGTAGCAATTAAACCACCAAATTCCAGGCATTCAGCTGGAAAGTTAATGCACCAAAACTATGTTAGTATCCAAGCAAAAGAGAATTATACTGGAGAGGACTTTGATAACTTTGGCATATTGAGTTTATTTGAAAGTAATGAAAATCACAAGAGGCTTAATATTTCAACAAGAGTGGTTTTACAGACAGGAAACGCTGATTGTTCGTGGCTATGTATATTTTCAGCTACATTACCCCTTTTATTATTATCAACCTCTAGTATTTTAAAAAGAACTCAGTATTAATTTTCTCAGCCAGAATTTCTCTGGAATTCGTCTCCCATTTTTAGCATCAGAATAAGCAGTCTGTTTTCAGAAGATTTCAGCAGATTGGATATTTAGCAATTTTGAAAAATCATGCCATAAAAATTTAGCCCATAATTGTACTGAGTAATTTCAAAATATTTTCCCAGAGGATGACTCAAAGCAATTGGAAATCTGTCCCAGTCATTTGAGAGACCACTTCCAAATACCTGGTGCTGACTTATGATGTTACATTTCTATAATTAGAGTAATAGTACAGTAGGAGATTGCAGTGAAAAGCCTAAGCAAGCAACATGTTTAACTAACTGTTTCCTTTAGTAGTTGCGGAAAACAAGAGTGGAAATAAAGATTTTATAAGCTTGACATATAGCTACTGAAGATAAATTTCATATTACTTAACTTTTTTTCACCTTAAAGACAGCTATGTAGCTCCAGCTATAGGTGGTGAAGACACATCACAGAATAGACGCTTAACATAGATAGATGGTATAACCACTCCTAAAAATATTTCCTTATCTTGGTTGTAAAAGGAGCATACATCAGACATTTAATTTTTTGATACACGATGTCAGAGAAAAAAACTTGTATATGTTTGTGGGAATTTTTCCCCTTCCTGTGTTTTGTTTTCCTTGTCCTCTGAAGTATTATGGAATGTATTTAACTAATGTTTTACAATGACTCAAGATTCTTACATGAAAGTTCTTTATTAAATAGAGTATTATTATTATACAAATATTACACAGTATTAGCATTATTACACTAAGTGCTTTGTACCCCATGTTATACAATGGCAAACAGGTCTGAGTTGCCTAGATAGAATTACTGGATTTTGGATACTGTATTGTGTGATGATGGACAGATCTAAAAGACAAACGTCTGACAACATTCTGTAGAGGTGTGTCCTCTGTAAAGTGAGATGGCTACTGACCTTTCTATACCACTGTTTTTTTTTCCTGCTATGCTGTTTTGTAGGATCTAGTTGCACATATAACAGTGTTAGTGAAAAATGGTTCCATTTCTACTATTCTCTTTTCCTAATCCTCATTTGACGAATTCAGAGTCCTCCCATTATTTTTTTCCCTAAAGCTCATACACACAAAAAAATTATGGAAATCAGGGTATTTGAGTGGAATAGGTTCTAGTGGTGGTTAACACATAATAATGTGCAGCTATAAGAGAATCTCTCTATTTTTATATTCAATTTCTGAATTTTGGTACTGACCTCCAATATGCTTTTTAACTTATATATCTTTCTCCTTAAGATTCACTGAGCTTTGAAAATGGCATTACTCTCACATCATTCCAAAACCTCCACAGTCATAACTTGAAACATTAAAAATTAAATGCAAGAGGGAAACCGGAATACAGTGAATGTGTCATATATATCCCCATTTCTCAGGGAAAATCCTAGCTAAGCCTTTCCAGAAAATAGCATTCTTTTCTTAAAATAAAGAACTTTTCTATGTGAAGTCATTCTGCCAGAGGAAGATGTGCAATATTATACAACCTTTAGCTTCACTTGCTATGGTCAGCTGAAACTAAAAATTGCAAAAAGATAAAGTGCTCCATTAAATCCCTGGTTTATTATATAAGTGCCTTCATGAAATTGCATGACTATACAATAGCATTATATCAGGCTAGAATTAAGGCTTACAACAGATGTTAAAACACAGCATTACATTGACCAGGTGTAAGGCTTATTTAAACCAGATTTAAGAGAAATATTTATGAACTGATTTAAATACTAATGAGCAGACACTCCTGCAGTTGTCAAAGCAAAATGATAAATGCGTTATGTAGTAATCTCTATGTCATATAGCCAGCCATTTTTCAATAGTCATGGTCACATGTTTCCTAACAATATAGACAGAAGATGAGCAATGAACAGGTGAAAGACAGTTAAACAATTGGAAAAGTTTGCTTCCCTTTTCCTCAGTGACCTTATTGGATTCCTAAGTACTTTTCCACTGCTTCCGGATTCCTTTTTTGGTTTTTCTGCCTCTTTCAGAGATTCACAGTTCTGTTTGTGGAGGTGTCAATACTGTTAATAGGACTTATTCCTAGTTTTGGTCAAGGCTGCAGTTTCCTCATCCGCACTGCATGATTGCTGGTTCAGTCATAATCTCCACTGGGACTTTTCCCTCCAAGAGGAAACTAGCACAGTGGACATGAGGGCCACCTACTATTTGTTATCATCAACTTTTGCTCCTTCCAAGAGGAACAGTCCTCCAGAATCCCATAAAATTTTACAGTTCTCCAGTACACTTGTAACCCTACACAGGCTGCCCCACACTTCTCTATACATAACTGGGATGTCAACCTAAAAGCATTTTTCTGAAACACAATACTGCCTTATGGCCATTGCTGGCACTTAATTCTAAGAAACTTCAAGACATAATAATTATGCTTCAGGGTCAAAGGCAAGTCACCTGGGACATGAAAGTCTCAAGTCTATGTTATATAAAGTTTTCAAGCGGGCAGTTTTATGCTAGAGAATGTTAGGTGACAGCCTGGCCAATTTTCTCTCAGATACAGTGCTCAAAGACAGCATTGACACAGCAATAGACCAGCAGGAGTAAAAGAAGCTTAGTACAACTGATCCAGCAGCTCTACTGTAAGTCTCATCTTTGATTATATGTTCCATTGTGATAGAAGTAGGTCAGTAAGGCCAAGTCTCCTCATTGTCCTTTACCAGGTTTACTCTTAATCTTACTACCCTAAGTAAATATGAAAGTGATTTTTTTCGGTTGTAAAAGTAAGTAGATACATAAAATGTAACACAAAGGATAACCTCAATATGCTAAATGATTTAGGGAAAAAAAATGCAATTAAACTTATAATTTCCTTCTGCTGTCACCTTTTGATCATTTCTTAACTTCCAATTTAAGATCACAATTCTTGAATTTTAAAATTACTGATTTTTCTTTCAAAATAATTGAATGTAATTAAAGAATCAGCTAAATATTACAGCTCCTATTAAATTATTCTTTGGTTCCACAATGCATCCTAGTAACAGAAACTAATGAATTGATAAAAATAACAAAGTAAGCAAAAAGTTTACAAAACATATGCTGACCTGTCGAAAGTGCTAGCTGACTAATTTAAAATTTTTTAACTCACACCTGGTGTCAATGACAATATACTTATGATTCTGAATAATTTATTTGTCATGTCCAGATCATTTCCATCATAAAAATAGCTACTTTATTAAATAATGAATATATGTAGTTAAGAACATCATCATGAGGATAATTCTTAGTGATAGATATACTGGATAAAGACTATTAAGGAAACTCAAGTGCCTCCCCAAGAGGAAGGTAACAATCCTTGCTTAGAGAAGGGCATAAAAATGTTTTAATTACTGGATTTGCAATATTGAGCAATGTATTTCTACATCGATTGTCACAGAGGTTTTGAAATAGATTTTCATAGTGCAGAGCACCACACACACACAGCCTGTGGGTAGACTGAGAGCAGCACGACCTTTGAGCAGATGTGGTACTAATGTCAGAATTTTAAATCGGATGGTTTGTCTTCAGCACTCTCTTACTTATTAATCTTATGAAATGAGTTCTTTTTTTTTAATAAAAGAGAGTGGACTATGATCAATAAAGTGCTGGTTTCATCTTAATTATTGATCCTCACTCATTAATATAGAGTTTGCCAGGTTCCTATTAGCTCTTCTAACAATCTTGGAATAAGTTTGACATGCCTTAAAATTCTGCTAATTATATCAGTATTCTGAGAACACACTTTGTTTAGACAATGTAGAAATGCTGCATTCTGTTGTCTCCAGTATATGCAGTTTCTTTATGCTAGTGATGCAAAAGATGAAAGCAGTTTCTTTATGCTAGTGTTTTGCCTTTAACAGCTTTTTATCAGTTGGTAAGCAGAGACACCTTTGCGCAACATGCAAATGTCCATATGCAAACATTTTAATGTTACTCTGTAACCATTTGCATGGTTGCAAAATGTATGTGCAATAATGTTGCTTAATATTTTGACCTCTCCATTTATAGGTGTGAATGAGTATACAAGGGGCTCAGCAGTGGAAATACAGAATTCGGTTTAGAAACTGACATAGAAATCATTACTTTTAGAAATCTTTATTTTACAAATTAGGTTTATTCAGTCTTCCTGATACCTGCATATTTACTGAGTTTGTATTAATTTCAGATTAACATCTTTGATCTCATTCAGTGTTCTTGTAATTATTTCAAATCTAAACTGCATGTAGACCTGTCTGAGCAAATTGATCACCATCCCTTCCCCTAACTGTTGGAGTAAGACAGTAGTTCTGGGAAAGACATTTTTGAGTTTCTGTCATTTTTAGAAAGAATGATGACAATTCCTTAATCACTGATACAGAGGAAGGAATAGAGTACATTGTACCTATGTGAAATGTGTCTAACTGAATAACATAACAAAAATGAAAGGATACATCAGGAAACTGCATGTCTCAGCTAAAGGAATATAAAAAGGTGGAAACAGACTTCAGGAATTAGAGTCTGAAGGATGTAAGAGAGGAACTGAAGGTAGGGAATTATGAGTCAAAATAGAGGTAATTACTGAAGAACTAATTAACAAGACAATAAAGAACATGAAAAAAAGAAATGAGACAAGAAGCTCCTGAAATACAGGGATGATTCAGTGGAAGCCACTCAGGCTGAAGTGCTCCATTGTATATATATTACTTTATCTGCAAAGAAGTTATTCATAGTGTATTCTGAATGGTGCGTGTTCTGGCACTGACCCCCATCGCAAATACCCATTTAGCATCCTCAAGTAAAACACCTCATCTTAATATCGGACCTTTATCTGTCTGTTTCTGCACCAGTCTTTGAGAAGAGATGCCCTCCATCAACCACTTCATCCCAAAATAGGTGTCAAGTTCATGTGATTGTGGTACAACAAAAGAGACCTCAAGAAGATTTCAAAAGAAGAATGGGAAAACTGTCATCATTGAAGTACTATCTTGATGCTCATAGCAGAATTATTAAGATATTTTACATTTTTTGCTGTATTGAGCCTCATGGCAGCCAGTCAACAACAGGCTAAGAATAAAGCTAAATTGGAGGTACAATGTTAAGATCAGGAAGACCCTGTCACAGTGGATTCATATCACCATCCAGTGGTGAAGAATTGCGTCATCATTGCATATAGGTTGACCAGCAGTTGGCCTATTAATTTTATGACAGAAATGGCTGGTTTTAATTATGTGAGACTTACGTGGAAGTTGGACACTTCAGTCAACCAGAGAAATGTGGCAAGTTTTCCATTAGCAAATCTGTGTTAGCCATTGCCTGTGAGAAGACATGAAGGGCTACATGTTAGCTGGCTCATTTCCACCTGGTTGTCACCTAAGACACTTTAACAACTTTCATTGTTTTTCACAGAAATATTATGCCAAGCTGTGCTGAATTCATCAAAGTACACATACTTTCCACTAGAGAGGTCCATAATTGTTGCAAGTTTAACAGGCATGTAAGCTATCAGCAATTATGAATGGACAATTTATATAGAGCACCTTTAACCCTGTGGCTTTTAGAAAGAATGAGATAGGTTCTGAAAATTCATTCAATTCCTTGTGAGCCATGATGTCACCTAGTTCTGATTCAGTGATAGGTGGCTGCCAAGGCAATTTAGTGGAAATCGATCTTTTAAAGGAACTGTCATATGTGAGGCCATCTGCAGCTACACTGTTAGAGATATCCCCTTCCAGATCCAAAACTATTTTCACCTTTTTGTGCTTATTAATGTGAACCTGAAATCTTTTTTACCACCTTTTTTTACATCTTTTTTCTCCTGTTTAAAATATAGTACTCTTTCTAAGTTTATTCTGCTTCTATAACTATATGTCACAGCTTAGCCATTGCAACTCATTTTGGCTGTCTTAAAGGCCTAACATATACTCCATCTCTTAAGTATCTGCACATCCTATAATCAAGCCCTGATGTGCCATTTCACTTTCACAAACATACCCCCTCTCCCAGCTTTTTTGACATTTGCTTAATTGTAATTTTATTTTCTGTAGGGACTACAGGCAAATTTCAGATTTAGCAGATACTCCTTGTCCAAGTGAAAGACCTAGACAGATGAAAATTCACATTCCAAACCTAAACATATTTCACTGCAGCAAGAAGTTCTGTTCATCAGGTGCTTTATATTTAGCTATTTTAACTGTTAACTACTTATATGCTAAATATATAAAACTGTCATAAGCATGTACAAGATTGTCTCCAGGTGACTGGGGGATAAATCTTCTTCACTAAGTTACTAGAAAGGCCTTAGGATCAAATTGCAGAGACAGCATATGCTGAAATAATGGAAATAAGGAAGAAGTCAAAACATGCTGCCATCGTGTCCTTTGCTGTAGTTAAGCCTATTTCAACCCAACATAATTAAAAGAAGTCTTCTCCCATAAGCAGTTAAACATTTATGAACAAATGCTGGGAGTATTGGATTCTTGTTTTATTTGTGAATATTTGCAGACTTGAATTCATTGAGAGATTATCTTTATTAAAAAAACAAATTTACTTTGTTTTTCATCTGTTTTTCCATACGTGGTAATACATACGGAAGAGCTTAGGAAATAAACTTTGTAATTACTGTGCGATTCTTAAATGGAAACATTGCAACTTCCTTGAAAATTTTCTGGTATCATTAAAATTAAAGATTTCACCCATTTTTTCTATCTGTGTCACACTATTTTTCTCACCTTATAACTTCTGGTATTTTGAATGATGAAAGCACTGAAGAAAATCCATG
This sequence comes from Pezoporus wallicus, assembly GCF_028554395.1. Lineage (NCBI taxonomy): Eukaryota > Metazoa > Chordata > Aves > Psittaciformes > Psittacidae > Pezoporus > Pezoporus wallicus. The sequence continues at coordinate 10,901,733 of NW_026640488.1, forward strand.
TTGGATATAAGTAAAACAATTTTCATAACCTTTTATATCAATAAGCTTAAAGGCAAATGTCGTGGTTTTTTTTTTAATTCCTAAATGTTAATTCTTAACGAATCTTACTTCACTCAACTCCTCTCATTATTTTGTTATTCCACTCTTAGCTAACTCCTCAAATATAACACAAATTTAGCTCCATGCCCAAGCAGATCTGACAGTATCTAACCTCACCCCAGCTGAATTCAGTTCCATTTTTATTCTATACTTCAAAAGAATTAGAATAACTGCTACTGTAACTTCTTTAACATCTAAGATTTATGTGAGTTAACACAATCCTGGCTGTGGAATGATCTCCATCAAAGAAAAATACAATGAGTACTGCACTGTTTCCTAGCTGCTTGGTGGAGTGCCTCACTCACTAGTGCAAACGACAATCTGTGAGATGGAAGACATATACTTTATGAAACAAACATTATTAGGAATATCTAGTGAAGGGAAGCAATATGCAACTGCTTCAGTTTTCTAGATTAATATTTCAAAGAATATTGCAATATCAATCACTTGATTTTATTTTTTTTATTTAAAACACATTCCTTGACATCCTGAAATCATTTGTTCACTAAATGAATACATCTCAGATATTCATTACTATATACAAACTTTGGAAATATGGCATAAACTATTTTTTCCACCCAATTTATTCCCCACTACAAACTGCTCTGCAGTGTCATTAGAAATCTCATGATCACCAAAAATGACAGGTTATAATCTTTGAGTCTGGTTGAATTATATTCAGCAAAGGACTAGAATGTTGAAAGAAACAAAACCAGTTTAACACAAATAACAGAACTTTGTAGGTCTCCCAAGCTACCCAGGAGTCTCTGACTCCTGCGCAAAGCAGGAGAACCTTTGAAGTTGCTCTAGCTGTAGAAATCTGTAATCATTGGTTCTTGAGAATACACTGAGACTGTGGTTCTTCAGATGCCCTCTACTAGAAAAACTGTAAGACACAAACAATGTTCAGCCCATTGAATATGCCAGCACAGACTCTGTTCCAGCAGAGTTTCCTTTTCTGGTCCTTCTGACTTGAATTTTGATCCTCTTACAGCAGTTCAAAAGAATCATATCAGGATTAAAGACCTGCTTCATTCACTTTAGTGTGCCTTTATAGTTTACCATATTTCATCCTTCCCAAACTAGTACAGGTGCCTAGGGCAGAAACTACATCATTCTGTTCCATTATGTCCTTTTCCTGTGCTTTCAGCTGTTCTGTGGTATTGAAATCGATTGCTCCGCCTGCTTCCTAATACTCTTTTTCTAGTATCTTTAAATGGCTTTTTCTGCATACTAGCTGGTTTCCATTGACAGCTTCATTGAGAGTGGGCATCCTATTTCTGAACTGGTCATCCCAATCGCTTTCTTCCTATTGTAGACATGCTGGTGATTTTTTAAAACTCTTCATTAGCAACTGGCATTTTCTATATGTTGCTCAAAAAAACTTGAGTGCTGCTTCTATCTGTAGTTGTCTCCTCTTCTCCTTAAACAGAAAACTTGTAAGCACTGCAAATCTCATACATTAACAGAGATGACATTTAAGGGATGTAATCCATTTTTTCATTTTAGTACTGGCTATCTTTTCTTCCTACATATCACTTTCGTAATGTTAACATCACTTCATTCTTAACTACTCCATTGGTTAGCACACTGTAGAACAGGTAGGGGAACTGTACAATTTTCCCTACGATTTTCCCTCCCAGTGGGATATTGGTACTTGATCTGAGAATGACAAGAATCATAGAAACATAGAATAGTCTGGGTTGGAAAGTACCTTATGATCATCTAGTTCCAACCCCCTGCCATGGGCAGGGATGCCTCACATTAGAGCGTGTGGCCCAAGGAACTGTCTAGCCTGAACACTGCCAGGGATGGAGCATTTACCACTTCTTTGAGCAACCTATTCCAGTGCCTCACCACCCTCACAGTGAAGAACTTCGTACTATCTAACCTTAACTTCCCCTGTTTAAGTTTGAACCCATTACCCCTTCTCCTGTCACTACAGTCCCTAATGAAAAGTCCCTCCCCAGCATCCTTGTAGGCCCCCTTTAGGTACTGGAAGGCTGCTATGAGGTCTTCGCACAGCCTTCTCTTCTCCAAGTTGAACAGTCCTAACTTTCTCAGCCTGTCTTCATACTGCAGGTGCTCCAGCTCCTCTGCCTTTCGTTATTTTAATTTCCTTTTTTTTTTTTAAAAAAAAGAGAAAGAAAGCCTATAAGCGTCATCCTTAGTCACTCTGATGGTTAAAAGTCCCTTACTCCCATTGAAGCTCTCTTTGAAACAATTTTACCATTTTTTGTTGCTGCTGTTGTTATATCTACTGCAATTCTAACCATTTGTTTCTAGGGTTTAGGTTCTAGGCATCTGATCCATGATTTCCAGTACTGAAAATACATTGTTTTAGTCGCTAATGCCACAATATATTTTATTTAGAATTTTCTCATTGCAGTTTTGTTCTATTTCCCGTAAAACTTTTCCAGTATTCACTCATTGGTTTTAACATTTGAGAGTCTTTCTTTTAGAGAAGATACTTTTCATATTTTGCATATTTTCATCTTAGCCTTTTCTATTATGTTATCTTTCCTGCAGCCTGACTTACCTTTGGAAATGTGTTAAAAATGTGTGAGCAATGACAAAATAATTGTTGACTTTTCCTTAGTACCTCTTCCACTGTAGCAAATACTTGGCCATTAGTTAAACTAACTAAGGCACATGGACAAAACTGGACCTAAAGTTTTCTGACCAGAGATGTTGCTTTAGTTTTGAATAAGGATGGAGTTAGCTACCACCCTGCATAATGTATCAGGGGTTGGGTCTCTGGGGAGTGTTCTAGCTTGGATATAAAAACCCACACCACAAACTCAAAAGACCCCCAAAACAACAAAACCCCACAATTTACTGTGACTGGAGAATTTTAAATGAAGGGCAGTAAAGAATGAGAAAATGGATAAATTTAATGTACAATGAGCTCTGGATCTTCTCTTCTTCAAATGGACTGTGTAAAATTATACTGATTTATCAAGAAGCTAAGCGACATGGTAATAAAAATTGATATAATGTCTAGTTAAGAATGAATTAGATACAACTTCATATGCTTTTAAATTAAATTCTGTAATTTCTCTGTGTTAGAACAGGGGGCATTCCATAAATTGTACTTTGTTACTGTTATGTACATAATAATATAAATAGAAATATCACTTTTCAAATTAAATTTGGAATAAAAAAAAAAAAAATCAAAACCAAACATGATTTAAAACAAAATATAAAACTTTAATTAAAGAACTCATCAGGTTAGATCTCTTTCATGTCCAGGAAATGACACAGAGGGGCTTCTAACCCTTACTGTTATTTAATCTCACAAAAATGCCTCAAATATTAAAAACTAGTTTTGTTTTGTTTAAAACACTTGGATAAATGCTTCTCCTTAATGGATAAATTTTGTTAGGGACTGCTTAAAAATTTTATTTTAATAAAGAACTTGTGACAAACAGAAACTTTTTATTGCTTTTATCTTTCTTACTGCTTTGCATGAGGAAACTGATTAATTTGAATTTTACGGGCAGTTAAAAATAAGAAATGAAATAAAATTTGTTGTAAAGCAGTGATCTATTCATAACATAAAACTACATTTAAAGAGCTTACAATAAGAATATATTGAACTATTCATTGTAAACAATGTATCCTTTGAATTTGGCCTCTGAGTGCGGCTGCAAATTGTCAATGAGCACATGGATTTTTCTAATGCACATTGTTATTTCAAATTCTCTGATGGATTCTGCATATAAATATATTTATGCAGACAGATTAGTTGTGAAATCTCTGCCATATTAATTTATTTAAATGTTCATGATGCAGATCTATTTTTTTCCTTTGGTCATTTACAAACACCATTTGTTGTTGTCTCTTATTATTGTTGATCAACATCAAAATTCAATCTGCATTTTGGAAGATCTAGAATAAAATTAAATCTAGCTTAACTTCAAGGAAATTACTTACCTTTTCTGGTTTGTTTGTTTTAATTTTCAAAAAAAAAAAAAAAGATAATGCAACTTCTTTATTACACAAGGCTTACTTATTACAGTGACAGAATACCCAGCTTAAGTATAAAGATACTGTACCTATAGTTGAGGTCAAGATACTGAAGGAATATACAGCACACATTGGTGTTATCAACATTATTTTCATACTTAAACCAAAACACAGCACTGTACCAGCTACCAGGAAGAAAGTTAATTCTATCCAGCAAAAACCAGGACAGTTTTTAACTTTCATGAGAAGATGGGAAGCAATATAAAGAGATAGACCTAATATGGGAAGAAATTACACACACAAATAAAAACCCAACCAAAAAACTCCCCAAAATCACAAGTGATGACATTTCCTGGTATGTTTGTCATTAACATTTATCTTTTGTTTGGAAACTGAAGGTTGGAAGAAAGAAAAAAGTCATACATGTCTTACACATTTTCTTTCCATGAGACTTTTTTTTCAATTTCTTTGATTCACAAGGATTTGTCACTTATTCACTTATGTGGCAGACATCAACCATCAGCTTTTGTCTCCATTCTTCCAATAATGTGAATACACAGTCTTATGGCCAAGATGATAATGGAGCTGCTAGAAGCCAACAGACCTTTTTTTCTTTTTTTGCCCCATCAACTTCCTGAATTAAAGGAATTTGAGTCTTTTTTCTTTTTTTTCATTTTTTTGTGCTATTGTTATACTTTTGCCCAGTTGTTTATCACACAGAGCAAAATCATTCCTGTCAGCAAAGGCTATGCTTTCCTAATCTTCTCAATTTTGTTGTTTGTCATACCACCAGCAAACAAGGAAAAGAGAGCTTGCTATGTTACATTAAGCAGTGACCAAACAACATCAAGCATTCACTGAACTTATGAAACTTTCACTTTCTGTCACTATTCTCTGTATTTTCTGCCAGTTACAAATTTTACATGTGTTAGTGGTCTTACTTGGAAAGCAAACTATTTTTTTTCTGAATAATTGTCATCTAAGCTTATTAATTAATTCTTTACATATTTTCTGACATAGCATAGTCACAATATTGTTGATCTCATTAACTGCTGAAGTTTCCAGGTTGATATGAAACTTCTGGTAAATGTCACGTGTGACATCTATCACATATCTACAAACAACATTTCTTTAACCAATCTGTCTCCATGTTTGTTAACATCAGTCATATTGTGTCAAATTAGGGCTTTGCTATTCTTCATTTGCTCTGTAGAAAACTTCCATTTATCACACAATTAGCCTTTCTTTCAGGGTTCTGTCCCAGTTTTCAGGCTTATTCACAATGCAGATATTCACTTGTTGCTGGATCATATACATTGTCCTTCTGTTATTTATACTTACCATTATAGGTCATAAAAAAAAAGATAAAGATAAAAACATTGCTCATTTATGCCATCAACAGACACAGTCAAGTCCCTGTGCTGCTTTGTCAGTACTGTATATATTTGTTTATATTGTTTATATAATACTGCAGCCAACAAGATAGTATTTTAAAAACTCCAACCATTTTTATTGGTGCAAAAACTGAGTATAGAATGATTCCCAGTAAAATCCATTACCTATTTAGTCTGTACAATTGTTTTAGTCACTGTAGAGGAATAGGTCTCTCCAGAGATGGCAATATAGATGTCTCTCATACATAGATTGAATGAACTTTCCCCCTCTCCCATCATAAGTACATAGCTGAATTTAGGTGAGATATGTTACATACATAAGATCTTGTATGAACTTTCATTATATCATACTACAGCTATTGCAATTTGCTTCTGTCTGGCCTCTATAACAAATGCGTTGTCTCCTCATCTTCTGTTCAGCGCACTGCTGCTGCAATGGGTAGACACCTATCTACACTCCATGGTTAAAACTTCTGAACTCGAAAGAAATGAGAGAATGTCATTTCCCAGGCACTGATTTATGACTACCTTTATGTTTTTTTTCCTAGTGCTTGGATATTTACTGGAGTTTGTTTCTTGCTTTGTTTTTTATTGTTTTGTTGTCATTGTTTTCGGGAGTTGTGTTTTGGTTTGGGTTTTGTTTGTTTGTTTGTTTTTGGTTTTTAAATGTGAAATTGCCAGGATTTTTGAAAAGTACTGTTTTCATATCAGAGTATCTTGAGTCAGCAATACCTACATTATGCTGATTTTAGGAATTGCAGCAGGACTAATGGTTGCTGCAGTGCTTTATTTACATTTCTATTTACCTGATTTTACTTTGCCTTCCTCCCCTGCTTCTTTAACAAATCCACAATGACCTTGTGCCACAGTCACTGCAATTTAAATATTTAGATATGTCAAACAGTGTTTTCTATCTACTGAAATGTATTCCTTTCTGATGCACATACTCTACACAGGCATAAAATAAAAACTTACAAAGTTTTTGGAAAACATGTTTGGTTTTGTTGTTTCATTGTTTTCTTTTTTCCTGTGGAATTAGCAGTTTGAACCTTTTTCTATCTAGCAGTCTTTACTTAAAAGCAGAAAATGAAATTAAGAAATTAAAATACCCCTATGCTTCACAGAAGACTGCAATTTTATGGCCATTTAGCATTTTTTTAACCTTTTTATTTGTTTGCTTGTTTTTCTTGCCAAGTCTTTCCCTAAGCCACAGATGCCATTTCCTATTCAGCTGTTGCTCTGCTTCTTACAGACACCCTGCAGATCATATGGGTAACATTCCAACCGAAATTGTATCATTTGAGTAAGAAATAGCTTCTAAAAATCTGTTACTGTTTCCTTTGCATTCATTACTTTATTCAGTTTGTTGGATGTTTTGTTGGTTGGGTTCATTTATTTTTTTTTCCTTTTCTTTTAAGCCTATACTACAAATCCTTAATACAGACTAATAAATATGTTTGATTTTAAAACTGTAACCTCAAAAATGTTGTCATATCTAAAGTTATAACCAACATTCAGCCCAGCCTAACCGTTTCTAATTTTTATTGTTTCATGCATGATCCCACTGCAGTTGTTCACTGGTTTATTTCGTTGCAAAAAGGAAAAATTGCTACAGAAGAAAAAGTATCTTGTTACATTGTTTTGGTGGCAATTTCTCTTCTTGTTTAACCAAACTGCATATTATTACTTTAATGTACATTGTAAAGGAAAATCTTTGAGTTTCTCCTCTTCACAGTATTTAGAATTTAGAATCAATAGTACTTTTTCATATGGCCTGAAGACAATTTATTGGAACCTTTTAAAGCTCTTACTGTTGTTTTTTTTTTCAGTGCAAGTAAATAATTCAGTGTGGTAGAAAGGGAGTGATTGAAATATTGCTGGCCAAGGGCTTCCAATTATCTTTGAGCAGGCTTCAAAACTGGACTTGTGCATACTACTTTATCACTGAATCTTTTAACCCAGAGAAGGTCAATGTAAATAAGAGCACTTTAGTTCCTCATGATTTTGTTTATTTTACAATGCTAAACCAGCTAGGAAAGAGAACTCCAGGAGTAAAACAACAAGGCCAAATATGGTGGTTTTGCCATGGTGTTTCACAAAATCCTCCTCCTTCCCCATCACACATACATGCTTTTTCGCACACCAATATTAGAAGTATTCCCAGTGCTAAGTCATACGCTTACACTTTAGACAAACATGTGTATATTTCTCATCAAAAAGATTATTTTTGTAACCTTCCCTTTGATGATTCTGAGCCTGTCCACTTTTGTTGTCTGCTGGAAACCCTGGAGGGTCTCTGAAATAGAATGCAACAGAACTACAGGGACCTTGGCAATTTGAAGATTTGTTTTCCCTTATTTTTCTTGACTTTCCAAGAACTTCTAAAACAGTGAAGTTGTTTAAAGGCATTATAGAAAATGCTGTGTCTCAGAAGACAATTGCTGTGCTTTAATGGTTTAAATTCATCACAGTGGTGTCTGCAATTAGCAAAAACAATCTAAAAGGACCTAATTCCGTCAAAGAGTCAGATACAGATTTTTATTTTTTTTTAAACAAACCGACCTGTGATCTGTGAAAATCATATTGTACTCCAGAATGTCACGTAATCTATGTTGTTTATATTCTTCATTAGACTTATAACTGCATTATTTTAACATAGGCACTTAATATTTGTTTGGATATGCACATTAGAAAGGTGAATGAATTCTTGCGGGTAATTTGATCTTTCTGGTCACTGCTTTATCACGTAGTATTCCTGGAGTTCTAGTGATTCCTATATCATCCTTCTGGCAGGATTTTGTAAATTGGAGAATCCTCACTCTCATCTGCTCATTTCTTTATTGTCGAAAAAATCCCACTTTACATTGAAAATTAGTCTACCCCAAAGTTTAAATATTATTTTATATTTTTTATGGTTTCTATAGTCCAAGTGAAAACACAGATTTATTATGCTCCAGAGAGACCACTTGGTTTCAGTCCTTCAAAGAGAAATGTTACATTAAAGACAGTGTTGGCAACCCTGCAGTGTATGAGGAATTTATCATGAAATATAAACTGCACAAGAAACAAGAGACAACAGTGAACATGGGCAAGGAACTCCATAGTGTATGTTTTTTTTGTTTGTTTGTTTTAACGTGGAGTAATGAATATTTATTACATTTGAGGAAATTGCAGCTACTGATCATAAGACAATTTCTAAGAGTGGAGCTACATTTGCCAAAAAGTAACCTTCCAACTCATGTCAAGTTTTAAAAGCATTCTCTGAATATCACTATTCAGGAAGTTGCTAAACACCTCCAGGGTGTTCATCAGCTGTCTTGGATCACAAAGATTTATATTTTCTTTTATATATATATATATATATATAAAGCTTTAATAAATTTCACTTAATGAATGCAGCACATTTTTTAGCATTACTGTAAGCAAAACCAGCAAAGGTTTCCAATCAGTTGATGCTGTGTAGTTTATCTTTCTCCAGCAAAGACATCTGCTCATGAGCATTCTTTGATTAATATGAGAGATCTCTGATAGGGAGCTTTCGTCTCTGGCTTCCATTAAATTACACGGCCATGTAGTTAGAATCATGTCTCATCATCTGAGGCTCAAATTCTGGGCTGTTGGCACTGCATCTACAGATGGACAGTCAACAGGTGCACAAGCAGAAAATATCAAGGCAAATGGAAAAAAAACATTGAGGCTAGATCAGATTGGCAAGTGCATCTGAAAAATAACATGTTCAGGTTTTGAGAACAAGACTGCGAGGCACTAGCAGAACAGCCACAGGGAGAACAATTGAACAGGTCCACGTAGTGTTTTGGGAAGATTTGACATGGCATGGTTAGAGCAGGAATCACTAGCAGCTCAAAAATATTGATGAAGACAGTCATCAAAACTGGGTGACTGACAAGAATTGGCCAGACTATGTTTCCTATAATTCTTTGAAATAGTGGTTCAGGAATATATGTAGGAAGATAACAGTCAATGAATTAAGAAAATGAGTAATCTTAAAAAAAAAAAAAAATCAAATAACAGCAGTCTAGACAGGAAAGTACATTGAAATCCATTGTTACAAGAATAAAAAACAATGTAAGGTAAAGAGACATTGCTTTTAATAGTGTGGAAAAGAAAAAGAGTGAACTGCTATGTGGGTATGATGCTTTAAAAGTCTTATTACACTACTGGCTCAGTAGTGTATTATTTTATTCAACTAAATGATGCCTACACTGTAATACCAAAAGCTTTCTGGGGTCTAATAATTGCAACCTAGGTCTATACAGTTTTTCATCCCCCAAGGCAGAATATTACATAAATTAGGGTGCACAGGGGTGTTGATCATCACTAAAAAAAGGTTAGTTTGTATATTTGACAATTATTTCTTATATTTTACAGCTGTGTTTAAGAAGTAATGAAGAGTCTGGCATAACAAAAGACAAGAAACTTAGCCTCATAAGAAGTGGCCAAAGTACCAATCTGCCAGGATTTTTGACCTGTTATCCTTTTGCTATGCAGCTATAAAATGTATGTTAATTCAGAATCCTCTCTTACTAAGAAATTGTTTTCTGACTACCATTGTTTTATTTCTTTATTATAATAGAATTACACTGCTTTCAGATTTATTCATAATGGTGTGGAGATGGTATGTGAACAGAGAATCAGTTGCCACTGCATGAAGAGATCTTTTGACTTAAAGGAGTCTTTCAAAAGTCACAATGATCTTTTCTACTTGAACACTGATTAGAGCCTTTTTAAAAGACCAGTTAGGCTCTGTGAATCAGAGTTCAATTTTGTAAGTGACCTTAAAATGTTAGACAAAGGATTAGTTATGATACAGATTCTAATGAGAGCACCTCTTCTTTTTTTTTAATTTTTAGTTTTGTTTATTATTTAAGCCTGGTTTCTTCCAAAGTTGTCTTTATAAACCTTGTCAAAACAGTGCAATGTTAAAGAATTCCAGCTCTGTTATAATACCTCTGATTAACATACTTGAAAATCTCTCATATGATGACACTGTCCCAAGATAATAGGAAAATACCCTGATGGAGTCTGGTCAACCAGCTTTTACTTCTAGGATTCATTCTTACAGAGTCACTGTGAAAGTCTGCTATACTCCACTGAACAGTAATTCCAAAGAATTATTTTCATTACTTTTGAAGGAATTTTGCACATATAGTGACTGTAGAGTCAGGTTAATATTATTATTTGTATCAAGTAATTCACTGCGTATTTAATTTCTCAAAATTAAATGTTATTTAGCCACACTGTCAAAAATACAAAAGGCAAACATGAAACAACCAGGCAAGAGTGTCACAGTTTACCCACACAATAGTCTATGGCTGTAACATAAAAATTTTTTCCTGCAAGAAAGCACCAGAACAGAACCTGGGTCATGGTAATCCCACTCTTTTCAACTGCTTGAAGGAATCCCCTGAAAAACTTATGTGCTCCTAGAATCTTCCTACCTGTGTCTCTCTGAGAGCCTGCCAGCACTTGAAGAGCACAAGAAAATCCCCACAACTAGTGAAAACAGAGATGCAGACTAGTAGTGGAAAATTTCAGTGGTTTTGTCACCAGCTGTCAATAGAGCAAGCATTAATGTTTATCTCTTTGGGTCTTTACGTGGCTCAGAATTTCACCTCAAACTCTTGCTGCTTTTGCTACTATGCTCTTTGTTTCAGAGTATTTTAAATAGCTATCATTTTCTTATTGCCTGTTTGCAGACTTTCCTTTAATTTCACATACTGTTTAAATTCAGATACTACTGCAAACACAGACATTTTGTTGTTTTATGTTATTCATATAACCATTCAGCTTTTTGAGATGATGCTATCTTGTATGACCTTATTGCATCTCATGACTGAATACTATCTTAAAAGCAGTTACAGGAATTTTCATTTAGTGAAGAAGTGCAGACTGTATTTCTTTTATTTGACTAAGCTGTTTCCTATTACTTATTGTACTCTCCTGACAGTAATAAATTTCATAATGGTTGCTAGATTTCAAATCAACTATTACATTATCTAGGTGGAACAGTAAATCAATAATGGATGATATACAAATCATATCTAATAGCTGGAATGCAGGGTTTGGGTTTTTCTTGACTTAAGGTGTCACACTCAGTAACCACTGCAATATTTATTGAAAAATAGAAAAATGTTATAAAATCAATAATAAATTGGCACAAATATATAAAGACATTGTTATAAGCAAAGAAAACAGAGCTGTGAGAAGTAAACCTACTGTTACTATGCACACACTTACAGATCTTTATATTTACAAACTTGTTTAAATAGTGTGCTTTATCACACACCCTGTTTTCTACATTTCTTTTAAAGCTTCCACTTTTGATACCTGGAAAAAACTGGCTTATGTCTTGGTGAAATATTCTAATCGACATTAACATTTGTATTTCAATAGATCTGGGTGCTTCATAGTTTTGCTGGGGAGAAGTTTCTTATGTGATAATTTGTCATATATTCATTTATAATTTGTACTCAAAGAGAAACGTAGTAACTGCACAGCAAACCTTGACATTATGGTCAACATGACTAGAAAATTAAATGTTGGTATAGACACAATAAAAAATAAAGTTCAATTTGATTCTGTGCTTCATGTTGCACTTGTTGAGTAAATAGGAGTTTGGAATTTAGAAGTATTGCATAATTAAGTCCTAAATTGCTTACTGAAATATGATTCCTAAGTATAACCTACTTTTCACATGTTCATATAATCCTAACTTGAATTTTATAGAAAAATATTAAAAATGCAGCAATGTCTTATGATGTTCTGCAGTTAGTTGAAGATTTAATAGTCAAAGGGATCTCATTTCTTCCCCTTTTCCTTTCCCTTTTCCTTTCCCTTTCCCTTTTCTTTTCCCTTTCCCTTTTCCTTTCCCTTTCCCTTTTGCTTTCTGTTTTTCTTTCCTTTTCTCTTTCCTCTTCCCTTCCCTTCCCTTCCCTTCCCTTCCCTTCCCTTCCCTTCCTTTCTGCTGGTCAGGAACAACATAAAAGTCAGTGAAAACCTTTTGTTAGCGAAACCTACAGTCTTGTTTTCTAAGACACAGAAAAAGGAAGCGAGGTACTTTTTTGCTAGAAGAGTCATCATTTGACTGATTTTTGGTGGTATACATCTTGGAGAGGTATTAAATGATGCATTTCAAGGATAAATAAATTTATTTTCTATTCTGTTCTAGGAGACAATAACATTTCACATGTTAGAGTCAAACAAATTAAAGCAGGAATTAAGCTGTGATTAAGCAAAGAGCAGAAAATCTGTTCCCTCTTGCATTGAATTGGTTAAAATATATATGCCAAGAAATCTAGACATTTAATGACCACTAAAGACTTCTGTGTTTGTTGTTTGTTTTTTTTTCTTTGGGGGGAGTAGAATAAGTATCTGCTAAATTAATTTTTAAAATAATACACAGACTATTTATTGAACAAGATAAAGAAATCTATACCATTTCAGAGAGTTCTTATTTAATTTATTACCCTGTTACATATTTCTAAATATTATATTTTGGAAAAAAACTATGTGAAGTTCTGTGTACCATAATATACTAGATAAAGTCTCAGAAGTCTATTTTCTTTGAATAATCTTCTTTAGATTGTAAAAATGAAAGCTGAGTCTCACCTGGCAAAGGAAGCTTGGAATACTTTGTCTTACCAGCATCATGAAAAGAATTTGCTTTTGCAAGTTGCTTGCTTCATGATATAATGTACCAAATGGCTTGCTGAAAAATTGGACAAATTCCAGTTGAACAGCCACTACTCAAATTGATAGTGACAGCTCATTCTGAAAAAAAAAAATGTTATTTTCAAATGATTGATATGAACTTAAAGGGGTGTGAAAAACTGTAGTGTTCATATTGCTCATGAGCTGTTGACAGTTTGGCACATCTCTAATGCTGATTAGAAACAAGCCAGGACACTGCAGTTTGCATTCACATTAAGCTTACAGAGCACATTAAATTATTTGATTTACAGGAACACTCTAAAATATGCCAAAAATTTTAAAAACAAATGACTTTTGTTTCCAGTATCTATCTATGTGGACCATATTGAGTGATAAAAAGTTAGTAGGATAATATTAACAGATACTATTTAAACTGAGCAAGTGACCTTGCTGATATTCAGTTCTCTAGTGAACAGCAATGTTTTTAGAGATATAATAAAATTAAAAAAAAACAACAACAACTTATTTGAAAATGGAACCCTAAAAAAATTATGCACATTCTTCACATTTGACCTGCAAATAGAGGAGCTGGTACTTGAGAATGCTTTTCTAGTATTTATTCATGCATTTCATATTTCACTTGTGCAAATATTAATGCTACTAGGATTATTTTAAAAGCCCTTTGTCTGACATCTTTTCTCTGTGACAGTTCTGATACAGGCAACTAAAAGAAAGTGTTAATGTAAGTCCTTCATTAGGCCATTATTTCTCAATTGGGCTCTGCAAAATGTCAGCATCAGGAAAGGCAGCTCTCATGTCTGCCCTATAAAAACTACTGGGAGTTCTGTGGCTGAAGGTTATTGTGATTTATTCCTGTAAGATACCTATTATTTATTAACAGATCACTACTATTATTTCACATTGCCCATACACACCCCAAAATATTATGATCACTTTCAACACGCATCTGAATTCCAGGTTATTCCACTCCTAACTGCATAGCAGAGAGACTCAAGCATATTTCTTTTTCCTATACACCAGTTTTTCTAATTCTCAGACATACAAGAAAGGACACAGTAAAAATGAGACAGTTTCCCAGGCTGAAGAAACTTGTCTTCCCTCTCTAAGCAACCGGGAGATAGAAACCAGCTGCTGAGAGTCATCTGACAAGCACAAGACCCTGCCATGAGATACTGATAGGGTTCAGGAAGAGAATCACTATCTTGTCTTCTTAGGTGCCAAGTGGTTAAGGCAGTCATCTTTCCATCTGTCAAACCTTCCAAAAAACCCAAAGTATACTTCTGTATCCAGAGAGACAATGGATGGTAGGCTGCAGGATAGTTAGATTGCACACTTTCTGTAGCAAAAAAAAAGGCTGGTGCAGGAAAATGCAAGGGATTGATGGTGGGTTTCTTCTTTGCTTGAACAGAACAAGCCAGTATCATAACCATGTTCTGAATGTCCCCAGTGCAAAATGTGTACCATATTCATTACTAGCTTCGTATTCACCAGTGAAGAAAGGTTTGAGGTTTTGGGGGTTTGCTTTTGTTATGGAGTATGAAACGTGGACTGATGTCTGTGCTGTCAGACAAAGTACAAGCTGAAAATCATCCACAGAGTCAGCAAAAGGGGAAAGCGTTGCAGAATAACAATGCTTGTTCACAGATCAAATTCAAGAACACCAAAAGGCTAACAGGCAAGTTACGCTAACCCAGGAGAAAGTTTATCTTGTTGTGGTTTAAACCCAGCCAGACAGCTCGTTCACTCACTCCCCCCCCCCCTTTTTCCTCCCTCTTTCTTTCCTTCTCCCCCACACCCCCCCCTTCCCCACTCCCAGAGGATGGGGAGGAGAATCGAAAGAATGCAACCCCCACGGGTTGAGACAAGAACAGTCCAGCTGAACCACCACTACCACCAATTACAACAATGATAAGAGAAAATAACAAGGGAAGAGAATACAATACCACCCGCCAAAAAACAAGTCTGACCCCGAAGACCCCGTGTCCTTCCGGGTCACTCCCAGTTACCCCCCCTCGGCATGACGTGCTGTGGTATGGGATACCTCTTTGGCTAGCTTGGGTCAGCTGTCCAGTCTCTGCTTCCTCCTGGCTTCCCCTCCTCCCTGGCAGAGCATGAGCCTCACAAAGTCCTTGGTCAGTGTAAACATTACTTAGCAACAACTGAAAACATCAGTGTTATCAGCACTGTTCCCAGGCTGAAAGTCAAAACACAGCACTGCACCAGCTACCAAGAAGGAGAAAAATTGACTGCTACTGCTAAACCCAGGACAATTTCCAGTCTTTATGCTGCACATAGCTCAAGCTCTCACTGACCTTATCAGTATTATACAGGCAATATGGTAACTAGAGGGAACTGCCACATAGTATTGTTCAAGGTATAGTATTAAGTTTTCATTTTCAATATTAGCTGTTTTACTGCTTCTCTGAAGATTGTAAATTGAATGAATTTATGCTTTTTACCAGTCATACATGATACATGCGCACAAATTCTTATCTTGGCTGAATTCCTTTACGTAAAGTCCCTCAGGTAGAATATAAGAGCAGTGGTGAGACACAGCAATCCCAGTTCTTATTAGCACTCCTCCATACTCCACTACCAAAGAGGAGCTTTATGTGTACAGTGACCTTCTACACCAATATTTATGTCTTGAATTAATAGAACTGACTTTATTATTAGATTAAGATTCAATGTACATAGCTATTTCTGTAACTTCAGTCTGAACTGATCCATGATCCATGAGCCACCTTCAAAGGATATGTGAGTAGCAGTACAGTTTTCATGAATTTTGTGGTGCAATATTTCGAAAAGCAGCAGGAACAAACTGTTAGGATAGGATCAAAGAAATGGTAAAGCCAGACTGTAGCTCTTTGATTCAGTGCCAACAGTAATTCAGTCTGTCAGTAAGATATTATGGTAAGTATTACAAGATCATTGATTTATTCATGAAGTGTTAACACTTCTACACAAGATGAGGTCTAAATACCAAAGAAATTGTTAAAGCCATTCTAAAAAAAAATCTTTTTTCCTTCATTTAATATTTGCCATCATCTCCTTATGACAATGGAAAATAAGTAGTGGTAAACAAGCAGATTGCTTCCCTGACAGTGCCTTCATGTTAACTCTAGATGACTGTAAGTGTTTGGATATCTCAGATCCCACTGAACCTTTAATTTAACAGCTGATGTGCATGTGATAACATTCTGCATCAATTAAATTTACTAGAATGTTACAAGATTAATGTATAGAAGGATTCTGGTGGATACAGAGACTAAATGTACATGCAGTGTGCATTTTTGTTTCAGCCTAATGCATCTTTTAAAGATGCTTATCTTCTAGTAAGGTGTGCTTATTTCAAGAAAGTCCAGTTGACTTTCACTTTGCAGGTGATGGGGGCTTTTTGCTTTCTACAGATTCTTTCATTTTTCAGTAAGAAGTCACTGCAGCTTTCTTGAGAACTGAATGAAAACACGCAAAAGATGAAACTAAAACAGAAGACTACAAGAATGGCTGATAGCCAAATATACCACAGCTACTTTTATCTGTTGCTAAAAAAGCGACATGAAAGTAACAGATGTCTTTTGACTGCCTTGAAGATATCTGATGTGCAAAAAATAGCAAAATAGGTAATAAAAATATCAGATTTGTATTTTTTAATTTTTTTCTCCCCCTTATTTCCCAGGTAGTAGGAATATTTTCCACAATATTTCATGCTAAAGAGTCCTCAGATAATATCTCATAGCCTCCTATTTTTTTTCCATTTTCTTTTTTAAAAGTTATTTGTATTAATTATTAAAAGAATTTTGGAGTGGGTGAGAAACTAAGTGTGGAATAACAATATCCATCAGTTCTCGGTGTCTTTTAGGTTTTGCTAAAAAGAACATACTAAGAAATTCTAACATAACTTTTTTCCTACTTTGTTTGCTTACAGCCTGCTTTCCACAGGACAAAAAAAAACCCAAAAAAAACAACTAAATAAAATCTCAAAAATTCTCCCATACCCCCCCCCCATAAATAAAAAAAAAAAGAAAGATTATTTATCATATTTCCTGGTTAGTGCTTTTGGGTTTTATTTTGTTGCTTGTTTGCCAGGTAATAAAATTATATTACAATGAACATTCTTTCATTCTTATTGAAAAACAGTTTTTTCTTTAAAAAAGAAAAGGCTCTTTAATATTTATTTATATGTATTTTTATAGACTTTTTAAAACAGAAAAAGTTGAATTGCTTCCTCCTGACAAAAAGGAAAAAGTTTTGCTGGAGATAATTGAAGACAAGTATTTCAATGGAGACTAGTTGTTTCAAGATGACAAGATAGCCTCTATGTATCTTTTCATTTAAATTACCACAAAATATTTATTTGAATCTGAATCTATAATTGTCAAACACTAGTTGCAGTTTTGTCTCAAAAGTTACAATAAAAGAGCTTATAAAAGATGATTAAAAAATAGGTATGTTCATATCTTAAGAAATACTTTTTGAAAATTTAGATATATTTCATATCAGATATTAATCTGTTCTTATAACATGACATGCAATTTCATTAAAAAAAATCATAGAAAGATATGCAGCTGTACAGTGGCTCTTCCATGGCACAGTATTGCATAGGGACAAGAGGTGCTACAATATGAAATGGTTTTTTTCACATTCAGATAAGTATTACTTATCTCCTGACCCAAGCACTGCTCTGTGGTGGGAGATTTGTATAGACTTGGAAATGAAGATGCAAACTGAGACGTCACTGCTAGTTCTAATTACAGTTCTTTATGCTTAGTGCTGTTGGGTTTATGTCTTGAAGTGTGTCTTTAATAGCTAGACTAATATGGGGGAGATAAGCATTTTCATTAGAAGTAAAAAAATATATATATATCAAATATATGGCTACTTTTTTGAAGGTACTGTACTCAAGAGTCTTCTATATTGGTGGTGTGTTTTCACTTGGTGTGTGTGATTTCAAGTGCCTTTATTCTGGGAATTCCAACTTCAGACAGTTTACCATATGTTTAAAAAAAAACCCAAACATTCAAAATAACAGGTTTTTTACTATGAATTAATATTTTAAGTCCATACTGTGCCTAGAGGTACCTGACCCAAAGCCTTATCATGAAATAATTGCAGTCATTTATGGAGTGCAGAAAGATCTCTTTTGTTGACCTCCTTCAGTTTGGAGACAGACTGAAACTGCTGGAGTGTCCAGAGCACGGGCTACCCTAGTTTCTGTACTTGTTGCAGAAACTGTAAAATGCTGAAATACAGTAGAAGCTTTTTAACTCTTCTTGTAAAGTCTAGTATAGTCTTCACACTTCACAAATCATGATTTCACATCTCACACTTGGCTGTTTAAAACTCTCTAGATGGAAGAAGATTGTTTTTTATAAACTTCACCTTAATAACCAAAATCTTTACACTATTGGTAACTTTGGGCCAGGAACACTGTGTATAAAACAAGGACTAGTTACAATAGGCAACGATGTTGCTTATTGGCGGTTACAAACAAGGAAAATAAATTAAAAATGGGACTTACCTAAAAATTTATGGTAACAAAACACTTTTGTTACATCAGTTTCTGTCGTGGTTTAAACCCAGTCAGGTAACTTGTTCACTCACTCCCAGTGAGTGGTGCCGAGCTGACAACAGTCGAGGTCCGTGTCCCCCCCCCACCGGGGTTCTCCCCTTCCCCACTCCCGGAGGAACGGGGAGGAGGATCGAAAAAGTGCAACTCCTACGGGTTGAGACAAGAACAGTCCAGCAACCAATGTACACAAATCACCACCGCTACTATCAACTACAACAATGATAAGAGAAAATAACAAGGGAAGAGAATACGATACCACCGGCCAAGAAAACGTGTTCCACCCGGAAGCCTGTGTCCTTCTGGGTAACTCCAGTCACCCCCCACACTGGCCATGACATGCTGTGGTATGGAATACCTCCCTGGCTAGCCCGGGTCAGGCGCCCCGTCTCTGCTTCCTCATGGCTTCCCCTCCTCCCTGGCAGAGCATGAGCCTCACAAAGTTCTTGGTCAGGGTAAACATCACTTAGCAACAACTGAAAACATCGACTTCACCAACACTGTTCTCAGGCTGGAAGTCAAAACACAGCACTGCACCAGCTACCACAAAGGAAAAAAAACATGACTGCTACTGCTGAACCCAGGACAGTTTCCAAGTTTTCCACTTTTATTTATTTATAGCTAAGATCATACGGCACATAAGACCTATATCTCTTTATCATGGAGAAATACATATTCTTTCTAATTTAATGCAAAATGAACCACTTTCTGCTTCCCAGATTTTTCTTTCCTCTAGTTATTTATTTCCCAGGCACAATGATATTAGATCAACAAATAAGTTTTTTCTCATAAATGCTGTTTCTAAACAGCAGCTTGTCAATTTTTCTGAGAAACATTTGGTGATAAGGTTCCTAAAATGGTTTACAATAAGCTTTTTATACATAATGGTATCTAAAGTTTAGAATAAGCTTTTAATGCATAATGGTATCCAAGGTTCCTTGAGTGTTTCTGAAGAGCATCTTTAGTATGTTCTGACTCCATGCTAATGCTTCAAGGCATTGCTTGATTGTTTCATCTTCTGTCCTATAAGGAAACTCAGGCGCAGCTAGGAAGGAAGCCATTGCATTCTCCAGATATGAGGTGTGTTCAGCTATGGTTATTGAATAGTCCAAGTGAAAAATGGAATTATTCAAATATTATGATTTTTTTATTGCAGATAATTGTAGCCATATTACTTACTTAGATATAAATAACAAACTAATTTACAAAATAATGTCAGCATACCACTGCTACTGATTACTACACTGGTATCAAGAAGTAGTTACTGTCTTCATTGAATTCTAAGAAAACATGTGTAGCTGGGACAAATTCTTGCTCTCTTATGAACCTTGAATATTGTCGAAGTGAAGGGAACTAGGTAAGTAGTCTTATACCTACAGAAATGAGTTTGGTATGTTAAGAGTACTTAAATAGGAAAACTTTAAAGTCTAGAGGTCCAACATATCTGTAGTTTTAAGATTTATCTCGTAATGTTTCTCAAGGAGATTATGCAATGATCCCTTCAGTTTCTGGAAACCGGCCATTTTCAAAGTAAGCACTCTTCTTTCTTTCCCTTTGAAAGTTTGAGCAGTTACCCTGATCTGAGCACAGCTGCAACATTCTGAAAGCGCTAAACGCTGGACAAAATATGCAGCTAAAGATACTCATATTTCAAAAAACCCAACCAACCAACCAAAAAAACCCTAGGAGGAACTATGTAGGCGCCATCTTCTTGACACAAAATTCTGATTAGAGAATTTAACCTGATAGAAGAAAGCTTCACATTTTCCTCACCTTTAGACAGTACAGACTAACAGCTGCCATCTCCCCACTGCAACACCTTCAGCTGCTCAGCAGCTAGGACCCTTGCTAACCTGTCTTAGTCTAGCAGAGGGGCTCTTGGCTTCATTGTAAGACTCTCAGCTTTTGATCATTCAGACAAGTACTCTTCAGTCTTTTTATCAAATGTTTATTTGATGAAAAATCACAAAAACAAGCCTGGGGGAGAAATCCAAATCTAAGTCTTCTCCCAGGGAAGCACCCTACTCACTGAGCTAGAAAGTTATGGTCTGATAAGTCTTAAATTATCTCTGCACAGTGGCACAGCTTTGAGAGCAAAATCACCTGAAGACTAATCACAAGGTAACCTCCGAGGAAATGGCAGACTCCTTTTTAACATTCTGACACAGAGAAGAGCACTGAAGTGCATTTGAGAAGGGCCTAACATCAGCTTGTTCTGCAAAAGGGTAAGTTGCACTACCAAGGTTCATAATCTTCAAAAGAAAACAGTGACTTTCTGCCTTCCTATTGAAGGAAAAAGTTTACATCAAGCCCCATGATGCTGTATGAATTCTGAGCTAATCTAAAATCTAGGTCTTGCAAGTCAATAAAGTCTGCCACAGAAAAGTGAAATTGAAAGCCTCCTCCAGCAAACATCTGTTCACATTTCCAGATAAGATAGCTTAAGCATTTAATGCACTGGCTTTGAATAAGAATTGCATTGTGAGGACTCACAGCAATCTGTATGAATGGTCCAGGACATTTGGAAACCTAACCTGGATGTAGAGATTCTTTATTAGTAAATGGATGACTGAGAGTGAGCTGATGCAGTACTGCTCTTCCCAGAGTCAAGTGGTTAATTTGAAAATGTTGCTAGATGCTGATTGCAGATGACTTCCTCTTTTGCAAAGTCTGGTTCTTCACTCTCTTGGAAGTATTTCCACTTGTTTTTCTAGTTCTTCTATCTTAAATGGTGCACTGTATTTATTTAAACTATCTTTTTTTTTTTCTAAATAAAAAATCTTTTATTTAAAAGGTACTTCCATTATAGCATATTTTATTGGACTTATCTTCTTACAATAGGTAAATGAATGTATCAGAAGAGTTTCAATTTCCTCTGACTATAAAGTACTGGGATGAAATTAGAGACAGGAAGAGATGAAGTCTTTGATTTGCTAATGATTTAAGTGCTCTACTTTCAAATCGCATTGTGACTTTTGTCACTTTTTTCCAAGTTTATTGTGCATTATATGCTTTGTTAAAGTAGTGGAGTATTTCAAGAGAAACAGAATGTGAGTTAAAAATGTACTTTTTCAGAGGAGAAAATAAAGATCATGAACTACTGTATTGTTTGTTCTATCATATTTCCAGAATCTATTGCAGCTGAGGAATGCATTTCTAGGAGGAGAAAATCCTAAAGGAGATTTGCCATACTGCTATGTACTTGAGAAATATACATTCTGCCTTTTTATTATAAATAACCCACATTAATGTTCCTGACTATATGCATATGCATACAAAGACACACAGATTAAAACAAAAGAGACATTTTGGGAATAAAGGTCAAAACAGGGAAAAAGAAAACAGAGAAGTGCACTAGAGATTAAGCAGATGTTGCCTAGTTTATACTCTTGTAATTACAGCAACTGGATTATATTATCTGAAGGGGGCCTACAAGGATATTGGAGAGGGACTTTTCATCAGAGATTAGCAATAGGACAAAGGGGAATGGGTTTAAACTAAAACAGGGAAGTTCAGGTTAGATGTAAGGAAGAAGTTCTTTACTGTAAGGGTGGTGAGGCACTGAAACAGATTGCCCAAAGAAGGGGTAAATGCTCCATCCCTGGCAGTGTTCAAGGCCATGTTGGATAGAATCTTGGGTGATATGGTCATTTGAGGTGTCCCTGCCCATGGCAGGAGCTAGATGATCATAAGGTCACTTCCAACCCAAATCATTCTATGATTCTATGATTTTAAAAGCCAAAAATGGACCAGCAACTTATTTTTGCAAATTCATTTAGTTTTTATGCTCTTTGCATTTTTATTTTACGAAAATTTGTTGGCTAAATGTGCCAAAAAGGTACTTTCTCATCTTATGGGTATGGCTTTACATTTGTCCATGTCCCTGAGTGTTATACTATTGCCTATTATGTATTCCTCCCCCACCCAAACAATATGTAAGTATACTTTTGGGAAAGTGTTCCTACATTGTACTTTAAGAATGCCTCACAAAAAGCAGTAAAAAGTGTAAATTTGCAAAATAGAGAATAGATAGCCAAACCTGAAAAAGAAAAAAACTACTCTTGATCTTCTCACACCAAGAGATAATTTGAAAATATTTCTTTTCTTTCCTTTTTTGTACCTTGGTAACAAACTGTACATGCTTGCCAAATGTAGAATATAAGGTTTTGGTTTGGTGTATGTTCAAAATGTCCTCTATGTCAGGTTCCATTTAAAGGAGATAATTTTAGGTGGAAAACCATAGCAGGTGAGGTATTGCTGGTTTTGTTCTTTTAGTACACTTATAACTTTGTATAATGATTTCTGGTGATCTACTCAAACACTTCCCTCTAGGATCATTAATCCTAACCTATCCAAGAAGAAGCTTTGACCTTTTCTTGTTCATGTAGATAATATTGCAATTACTACAGTGTCTTTCCAGCTATGTGGATACTTCATGAGAGTTACTCAAATATTATTAAGCTGTTAATGTTCTAAAACTACACTATTAATTCATAACTATTGAGGCAACAATCAGCACTTAGCATGAAAAGCTTCTTTATAATAAGATTTTATTTTAAATAAATGACAAATATACTTCAAGCAAAAACATCAAGGGAAACGTGGCTGCTGCTAATTAGTGATTTGCAAATGAGACAAGATACAACATCATGAACATCAACATAGAAATCAGTCCTTTATGGTAATGAAAGACTAGAAGTCCCTTGGGATAACCAGAGCTGTGAGAACATATTTCTGTAGTAAAAATTTAAAAAAAATCAAAAGTTATTTTGAAATAATAGACAGAACAGGAATAAAAGAGTTTAAAGTCGTATCCTTCCAGGTAGGTCCTTTTTTCATGGCCTGGATTCTGTTAATTTGGTAACGTTCTGAGTTTCAAAAAACTCCCCAGAATCCTCACTCATTCTTAATCTCTTTTCTTTCTGTCTGTCCTGGGTTCAGCAGTAGCAGTCATTTTTCTCCTTCTTGGTAGCTGGTGCAGTGCTGTGTTTTGACTTTCAGCTCGGGAACAGAGCTGATAACAATGAGTTTTGGTTTGGCCAAGGACTTTGTGAGCCTCATGCTCTGCCAGGGAGGAGGGGAAGCCGGGAGGAAGCAGAGACAGGACACCTGACCCAAACTGACCAAAGAGCTATTCCATACCACAGCACATCATGCCGAGGGGGTAACTGGGAGTTAGCCGGAAGGGCTGGGAGACTGCAGGGTTGGAGGAGGTATTGGTCGGAGCTTGGTCAGGCTTGGGGGGCAAGTTATTGGTTGGCTGGTGGTGAGGTGTTGTATTCTCTTCCCTTGTTATTTCCTTTATCATTATTATCATTGGTGGTAGCAGTAGTGATCTGTGTTATACCTTAGTTACTAAACTGTTCTTATCTCAGCCCATGGGAGTTGCATTCTTTTTGACTCTCCTCTCCGTCCCTCTGGGAGTAGGGGGAGGGCAAGAAGGGGGGGGGGGAAGTGAGTGAACGAGTTACCTGACTGGGTTTAAACCACGACACTGTCATAACTAAGGCCTGTCTCTGCTGTATTCTTCTCACAGCAAGGATGCTGCATAAACTTTTTTGGGCTTCCAGCTCTATACTGTACCTTACTGTCATGGGTTCAGCAGCAGCAGTCATTTTTCCCCTTCTTGGTAGCTGGTGCAGTGCTGTGTTTTGATTTTCGGCCTGGGAACAGAGCTGATAGTAATGTTTTGGTTTGGCCAAGGACTTTGTGAGCCTCATTCTCTGCCAGGGAGGAGGGGAGGCCAGGAGGAAGCAGAGACAGGACACCTGACCCAAACTGACCAAAGAGGTATTCCATACCACAGCACGTCATGCCCAGGAGGTAAAAGGGAGTTAGCCGGAAGGGCTGGGAGACAGCAGGGTTGTAGGAGGTATCGGTCGGTGCTTGGTCGGGGCTGGGGGTGGCAAGTTATCGGTCGGCTGGTGCTGAGGTGTTGTATTCTCTTCCCTTGTTATTTCCTTTATCATTATTATCATTGGTGGTAGCAGTAGTGATTTGTGTTATACCTTAGTTACTAAACTGTTCTTATCTCAACCCATGGGAGTTGCATTCTTTTCGATTCTCCTCTCCGTCCCTCCGGGAGTAGGGGGAGGGAAAGAAGGGGGGGGGGTGTGAGTGAATGAGTTA
This sequence comes from Pezoporus wallicus, assembly GCF_028554395.1. Lineage (NCBI taxonomy): Eukaryota > Metazoa > Chordata > Aves > Psittaciformes > Psittacidae > Pezoporus > Pezoporus wallicus. The sequence continues at coordinate 10,926,585 of NW_026640488.1, forward strand.
CCTGACTGGGTTTAAACCACAACAGTTCTTTTTGACGGAGAGGGTGAATCGAGTCAATTTGCCGAGGTGAAAGCCATCCAGCTGGCCTTGGACATTGCTGAACTAGAAAAGTGGCCAGTACTTTATCTCTATACTGACTCATGGGTGGTGGCAAATGCCCTGTGGGGGTGGTTGAAGCAATGGCTTGTAATACGGGCGGGCTCCAGCAGCAGGGTGGGACGGCCGTGGCCGTGGACTTGTACCTGGCCGTCCGGCTGCTCTTCACCGTCCTGGCCCTCGCCCTACTCTCCATCTTCGTGAGGCTGCGGGGAGCCGAGGGGGAGCGGCCCCGGGAGCCGGCGGCAGCCGAACCGGCCCGGGAAAGCGGCCCCGGGCACCAAGCGGCGGCGGGAGCGGGGCCGGAGGCCGCGAGGGGACGGCTGCCGGTGGAGGAGGTCGGGGCGGTCGAGGAGCGGAAGGAGGCGGCTGCCGAGCAGTGGGAGAAGGCGGCGGAGGAGCCGAGCCCCGCGGAGGAGCCGAGCCCCGCGACGGCCGAGAGCATCCCCCAGAAGCCGCCCGCCGAGCCCCAGGAGGATCCCAAGAGTGGACTGTGCTGGAGGCTGAAATCAGCCTGACTGGGAGGGAATGGCAAAAGCACCCTATTGTGACTGGTCCAGAGGCTCCATGCATCCTCGGCATAGACTACCTCAAGAGAGGGTACTTCAAAGACCCAAAAGGGTACCGGTGGGCTTTTGGTATTGCTGCTTTGGAGACTGAGGAAATTGAGCAGCTGTCCACCTTGCCTGGTCTCTCAGAAGATCCCTCTGCTGTGGGGTTGCTGAAAGCTGAAGAACAACAAGTGCCAATTGCGACCACAACAGTGCACCGGCGGCAATATCGCACCAACCGAGACTCCCTGATTCCCATCCATCAGTTGATCCGTAGACTGGAGAGTCAGGGGGTGATCAGCAGGACCCGCTCACCCTTCAATAGCCCCATATGGCCAGTGCGAAAGTCTAATGGAGAATGGAGACTAACAGTAGACTATCGTGGCCTGAATGAAGTCACCCCACCATTGAGTGCTGCCGTACCGGACATGCTAGAACTTCAGTATGAACTAGAGTCAAAGGCAGCCAAGTGGTATGCCACGATTGATATTGCCAATGCATTTTTCTCCATTCCTTTGGCAGCAGAGTGCAGGCCACAGTTTGCTTTTACTTGGAGGGGTGTCCAGTTCACTTGGAACCGACTGCCCCAGGGGTGGAAACACAGCCCCACGTTGGGCGCCAAAAAGAACTGTTGTGGTTTAAACCCAGTCAGTTAACTCGTTCACTCACACCCCCCCCCCCTTCTTTCCCTCCCCCTACTCCCGGAGGGACGGAGAGGAGAATCGAAAAGAATGCAACTCCCATGGGTTGAGATAAGAACAGTTTAGTAACTAAGGTATAACACAGATCACTACTGCTACCACCAGTGATAATAATGATAAAGGAAATAACAAGGGAAGAGAATACAACACCTCAGCACCAGCCGACCGATAACTCGCCCCCCCAGCCCCACCAAGCACCGACCGATACCTCCTACAACCCTGCCGTCTCCCAGCCCTTCCGGCTAACTCCCTTTTACCTCCTGGGCATGACGTGCTGTGGTATGGAATACCTCTTTGGTCAGTTTGGGTCAGGTGTCCTGTCTCTGCTTCCTCCTGGCCTCCCCTCCCCTCCCTGGCAGAGAATGAGGCTCACAAAGTCCTTGGTCAAACCAAAACATTACTATCAGCTCTGTTCCCAGGCCGAAAATCAAAACACTGCACTGCACCAGCTACCAAGAAGGGGAAAAATGACTGCTACTGCTGAACCCATGACACTTACTTATACCCATCAGTATTTTGATCCTTTTCTTTCCAAACACATGTAACTGCTCACAGCTGGAATTTCTCCCTCTTTCCACTTGACCCAATCACTCTTCCTACTTTTCGTATTCTGTTCCCATTAAAAAAAAGACACCCAAAACCAAAACAAATAATATGGTAGCAACAATGACAATTCAGAGATAAAGTGACATTGCTGAAGCCAAAATGTAATGTATTCTGCTACTAAGGTAATACAGAATTGTGTTGCAGTAATGGAAAGTAAACGCTTTTTATTCTATGCTAAAAGAATCTTCTACCACCACCACCACCTTTTTTAGCTCAACAAGTGAAATTATACATTGCTTAAAAGACACACTAGGAAGTGTGCACAATATTTTAACTTTGTTAGCAAACTTTGTCTTGACAAAATTCAGACAATTTTAAGTATCACGTGTAGAGACAGAGGTACTGAATGCTATGGCGCGGAGGTGATTCAAAAAGCTTTTGGAGCTAGGTGGTTTTGGCATTGGCAAACTAATGAATGTTGGTTGCCTAATGCAAGAATCCCCATGATTATATCTGTTTCTCTAGAAATATAGTGCTGTAACAATTCTGCATTATAACACAAGAAGACAGTATGTATTGTTATTAGAAATGCCTATTCCATTTCTTCCTTTTAGCAGGCTTAGATACATTTCATATACTCAAAATAAAAAAAGTTTTTTATTCTGTGGTAAATGTTCAATCTGTGCTGTCTCCCACTGTGTACAGTCACTGGTAATTTCATGTGTTATTATTTGTAACAGTGTGGTAGCATAGCAGTACACAAAGTTTTTCAGCCAGTAAAACATACTTAAAGCAAAATATAAAACTTACCACAAAGAATTCTTCTGTGGTTAAAATTCCATATTTTAGACCATACCAAAGTTCCTAATGTACTAATACCCATTTTCAGACTGTGTACCTTATCCTAGAGTAAATCCAGACAGGCTTTCTTGAATGGGCATAAAAGCATAGGAGTTTGGTAGATCTAGGCAGTATAAAACTGGGATTTGTAGGTATCTTGTGCATATGTAGCTGCATATAGCAGCTAAAACCACAGCTTATATACAGAGGTGAAATGTCATTGTTTGCCTTTTCTGGTAACCTCTGTTCCTAAGCAATCTTTAACAGGAAATCCCAAAAAATACCCTGTTCATATGTAAAGATAATATAGGAACTGCTGGCTGAGATAATTGTTTTGATGTTTACCTGACCATAATTTCATAGCACTTTTGATCACAATTACAGTTTGGAAGCACAAAGACATGTACTTGTATGAATGAATTTCGAAAGAAGTTGCCAGACTGTCTTCTTCTGCTCTGACAGATGTCATGTAATATAAGAAAGAAGCTATTTTACAATATCTTATAAATAGCACATTTACAGTGTATGGCATAGCCAAGATGTTGTATTAATTAATAAATAATAATCTAATAAATGAAAGTCCAAGCTTTAAATAGTTATATCAGAGTAGATGCAATGTGCCTTGTCTCCTCTTCATTTTTTAAGATCTTGGATTGTTTCCTCTCATAAGTTTTTGTCCCTTTGTATCTTCAAGGCAACCAAAGCACCAGATTCTGTGCGTGTCTCCATTAGAAGTTTTTGTTTAAAGCCCTCGCTTGGAGCCATAGTTTAGAAGAAACAAATTTGCTTTCTGTTTCTTCCTTAGTCTTGGCTTCTTCTAACCTAAAATAACTTTTCTTTTCAAAAAGCTACTGAATTGTAAGAATAAGCTTTTATGGAATGCATGAAGACAAATATATTTACAGTGTAGAAGTTTTCAGGTACGTGATACTGGAGATGACCTATTATGATCCAAATAGTTAGAAAAATGAGATCTTATTACTTTTAAAAAAAGAATGAAAAAGGAAAACATATTAAGAGGTCTGCTGATGAACTTCAGGGGTGTTGAGATATTTTAAAAATAAACACAGGTTTGCACAAAATAGTGTCTTCTTGGTTAATGTCTCTTAGTGCATTAGAGTGCTTGGATTTCAAAGCCACACTGACTCAGCAAGCTGACCACTGACAGAGGAAAAGAAACCAAGTACACTAAGTCATGTCTTGTTATAGGTATCCACATGAAACTGTTTACCTACATCAAAAATTCCTTAAAAGAGAATAAAAAATATTCTTAAAGTTACTTTCATTTCCTAATGCCCTCTCCTTTACTCAAAAAAGAAAATCAGTCTTTAAGAGCATATACAAAGAAGTGTGTTCAAAAGATATAAAATACAGAGTTACTGGGCCTAGGAACAGTAAGAAATATAAAAGTGTGAAAACAGTAATTATACAGTAACTGTCTCCTGGGCTGCATCAAAAGGAGCATGACCAGCAGGTTGAAGGAGGTGATCCTGCCCCTCTACTCTGCTCTTGTGAGACCTCACCTGGAGTATTGTGTGCAGTTCTGGTGTCCTCAACAGAAAAAGGACATGGAACTGTTGGAACAAGTCCAGAGGAGGGCCACGAGGATGATCAGGGGAGCACCTCCTGTATGAAGATAGGCTGAGAAAGTTGGGGCTGTTCAGCCTGCAGAAGAGAAGGCTGCGTGGAGACCTCATAGCAGCCTTCCAGGGGTTGCTGGAAGGGGGCCTATAGGGATGCTGGGGATGGACTCTTCATTAGGGAGTGTAATGATAGGATGAGGGATAATGGGTTCAAACTTAAACAAGGGAAGTATAGATTGGGTATAAGGAAAAAATTCTTTCCTGTGAGGGTGGTGAGGCACTGGAATGGGTTGCCCAGGGAGGTTGTGAATGCGTCATCTCTGTCAGTGTTCAAGGCCAGATTGGACAGAGGCTTGGGTGACATGGTTTAGTGTGAGGTGTTCCTGTCCATGGCAGGGGGTTGGAACTAGATGATCTTAAGGTCCTTTCCAACCGTAAGTATTCTATGATTCTATGATTCTATAATAGTTAGGAACTCAAGAAGCAGTGAGCTCAGCTATGGTGGATGGACTTTTTTTGAAAGGCTTTTCCATCTGAGAAAAAGCAGTTTCTTTTTAATAGAAGCTTGCTTTTAATAGAAGCTTGCCAGATGGTTTAGCAAAACATCCATTAGTCAATCTGATAGCAGACTGTGTAATTTACTGCCTGTGATGATAACGATAGTGCCTAGATCTGATGAAAAAGATTTGAATCATTTTTATACAGAAGCTTGGTGGGCACTGAAATCCAACATAAGAAGTCTTGAGATTGATGGTGTGTATTATTCCATTTTTTCCAGAGATGATATGACCACTGTGGTCCCATTGTACTAAAATAAATGAATCAGTTTATGAATAGACAAGTTGCAATATGAAGAAACAGTTAATAAAAGCAGCATGTGTTAATCGATGATTTAAGAAAATATTTGTGCATGTGTAGAATTCCATTCATAAAGAGCAAATCACTGAGTTGTTTAAAAGAAGAAATTAGTTTCTTTATTTACATCTAAGTATTCATCTTCTCCCAGATGCAGTGACAAAAAGCAAAACTATAATAGGTAGAATCTGTAAATCAAGTGATATTAAAAAGTCAAATTAAGTACAGTCTTGCTCTAGTAACCCCACAATGTTGCATGATAGAGTTACCTGCATATAATAATTATCAAGTCTACAACCCCAGTTGTCTTTATTTTCATCATTCTAACCTCAGGACCAAAAAGAAACAGAAGAGACAGAAGGTATAGATACCTTCCACCACCATTTGCAAAGGATCCTGAACAGGATCCTGTCATTTGGGATTTCCTTAGTCCCATGAGACCCGTGTCTGTTTTACTGCTGTAAAAAATAGTAGCTATAAGAACACCAGAGGCTCAGGGAAGAGTACTAATGGATAATGCGATTAATTCTGAGAGTGGGATACTTACGCATATGCATATATACCTTCTGCTGCTCTCTAGAAAATGAAGGAATCTGTCCTGACTTAAATGTTGAAAATAATAAAAATAGAACTAAAGTTAAGCTGTACTTTCAAATATTTTCATTCTTAGCAAGGTTGGCAAACCATTGCAAGATGTCACAAATACTTTCTCCTACTCAGGAGAGTAGGAGAAATCCTAAGTCAAATATTAGTATATATTAATATTAGAAATATGAAGTGAAAGTTTTTTTCTGCAAAAGCTTAATTTAATGTTAAAAATAACTGTACAATGAAAAATCAAAATTAAAGCTACACGTCATCTATTTCTACATATATGATTTCTGCTGAAGTGAATAGCACTGTGCTTACATAACTGATGAGGTAATTAAGATCCTGCATATATTTTTTCCTGTGCCTGCTGGTTAATTCTAGGATTAGTGTTCAGTTTAATGTTGAGCTCAAAAAAATGCTTCAATATCATGCTGTAGAGAAATTGTTAGCATCCTGAACATTAAATCAATAAGTCTTCTGTCTTGTTCAAATAATAAAGTTAGGCGGGACCCATGCTGATCCCCAGTGTGAAACTCATTATGTTTCTTGTGGACTAAAATATGGCATGTTACCTAATAAAATATTAAAACCAGAAATACAAAAGATTTAGAAAAGCAAAATAGTTTACTTAATGAAAGAAGATCTCAATTTTTTTTTTACTGTCTTAGAATTCAGTTTAAAGCAAATGTTAACTTTGTACAATATAAACCACTTGTATTAATAAAAAAAAAAAAACCAAAATAAAAATTAAAATAAAATAAAATAAAGTAAAACAAAATAGTAATATCAGATTGGATAATGTAAAATGACTCACAAGAAATATATGTGGAAAATTAGATATGAAGATGGTGGCTGTGCATGCAGATTAAAATATTTATGTAAATAAAGCAGGAAGAAGAGGGGAATGGAAGGAATTACAGCTAGAAGCAAGCTCTTAAGCTAAACACCAAATCTGGCAGAGACTGCTATGAGGAGTGCTTACCACAATCAATAACTTCTGAAGAATCAGGCCCTAGCAGAGTAAATGATTACTTCAATTATGATTAAAATATTAGTTTAGGGAGAACAGACTAGATTCTTCATATTCTTGCTCCAAGTTAGAATCCAGTTGAAAGCCTGAATTTTGACAGTACTGCTTGCTTTGAACTCTACTTAAACTGCACTATCACCCTTCAAGTTTTGTCTTAAATATATTTATTTCTGGAAAGTCTGAAGTAAATAAAGCATCATGGAGATAAGAGGGTTCAGAAGAGAAAGTATCCATTAAGAAATAGGAAGATGGTTCAAGGAGAAAAGAGCTGCAGAAAGGTGACTTTCAGTCAAAAAATAAATAAATGAAAAGTAAAGGAACTTTACGATGGTGGAGAGTGACATGAGTTTATTTAGTGTGGAAATTATTCTTTTCTACAAATCTAGAGACTGTTCATAATCAGAATCTGTTCTAACACTTCTACTTCTTGTCTTCTATTTCAGAAATAAATTGCAAAACAGACAAAATTATCCATAGGGAACTATTTATTCCCTATGGAAAGGAACTCATTTCTACAGGAAAGAATGTACATCTTTAGCAAAAGCAAAACTAAGGAGAACAGGAAAAATCTCATAGGAAGATGTTCTATTAATGGCATGCAAGGTTTTATCATTTTACCATTTGAAATAATTCAAATTTCTCATGCACTTGAACTGTGTGGGATGTTCAAAACAAACAAGAAATTATAGGAATATTTGTCATTTCATCAAGTTAAAATATATGAAAGGAAAGCAAAATAATGTTTTAGTTAAAAATCAAAACTGTTAAGAGGCTAGGTATTCTCAGAGAAGATGAGCTTAAAAAGCCATATACATGAACAGATTCCTTCAGTGTTTTTTCACGTCTCCATGTTGTAAACTCAGTATTAGTACTAGCCCAATAGCTGCGCCCTTCATCACAGTCTCTGACATCCATTCGAAATTAGTGACCACACATTTTCAAACAGGGAAGTATGGTGAATGGATTTAAGCTGTACTGTATGTTTTTTAGTAGAGGCAAGTCTCACAACTTTTTTCCTCCCCTTGCTCCCCTTCTTTTAAAAAAGGGAAACAGCAGATAATCCAAAGTTGTGACCAATTTTCCAATTAAGTTGAATAAATTTATCTGAACTTCAAAAATAATTTGGTACCACAGTCAGTGTGATACATGGTCTGTGACTCTTTTCACACTTTATTTTTGTTTAACTTTAAAATGAAAATAAATGTAGCATACAGTGCATTGCTCTCAGAGGAATAACTATAACATTCACCATAGCATATAACACCTAACATCACAAATCCTGGGCTATATTACAGATTTAATTATAAATCCCAGTTCTGCCAATTGTATGCATGAACAACCCCATTAAAGTCAATACAATTATTTAGATTGAATTATAAATAAACATTTGAAGAATGAGAGCTGTAGACTGCAAATCTTACTGAACAGAAATCTCACAAAAGATTTCTTTTGGTGCTGCCTTTATCAATCACTATCAGTTTAAAAGTCAAGCTGGTAATGCATACTACCACATTTTAAATAATGAACAAAACCTAGTCAATTGTACAGCATTTCTACTTCTTCTCCATGGGCAGAATTCTAAAACAAGAAGGCATTCTAACAGAAGATTTCCACTTTTTTGCTTGAAATGAAGCATAAAGTGTTTAAGCTCAGCATTTGCAAAATAATGCAAGTGTTTAAAGACCTCAGGAATGTTGCTTACACCAAGTCAAAATGCTGCCTTCAGTTTCTTGTGATCAAATGGTTACGTTACTTTCTCATTGCTAATGTGTGACTTCTAATTGTTTTCTGTCCATTCTGTGAAATACTATACCATCATATGGATATGTTGGTGATGACAATCAGACGCCAACCCAGCAAAGCCAGATACTAGTTTCACGAGATGCTTTTCCCCCACTCTGCTAATAGTGAAGGAGTTGCTACTCCAGTAATATCTCAGTGCATTCTTATGGGCTGTTTCCTTGATGGAGGGGCAAAAATAGTTGGCATAAGACAATGAAGACAAAATCAAAGCTGTAGTCACAGGGTTCTTCCTTTAGAATATCTGTTGTTAACAATCACAAACAAGGGGATCATTTATGGCCAGAACATAAGAAAAAGTATTTTCTTTTATATTTAAAGCTTTCATTTACTGTAATATTTTAGAACCTTTTTCCATGTAATGAATTTTTCCTTTAAGATCTAATAAAGTGATTGGGCTCGGATTGTACCTAGACTTTGATCAGGTTGCATAGGATCAACAGTACCATATTACAAAATAAAATATGTTTCAGAATTTTACCACATAACCTTATGAAATGCTTCAGAAAGAAACTACCTGTTCATTTTGATCTTCATTTTTTTATTGTTTACATTAATTTAGTTTCTTCATAAAAGCCATCTTTTAATATCAATCTATCTTCAATTGGCCTTGAAAGTGTATGCTAATGGAATTTTCTCAGCTAACCTTTAACAGTTTAAACAGGTTAAATTTTAATGTCATTTACATTGGAAAGGTGTTCAAAATATTATACTATTAAATATTTAATGACATCGTTATGGAAAATTTAGCTGTTTTTAAACTGGCTCCGGAGGCCAGAGGTATCATCCCACACTAGTTCTTGAACTGTTGAACAGGTCTACTGAGATTTGTACTCTTCGAAATTTAATAATATGGTTTAGATTGCTGCTAACTTTGCAAAATATAGTATTATTGCACTGATGTGATTGTTAACTAAAAAGTCTCTTGAGAGTGTGAATGGTTTTCAGGGTGATGTTTTTGTTCATGCTTCCATCATTTAGGAAAATTTGGAGTATTCAAGTATTTTTGTATTCATAAACATAATGTACATGAAAGACTACAGTCAGTCCCAACTACTGCACAGAATTTATCCTGGCTTTGGTTGTGTTAGAGTTAATTTTCTTCCTAGTAGCTGGTACAGTGCTGTGTTTTGGCTTTAGTCTGAAAATAATGCTAACACACCACCGTTATAGTTGGATTTTTCAGCCTCTCTTGCCCTATCAGTAGGGCAGTGTGCAAGTAGTTGGGAGTGAGCAGAGCCAGGACAACTGACCCAAACTAGCCAGAGGGGTATTTTGTGCCACAGCACATCATACCCAGAATATAAGCTGCAGGAGTTGATTGGAAGGGGCAAATTGCTGCTTGGAGACAAGCTGGACAGTGGGCCTTCTCTTTGGTTTTTGTTTTATTCCTCTCTCTATTGTCATTATTGTTTTCATTGTTATTATAATATTATATTTTACTTTATCTCCATTATTAAACTGTTCTTATCTCAACCTGCATGTTTTACCTTTATTCCAATTCTACTCCCCTTCCCACTGGTGGGGCAAAAGGTGGGGATTAAGTGAGCAGCTCTGTGATACTAAGTTGCCATCTGGGCTTGAACCACAACAAACTATAAGGAAGTCATACGCACATGTAATTAAGTGTCTTCAGTGGATTATATCTACAATATTGCTGTCACTAAAAGAAATAAATCTATGATTCTTGTCAATCAAACAATTCAGAAATAACAGTTGTACTGCAACTCCAGTGAAGTACTCATTTTTTGAAATATCTGCGGACTGTTATCAAATATCCCAAAGGGACAAAAAAAATCAAAGTTTATTTTGAGAATGATGAAGAGTGATTTAAACAAACCTTCTCATTTTCAGTAGGAAGTGGAAATCAGAAGGCTGTTAACAGAAATCTAAAGAATACAGCTGTTTATAAAGTACCCTCCATTTCTTTTGAAGTGAAGAAATATCAAACAAAAAACCATAATATAGGAATGTGAGTTAAGAATTTATGGTTATCTAAGTAGTAGTAGTTATAGTAGAATACTGTCATGGTTTAAACCCTAGCCAGACAGTTTGTTCACTCACTCCCAGTGAGTGGTGCTGGGCTGAGAGCAATCGAGGCTGCTCCCCCCCCCAGGGCTCTCCCCTTCCCCGCTCCCAGAGGAACGGAGAGGAGGATCGAAAGGGTGCAACTCCTACGGGTTGAGACAAGAACAGTCCAGCAACCAATGTACAACACAAATCACCACCGCTACCACCAACGACAACAATGATAAGAGAAAATAACAAGGGAAGAGAATACGATACCACCGGCCAAGAAACGAGTCCCACCCGGAAGCCCGTGTCCTTCCGGGTAACTCCCAGTTACCCCCCACCCCCGGCATGACGTGCTGTGGTATGGAATACCTCTTTGGCTAGCTTGGGTCAGGCGCCCCGTCTCTGCTTCCTCATGGCTTCCCCTCCTCCCTGGCAGAGCATGAGTCTCACAAAGTCCTTGGTCAGGGTAAACATCACTTAGCAACAACCAAAAACATCGGTATCACCAGCACTGTTCCCAGGCTGGAAATCAAAACACAGCACTGCACCAGCTACCATGAAGGAGAAACATGACTGCTACTGCTGAACCCAAGACATTATCCACCCCGTATTCCATACCATTCACATCATGCTCAGATCCAACATTTTCAATACACCATCGCTCTCCCACATATATACATCCATATACATACAGACCAAGAGAAAAAGATCATTTTCTTAGTGCATGGACCAATCCTTATAACGCTGCTGAGTCCATTCGGTCCATGATGTCAAGTTCCATCTCTTGTAACAATCTTTCAGGGAAGGAAAGGCTGTGTGCAGTATTGGATCATTGCCTGCTGATGCTGGTCGTTCCTTTACTGTGGAAGTCATCCGGTTCTATCAAAGTTCATTCTCTGTTGGGATGGTGGTTGGAGGGAAGTCAGGGCCAGTCGCTGGTGACCTGGAGACATCTAGTTGATGAGCTATAAAAGTATTACACAGCAGGCAACAGCATACAATTAAGTTCACTGGCTGTTTTCCCCTAAAATCAAATCCCCTTGAGGTATACATCGGACTTCCCCATCTTCCCACATTACCCACCAAGTATATCCAGGTCCCTGAGCAAAAGCAATCCCACGAGTGGGTTTGCCTTTACCTGAAGCAGGAATTACCCAGACTGTCTTCCCCAGCAAATTCTTCATATGCACCATGGGAACTTTGTCCCGCTCTACGATATGTAAAAGTTCTGACTGGGCCGGGCCGGCCCTGTTGGCAGATCCTCTGGTGTTGACCAACCAGGTGGCCTTTGGTAAGTGTGTATCCCAATGCTTGAAAGTTCCCCCACCCATTGCTCTCAGTGTAGTTTTTAACAGCCCATTGTACCTTTCGATTTTCCCAGAGGCTGGTGCATGGTAGGGGATGTGATATACCCACTCAATGCCATGCTCTTTGGCCCATATATCTATAAGGTTATTCCGGAAATGAGTCCCATTGTCTGACTCCATTCTCTCTGGGGTGCTGTGTCGCCACAAAATCTGTTTCTCAAGGCCCAGGATAGTGTTCCGGGCAGTGGCATGGGGCACAGCGTATGTTTCCAGCCACCCGGTGGTTGCTTCCACCATGGTAAGCACATGGCGCTTGCCTTGGCGGGTTGTCGGCAATGTGATATAGTCAATCTGCCAGGCTTCCCCATATTTATACTTCAACCATCGTCCTCCATACCAAAGAGGCTTTAACCGCTTGGCTTGTTTAATTGCAGCACATGTTTCACACTCATGAATAACCTGGGCAATAGTGTCCATTGTTAAGTCCACCCCTCGATCACGGGCCCATCTATATGTTGCATCTCTGCCCTGATGGCCTGAAGTGTCCTTGGTCAGGGTAAACATCACTTAGCAACAACCGAATGCATCGGTATCATCAGCACTGTTCCCAGGCTGGAAATCAAAACACAGCACTGCACCAGCTACCATGAAGGAGAAACATGACTGCTACTGCTGAACTCAGGACAAATACAGAAGCCAAAGCCTTATACATCATAGTGATTGTTAAAGGAGAAATGACACTAGTTTGTTAGCTCATCATGATGCATCCTCTTAAAATATGCTGATTTTTTTCAAAAAAAACTTCAAAAGTACAATTCATTCTCTAGTTCCCACATAACTATGTTGAAGCATAACTCAAGAGTAATATTTGTAAGGAATATTACAGTTAACTCCTTTCAAAGTGGATCATTCAAAATTTATATTGAGAAACACCATAATATTAATTCTAAAATTATCTAGGTAAGTTCTCCTACTTATTGATTCTGCTAAAAGATGTGATTTTTATTTCACTACTCTAAAAAAAAATTCCTCAAACACTATATTAATCAGTATTTGGGTAAGTATTAAAGTAGTATCATGAAAACCATGTAGTCATAGGACTAGGGAACTTTTACAAATTATAAAAATACTATTCCAAAGTAATATATTCTCCCTTTTGTATCTCTTTATCTCTGAGCTGAACTTTGTATACTAGAGCATTTACATGTAAACAAAGTTTAAAGAAATAATTAGGTAAAGCAATAAAACACCTGTGCTTAATATACTCTCAAACATTATATACTAAATAATATATTATCAAATGTAAATAAAAACCTAAGTTGTCCCTGAAAAAATCAATTTGTAGCTGAGAAATACTAGAATAAATGAAATGAAATGAAAAAATTTTGCATTGTTTTACATTAACCATGACTGATCATCCTATTACTTATACTTTAGCACAAATTCAATCAATATTTTTAAAATAATTTTTATTCTTTCTCCACATAATGCTTGTATCGAAATGAAACAACTCCTGTAGAAGAAAATGTAGTTGAGAATGTATCACTAATACATATTTTGCTTTGCTAACCACAACCGTGCCTGCATATGTGGGAATATGTAGAGATCAGAAATTGATGGCACAGACAAAAATTGCACATACCTGTCTGTAAAATGCACAATTTTCAGTGTTGTAAAACCGATAACCCCATACAAATGACCAAGATCACAGAAAGAATGTGTGGTATATAAAAGGATGAAATCTATCATCAAAACCAATAGCTTTACCAGATGTTTATTTCAGCTAAAGATGCAGTCCAGTGCTGTAGAACAGATAAGCTGATGACAACCTGCAGAATTTTGTCATCAGTTTAGATTCCCTTGCAAGAATTCAATCTGCAACACGATTTTACCTTCCTTGCTTCAGGACAATGGTGTGAAGATGAAAATTTTTGCCTGAAAGTTTTAGTAACATGCCAAAAGAGACTAAAACATTAGATTTCTTACTACAGCATCTGGATCTGAAATTTTATTTCTGTTGGAATGTGCTACCATTGGCAGAAGTATTTCCTCTTGCAAATATATAATACATTTCATAAATTAATAGAACACCCAAATAGAATACTTTGTAAGCAAATTTGGGGATTGTTACAAAAAGAACATTAAAAGACACTATGAACAAGATGCAAAAGACAAAGCAGTCTTATTAGCCACAATGATTCATTAGTCCTTGATTCATCAGACTGTTTTGGAGTACATGAAAATAGAAAGGACCAGAAAATTCCTTTAGCTTTGATGCAGTTTCATAGAATAGGGTTTTATTAATTTTATTCTATTTTTAATCTATGGACCCAGGATAAGCTCTAATCTCAGTGGAAAAGTGCTGATTCATATATAATTCAAAACTTTAAACATAAGGTTGTGATAAGCATTTGATGATGACAGTTAAAGATTTGACTATTCCTTTTTCTCTAATTCAGTTCATCAGAAAATAACTGAATTAAAAAGATAAAAAAACAATATTGCATTCGATCAAAAACACATGAAGTGTTGAATAGTTCTGAAGTCTACTGATAGAAAATAAGAATGAAGAATTGAAAGTGGGGAAACATATATAAATAAAGCAGGCCATGCTATTTCAGTCAATCAAAATTTGCCAATCCAGACAATTATGAACATGCATGAGAACAAAAAGATGGCATTGCTGATGTGTAAAGCAAAAACATGGCTTTAGATTTGTAGAGCCTACAAAGGAAATTAAATGCTAAACAAATGATTAAATTCACATTTATGGAAATATGAGGACAGATGTTAGACAGTTACCATGGAAAAAAGCACTTACTAGGTTTGGTCATGGAGCAAAAACAGAAGTGCACAGGATTCCAGTCCATGTCGCACATTGAAAGCTGATGAGGAAAACAAAGCCACAGAGTCTACTGACAATAGACATAAAGGCATAAGTAAACAGGGGAAAACCTGGGAAGAAGTTTAAGACCAGGCAGAATATTAGCTTCTGAAGAAACTCTCTTTGCCTTGTTTGCCCTGCTGCCCAAGAAGAAACATAGTAAGATAAAAATTTCTGCAGAGCAGTGTAAACAGAGTAGGTTAGACTGAGCCCACTGTAAGATAACATTAAAGTTTCAGCACTCTGCTACAGTTTTTGTTTTATTTATAAAAATATTTCTGAGATTTAAATTATTAAAAGCAGTAGAAACAAATCCAAAGGTATTTCCTTTTGACATTTTGGACAGATAGGGAAATTCTGTAGATGTAAAGAAAGGTAACATATTTTTTTGGGTAATGATTCTCAACTTTTTATCAAGTCCACAGGGAAAATTGCAATTGCTTCCAGCCTGGTCTTCAGATGTTGATATACTGCAATTACTGCACAACTCTGGGCTAAAAAATAGGAAGTGTAGCTGAAAGATTATCTGATCAGAACCCTTAAGCAAACAGTGCTTTTACAATAATACTACCCAGTCCCAAAAAATTACTGAATAAATTTATGTGTTCATTTAAACATATTTTTAGTTTAGTGAACTAGAAAATTCCATTTTCTGTAAGTAACAATTGCATAAAACTGTGCAATTTCTGGCATTGTCTGAATATGTAAAATGATTTTAGCAATGGTATTCCCAGTTAGAGAGGGTGAATGACAGGACTGACTCCTAACTTCAGTTCTTTTAGGTAAAAGAATCAAAAAAATTACATCCTTTATCAGGGTATAAAAAGGCCAGTGTTGACACATTTTACTCAACATATAGGGCAGTAGAGTAGTAGAAGGAGCAGCTCTAAGGGGCTGATGAGCAACAGAGTAACAAAAATGTACCCTTTGGTCCTTGGATGTCCTGTGTTGGTGGTACTTCCCCACAACACACATGCTGCCTTTCATGGAGTGGCTTACATTTCACCGTGTGTCTGGGCAGCTCCTACGATAAGTCTTAAGGGGTATTTCTTCTTCTAGCTCAAGAGTAATTTTTTCTTCAAGAGTACAACCGACACATCAAAAGGGCTAAAAGCCACTACCCCTAACATAGCTCAGTAAGAAGTCTGTCTTCCTGACCCTAATCTTTTTGATGTAACACTTATCATTAACAGTATCATAATTAAGCTTAACTGTATGTTTCTTGTAAACTTTATTTCAAGACCTTTATAGAAATCTCCATTATCTTTCTAAAGCAATGACATTTTCATTTCCTATACCATCCAACTCAACATTCAAACTTTCTCAGATATTTCAGACAAAGTTCCAGCGCTGTGGCCTAGAACTGAATCTGTAATTCCTAGACTAGTTTAGTGAATTTTGTGTTAAAATCCATCAGTCTTACTCCCTCATAACACAAATTGGCTACAGATAGCGTATATTAGAAGGTATAATTACAGCACAAGTTAAATGAACATATCAAGAGGCAAATATTCCTAATTTGCTTTCAAATGTCAGCATATATTTCACCAATAACTGTGATAAAAAATGCATTCCTATGTGTAAGTAGGCACTGCCAGTGTCTCTGCTTCCTCCTTGTTATCTAGTCAGATGTAGAGCTTCATAGTGGCCATTGGCTTAAAGAAATATTTATCACATATTTTTTGCATTTTGCAGATAGCATCCTACAATTTTCAAAGAAAATAAAGAGGAGAATTCTATTACATTTTTAAATTGTAGCCCACATTGCTTCTCCCATGAACACAGGTGTTATTTTCAGTGACACGGACTTCATGGAGTTCATCTGCCATCATCACTGTTTGATTATCCTGCTTTTAGGATGTTCTCTTTACACTAATCTCTCTCTATAGCTCAGTAACATATACAGTCTTTTCTCCCAGTATTGATATTTCTGTTGCCATTCTTGCCTCAAGCTTATAAGACAGCATTGTAAATCCACACAGTCTAAAATTAGCAGTGAATACAATGAATATGTTAAACAGCTTTGTACAATATCACACTGATTTCTTAAATTACTTCTGGGTTGTTGTTTTTTTTTTGATGTTGTTGTTTATATTGAGCCTTCAGTGTAGATTTAGGATGCTGTTAGGGGCTATGTAAGTGTAGATGGTTTGAGAGTTGCTTCTATGAGACCCGTCTTTCCGAGTGTAATGCTGCTGGAGCTAACATCAGCATAATTGTCTGAAATACCTTTGTAGGGAAGGGAAGTCTTACTATTGAATCATTCTTTGGTAAAATTCTTAGCCATAATATCATACCGTAAAATAAATTAAGAAAGTGAGTTTTGGGGTCTACATGTTACAAATTTCAAGTACCAGCACCACTGGCTAAAATATTCTTCAAGTACAGTTTCTACAGCCCCTGTCCTCATGCTTCTAGGGGATGGTTGGATAAGCTCCAGCATCACAGCTTCAAATTCTGCCATGTTGTATTACTTTGACCCTGCCAAGAATTGACAAAATAACAAACACAAGAAACATAAAACAAAGACAGCTTCCAGAATGTAGCAGTGTCTCACAGCCAACCAGAACTGATAGAAAGCATTACTCTGGAATGTTGCTTTGCCTTATGTAAACCTTAAGCTAAATTAATGAGTTGCAGTTTTTGCATTCCAAACAGGGTGTTAGACCATTTCTGCAATTTTTCATTCCTCTGCCTTCCACTAGAATGACTGTCTTGCTGGGGTAGCGCTTCAGTCTGCCATTCCTTATCAATAACAGCTTTTCGAGCACTTTTAACTATTCTTGTGACAGTGGAAGTCTTATGTGACATAAGGGAAAAGCAGAGCTATATGTTATCATTATAATGTGAGCACTTGACTGAATGTCACTTGAACAGTTCTCCTACTGCCTGCATGTAAACATTCAAAACGTTAGCCTAAAAATCATAGATCTCACTTCAGAGTCCTATGGGATAATCTAGTGGTAGATACGCAGTTTCTCATACCTGAACTCTCCTCCTCCAGTTGAGCAAGGCTCACACTTGTATAATATTTCCCAGGGCTTGGACATATTGTTCAGTCAGGACATAAATACAACCTGAACAAAATTGTAAAGCATAACTCATCTGTGGTCATCTAAACCTAGGGTATTGTATGTCCTCGTAGAATTTTTTTATGCAATTAAAAAATTGATATTCTGCAGCAATTAGCCAAAATAAGTAGCACATCCTTGATATATTTATTAGTTTGTATTAGAAAGAAGGGACAGGGGAAGAGGAAAAGCACCATCCTTTTTGGTTGCATGAACAACTGTTTGAAGAGGGAATTAAGCCAGTCTATTTGCTTGCCAGTTTAGGGAACTAAAACAGCTGTTTGACAAATATTCTCTATCATGTTTAGTGAAGTAGGAAAATCAACACCAAAGGTTCAGTCAGCACCAAAAACTGGCAGAACAGTTTAATCCTATAGTTCACTGGCAGGTTTACTGAATGATAGGGAAAATATTTTTAAGGTCTCAAGAAAAGTCATAGCCAAGGAATGGGGATGAATTATTCATGTTTTGCTAAGACTGTATCAAACTTCTTTTTCCATCAGCTTGAATCCAAACATTGTTCTTCTTTGTTCCAGACGGCATAGCCAGCTGGCTTTCTGCATATAAAACCCAATGTTTTTATAGAAAAGAGAGCGATAAATACATAAAAATAATTTCTTGATTTGCAGTGTCACAATTCTGAAACTGCTCCTAGTTATACGTAAACCAGCAAGTTTTGGAATAGAAACCTGTTCTTACTACAATAAACTGAGGATTCTTTTGTTTGAATTTATCTTTGTACAATCAGGACAAGAAGGACTAACCTTCAGTCTTCTCAAAATCAATGCAAGTAGTCCATTACTAGTTTCAGCTAGTCTATCAGATACGTGCTGTCTGAGGAGCAACATCTAAAATCACTTGAAGATATGAACCACCTGTCTTATGTGAGATAGACCGTATGGTTACGCAGTACTTTAAACCCTTACTTGCATTTAAATTCTTTAAAATTTCATTAGAAACATTGATATTTGCAAATTACAAAACCAAAGACACCAAACATATGTTTAACGCACCATACAGAACACTTTACTGTTTAAGGCTTGAAGCCAATTTGAAGCATGCAATGAATTTATATCTGGGGTACAAATAGATATCTGAAGTGACATCCTGAGGTACAGTTAATGAGATTGCATTACGTTAGGCTATCTGGTAATATGATAATCTCTAATGAGATTTCTTTGAAGTAATCCCTTTATAAATTCAATTAATGAATGATATACATTCACAATGCAAGAATACAGGACTGAAACGTACTCAAAACATTTTAAGGTTAATATAAAAGGCTTTTTCTATCCCTCTTAGGGCCAAGTCATTATGTATATAATAACACATTGCATTAACTCAGAGAAGGCAAAAAAAAAAAGAGAAACACAGGAAATAAAATGTTGCCAAGAATAATATACAACCTTTGTAAGTGTCACGTCTTTTGAAAATGATAACCAAATAATTAAACAGAAAACAGCTCCTGCCTGAAGCCTAGTACTGGATAGTGCAGGTACAAGATTCAAAGAGAATACTAAAATTTATTATTGAATCTTCTGAGTTGGAGAGGAAGGTCAAAGGAAAATGATTTCCCAGTCTGCTGAAAGGCAGACACATAAGGAGAAGAGTGTAGGCATCAAAAAAGTACATTGCAATGAGAGGTTACATTCAGCTCTGTCAATCAGAAATGAAGGTAGGTAGGAGCTTGAAAATGGAAGGTTAATTGGAGCTAAGGGGAGATAGATTTCAGTCATTACTGGTTTAAACTTTTTCTCTATATGCTGTTTATTGTTATGAAAAATGAATCCAGCTATAAGCTTATTTCAGCCACTTGATTGTTGTGCTACTAGGATCTGTAGAGGATATCACACAAGCTATGGTAGGGATTTTGTGAAGATCTTGTATTTGTGCCATTAATAAGTTTGAGCAATCATTAGGACACATAGCACAAAGTGTCCCTCTTGTAAATTTTCTGATATAGCATTCAGTGACGCATTTAATTGCCATAAAGGCAGGACCCAGTATGCTGTGAATATCCTGACCCACCTCCAGTCAGTTTTCCCTTACTGGAAAATGTTCAGTAGCATTGTTCTTCATGAAATAACTGTACAAGAGCTTTTCTGCCTTGGTGGGTAATGCTTATTCTCTGCCTATTTGTCAGACTGATCTGAAGGTACTTAGTATTAGACTTTTCCCTGGTAGTCGAGGCATTTACCCAGCAAGGGAGTTAATCTTCCCTCCACTTGAAGCATTTGAAATATCATTTAATCTGGCTTTGAAGAATTTAAACCTAAGCACTGAAGTGATCTGTATCATACAACCAAAGTCAGACATCTAACAGAATATTTTGGCTCCTGGGGTGCAGTATCTCCTTTCTTTTCTTTGTCTTCCTTCCAGCTATAGCAGAACCAGTGCTCTTCCCTGTGCAGGCAGGAGGGCCAGTGGCAAGCAGGACCCCTGATATTTGTCATCCCATTCAAGAGTCTCTTTGTAGGTATCGTTACCCTGCTTTTGCAATAGGTTTATTTTGGGTTCTCTGGTGACTGCTTGGTTAAAGAGCATTGTTTTTTACTACATAAAAGTGGAAGATTCAAAAAATCTCCAAGTGAAAGAAAAAGTAGATAATAAAAGCAGCACAGGGTATCAATAGAAAAGAATATATAGGAGATAGTACTGGTTTTATGTGTCGACTTTCATAGAATTTTATGTGTTCAGTCACTCTAAGGGGCAGGCAGAAAAGGATAACTGCAACACTGCAAATTGGGAAGTTGAGGATATCATCCTCCAGATGAAGTGAAAGATTACATGGAAAGAAAGTTCTGAAATCTAGCGATGACTCTGAGATTTTACTTTTCCAGTTGGGCAAGGGACTTAAAAGCTTTCATCACTGATGGAATACCATCTGAAACAAGGCAGTGGGCAAAGGACATTGCTTTCACACATCGGTATTTGGTAGAGATGTCATGTAACTATGATACCGGAATTAAATTAAATCACTTCAGACTAATGCCAGCCTGCTTCTGTGGGTGGACTGCCTGTCATAGAACATTAGGTGTGCTCCTGGAATGTGTCTCTTAATTTATTATTTTTTCAGAAAAAAAAAAATCCAGTGCATGAAGCTCTGCAGCTGCTGGGTGATCCTAGACAAAATGCACAAAATGGAATGGTGGGGACAGTTGCTTCGTAACTGCACTCCTGATCTCAGCTAAAACATTAGTATAAAAACACCCCCAGAACTGCTGAGGAGCAACCAGGTAAGTTAGCTCCTTTTTTGACTCTAACGCTTTAGTAGGAAAGAAAAGCACAGCATTACTTCCAGTACAGGGAAGTGACTGACTCTATCCTCCCCTGCAATTACAGGACTATTCTGAAGTCAGTTGTGCCTAAATGCTACATTAAGCAATTTTCGGATCCCTAAAGCTGGCTCATAAGGCAATTTTCCATATGATTTTTAAAATAGAATTGGTCAACAGTATTAATTTAAATCAAAGCAGGAAGATTATAGAACCAAGACACAATTTTTCATGCCTATAAAAAGACGTTTAATATGACAGGTTGGAATCTTCTCTCTGAATAGCAAAGGAAAGGGCTACAAACTGTTTCAAGAACCTATGGCATCAATAGTACTTGCCAGTCATGACTCTGCAGGTGGTATTTGTATTGAGTGTACAGTTGTCTGTGGATCATGTTCTTATTCAGTCCTAGGCAATAGGCTACTGAAGTAGTGGAATGTTTATGTGTGGCAGAGAATGATAAGACCTGTCTGCTTGGCTTCCTTATTTACTGCCCATTCTGTGACAGTGAAATCATGGCAGACATGGTAAGTAACTAGACTTCTCCATAACTGAGAGCTTTCTCTACCTAAATTAATTCAGCTTGCCACAAAGCAAAGTATTTCTCTAAACTAATTACATTTTGGCTTAATGTCTGTCCCTTTGAAACTACCAAAAAAAAAATCTAATAATAAATTACTGTAAACCGTAAAATATTTCTGTAAATGTTAAAAGTATAAAAAATTATTCTAAGTAATAATCAAGAATAATTTTCTATTTGTCTGAGAATATCCATGCCCAATTTGCATTACTGGGAACCCCCAAAAATGTAGTCTATCACGATATCATAGTGGGTTAAATAATTACGTATGGTTTTGGTCATGTTTATGGCTACTGATCTGTCCTGGTTTCAGCTGGGATAGAGTCATTTTTCTTCCTAGTAGCTGGTGCAGTGCTGTATTTTGGCTTTAGTCTGAGAATAATGCTGATAACACACCAATGTTTTAGTGTCTGCTAAGCAGCACTTACTCTGATCAATGACTTTTCAGTCTCTCATGCTGTATCAGTGGGGCAGTGCACAAGAAGCTGGGAAGGAGCAGAACCAGCACAACTGACCCAAGCTAGTGGAAGGGATATTCCATACCACAGCACATCATGCTCAGTATATAAACTGTGGGGAGTCACCCGGAAGAGACTGGCCTTGAAATAGGCTTGGAATTGTGCATCACTTGTGCTTTCTGAGTTTTCCTTTCTCTTTCTTTTGTTGTTCCCTCTTATTGGTATTATCATATTGTTATTGTTGGTATTATTTCTGTTATCATCACTATATTTTAGTTTATTTCAATTATTAAGCTGTTCTTGTATCAACCTGCTGGTTTCACTTTTTTCTGATTCTTCCCCCCATCCCACCTTGGGGGAATAGGGGGTGGGGAGTGAGAGACCAGCTGTGTGTTACTTAGTTGCTGGCTGGGTTTAAACCATGACATGGTAATTGCCTGAGGAGTTCCTGCACTTAGAGAGTGGCAGAAACAGGACTGTATCTCAGGTCTTATTGACTGTTACAATAAAGCAGGCATGAATATAGAGCAAACATATATCCTGCAACAACTGGATAGCTATTCCAAAAAGTTTACTCTCTTGTGAACAAAGAGAAAGCAACTGACATACTTACATTTCTGTAGAATGAATGCATGTCGACATTATAAGGGTTTAATGCCTCTTGCAGATATTTCTTGGTAGAAATTGAAATGAGTCAAGAGGGGTTTGTAACAGTGTGCAACTTGACAACTGGAATCCCTGAATTTCTTGAATGGTACAGCAATCACCTAAATAGACAATTACTGCCCCTTTACCTGATAGATTTTTGTGTATCCAACAAAACTTTCCATTGTTGTGCATACCATAATATTTATAGCCATGGTTCTGCCCAAAATTTTATTTACTAATAATATCAAAACCATGTACTCTGAATGTGACAAAAAATTACACTAAACGCAAGGTAAAATAATACAGTTTTCTGCTGTAGTTGCAGGTATCATTTGTGTCTTTAATATAAAGTTAGCCAGATGTTTACCACTGCAGGATGACTTTTGTCTCATTCTTGTGCCCACCTCTTTGAAGAGCAATTTGAAAGCTGGTTTTGAATTGTTGTCCCAAGAAAGTGTCTGGGAATGCCATCAGACAGAACTAAAACCAAAAGGTCATCAGCACAGTCGATAGAGTGGAGGGTGCCAAGCATTTCTTTAGAATGTTTGACAGCCATGCCATGTGTTACCTAAAGAGGTCACCCCACTACAATCCCTCTTGCTCTCCAAGTTAAAAAATAAACACACACTTCCATGCTGGATTATTCTCTTCATCAGTCTCAGGGAAGACTCTGCCTCCCACTGTAACAAGATTAAGTTCATTCCGTAACTATCTGGACCCTACCTTGGGATCTTGGCTGGCTTCCTGCCATCCTGAAACCAAGACAAAGCATCTTCTGTACCATTATTCCAACTTGACATTTGCATCCCTTAAGAGAGGATGTTGTGACATAACCAGTGGTGGTGCACAAAAGCCTTTACTGACTTAATGAGACAAAGGGCTATTGCCATCTGTTTATTAATTAGGTGAACTAGGTCCTGATTGTTACATATGGAATGAACCATGGTGGTGATGGTGCTGTCCACCTGAATGCTATGATTATAAGGAAAGGATTTTCAAGAAATGGGAAAAAAATGTCCTTGTTTGAATTGTTTGAATGTCATGCATAACTATGTCTCCCAATGTTTAAAATCCAAATCATTATTCCACTCATCTACTAAACATGTTGGATGAGCCTTCTGTTCCTATCTTGCTGTAAGATCTATATAAGGGAACACCACTAAAGGGTAGCTTGCTAGTGTCTTACTTTCATGTTTTTATTCACCATGACACATTAGTGGGTTTCTTGGTTTTAATCAGTCAAGACCATCATTACTGCCATGTAGAATCTCTACCAATTATTCATCAAGTGAAAAATAAAAACTACCTCAGAACATCTTTGGATATTACAATATATATCACTATATATTCTTTCTTTGTTTGAAGGACATGCCCAGCAAAGCTGCAAACTATTTGCATATCTCTCCAGTAAAACCAGCTGTAGGTGTTTTGTTAGGCTGATTATTATTGAAGTTAAATTCCTTATATAAACGTATAACTCTCATAGTTCATGATAAACTCACTTTGTATCTTACATCCTCTACCCCTTGGAAGAGAGGGTCCTCTGCTAAAGGACCTTGAGTCTTTTAGGAGTATCCTTCAGTGTAACATGAAGACCGTGCCATTTCCAATTGGCCTTTCTTCTCTGTGTCTCTCCAGGTCAGACAAAGCTTCCATATGGCCAGAAGCTAGATCACAGAGTCATGGAATCATGGAATGGTTTGGGTTGGAAGGTACTTTTAAATATAATCTAGTCCACCTCCCCCTGCAATGGTCAGGGACATCTTTCACTAGTTACTGAGTATATTCTGCTGCACAGTAAGAGCCTAAGAATTGCCACAGTTTTTTAAAAATCTCTTTAAGTAGTAGAGTACTTCCTTACACCACCTCTCTAGATAAATAGTTATGATCCTGTATTACAGTTGTATAATTCCCAAACACCCGCCTTCCCTGTAAAGTTATGACAAATACTGAAGAAAACATGCATGTTACTGCAGACCCCGCCCCCCCCCCCCCCCCATGTTTTGTTAAGAATAAAGGCAATTTTAATTATTTCAGTGTAAATTCTGACCTCAAAAAAAATGGGTGAGTTAAGACTCTTAAAGATCTTTCTTAACTACCACACAATACTATTTCAGGTAGGACAGATTATTAAATAAACTGATCCATACTGCTACCTACATAGTATTTTTATTTTCAAGATCTAAAAGAGTTCCACAAATCCTGGAGCAAAACAGAAGGAATCTTGAAACATAGCAAGTTTGAACTTTAACCTCTGTGGAAATGAATTATGCATATGGGTTTTGTGTACAATTTTTAGCTTTAGGAATAATCCTGTATACTGCTATTTATGATAGAGACGTTGATCTATATGATTAATGTTAGTTAACATGAGTCTGTGGGAGTTAACATTGCTAAGGAGAGGAACGAGACAAATAAAAGAAAACTGGTACTAGACAGGAAGGGGTTTTTTTCCCTTGTAATTGGAATAGGAGGTATATGAAAATAAGGAACTTCAAACAAGGGAAAAAGAATAGCCTGTTAATTTATCAGCTGTTTAACATGAGCATAAAGAATTTTGAACTATTCAGTCAAAAGAAACAGTCAGCATGCACTCGGATTTTGAAGAATTAAATTGCCAACAAAAACCCCAAATGGAATGGGGGAATGGGGAGTGGAAGAGTTTTGGAGATTTTTGCAGTGAGGGAGATAAAAATATTCCCAACAGGTTTGAATAATGTTTTTATTGTAAAATAGATGGAATTGAAATCCATACTTTCTAGTGAAATAGGAAAGCTTGTATATTGTTGTCAATACATTGAAATTTGAATAATAAATCCTTACAGGATTAACCCTCAGCCTCTCACTGGTCTATTTAGCAGGTGAAAAGGATTTTTTTTGTTTTTCAGAGAAAGGTGGTGTACAAGCTGCTTGTTCAATTTCTTCTTGGTTCTAGTATGCATTTAGGAAAAAACCACTTTTTTTCACATGAATCAATGTATCTTTTAATAAATATGAGACTTTTTTTGTAAAATAACTTTTGTTCAGGCCCTGTGGTTGCGTACATAGAATAAAGGCCAAAGTGCCCACAGTGTATGAAAGCAGCTGTCTCAGGACTGTGCATTTTGGTAAGAACATGGTGCTGATTACTTTTCCTGTGATGAAGATACCTACCTATAGATGAGGTTTTCACTTGTCATATTTGTTCATATACTTCTTATCTGTAACCCAAATACAAAAATCCAGTAGTGTTCAGGATTTATTCCCTTTAGACCTTTCCACAGACAACTGGAGGTTGCTCTGTGCCAGTCAAACTTTCCTGTCCTTAAAGTACTGGGAAAATATTCTAACATTGAGCAATGATTATTTGTTTAACTAAAAAGCTTTGTATGGCTTTGAGAATAATGCTGTAAATTTAAAGGCACATTCTACATCACAGCAAGCTTTAGGCAAACTTAAATTATTCATTTTACTTGTAACTATTTGTGCATGTATACATATATATAACCCTTATAGTTTAAAAATAGATTATTTATAAAACATTTTCACCTTATAGCAAACTAATGATTCCAGAAAAGTATATTTGCAAACCTTCCGAATAAGAAAAGCGATTTTTAAAGTGTATTGATTTGTCTAAAGTATTACATGGCATAATAGCCATACACTAAAGCACTGAATTATTTAAGTAAATCAATGTTTTCTGAATTTCATACAACTACAAACTGTCTTGGGTGATAAAAAATAAATCAATATAATAAAAAACTTGTGTAATATATAATGATGATCAGCCCATAGAATGTATGGGCTGATAATAACCAGAGGTAAAAACTCATTTTATTATTGTAACAAAAAACTTCCAGTCATCTTTTCGCTATAATTTCCATCAGAAAACATGATACTCCATAGCAAATTGATTTTAGCTCTTAAATACTTTGCATTTGAAGGATGCCTCACTGAAATCTAAGTATAACCTTTTTTAAATTACCAACATGGATATGGAATAGTTATGCAGATTTACTGCTATTAAAGGTATTTCATACAGTTTAAGGTTCCTAAACAATGACATATTCTGTAGATATAAATAAAGCAAAATTTCCATTCTTGAATGACTGGTATAATGTTTTCTTTAATTAATATATCTAGGGCAGAAGGACACTGTTTCATATGTTATAACTTTTTAAATGTTATAATATATTTTTTATATAGACAATACTTCTAGATACCTTCCAGAAAGAGTTAAAAAAGAGTTAAAAAAAACCCAAACTAGAAATGCATATATTTTAAAACTGTTCCTAACATCAATTATGTTGGTAACTGCTCATAATGATCAATTACTTTCTAAACTGAATAGAGATAGTATATTTGTAGATAACTGTTGATGATGTCCGTTATAACCATATTTATGAAACCTATTAAATTCTTGATCTATGATAAAAAACACTTAATGGAAACTTTTGTTTATAAATTGCATAATAGTATTGTGCAATAGTATTGATTAAGAAATGTGTAGATTCAAAAGTCTTCCAGAAACATAAGAGGAACTTAGACACCTCTGAATACAGGTGGACACACTACCAGAATAACTAGAGTATCTTGCCTTTAAGATCCACATCTGAAACAATGAAGAAAACTGAATACCTGATTCTGGGAAGCTATATGAAGGAGAAGAATGGTTTGGTGGTTGGCTGTTTGGGTGGTTTCTGCTTCTTTTTTTTTTCTTTTTTTTTTCAAAAAAAAGAAGAAGCCTTCCACATTAATACTAGAAATATAACCAGTGTCTACATTACCCATATTTGAAATATGCATCCCAAGCTGTATAGAAGATCTAAGAGTATTTCAGACAGAGGGTTTGGGCTTTTTTTCAACAAATTTTATTTTTACAAAAACCTAATTAATTCATAAGAATCGAATGGTACTTTTAAATACAAATAATACTTTCTGCCTCATCTCTCTGTGGATTCTATAGGATTCAGTCACACCAGTTTGATGAAAGAAAGCTGTTTTGGCTTTGAAAGGAGGGAATAGAAATACTATATAAACAGGAAGTATCTGGGGTTTGTTCTAATTCAGTGTTCCTTCATATAAACAGTTCAGGGCAAATTTACATCAGTAAAGATGCTATATAAAAGAGGAGATTACAATTCAGCTTGAAGTGGCTTGGAGTTTATATTAGATGAAATTCAATATTTATAAAAGCAAAATATCTGTATCTACTGTTATTTTTATAAAATATACTCTTAAAGAAAATATCAAGAAAGATTATACTAACCCTGTATGAAAAAATGCTTTATAATTTACTTCCTAGAAGTATTATTCAAATTTTTTATTAGATTCTGAATGAGAAATTAGGTCTATTTTTCAAGTTGTTAATAGTCAAAACACCCTGTTACAATCTTTCTACTGAGAAAGATGAACAAAGTAGTATCAGCTATTTCTTAGATTAAAATCTTGCTTGAACTAAATAAATTATGCTATATATGATTTTGAAAGATAGATGTAGTATTTTTTTCTATAGATAGGTAATTGCAAACCTATTTCTGAAGGATCCTATTATCTATTTTCCCTGAATGTCAAGATATTTAGTTGCTTCTCTACATGTTAAATTTTTATTTTTGGATTATTGCCACCAAATAGTCATTTTCCCATTTTCTTAGCTAATTCTGTACCCAGAGTTCATGTAATTTGATGGTTAATTTCATGCAGTTATCTCACAAAGATTTAATATATGCATGCAAATGTGGAATCCATTTAAGAAAAGGTGGAAAGTCTTCATTGAACCCAATTGGCAGCAGATACAATATTACACTTGTCAAAAAAATTATGTACTCTTTCTAAAAAGGCAGCAGAAAATTAAGATGTTTCTGAAGTGTCATTGTAGATCCTGCTTGCTTTGTCTCATCATGTATTCCTTTGTAACTTAGCATTTACTTCATAACTCAGTGCAATTTATATCCACCAAAAATTTACTATTTAAAATACAATTTTGAAAAACTGTAAAATTTAAAACATCAGCATTTATAATTTAACACAGACAAACGGCTTCCTTGGAGATCCAATATTGTAGACTTCAAAATAAGTTTGTCCCTGACAATAGTGGGGCTAAACAATAAGTTTTGTGACAGAACAGCCAACTGTGAATAGTGAAGAGCATTTTAAAAGAAAAATGGGCTGTATTCCTTAGTTATTAATTTCTGTGAATTCTAATGTATATAGATTTTTTTTTTTACTTTGTATTGGTATTACACAAAAACAGAATTTCAGTTTATCTTTGTTAGAGATATATCTGGATTAACCAGCCACAATTAGTGAGAAAGTCCATCACAAACATCAGTTTGAAATAGTCAAGGACTCCATACAACAGCAGAAATCTACTTCAGTTATTTGTTTAGAAATTCCCTATTCATGTGAAAGTACTTACTAGCAGTAAAAAATTTAACATGGAAATTCAGTGCTAATAACAGAACATATAAAACCATTATACATAAGTTTAATATGCCCAGACAAACAAACAGACAAGAGTCAACTCTGCAAATAATTCTGAAGAATATGACACAAATGGGACTAGTTAATTTTACCTTTATGATGTATGGGTAAATAACAAGGATGAGAATCTTCCCATTCTAAATTAAAGTCACTACACAGGAGCTCTTGCCTTCATAGCCCAGCTTGAACTACAGATACTGTATACCTAGGACAGAATAAGCGAAATAAATTCTGGCAAATCTTCTGGCTTCCTTTGTTAATTCAACCAGCATAAAATTACCAAGATGTCTGGGGTTTTTAGTTTGGCTTTGTGATGGGTTTTGGGATTTGTTTTTTTGTTTGTTTGGTTTGGTTTTGGTTTTGGCTTTTTGGGGAGGGTTTGTTTTATTTGGGTTTGGTTTGGTTTGTTTGTTTGTTTTGTTTGAGTTTGTGGTTTGCTGGGTTTTGGGGTGTTTTTTGGTTTTTGTTGTTTATTTTTTTGTCCCTGATGTTCTTGGTCTACCTCCTAGTTCTCTTCAGCTTCAGCAACATGTCCCTGTTCTCTGCATTTCTATTCCAAACTGATCAGTACATAAACTAGTAAGGGAATACTTTTCTAATTCTGCATTTCAGTCTTTTTCCTTGGTTTGTGCTGGTACTTACTAGAACACACTCCGCATAAAGGACAGTCAGAAACTTCCAGATCAAAAGGAACAAGCAGTACATGGCTAGCTTACAAATACTTTGGGACTACGAACTTTGCAAAAATGTAAGTAAAATACCCAGTTCATACAGTTTCCTGGGTCCAGAGCCTTCCCACTGGGAATACAAATCCCAAGAGGATATTTTGAAAAATGAGATGTAGGTATATTTAAAATTTTAACTCTAAATAGATGTCTACTGACTTAAGGTCCAGTGAAAACACTAGCATATGTAAAGAAAGAGCTGTAATTGCCGAATTTCCACTACTTTGTCATTTAGCTAAAATACCACGGAATTTTAGCATTTTCTGATTGGCATGTTGACCTCCAGGAGGCAAATCCAAATTGCACTGGTATCTTTTCATGTTTGACCCATAATTTCGGTATATAGTGTCTCATACTAAAGTACTGTACACTAGTAGACCTTCAGTCTTCAGCTCTATATTTATTAATGTTAGAGCATTTTTTAAAGCAGTACTTTGAATCTGAATCCTTTATGTGGGCAACTCATAAGCCTCCACTGCTTCAGGAAACTCATTGTGTATTAAAAGTTTTGGATTCTTCTGCTTCTGTTTCAGAAACAATGAAAGTATCCAAGTCATATTTAATTTCTCTGTCTTGCTTCAAGTTTTAAGAACATTTGTAATTTATCAACAATTCTTCAGCTGCAAATTTTGAAAAACATTAACAGCTCATTTAGTATTGGAATATTATTAAATTAAGAAAAGTTACAATATATAAATAATAATATTGATTTCTGTTTGTTTTATATCTTTCATAACACACATTCATTATGTACTTTTAAAGAATTCAACTTGATTGATAGAAATCCTGCTAGGAAATATCCATTTTCAAACCTAAACATATGTCACTATACCTAGTCATTCATGTGACTGTGGAACTTTGTTTCAGGCAGTACTCACAGATCTTGACCTGCCTGCACTGAGAAGTAGGACATGACCGTTTTATTTTAATGAAACCCAACTACAAAAATTATCACTGAGCACTATGAAAAACAATATAACATTTCATATACAAATAAGAGAAAATATTTATCAACCTTTATACATCTGTTATGGATCCAGTATATATTGCCTTTAAGACAATTTTTCATTTATTTTTCACAAACCCTTTCATTTTTTTTAATAAAGAATCATTCATCAATTTTTTTTTTTACTTCTGAGCTATTATCTTGGCTTTACAATTCAAAATTATTATCCTTGTTTGCTTTTTAAGCAGCCATTGTAACACAAATGCTTACCAAAAGCTTTATGTCTTTGTCTTACAAACATAGTCTACTTAAATGCTTATCATGTCTCCTTGTACTTATCTGAATTTTTTCTGCAGGTGATCATAGCAAGAAGTAAGGCTCCATGTTACCAGCATAAAAGTATTCTGTCTTGCTTTCTGATTGTTCCCTTACACTTTCCCTACTTATTCCTTGGCTCTTTACTGAAGTATTTTATGCTCTATTGTTATAAATACTTATTGCGAGTTAGAAAAGGGATTTTTAGTTATGTTCAGTTGCTTAATACTTTTTCACTTTCACCATTTTTTTATACTGAAATTTGAATGTGTCCTTTACAGCCTTTTTTTCAAAGATATTGTTTTCAAGAGGATAAATATGCAAGAGCATACCTAGATGCATTTTTGTTGCCTTTGTGTTTATAGATTCCTATCTGTTGGTAGTGAAATGATAAAGACAAGCTAGGTGATTAATTTTTCCACTGTGGTAATCACATTGATTTAGTTCATATTCATGACATTTCATATTGTTAACAGTCAATGACCCCAAATTAATATAGAAGCAGTTTTGGCAAAACAAAGCATAATCTGACAATGTATTTACAATAGTGATTGTGTTTTTACTGTGCTGAGACCAAAATGTCAATTACATTGGGAATGCAGGAATAGTGCACGTATAGGAGAAAAAAAAAATTACATATACACTTGAAAGTTAAAAAAGTCTAATCATATTGCATACAATGACTGAGAACAAACAAATACTAAACACAAATATTTTAGAAATATGAGAAAGCATAGCACAAGTATAGAAAACCTATCAAAAGCCATAAAATGTACCTTAAACAATTAACGAAGCAGTGTGCTATCACTTATCTCATGCTCTGCAACCATAAATCACACTAATGACGGTGACAATACTGTTATGCAAAAATAAAGTTTCTAATCAAGCTTTTGGAAGCTGAAAACCAATATAGTCCCTTCAGAAATTTGGGTTTAGAGCAATGAGTCAAACCCTTTACAGCCAGCAACTGTAGAGTAGCTACACATAATTTTTGTACATTTCACTGTGGCTGCTGTTTGAGAGCTGAGATCATGTACTTAGTTTCTGTGTGCATTACACATCCATCTGTTCCTCCTTCTGGCAAAGAAGAAAAAAAGAAGAAGAAGAAGAAAAAAAAAAGCATAGTAGTGCTTTATAAATTCCTTTCACCAAGACACCAGTTGTTAATTTCCTGCTGGTAGCCCTGGTATAGGCTTCATTGGGTAATTATTTTAAGCAGGAAACAACCAATCCACATGTTCAAAAGTAATTACTAGATCAATTAGTTATCCAGAAGCAAGTAATTTTTTTCTTAGGATGCAGAAACAGAAATATTATAATACTTGCATATCTTTAATGTTAGCCTTTGGATAGTATCTGTGCAATTTATACACCTGCACATATTTTTGTAATTGAAACAAATATTTAATATTAATAGAAATGATCTATAGAGATAATAAATCATAAATGATCACAAAGACTTTCCTAGATACTTTTTGATTCAGGTCTAATATTAGGTTTTGTTGTTATTTAGTATTTTCATTAATGATTTGATGATAAGCAAACAGCAGAACTAAATTCACATATTGTATTAATTTGGGAAGTACTATATGCTCAACTGAGGACAACAGCAGGAACGCAAGAAGACTGAGAAACAGACAGAAAATAGCAACATAGATGTAAGAAAAGCACAGTCTAATATATCTGGGGAAAAATAAACCAAAACCAGGACAGTATGACTGGGAGGTATTGTGAAAGCTGGCACACCAAAAGAGATTTAGGGGTAATAGTGAACAGCAAATATGAAAACAAATCTGAGACAGAAATAATAAAGATACATCTTATCAAGCGCTGTAGTAATCTACTTGCTTTCTTTGAGCAGTTAATTCCCAGCAGATACCATGTTTCTCTCCATCTACTTATCTCTATTTTTTCTGCATATTACTCTGAAGGAGAAAGTAACATTATTATCAGAATACAGGCCCCCATGTGGTCTTCTCTTGACTGATTCATAAAGATTTAGATGGTGTAAGCTTCATTTTGTAGGGTCCCAAATAACAGAAGAATGAGCTACATAATCCACTATAAGGAGCAATGCAGTATCACTGCACTGAGAGATGGCCTTCTTAGATTACCTCTGAAATCTACAGCTCTTCATTCAGCACTTTTTCACTTCAGAAGCTTGAAAATGACGTTGTTACAATTATTTTACTCAGTGCTAAAGGCACATCCAGATTCTTAACCTCCGAAAAAATTTCTGCTTTCTAATTTTTTATTTGGGATTTGCAAATATAGAACGACATTCTCATGTGATGCTATATGTGGCACAGAATGAAAAAAGTTTCAATCCTTGAGAGAATTTCCCTTTTCAAAGCCAATTTTTTTTAATTACTATGAAAGCATTTAAGCCTGCCTATTCTGAACTTTAGTCATCAGGCAGTCAGCATTTTAAAACATATTTCCACATCTTGGTATTTTTTTTAACATTTAATTTTCATGTGATTATATGTAATACATTTATTTGCCTTATCTTCTTAATACTGCATAAGGTAGAAAGCAATTGGTGCTCCAATTACGTAATGTTTTTATGGTTCAGTAATATTGAATTTATTCTCTTCTATGCCATCTATCAGGTAAGCAGATTTAACGTTTGATACACACCAATCCAAACACTATCCCATGTAACTTTTTTTTTTATAATTAAGACTAAAAATAGCTACAGGACATAATTTCAGTGAGATGTTTTACAACATTATGAGAAGAAAGCTTCCTCATACACTTGCCAGTAAGAGAGAAAGCTAGGAAATGTCTGAATAACGGATCTGGTACAAGCTGTCACAATCAGCCTATATATTCTAATTCATCCAAATGCAAGAGACCTCTCATCCAGAAGGTGATCAAATATACAAGTATGCCACTGTGCCTATAATGGTGAATTTTATCTCTCTATAAATGATGAGATATACCTTACCATAAACTAAAATTAACTTCCTAGACATTTATAAGATTTGATTCACACCTATCTAATGCTTTACTGTGCCGAATAAGTAAGTATCCAAAATTCTACTTTGGTTGCAATGTAGTGTAGGAAAGTCCAAGTAACTTCCAGTTTAGTAGCAACTAAACTAACTAATTTGGCTACTAGACGAAGTTCAGGTATAGGACTGCACAGATTCATATGGGATACTGTAGTGAGAACAGAATTTCAGTTTCAGTGTCAATAACCTTTAACCATAATAAAAAAGGTGAAAGTTAAAATTTCTTTTTTCAAAGAAGAAAAGTGAAAACCAAAAACATCTTTCAAATAATCAGAATTTTAATATGATTTTGAGGAAGGTAGGTTTAGAGGAAGTGAGCACTTAGAAACCAAAAGCTAATCACTTGCAGCAGCTTTGAGAAAAATCTAAGCTAAGGTTCCAGTCCAGTGCTTTCCTTTCTCCAGATATAGTTTAAAGAGCACATGTGTATAAGAGGAAAAGCAACAAAATTGTTTGATACACCAATCTTTATTTCTGGATGAGGTATGCCACTACATCTTAATGTCCATTCTTATTCACTTGAGAGGTGTGCTGTTCCAAGAGCCTCTGTTTTTGTGGACTCATTTGTTTTTTCCCCAAAATACTTCCCTTCTCATCATACAAAGCTTCCTTTCGAAATGGAATCCTCTGATCTCAGGACTGAGGTTTATTTTCTATTCTGTTCATCAGTGAAACTAGGTTATTTAATAAAACATCTCTTTTTTTATTATTTTAACTGGCCGTTTTTTTGCAAGACTTCAATATGGACAGCTTTTTCCTAATGATAGAAAAATACCAGCCTAGCCACAGTCTAGCATGGCTTTTCTAGGTCACGAAGCCAAATTTGGGTCTAAGTTACCATCTGATGTTTTTCATGGTTTTAATAATCTATAACCTTGCTTTTTAACCTACTGTTCCTGTGCATCTGGAAACATAGTTACTGATCTGCATAGAATATGTAAGTGTGTGTGCATGCACAAGAGTGAAAGAGTATGCATATATAGTTTCAATTTCACCCATTCATTTTTTGTTTCATTTTAAACAGAAACTTCAGAAATACAAACGAAGGTAGTGCTAGAGAAACAATTTTCTTTATAATTTCTCCAAGAATAGGCAATAAGGGTAGAAATACTATCCTGCTAATTTATTCAATTAATCTAGATTAAGATTTAGTTACTGTATAATACAAACAGCAGCCACAGTGAGACTCCATTCTATCTGAAATGATTATCAGCTCTATTACTCTAAACTCTTGAACACAGTCATCTTGAACTCACATTGGCCAAACTACATTTAATTGCAAAAGAAACAGATGCAGATACCATGAATCTGCCACTCTGCTGTTGTTTTATGTAATTCATCCACTTTTTACTTTATGGAAAGGAAAAACATACTTTGACAGCAAAGATTATAGCTACAACCGTAAATTCACTCTAGATCAAAAAGTAGCCTTTAGGCCAAATACTTCCTCCCACTCTCATACTCAAAATAAATAAATATATACTCAATTGTGTTCAGAATGATCTACATCTAGATGACACTCTTCACATTATCATGTCAATGAAAGCCAAAAGCAACTGTCAGATATGTGATTAAAAGAACCCCAGCAGTATTTCTTTTTCTTCTTTTTTTGACATTGTAAATTAATGGATCCATCTGGGTATGTTAGGATTTCACTAGACAAATAAAAGAAACTGCTTTAGGTGAAGCTGAAAGTTTTGTATCATGTTATGAATTTCATTGATAATGTGCAAATTAGTGAAATAATTAACCCTAGCCTACTCTGACAAATAATGTCTTTAATCCCTTAGAGTGTATTAATTTCATTTTATCTAATTAACTAGACTTAATATGAAATTTAAGGTAGGGGAGTAACATTAACACACATGACCCATTAAGATTAACTATTTCTAATTAAAAATGCTGTCAAAAATCATACTAGCAACATGTCACTTTGCTTTTTATTATTCAATAATAATAGACTGAAGAAACAATTTTTCATTTACAAAGGTAAATGATGAGGTAGCATTTAAATTAGTATACTATTTGAAAATATAAATTACAATTGACAACATCTGGTAGATTAATGCAGGTGGATATGACAATGATAATAAGATCAAGGTTATAGATTTTGATGTAAGTCCTCCATAGAGAATAAAAATTACATTTTTTAGTCTATCACTAAAATGTACTGTATCTGAGTACTTTTGAACTTTGCAAGATGTCCTGGGTTCGGCAGTAGCAGTCATGTTTCTCCTCCTTGGTAGCTGGTGCAGTGCTGTGTTTTGACTTTCGGCTCGGGAACAGAGCTGATAGAGATGTTTTGGTTTGGCCAAGGACTTTGTGAGCCTCATGCTCTGCCAGGGAGGAGGGGAAGCCGGGAGGAAGCAGAGACAGGACACCTGACCCAAACTGACCAAAGAGCTATTCCATACCACAGCACGTCATGCCCAGGATGTAACTGGGAGTTAGCCGGAAGGGCTGGGAGACTGCGGGGTTGGAGGAGGTATCGGTTGGAGCTTGGTCGGGCTTGGGGGGCGAGTGATCGGTCGGCTGGTGCTGAGGTGTTGTATTCTCTTCCCTTGTTATTTCCTTTATCATTATTATCATTGGTGGTAGCAGTAGTGATTTGTGTTATACCTTAGTTACTAAACTGTTCTTATCTCAACCCGTGGGAGTTGCATTCTTTTTGATTCTCCTCTCCGTCCCTCCGGGAGCAGGGGGAGGGAAAGAAAGGGGGGGAAGTGAGTGAACGAGTTGCCTGACTGGGTTTAAACCACGACACAAGACTACCACGGTACAGTAGTGGCTTTGAAAAGATTTACACCAAAATTGTCTTAACACTGCAGACTTAACAGTTTAACATGTATTATTGTAACATGTCTTTATATGCTGACACAGAGTAAACTTTTTTAAAAAAGAAATAATTGGTCATCTCAACTTTTATAGAGAGTTATTAAAATGCCTAAAACAACTAGCTAATTTATTATGACCTAATTATGCTAACATTTGGCACACTCTAGTATGCTTTATAAATAATACTTTGGGAATTAGCAGGAAAAGATTAGTGATTAATTCCCAGACCTCAATATATATATATATATTTTTATGCTAAACAACTGCTTGTATTTGATTGATTATGAAATGCAAAACCACAGTTTTATGACAGCACAAGTGACCATTTTATGACCACACTTCACCAGTGAAATTCTAGCATCAAATGAGAGAGATAAAAAAAACCCAAAGCACTTCCTTTCCACCTGCTGTCATTAATATTTACTTAAAAAAAAACCACAAAGCTATAGCTAAAAAAAGCTCTTCTCAAAGCTCTGCTATTTTAAAAGGTTAAATTTCAAGAAAAAAGTTCAATGAGTAGAAATACATTCAGCTTTACTTGTCGTGCATATACTAGCACATTTTTGAGCAAACTGCTCAAGAAGAAATCCCTTCTTAAGTGATCATTATCAGTATGAACTATATGTTGTTAGTGTTGCTTGTGTAAGGTTAAAATAATTTTTTTTTGTTATCTACCTAAGTAAATATAAGTATTGAATACAAAACCAAATTTTCCAACAAAAAAAGGTAAATGAATATGTACCAAAACTTAAAAAGTGTTTCGTTCTGTTAAAATTCTATCAGTCTGTTTACAAGTTAGAGGTTTCAATACTTTCAATGTACTCTTATGAGCAATGGTAAGAGCATATGATTTTTAAATGATTTAGTAGGAATCCAGAGAGACAGGAAAAACAAAGGATGCAATTAGAGGTGGCAACTATTGATTAAAAATCCTTATCCAGTTCACTTAAAGAATGAAAAATGATAAATGACATCATTTTCTCATTGGACGGAATGTCAAAAAAACATTGTTGTTTCTTATATCTCTAGTGTGAACTTCTCAGGAGAAGTTCAATGGGCTTTTTCATGCTTGAGAAAGATGAAAAATAATGTTTTTGGTTTTTTACAACAGAGGTGTGTGATATTAACATCATGAATGAAAAGATGGGAAATTAAAGACGCAGGTGAAAAATCTGACTGATTCCATGACTCTATAGAGGCCCCTTAAATAATATTTTAAAGAAATAGAGTAGTAAAAGGATGGATTTTTCAGTTATTGCTAAATATTTGTTGATTTATTCTATTTTACAACTTTACTAAGAAAGTTATGCAGTTCCAAGAATACAAATCTTAACAGTTTGTTTTCATTGCCAAAACAAGAACTCAGGAGGTCAAATAAATCTCTGGCACAGCACTAATGAATGCAGTGAAATAACACAAGGGGTGATTTTAAGTCATAACATTTGATGGATTTCAATTTTTGCAAAATAATTTATCCCAAGCCTAATTATTTAAATGCAGAGTGGAAAAAGAAAATGCTCAAACCAAAATAAAATTAAAAGAAAACCCAAAAAAAACAAGGGAATTAGGAAATCAACCAAAGATTTGGGTTTTTTTATTATATTAAAGCAAAATAAAAGAAACAAAACATGATGCAGCCAAAATTCCCAGTTCTGGTTTCTAAATAACAAAATGTCAAACGAAAAGAAACAAGACAAAAATTTCAGACTTAAGCAGAAGTCTGGATATACTGATCCTCTATAGACTACTGTTAATCATATGCAACTGTTTTGTAGCCAAGCAATAAAACTCATGTAGTGGGCCAGTAATCCATAAAAAAAGGTGAACTGTAAATTTCTCATGCATAACTGAATCAGGTCTAGATTAAATGGTCAAAATATTTCTCCATGTCTAGCTTATTAATACTGAATAAAAGTTTTTATTATTATTTCACATAATTTATTAACCTCTTCTGCATGACAAGAAACAATGCCAGAGTTGAGCATAACCTGCTTCATTTCCACTTCAACTAGTGCCATAAACAAGGCAGTCCCTGGAACATGCAAGGACTATCTGTTCTTACTTGAAAACTCACAGTTTAGAAAACCACAAAATAATATAAAAATATCTTAATCAATACTTATGTGGAATTAAGTCAGTTTTTTGAGTGGGTCAGCAGTGGGTTGGAATCACCCGATTTAGATTTGCAGCTCAGTAGAGGAAGCAGTTCTTCCATACTCTGTATTAGGTGCATCATTTTTTTGTGGATCCAGACCTTGATTCTGGAGACATTGTAATCTAAAAACAGCAATCAATGC
The DNA here is from genome assembly GCF_028554395.1 of Pezoporus wallicus. Taxonomy (NCBI): domain Eukaryota; kingdom Metazoa; phylum Chordata; class Aves; order Psittaciformes; family Psittacidae; genus Pezoporus; species Pezoporus wallicus. Next base: position 10,966,014 of record NW_026640488.1, read on the forward strand.
AACTAGGCATGCTGATTTGAAAAATCGTTGCTACTAGCATGAAATAAGCTATTGGAGGATTTAAAAAGATCTAATTTGAGTTTATATTCTGGCATATTATGCATTATTTCAGTGAAATGTAAGTATTTCTGCTACCCAATTGTAAAATAGAGATAATAATACTTCTCTGTACCTTAGACCATTGTGCAAAATTCTGAAGTGCTATCATGCTAAGGCAAAATACCTTATATAGATTTGGACTTAAGAGGCACTGCTGTTAAGCAAATAGTATGGGAACCTGGATATTACCCAGATGAGGCCTCCCTCCATCAGTATTCAGAAAAAGGCAGAAACTTTGATTTTCAACCTGCTTGATTATGGCCCTGAAGAGGTGCACCACTTTTTATACCAAAATCTGCTAAAATAGCCTCCTGGCTTCTCTGTTTGTCTAAAATCAAGGCTTCAGCACTCATGAAGTACAGTGACCATCAGAAGACTGAGTGAAATTCATAAATTCTTTCATGTATACCATGTCCAAATGCATTAATTCCTCTTAACTTATACAACTCAAACTCCCCCTTTCCCTGCTGACAGGGAGTGGGAAATAATCATAGCCTCTATACTCAGAGACTTGTATAGCACTGTAGCAAGCCCTAGAAAGTGTATTAGGATTCAGTTCATTGTAATTTCCAGCAAAAGAGTTTCAGCATGATCTAGTCAGTGTTTTTAAGTGTATGCAAATGGTTTTAAAGGCATACAAGGGAAATGCTTGTGATAAAGGAAAAGTTACTGCTCTGAACTTGCATTTATCAAATTTAAAGTTTTTTTGTGGTGTTTTTCAGCAAGAAGAGGAAGGAAATGCAAATACTTCAAAAAGAAGTAATTATCGAAACCTTGAAAAATATTTATTCCTTGTCATTATGTTCAGTACTTAATTAGTGAGGAATTTTCATTGATTTAGAATGGACTAAAGTTAAACTATCTTTATTATGATTAGACAAAAATATTAACAATGTTTTGCACCTCTAAAAATTAGTTTTTTAAAAGTACTAGATTATATTGTAATTTTTTTTTTAGTATGCCATATGTGATGTAGTAGTCATGTAGTTAATTACATCAATTATGCTGCTCAGTGTGATTTTCAAGCTCAGACCCTTAGAGCAATTGTTAAGCTCAAAATGTTGTACATGGGCAAAGAAGTACCACACCCTGTATCTGAGTAAAGCCAAAAATGTACTGTTAGAATAACTGAAACTTTGAAAGTCTAATCTGTATTAGCCCAGATAAAATTGTAACCAAAAAAAAAAGAAAGAATATTCAAATAAATCAGTTAATTCTTTTGAGTTTCTACTCTTTTTCCCTTGTGTTATGTTCCCCTGACTGTACTCCTCCATGCCACACCCTGAGTTTACTCAAGGCTCCCAGTGTCATACCAGACCTGCATATCTCTACACTAATATGCGATAGTTATTCTACCTGCAACTGCTTGTTACTACTTCCCGCATGAAAATAACTGTATACACTGCTAATTGCATAAAACTGTGTATGGCTGTAAAACACACAGCTAAAAAGTAAAAGAAATTAGCCTTAGACTTCTAGTCAATTAGAGAAATTGCTGCCACGGCTAAACCAAGCAAGACAAAGCTGCAGGAGAGTCAAGAAAAGTTCACATGGAGCAAGGACTGAGGCCTTGCAAACTCGGCGCAAATCTTATAAGCAATATCAAGCCATGGCAGTACTGTATTACAGAGCTACATGGTTACACACTGCATACTTTCGCAGGGCTAATTCTGATTCTCTTATTTATATTAGTTCCTTAAAGAAATCGCATCATATTTCAAATGCTAAATTAATTTTCTGTGTATGTGTGATTCTTCAAATGCTGTAAAGTTGATTTTGGCCATTTATTGTTGTTTTGTTTAAACTACCAAAATAAGTATTTACGTTTGTCTTTACATTTATATCTTTATCCTCAGTATATTGTAATGGGTCTTTGAGCAACCTGGTCTAGTGGAAAGTGTTCCAGCATATGGCAGGAGGGTTGAATGCTGAGGATGGACTATTCATTAGGAACTGTTTTGATAGGACAAGGGGTAACAGGTTCAAACTTAAACAGGGGAAGTTTAGATTGGGCATAACAAAGAAATTCTTTACTGTTAGGGTGGTGAGGCACTGGAATGGGTTGCCGAGGGTAGCTGTGAATGCTCCATCCATGGCAGTGTTCAAGGTCAGGTTGGACAGAGCCTTGGGTGGCATGGTTTAGTGTAAAGTGTTCCTGCCCATGGCAGGGGGGTTGGAACTAGATCGTTTTAAGGTGCTTTCCAACCCTAACTATTCTATGATTCTATGATCTTTAAGTCCCTTCCAACCCAAACCATTCTATGATTCTATGATTTGAAGACTCTGGCCAATAAGTTTGAAAGAGTTAAATCATCTCAAGGGTACCAGAGACATCTTTGCTGAATCTAAAAAAAAATATTTTTACTAACACTGGAACATAAATAGTACTTAATAAAACTTGGAAAGGAAATTTTGTTGCCAACAAGGCTGTTACCTCAGAGGGAGGAAGGCAGCCATGAGATATTTTACAGAGATCTTGAAAATAACAACCACTTCTGGAAAACTCAGGTCTGATTAACTTCAATGAAATCTGCCTCATTTCTAACGATTTTTACTTGCAATGCATAGGCTAGACAGTCATGCTGCCCTGTATTTCAGAAAAAGGCAAATCAGTCAAAACTTGCAGAACTATGAAAACTTATCAGTGCTTAAGTTCTAAAAAATAAGAATTCTACCACAAAGAACCAGCAAGATTTCTGTTATACTTCCAATCAAAAATGCAAGGTAAAATTAGCTTTTCCCTCTTTTTTCCACATCTTTTTTTTTTTCTTTTTTTTATGAATTCATTAGAACCAATCATTTTGTTATAACTATTTTCTACATAGGACCTTTATGTCCCACCATGCCATAAAAATGTTTCTCTAACTGTATTTTAATATCCATTCTTTTTCTCCCAAATCAAAGCTCTTTGCTGTACTCATTCTTCTACAAGCCTAGAAGCCCAAGCAGTCCATTGAAAGACACCTTTTTCCTGCCTAAAATCCTTCTCTTTTAATCTCCTGTACCACCTAATAACTTTTATTTTGAGCACCTCCCTCTTTCTCACTTTCTCATCTAATTATCACCCTTAACTGTTGCTAGTACTTTGTTTCATAAATACGAGCTAAGCAAAAGGAAATATGTGCTACTTAATTGAATATACTTTCTAATTTCAAAATATACATGCATGGTAAACTCAGTATATGATTTGCTTTGTTTAAGAATAAGAAGGAAAAAAAAAATGTCTTGGGATAAAGAAATTAGCCTGGGAATATGGGTTAATACTGAGTCTTAGTAGATGGTTTTATTATTTCTAGTCTCCCAGGTATGTACTGCCTTTTCCAGATAGAAAACAGTGACAGACCTCTGTCATTTGGTTGTTACACTCTAAATTAAACATTGCAAAGTTTATACTGCATACCTGTATTGAACGAATCTATAGGGAGGAGCATGAAGGTTAAAGCAGTGAGAAGTTGTGAGCTAAGAAATGAAAATCATTCTTGTGAGCATATTGAAAAAGTTGGGGAAAAAAAAAATAGGTCCTTCGGATTTATTGCAAAATAGTATATTATAATAAAATGAAGAGTATAGTAAATGAAAATCATTCTTGTGAGTATATTGAAAAAGTTGGGGGAAAAAATCAGGTCCTTCATATTTATTGCAAAATAGTATATTATAATAAAATGAAGAGTATAGTAAAATGTCATATGCATTAAAAAAAAAAAGAGTAGATGTCTCAAATAGTATCATGCAAGTAGAACATGTAGCTTTTTAGTAGTATTAGAATTAACTTTTTAGGTTATATACTTTTGCTATGCAGTAGGGAAAAGGGTGACAAAACTGGTTATTCTTAGGTACAGCAGGCTGAAACTGAGCTATGCAGTGTCTTCACATCTTCTGTATTTCTACAGAGAATGCTCTTCAAGTCAAAAATTATTTCTATCATGAATTCTCCTTTTAGCCTGTACTAACTTTCTAAACTTTGAAATCCAGAACAGCATGCACAAGATGTGTAATACTGTTGTGCCATTTAAATGGAGCAGACAATTTATAGACGATATCATGGCAGTATAATAGGATCTCCTATAACAAGGCATCATTAAAGATTATAAACTACAACATTAAAGATTATAATCTGCAACATTTGACTGCCTTTTTAGAAGTGTTCAAGTAATTAATAAGACGTAGTTTAATTAATGTGGTTCAGTGTTAGCAATTTACATGTTTGCATTAAGGAATCATTGAAGATAATATATTAACGGCTCAAATTATCTTCTCAGGAATGTGTGCATTTATGTCGGCATAAGCCTGGAAGAACTTGATTGACCTGTCAATTTAATAACTAATACTTGCTGAAGTATATTATGTGCAGTTATAATTTTTGTTAATGTTTTCCTATGCTTACTTAGAGAATTCTCATGCATTCAGTCTTAGCTCTCTTTCATGTTAAATCAAATTATGTGCACAGTGTGATCAAAGGACTGGGGGCAGAGGCACCAGCTGAATATGATTTGAGGAGAATACAGTTACTCCACTGAAAACAAGAGTTTTTTCTCTTCCATAAATAAAGACTTGTAAGATCTAATAATCCTTCTTTCCTATAACCTTTTTTTTTTCCGAGTCTTTTGCAAAAACTGTGCAATTACTTCTTCCATTAGCTTTAAGAAATAGTAAAAAAGTACTTCAGAAGAATGCTTTAGGCGTCTTTTTTATTTTCAAGATTTATGTTCAACTTAATTTGGTTCTAATGTTACAATGAAAGAGAAATGATAAATTTATCTCTACTGAGAAAAGTTACTTTGGCCCATGTTTTTTTCTCGAAGGTACAACTACCAAATATCCATTTCTCTATCTCACTCAGCATCTTTTTTCGTAACACTTAGCAAGCATCATACAAACAGGCCTTCAACTGTATTGATTGTAAACTAAACAAGTTTATTAACTAAATATAACACAACAGAATTTTAAAAAGGCATTAGTGCCTCAGTACTGTCTGGAGCCCATTTGACAAGTAGCTTCATAAACAAAACCCTCAGCTGTATTGATCTGCAACTCAGAAGAAAGGAAGGAAATGAGAGGTGACCTGATCTGCGATTTCCAGTAAAAAAGATGAAAGACAGACTATCTATTGGAGAAGCTGGATACACACAGCCTGAGCCTTTCCACAATCAGAGTCATAACCTTTTCCAGCCTTGACCCATAACAGAAGAGGAACAGACTGCTAGATAATTCTACAAAACAACTTGCCATCTCTGGAAATGGTATCACCCATTCTTTTGGTTGTAATAATACCTCTGGTACAAACTACCATTTTCCAAAGGACACTCTTAAAGCTTGACTGGCTTGACTTCTTGATATTACATTTCTGTCTAGCTTGAATTTAGCAAACTGCAAACTAAATAATAACTTTAACAAATTCAGAGTATGAGAAATATTTTTGCCAAATCCCTTTTTTAGAAAAAAAGTAAGATAGTTACATACTGTCAAATCATCTTTATTTTGTTTTGATTTTCAGTCATGTTTGATATGGGAATGATTAAGAAAGAGGAAATAAAAAAGAGAAGAAAAGAATGTCTTAGCATTGTTTATTTTTTTATTTTTAAAAAATCTTTAAATGGAAAAATAATGTACTTTGCGATTATTATAAAAAATAAGATGAAAATATTAAGTGAATTAATAAAATTATTTCTATTTAAATACTTATTTAAGTATTTGTCGTGGTTTAAACCCAGTCAGGCAACTTGTTCACTCACTCCCAGTGAGTGGTGCCAAGCTGACAACAATCGAGGGCCCCCCCCACCGGGGCTCTCCCCTTCCCCGCTCCCAGAGGAACGGGGAGGAGGATCGAAAGGGTGCAACTCCTACGGGTTGAGACAAGAACAGTCCAGCAACCAATGTACAACACAAATCACCACCACTACCACCAACGACAACAATAAGAGAAAATAACAAGGGAAGAGAATACAATACCACCGGCCAAGAAACGAGTCCCACCCGAAAGCCCATGTCCTTCCAGGTAACTCCAGTTATCCCCCATCCCGGGCATGACGTGCTGTGGTATGGAATACCTCCCTGGCTAGCTTGGGTCAGGCGTCCCGTCTCTGCTTCCTCACAGCTTCCCCTCCTCCCTGGCAGAGCATGAGCCTCACAGAGTCCTTGGTCAGGGTAAACATCACTTAGCAACAACCGAAAACATCGGCTTCACCAACACTGTTCTCAAACTAGAAGTCAAAACACAGCACTGCACCAGCTACCACAAAGGAAAAACATGACTGCTACTGCTGAACCCAGGACAGTATTTCTTTAAATATTTAATAAAGTAAAGTATAAATTCAAAAATGTCTAATGATTGCAAATATTAAAATCTAAGTGGGCTCTATGCAATATTTCCTTCAGCTGCAAACAGATTATTTTACTCAGAAATAAAAGGTAAAAAAAAAAGTTTTAGCCTGAAATAAATATTTAAAACATCTGGAGCTACAGTGAACTGAGTTCCACAAAACACAGTAATAAAATTCTATCTTTATGAGAAGTACCGTTCTCATCTGAAACACAAGAGCTATAGCAGGTACTGCTTCAGAATGTACTCTAATAGAGAATCAGCCACACTCTCAATTAAATTATAACTTTATTTTTGAATTTGTGGGGCTTCATCTTCCTGCCAGCTGTCTTTGGTATGCCCTCTCTTGCTAAATTAATGAATATTTTATTTTCACCCTGTGAAAATATTTATGGACTGTAATCAAATCACCTCTTCATTTTGACAAGATAAATAGGTGGGGTGCTTTCACCATCATTTCCTTCCAAATCCATCAAACTAATGTCCCTATGTTTCCTTATTTACCTTATCAATTCTTTTAACTATTAATTAAGTATTCTTTTAACAAATAGATTTCAATATTGGCCACATATATATTCTATATGTATATGTTATATATGTGTGTGTAGATATATGTATATACTATATACATAGCAAGCAAATACATAGTAAATATTTATGTACAAATATTTAGAGATAAAACCAGGTAACTGACTTCCTAGTGCTATTCCTGCTTATACACCCAGCAATTTCATTAGGCCATAGCTATGTGACCTGACTGTCAAAGTGTGACACACAAAGTATTTTACATCCTCACTGGCCCTTAATTTCAGTTTATGTATGCTGCATTCCTTTTTGAAAGTAGAATCACCATTTCTGTGCATGGAACATAGCTTTGCATTCAGCTGCTTTAGAAGTGCACTTGGGGTTTGGGGTAGTTTTTTTAATCAAAGAACTGGCTCATGAGATGGCCAGTGACATTGTGAACATCATGCCCCAGATAAGGTCATAGTCAGCAGGCAGCCACAACCCCAAAATGTCAAACTGAAAAATTTCATAAACTGCTTCCTGACCCATTCTCCTCAGATTCTGAGCACAGAGTGTTACTCCCTGAAATTCAGTGGCTGATAATCCAAAGGAGTTGTAGACAAACACTTATACATCACTCAAATCATAGGAAATTCACTGCAAACTCCCTTCTGAAGCTTGCTTACTGACATAATTTGCTGACATTGAAAATTACAAGCATAATACAGAATTGTCATGTTTTTTACCACAAAAAGATTTCAATTAGAAAATGCAGTAGGAGGGAGAGTGGAGTCTCAGTAGGAAGAGATAATATGTGCTGCAATGTCTCGGAACAATAGAATTCAGCCTCAATAAGAAGTCTTTATTTAGAACATTCTCCCTTTTGTGTGAATATCTTAAGAATGTTATTTAAATGTTTCTTTACAAAGGGGGCAAAATTAAAAATGTGCTAGATTGGGCCAAAACCTATTTACTCTATTCATGCAAGGAGACTTGTTTCTCTGGAAGCCAATAAAACATCTTGGCTATGCATATCAAACACAGTGCAGTTCATAATGAATTGATTTATTTTTCTATGGTCATCTTAGTTTGCAAAGTAATATGCTTTGGATTTTTAAAAAATAATTAAAATTCAATATTGTTGTAAACTCTGCTGTAAATGCAGAAAAAACACTGCAGTGAAGGATCTTCTCTGGATTTTAATCAGGGCAATTCTAGACTGCTGTAACTAGCCTCCAATTATCAAAAGCATTTGGTGGGGAATGGGACAATGATAGAAATAATGAAAGAAAAAAACAGAGCAACTGAGTATGCTTAAACCAGTAAATTCACATCATATATAAATCTCTTCATCACCAGAAAACATAAAAGCTTATAATTTAAAAATGTTTATAATATTTTTGTTGTGTAGAGAAATACTAATACCTGTTTTGTGAAGCAGCAGTTAAGACACATGCACCAGGCAACTAGATAGCACACCATGAACTGGAAATTATTGGCAGAACAACACTTTCAGCCTATTTCTTTAAACCTTTGTTTGTCTCCAGAATCACTGGATTGTCACTGGAGTACTGAATTTTAGCTTTGAATGGAGAAGCAGAAGCAAATGTTGTTGCAAAGTGTAGCCTTTGCTTTTACTGAAACAATCTTCAAAATATTTCAAAATGTTCTCAAATATGGTAATTCACTTACTTAAATATGTAACCTCAGTAGCCCTTTCCACATTCTGTGTTCAGATTCTATTCCTCGTTTTTCTCTTATAAGGAAATTTTCTAATGCTTTTTTTGGTATGTTTCTCTTTTTCTCTTTTTCTCTCAGTTTTGTGTTTTTTTCTTCAGGAAGGTTGTGTTTTCTCATGCAATGATTAATTTATTTCTTCGGGAGTAAAAGAAAAGGAAAAGCCATGATGGAGGTGAGGCATGAGACCATGAAACATGGGACCAAATCTCACAATTAGAGAAATACTTTCTGAACTCATGTGGGATATAATTGAGAAAGCAGTGTAACACTTCAAAATGATTACATGATTTTGGCTGACCTTAAATAAAATTAACAAGGAGCTGAGGTTTTATGAGCTTTTTTGAGGAAGAGTTGTGGTTTCGGGGGGGGGGGGGGGGGGGGGGGGGGGGGGGGGGGGGGCGGGAATGGAAGAGCATATAGAGTCCATTTAAGAAATTTTAGATTACTTTTACAAGCAGGCAAGATTCTCCAAGAACTCAGTTAAAAGAGCGTTGGCTGAGTTTTCTTTTTAGAGACTGGCGGATTTTTTATCATGCACTGATACCTACTGTTCTGAAAACATTTCAGCAAGTGATAAATATATCTCTATTCAGTAGGTCCATTGAATATAAAAGACAGGAATACCCACATCAAAGTAGAAGTTTACATCGCCCATAATATTATGTTAGCCAACGGGTAATATCTAGGACAAAGTATAACAGGATGTAACAATATTTCCTCAGAATATTCTCTCAGCCTTCATCAATTCACAGTTTGGTGCTTTTGAACAACATGTCTTTTTTATTATTATTTTTTTATTTTTATCTTGATAGATTCTTCTTCCATAGTTTTAAGCTGCGTAGGCTGCTAGGATCCACACTTTAGAGTTGAATCACATGTTCTCCAGAGAAGTCTCTCCTGCTGTTTATTCTGAATTTATTCCTTGATAGTTGCATTGAGTGCCATCTAGTTCCTGTATCAAAGAGTCAATGAACAGCTCATTCCTGTACTCCTTCTCCACAGTTTTAATGAGTTTCTAGCTTTATATCATATTTTTATATCAGACCTTTCCAAGTCTTGAAAGTTTATTTATTCACTGTTCAACGGAAGCTCTCTAAACTCTCTACATTTGATCATTTCTTTTTATGTATCTTTTCCTATATTATTATTACTATTATTATTATTTCTGCCCCATCTTTCATTACTTCACACACTAGTCAAGCTGCAAGTGTACTATAAATTTATCCAGTGACATAATCATGTTTCCCGTTTTGCTATTTCCTTCAGTCCTCAGTATTATATCAGTCTTTTAGCTACTACTAAAAAGCCAAGCCTGTGTTTTCAAGTTTCGGTTCTTGACTGGAAAATTATTCTGTGAGGTATGATTCAAAAAGGTAAAGTATATGTTTCATAAAATCATAGAACACCAAATTGGAAGGGACCTCAAGGGTCATCTGCCACAACCTTTCTTGGCAAAGCATGATCTAGACTAGGTGCTCCAGTACACTGTCCAGCTGAATCTTAGAAGTGTCCAGTGTTGGGGAACCCCTCACTTTCCTGGGGAGATTATTCCCAATGGCTGATCGTTTTCAATGTGGAAAATTTTCCTCTAGTGCCCAGTTGGAATATCCCTAGGAGTAAACTTGTACCCATCAACCTTCATGTCTTCCATGTGACTCTTTGTAAAAAGGGAGTCTCTGTCGCCTTTGTAACCACTTTTCAAATACTGGAGCATGGTGAGCCTTCTTTTCTCCCAGCTGAGCAAAGCCAGCTCTCTCAGCCTTTCCTCACGTGGCAGGTTTCCCAGTCCTTTGATCATCTTTGTGGCTCTTCTCTGGATCCTCTCCAGCCTGTCCACATCTTTTTTTGTATATTGAGAACCAAAACTGAGCACAGTATTCCAGGTGTGGCCTGACAAGCCCCGAATAGAGTGGGATAATGACTTCTTTGTTTGTTCTGGTGATGTCTTTGCTGATGCACCCCAGCATCCTGTTGGCTTTCTTTGCCACAGCAGCACACTGTTTACTCATATTGAGCTTGCTGTCCACCAGGACTGCCCAGGTCCCTGTCCACAGCGATGCCCCCCGGGTGGGTAGATCCCAGCCTGTGCTGTACTCTTGGATTGTGTTTATCAGGTGCAAGACCTTACACTTGCCCTTGTTGAACTTCATAAGGTTCTTCTTAGCCCACTTTTCCAGCCTGTCCAGGTCATCCTGCAGGATGGCTCTCCCTTGCAAATAAAGGAAGTCCCCACTTCTTTATAAAATATTAATTTTAAATATACAAAAATATTAATTTTAAATATACAAAAGAGCTAATTAAAGCTTTGAATTTTATATAATTCTTCAGTCCTGGATTAAGTATTTCTCACTTTTCTAATATTTACTCTTCTTTGTAATATATTTGAAATAATTTCAAAACAACACAGGAGAAAATTTGGCTAAAGGAAAGCATAGGACTATATAATCTCTTGTTAACACTGAACACTCCTCACTAAAAAAAAAAAAAGAAAAAAAGAGATTGAATATAGAGTACTTAGTTTGGCAATGCTATTTTAAAACTATGCATTTGGGTCATTAAAATAATTCTAATAGATTTACTAAATGCAAAATTAATTTCTTGTCTTTAAGGTTATTTTCAGACATAAATGTTTTGAGGTTACACAAAAAGCCATTTATTCAAGATAATTTGGACAAACATAGCTGAAAATGCTTTTTAAAAGCCTTTCAAATTTTCAAAATTATTTAATCATTCCTAAAAGAAATGACAGTCTGTTTTATTTGATATGACCTTAGCTTTAAATTGTTGGTTTATTCCCAAATGCAATCATTGTAAAGAAGGCCAGAAGAAAATCCCACAAAGAGAATAAACCACAGGCAAAATGTTTAATCCAATACCACTGCCTTCATAGTTAATTACCTCTCAAGGGGCTAGGATGTCAATAGATAGCGATCTGGTATCTTGGAGTCTTTGCTGTTAAACGCGTGATCAATACTAAATAGAATTTTAACTGCCCATTATTTAATTAGGAGTGGTTCCTTTTATCCTGCATACAATACCAGAATCTCACTCAATGAAGTAAGAAGAAAGATTGCCATGTTGGTTTTGTATTTACTACATTCTGGGACTTTGCACAGAAATTCGGAGGCTGTGTTGTTATGAACTTGTAATCAGCCTATCAGATGAAAAGAGTCAATCTTCTTCCCTTCACTCTAACTTAATCTAGACATTTGCAAGTACAGAAGTCTGAGAATACGGTTTTATATCCTTAATACTTTGAAGTTCCAAGAAAGAAAATTCAAACAGTATTTTAGATGGAGGCAATAAATTTTAAAAACAGGCTAGATGTATTTTCAACTGGAAATAACATATTGCTTGAATATTCACCCTGTTCCTGTTCCCAGATGGTCACTGGAAAGTAAAATCATATTACTAGTTGTGGAACATCAGGTCTTTTACCATGTGTAATACAAATACATCCAAACAAGACATTTTGATCATCCTTCTGCATGATTTACCTAAAGACCGGACTGTTTCTGTAGAAGGTAACTGCAACAACTAAATAAAAAAGAAACACACAAGAGTTACAAAAGGGAGTGTGGCTATTTCTTCAGGAATATAATTAAGGGAGCACATATTACCAAAGATAAATCCATGGACTGCAGGACTGCAGGATCGGAGGTAAGTGTGTGAAGAATATGATAGCAAAAACATACTAAGAAATACTAATTACTGGAATACAATCGTAAGGCAGTTAATGATGGAAGAAAATAGAAGAGTTCAATATATTTTTCTATTATTTACTCAGAAGGAAACAGCATGATGAATCTTCTTATCACACAAGGAAGACAAACGGCTTTCCAGTCCATTAGTAAGCAAACAGGTATAAAAAAAATCTACATGTTGTAAACATTTAATGATGATATAAATTTTTAATAAATCTTGGAATACCATGGAATTTCCAGCAGAGTGAAGACTAATGGTATTATACAACAACTTAAAAAAGAAGGGAAGCGATCCAAGTAAAAGAAGGGAAGTGATCCAAGTAAACTGCAGTCCATTATTCTTCCATGGAGTCTGAGGTAAAATGATGAAAAAATGGAGCTGAGGTTCAATTAACAAAGATTTAAGAATAGCAACATACTTAATCTTATTCAACAAAGTATTTTCAAAAATAGCTGAAGTGAAACAAAGTTAAATATATAATAGACTGAGAACTCCACATGCACTTAATAGCAATCTGATTTAAAAATAAGCAGTGTATAGCACTTCCAGAACATTAAAACCAAGAACTATGCTAAGTGCTGATAACTGACAAATTTTAAAAGTTATCGAAAGTTATCTCAATGAATTGGTATGCTAAACATTTTAAAGTAAAATAGATACAACCTGAACTAACTAAACCTGGAAAGTTTTCTTTCATAAAAATACCCACAATGTAATTTATTTTGAATAGAACAAAGGAAAATTCTTTTAAGAATCCAACTTTTAAGTTTGGGGGTGGTTCTTAAACTTTTAAGATTTCAAAACTTGTATTTCAGAACTGTATTTTCCTTTATATTTTTATTTTTATAATTTCGTTCATGAAAGTAGTTGACACTTACTACTGATTGAAACCTATCTGGTTTAGAAATCTAAGGCTTTGTTTGTCCTGCAAGCAACAAAGATGCTTTGATAAACATTCTGGTAGAATGACAAGTTATTTTGTTCCATGACAAGCATGCTTTGATGCAGAAAAATATGTCTGCCATGTCCAAGTAGCAACTGTCCCTTAGTACTAAAAATTAGAATGTTCAGCTATTATGGCTCATCAGCACTTCCAGTGCTCTAACAAGAAATTTCATATTCACAAATTTCTCAAATTAATGTTCCTTATAATAATTTTTTTTGTTTGTTTTTCACTCAATACCATGTAAATAAATGTTAGGAATTTTTGTATAGAAGGAAACTTATATCACTTTTTTCATCTGCTTCTAGTTTTACCAGTAGTCCTTCCAGTTTTAACACAACCATTGGAAATTTCAACATCTAAAGTCAAGGAATGAACATCACACTAACAGTTTAGTATTATGTTACTCAAGACTGCATTTCTGAAATATACTTAGTGTGCATATTTGGGGGTCATATTCTCTTAACTTAGAGTCTAAAAAGAACAATTGAGCATGATAGGAGGTCATGAAAATGGAAGCTGAATGGGCAGCCAAATATTTTTAACATTATTCCAAATTAAGAAATATAACAACCTGTCAGATTAAATTGGGAATTTCTTCTTCTTCTGTCACTAATTTCTCTCTGAAAGTTTGGTTTTAGAAAAATACATGCTATGTTTTTTTCCAGACGACACATTTAATACAGGTGTAGATACAAGGATATCTATGTCATTAGGCCCCTGTAAGCACAAGAGATCTCACAAAATGATCTAGAAACCTGTCTTTCCAGTCTGCTTATTAATGGACTAAACGCGCTTGATTAGATAGGTATGCAAGAGTGGAAAGAATTTTGTACTAAAAAACTGTGCTAGAATTTTTCAATTTCTGGAAATTAAAGAAAAAGAAAGAAAGAAAACATCAAACTTTGGGCTTGTATGTGGCTGATTAATATTTTCTAAACTGATTCTGAATTATTCAAAGGCTTTTATTTTTGCTCCTTCAAAGGACGGGCAAGATCTGTAGCCTCTGGTTCTTACAAAGTTACCCTTACCAGGATTAAGTTTTACATAAAGGAAAAAAATTTACTTTTCAGATAGCATTTTGACACAGAAAAACAAGCAGATCTTTTAAGGGAGTACTGATTTTGACACCTTGCACGAATGAAAGGTACAAAAACCAGAGTTTTTCTTGTAGTTAACCCTTTAACAGTGAGGAGGGGAGACAATTACTTCTGTAGCCCAAGTGATTTTGGGTCAATTGCTAAGGTGAGCACCTTGAGAGAGGGCGCCATCAACAGCGGAGCAGGGGGGAGATCAGTGTGCAGGAGCCTCAACTCAGAGCGGCAAGAGCCACCAAGGGAGCCTCAAGTCCTCGACAGGACCTGCCCAGGAGCCGGCAGCTCAGCTGACGAGAGCGAGCAGCTGACTCACACGGGGCGGAGCCAGGAGGAGCGGCACCAGCCCTGACTGGGTAAAAACCTGCCCCAGGGAGCGCGAGCAACCAGGAGCGCGGTGACCAGGGCAGGTCAAAGCAGCTAGCGTGGGATGGTGAGCACTCGCCGTATGACCAGGACCCGGTCTGGGAGTTCTGCTCTGGCTGCCCCGGCAGTGGCCAGCGTAGGCACCAGAGCCCGTGACAGGAGAATGCACTGCAGAGCTCGAAGCATAGAGAGTGCCTGCACTGCTCTCCTCAGGCAAGGATGCACAATGGGCAGGGCTTCACTCGGTGCTCCCTGGTGGAGGTCCTCAGATGGACCTGGTGGAGCTTCGCTCAGATGCCTCTATACAAGCCCCCATAGCATGGAGAACAAACGAGGAATTAGAGATGCGTGCACGTCTATGGGGGTATGATATAATAGGCATTACAGAAACATGGTGGGATGGCTCCTATGACTGGAGTGTTGGAATGGAAGGTTACAGGCTCTTTAGAAAAGACAGGCCTGGCAGGCGGGGAGGGGGAGTTGCCCTTTATGTTGGGGATAGGCTGGAGAGTATGGAACTCTGTCTGGGGATAGGTGAGCAGTCCACAGAGAGTTGGTGGGTCAGGGTTAAAGGGAGAACAGCTGTGAAGGACATTATTGTGGGGACCTGTTACAGACTGCCTGATCAAGAGGAATCTGCGGATGAAGCTCTCTGCAAACAGACAGGAACAGCCTCACGCTCACAGCCCCTTGTTTTCATGGGGGACTTCAACCACTCTGATATCTGTTGGAGCAACGGTATGGCCCAGCACAAGCAATCCAGAAGGTTTCTCAATTGTGTGGCAGACAACTTCCTTCTTCAAGTAATAGAGGAGCTGACAAGGAGAGGTGCCGTGCTTGACCTCGTGCTCGCCAACAGGGAATGGTTGGAAATGTGACACTCCAGGGCAGCCTTGGCTGTAGCAATCATGAGATGGTCAAATTCAAGATCCTCAGGACAGTGAGAAGAGCATGCAGGAAGCTCACTGCCCTGGACTTCAAGAGAGCAGACTTTGGCCTCTTCAGGAACCTGCTTAGTAAGGTTCCATGGGATATAGCCCTAGAGGGCTGGGGGGCCCAAGACTGTTGGTTGATATTCAAGGATTACTTAAAACAAGTTCAGGACTATTGCACCCCAACTAGAAGGAAGTGCAGCAGGAGGGCCAGGAGACCACCTCGGATGGGTAAGGAGGTCCTGAGGAAACTTCAAAGGAAAAAAGAGGCTTATAAAAGATGGGAGCAAGGACAGGAGGCCTGGGAAGAATACAGGGATGTTGTCCAGGAAGCTAGGGACCAGGTTAGGAAAGACAAGGCCCAGTTAGAATTAAATTTGGGTGGGGATGTGAAAGATAACAGGAAGGGATTCTGTAGGTACGTAATGAATAAGACAGAACAGGGACAATGTAGGCACCCTCAGGAAGCTCTCAGGAGAACTGGCTACCCTTAATTTGGAGAAGGCTGAGATTCTTAATGACTTCTTGCCTCGGTCTTCACTGGCAAATGCTCTGATCACACCACCCAAGTCTTGGAAAGCAGACGCAGGGACTGTGAGAATGAAGACCCTAGGCCCACTGTAAAAGAAGATCTAGTTCAAGACCATCTTAAGAAGCTGAATGTACAGTAGCCCATGGGACCTGATGAAATCCATCTGCAGGTCCTGAAGGAGTTGGCAAATGAAGTTGCTAAGCCACTGTCCATCATATTTAAAAAATCATGGCAGTCAGGTGAAGTTCCCGATGACTGGAAAAAGGGAAATATAACCCCCATTTTCAAGAAGGGGAAAATTGATGACCCGGGGAATTACAGACCCATCAGTCTCACCTCCGTGCCTGGCAAAATCTTGGAGCAAATTCTCCTGGAAGGCATGCTAAGGCACATGAAAAACAGCAAGCTGCTTCATGATACCCAGCATGACTTCACTAAGGGGAAATCCTGCCTGACCTTTTTGGTGGCCTTCTATGATGGGGCTATGGAACTGATGGACAGGGGTAGAGCAGTTGACGTCATCTACCTGAAGCTGTGCAAAGCGTTAGACACTGTCCCACATGACATCCTTGTCTCTAAATTGGAGAGACATCAATTTGATAGGTGGACCACTCAGTGGATAAAGAACTGGCTGGATGGCCACACGCAAAGAGTTGTTGTCAATAGCTCAATGTGCAGTTGGAGACCAGCAAGGAGTACTTTCCCTCAGGGATCAGTGTTGGGACTGGTCTTATTCAACATCTTTGTCGGTGACATGGACAGTGGGATTGAGTGTGCCCTCAGCAAGTTTGCCGATGACACCAAGCTGTGTGGTTTGGTTGACACGCTGGGAGGAAGGAATGCCATCCAGAGGGACCATGACATGCTTGTGAGGTGGCGGATGCCAACCTGATGAAGTTTAACCATGCCAAGTGCAAGTTCCTGCACCTGGATCGGAGCAACCGCGGGGACAGCTGCAGGTTGGGCAGTGTTAGAGATTCAGGGCAGCCCTGTGGAGAAGGACTCAAGGGTGCTGGTCAATGAGAAAATGAACATGAGCTGGCAGTGTGCACTCGCAGCCCAGAAAGCCAACCGTATCCTGGGCTGCATCAAAAGGAGCGTGACCAGCAGGTCAAAGGAGGTGATTCTGCCCCTCTACTCTGCTCTCGTGAGACCTCACCTGGAGTACTGTGTACAGTTCTGGTGTCCTTAACATAGGAATGACATGGAACTGTTGGAACAAGTCCAGAGAAGGGCCACGAGGATTATCAGGGGCCTGGAGCACCTCCTACATGAAGACAGGCTGAGAAAGTTGGGGCTGTTCAGCCTGCAGAAGGGAAGGCTGTGTGGAGACCTCATAGCAGCTTTCCAATATCTGAAGGGGGCCTGGTGGTGTGCTGGGGCGGGACTCTTCATTAGGAACTGTAGTGGTAGGACAAGGGGTAATGGGTTCAAACTTAAACAGGGGAAGTTTAGATTGGATATAAGGAGGAAGTTCTTTAAGGCTGGTGAGATACTGGAATGGGTTGCCCAGGGAATTTGTGATGCTCCATCCCTGGCGGTGTTCAAGGCCAGGTTGGACAGAGCCTTGGGTGTCATGGTTTATCATGAGGTGTCCCTGCCCATGGCAGTGGGGTTGGAACTAGATGGTTTTAAGGTCCTTTCCAACCTGATCTATTCTATGATTCCATGATTTTAAATACCAATTTCAGAATCAGATAAATCACTTAAGATATCTGGTTTGTTCACATAACTGTAATAGAAGCCTAAGATAATTCATAATCTGCAGAGGTCAAAAGAGTTAAGAGGAACCCTACCACCTGTGTCTTCCTGAGGTAGCTGTTAGTACTCCCCTATAGCAGTACAGCGATATACTCCCTGCTACACATATACTCTGCTCTTTAATTCTACATACTGTCTCTCCATGTAAAATTCTGAAGTTATTTTTATTGGGTGCCATTGAATATTTATAGAAAACAGCTGGTCTAATTCTGTTGAGATTTTTTGTAACATTATGTTCCTCCCTTCAGCTGTCACATTTTCTGTGGAGCTGAAACACTAGGAGGAATCACAAACCTTCATCTTGGTGGTTCTGGAACATTAGGCACTATATTATTATTACGGTTTTAATAATATGCAGCACCTGGGAGTCCTTGTTATCACCACCTACTGCAAACCAGGAGGAGGAACTCCATACTCCTAGCATACTGCTGCAGAGTTACTTCTTAGATTTTTCCTAATTTGTCATGATTTGTGTTACCACTGCCTACAAATTCTGTATTATAAAAACAAGAAAACCAAAACAACAGCAAAAAAGAAATTAAAAAAATCCAAAGCCGTGTGTTGTTTCGAATATTGTGATTTAAAATAAATAAATTGCAATTTTAAAGAAATCATTAGCATTGTAGACTTCAAAGAAGACTAACAAATTCTACTAGAAGAATTATAATCTTTTAAACTGATGATTGTAATATTAGGGATTGAATGATAAAAAGCTGTAAATTGCAGTAATCTCTTCATGTGTAAACACATGCTATTCCTCTATAGATCCTGGTATTTATCAGTTTTAGCAAAATATATTTGTTATTTATGAAGGAATAGTTTCTTGCTAATAAAAAAACTTTGAGAGGCGCTTCAGCCTGGAAATCACCATTATTGCTGCAAAAGTATGCTATCTACTTCCAGAAGGTCACACCTGACCATTTTCCATACTGATATTTGAGCTAATAAAAATATTACTCCTGTTAAGTAAGCAACATTGTATCCATATTCACAGGCTGCCCTCCAGGCCACTGATACCAGATCAAACACCTGGTTAATTCAAAAATGTCAAGAATTTACTGTTAGTCTAACATAGTCTAAACATAGCATTATTAGTAGTATTGTTATGATTATATTAACGTTTACAATTATATTAACATTATATTTATATTAACATTTACAGTTCAGATTGTCCAATTATGCAGTTTATTCCCAATAGTGGCACAATGAAAACTGATATGCAGAAACTTTCTAACATTGACACCTTTCTCCAATGAATTCACCCTTCCTGCACTCCCAGGAGTGCTAGCAGGACCTGCAACACATCAAAGTCAAGTCCCGTGTTTCCTAAGAGCATAAATATTTTTTTTTTTTTATTAACACAACCTTATCATACATGCATCCTTTCTCTGACGTCATTAATAGTTCCGTCTACGAGAAATAGTGCATCAGAAGATATACATGCATAAAACAAGCACATAGAAACTCATAGTGCTATGCTAGGCATTTGCTACCAAAATCTGGTTTCAGTTATCTGTCATATTACCAAAACTGCTCAACACCAGTAATTATGGATAACATATACCTAACACTTAAGACTCTATAGCTAATATAATCATAACATTCAAGATATTTTAACTATTTCTTGGATTTCATAGCTTTAAAGAGGAAGCATACCAGAAGGTGATGACTACAGGAATATGAAGGATAGCTACATGTGTTTCACTGGCAACCATCTGGAACCAGCATACTGAAATAAATCACATTTTCCACTGGTGAAGTAATTATAAATAGATTGAAAAGACCATCTGAGTAAACCTTATCAAATGAAACAGTTTTATTGAAATTAACAAAATGTTAATTGCAAGTAGGAGATAAAATTCACTGTAACATTATTCTTGTTGATTGCTGGAAATAAATTCCACATGTATTATAAGGACTGGCCTTTCTTAGAGGAGGGCTTAGTCAAAATAAACTCCCTCCATGACAAATATAGTACCAATTATAAAATTTATTATTTTATTATAGTGACACTTTTGTGGGAAAAAAACAAGTGTGTAAATAAAAATAGTTAACTGTTATACTGAAATACAGATGGAGCCTGTACTGGAAGAAAGAAATGCAAATGAAACACAAGAAGCATGAAACCATTGCTGCTGATGTTTATATGACTGGTTTAATACTAACCAAATAATAAGGACTCTGTAATAAGTGTCAATGCAGCTTTAAAAAATACATTCTGAATTATGTAAAAATCAGAATTATTTTCCCAGTAAATTCAAAAGAGCTTGGTGCTCTTAATACCATTCATGATATTTGATGAAAGTGACTCATCCTGCACACAACATTTTGTAATATGATTATGCAGTAACCTCATTAAAAACTTTGTAAGAAGAAAACTATTAGTTAATTAGGTAAAAAAGGCTGGAAAGCTAAAGTGGAAGCTATGGATAATTTAATGAACTTAACCTATTTGGGAATTCCGTTGCAAAAGCAGCAGAAATCTGGTGAATAACTTCCATGTAAACAAATCCAATGAGGAAGGAGAAGTAAATATATAGCATTGCAACTTTCAGAAAGTAGTGCCTATTATGGCAGCTAGCATAGCTTTTCTTGGCCTATTCCTAAAATTTTCTTGAAAGATCTCTTATTAGTACTTTATTTGTGATAGTTAAAACATATAAAACTTTATATGCCTGCTTCCCAAGATTCTGACAGACTCTGCTGATATTCCAAAATTTTTCGTTGGCTCTATTTCTTGAGAACTAATTATGACTTTTATCTATTTAATTAGTTTCCATATCTATTACAAAATGAAATATCCACTTGAATTAATTTGTTCCACTCCCAATTTATTACCCAGTTTATGATACCTCAACTTAACATTACAATTTTTTACTAATCAAAAGTCTAACAAGCCAAAATTCCAACTTATATCTCGTTTCATTTCCATTCAGCAGAAAAACAAATGACTTTTCTGGATAACAGACTTATATTTCAGTCTACCAACAACTCAATTCACTTTGCTCAAGGAAACATTTCAGAAATGCAAGGAGCATATTGCCAGTGTTCAAAGTTAGTAGAACTCAGTGGAGTCTAAACATACTAGCAATATTTATGCCAGTAGATATGCATTCTTCCATTTTCAGTACAGCCTGCTTTGTTGGCAAAACTTTCACAGTATTTCAAACACCGCTGATATTTAGAAAATGCTTCTTACACTTGAAAGTATATGCAAAAGCAGCTTTCAGTATCCTTCAAAAGTTTTAGTTGGAAATAACACTTTTCTTAGCTGCAGCTGGTTTTGAAAAATACTGATAATAAAAGCTTGCTTTACTTTTGATGGATTGTGCATCTGGTTTAACAGTCTGCCAGTCCCTTAATTTTTCAACAGAGAAGTAGTTTCAGTTTTTATTCTAATTAGAATTCTTACATTTTTCTTGGTTTTCCTGTGAGGACAATGAAAGAAAGCCAAAGAATTATTTGAAAGAGAATGAACCCCCACTTAATATCTATCATTCTAGCAGTGTATTTCATCCAATATTGAATCATAATAAATTACCAGAAGTTTAACAATGATATTCTGAAAGAAAAACCCTAACTATAGTTAAAGTATAAACGTTTTGTCAAGTTACAGCCATGGTTATATTGTCAAAACATATCTTGTCTATACTAAAAAGTAACGCACCTGTTGGTGAATGCAGTACAAGCAACAAATCATTGTCATAGTGCACAAATAAGCTAATCTGGGAAACCCACTTTATTGTACATTTTTCAAAAATAACAGAAATAAGCAGACAAGACAGAAGTGGGAAGGGACATCATTAAACAGTATATTTAAGAGGTATGCATCTCTTCAATATGTCACTTACTGTCTCACATAACTTCTCAGTTTTAATATAGGCCAGTATTTGTGTAAGTACAAAAGTTAAAAAATTAATGAAAAAGTGAGTTTACAGTGAGTATAAAAAACAGACTTCAGGAGTTACAGAGCAATTTAGTTACAGGTTTTGCTGCTACAGGTCTCTGTAGAAGATGTCAGGAAGGTGAGAAGAGGTAAACAGATGCAAAGCTTACACAGACAAAAAAAATCTACAGAGCAGAAGACAACTTAGCTATTTTGGGAGTCTGAAGATATTAGTGATTAAAAGAAGTTCAAGATGGTAAAATTTTATAAAATGATACACCAAGAATACAGTGGAATTCCCACGGAAAAAAAAAGATTTTTATTTTAAAAACCTATGTCTATAATCATCAAAGCAGGAGCCTCTTCTTTTTTTCAGACACAGAGAATAGACAGTATAGAATAGAGGGGGTGACTGGACTCTTTCAACAGGTGTATGTTAGGAAACTTAGAGAGCAATGCTTACAATAAACTGAAAAGTATGCAATTTTAGGCCATCAAAACAAAAGAAAAAAGTTTCTTTGTTTTGCATCTTTCCTTATCGCTTCTTTTGTCAGAGTGTACATTTTGCAAGACAAGTGCTTGCTACATCACTGAGCATCCTGATGTTATGAGAATGGAAAAAGCTGCTAAGTTATGACAGGGCACCTTCTAAAAATTGTTTTGTTCTTAAAAGAAGATTTGAATTCCCATGGTATGTACCACGTATAGACAGATACAGAGTATAACGATAGACATTAAGATATTTTATAAATAGGGAGAAACAGACTTAAAATACCTTACATGTTTTACTACCCCAATGTTTGAATACCTTCTATACAAAAGAAATAATTTACACAGTAATTTTAATGTAAAAACATATCAAAATATACCAATTTAAACACAAAGCTACAGAAAGCATTTTTTCTGCAGTCAACAATTTTTAGAGATGGCAGAAATTCCAGACAGACTTTGCAAGTATTAAATAAAAAAGAAAAAAAAGTTGTTGAAAGATATGAAAGAAATTCTCTATAAATACGATGTTTTTCAAGACAAAATGACAGGTATTTAATGAAAACTTGAGAAATTAGTCTGATAAGAAACCAAATAAGAACATGCTGTTTCAACTGAAGCTCAGGCAAAAGTTAAAAATATACAGAAAAAATGGATCTCTAAACTCAGCAATGAGCAGCATTGGCAGAATGGTAAATAAAAAGCATAATACTTCAAGAAAAAAAGGATGGAAAAGCTGAGAAATGCAAACATTTATTTCACTTCATATAAATCTGGTGGAAGCAAGGACAGGCGACCTGGGAAGAATACAGGGATGTTGTCCAGGAAGCTAGGGACCAGGTTAGGAAAGATAAGGCCCAGTTAGAAATAAATTTGGCTGGGGATGTAAAAGATAACAGGAAGGGATTCTGTAGGTACGTAATGAATACAGGGATGTTGTCCAGGAAGCTAGGGACCAGGTTAGGAAAGATAAGGCCCAGTTAGAATTAAATTTGGGTGGGGATGTGAAAGATAACAGGAAGGGATTCTGTAGGTACGTAACGAATAAAAGACAGAGCAGGGACAATGTAGGCACCCTCAGGAAGCTCTCAGGAGAACTGGCTACCCTTAATTTGGAGAAGGCTGAGATTCTTAATGACTTCTTTGCCTCGGTCTTCACTGGCAAATGCTCTGATCACACCACCCAAGTCTTGGAAAGCAGATGCAGGGACTGTGAGAATGAAGACCCTAGGCCCACTGTAAAAGAAGATCTAGTTCAAGACCATCTTAAGAAGCTGAATGTACAGTAGCCCATGGGACCTGATGAAATCCATCTGCAGGTCCTGAAGGAGTTGGCAAATGAAGTTGCTAAGCCACTGTCCATCATATTTGAAAAATCATGGCAGTCAGGTGAAGTTCCCGATGACTGGAAAAAGGGAAATATAACCCCCATTTTCAAGAAGGGGAAAATGGATGACCCGGGGAATTATGGACCAGTCAGTCTCACCTCCGTGCCTGGCAAAATCTTGGAGCAAATTCTCCTGGAAGGCATGCTAAGGCACATGAAAAACAGCAAGCTGCTTCATGATACCCAGCATGACTTCACTAAGGGGAAATCCTGCCTGACCTTTTTGGTGGCCTTCTATGATGGGGCTATGGAACTGATGGACAGGGGTAGAGCAGTTGACGTCATCTACCTGAAGCTGTGCAAAGCGTTAGACACTGTCCCACATGACATCCTTGTCTCTAAATTGGAGAGACATCAATTTGATAGGTGGACCACTCAGTGGATAAAGAACTGGCTGGATGGCCACACGCAAAGAGTTGTTGTCGACAGCTCAATGTGCAGTTGGAGACCAGCAAGGAGTACTTTCCCTCAGGGATCAGTGTTGGGACTGGTCTTGTTCAACATCTTTGTCGGTGACATGGACAGTGGGATTGAGTGTGCCCTCAGCAAGTTTGCTGATGACACCAAGCTGTGTGGTTTGGTTGACACGCTGGGAGGAAGGAATGCCATCCAGAGGGACCTTGACATGCTTGTGAGGTGGGCTGATGCCAACCTGATGAAGTTTAACCATGCCAAGTGCAAGTTCCTACACCTGGATCGGAGCAACCGCGGGGACAGCTGCAGGTTGGGCAGTGTTAGAGATTCAGGGCAGCCCTGCAGAGAAGGACTTAGGGGTGTTGGTCAATGAGAAAATGAACATGAGCTGGCAGTGTGCACTCGCAGCCCAAAAGGCCAAATGTATCCTGGGCTGCATCAAAAGAAGTGTGACCAGTAGTCGAAGGAGGTGATCCAGCCCCTCTACTCTGCTCTCCTGAGGCCTCATTTGGAGTACTGTGTGCAGTTCTGGTGTCCTTAGCATAGGAATGACATGGAGGTGTTGGACTAAGTCCAGGGGAAGGCCACGAGGATGATCAGGGGGCTGTATGAAGAAATGCTGAGAAAGTTGGGGCTGCTCAGCCTGCAGAAGGGAAGGCTGCGTGGAGACCTCATAGCAGCCTTCCAGTATCTGAAGGGGGCTTATACGGATGCTGGGGATGGACTCTTCATTAGGGGCTGTAATGACAGGGCAAGGGGTAACAGGTTAAAACTTAAACACTGGAAGTTTAGATTAGATATAAGTCCTTTACTGTGAGGGTGGTGAGGCACTGGAATAGGTTGAGCAAAGAAATGGTAAATGCTCCATCCCTGTCACTTTTCAAGGCCAGGCTGGACAGAGCCCTGGGTGGCATGGTCTTGTGTGAGGTGTCCCTGCCCATGGCAGGAGTGTTGGAACTAGATGATCTTAAGGTCCTTTCCAACCCTAACTATTCTATGATCCTATGATTCTGTGAATTTAATTATAGAAGATATTTCAAAATACATTAAAGACATGTAATCCCTGTGTAGATTTCTCTGGTGTTATGCTCATCCTTCCTCTGTCATTCCAGGTCTTAAAGTTCATGGTCTGAGAAGGGTCTATACAGTGAGCTGTGAACATTCGAAGTCACAGTATCACACAGTATCACAGTATGTTAGAGATTGGAAGGGACCTCAAAAGATCATCTAGTCCAATCCCCCTGCCGGAGCAGGAACACATAGATAATGTTACACAGGAATGCGTCCAGGCGGGTTTTGAATGTCTCCAGGGAAGGAGACTCCACAACCTCCCTGGGCAGCCTGTTCCAGTGTTCTGTCACCCTCACTGAGAAGAAGTTTCTTCTCAAGTTTAAGTGGAACCTCTTGTGTTCCAGTTTGTACCCATTACCCCTTGTCCTATCATTGTTTGCCACTGAGTAGAGCCTGGCTCCATCCGCGTGACACTCCCCCTTTATATATTTATAGACACTTATAAGGTCACCCCTCAGTCTCCTCTTCTCCAAACTATAGAGACCCAGCTCCCTCAGTCTTTCCTCATAAGGGAGATGTTCCACTCCCCTAATCATCTTCGTTGCCCTGCGCTGGACTCTCTCCAGCAGCTCCCTGTCCTTCTTGAACTGAGGGGCCCAGAACTGGACACAATACTCCAGATGCGGTCTCACCAGGGCAGAGTAGAGGGGAAGGAGGACCTCTCTCGACCTACTAACCACCGCCCTTCTAATACACCCCAGGATGCCATTGGCCTTCTTAGCCACAAGGGCACAGTGTTGGCTCATGGTCATCCTGTCGTCCACTAGGACCCCCAGGTCCCTCTCCCCTACACTGCTCTCTAACAGGTCGTTCCCCAACCTATACTGGAACCTGGGGTTGTTCCTGCCCAGATGCAGGACTCTACACTTTCCCTTGTTATATTTCATCAAGTTATTCCCTGCCCAACTCTCCAGCCTGTCCAGGTCTCGCTGGATGGCAGCACTGCCTTCTGGCGTGTCAGCCACTCCTCCCACCTTAGTGTCATCAGCAAACTTGCTGATAGTACACTCAATTCCCTCATCTAAATCGTTGATGAATATATTAAATAATACTGGTCCCAGTACTGACCCTTGAGGCACTCCACTAGTTACAGGCCTCAACTAGACTCAGCCCCATAGACTACAACTCTCTGGCTTCTCTCCTTCAGCCAGTTCGCAGTCCACCTCACTACCTGATCATCCAGTCCACACTTCCTCATTTTAGCCGTGAGGATGCTGTGGGAGACTGTGTCAAATGCTTTGCTGAAGTCAAGGTAGACCACATCCACCGCTCTGCCATCATCCATCTACCGTGTTATTTCCTCATAAAAGGCTAAGAGATTGGTCAAACATGATTTCCCCCTGGTGAAGCCATGTTGACTGCCCCTCATAACCTTCTTATCCTTGATATGCCTTAAGATGGCACCAAGGATAAGGTGTTCCATCACTTTCCCAGGGATGGAGGTGAGGCTGACCGGTCTATAGTTACCTGGGTCCTCCTTCTTGCCCTTTCTGAAGACTGGAGTGACATTTGCTTTCCTCCAGCTTTCAGGCACCTCTCCCGTTTCCCAAGACTTGGTAAAGATGATGGAGAGTGGTCTAGCAATGACTTCTGCCAGTTCCCTCAGCACCCGCGGGTGCATCCCATCTGGACCCATGGATTTATGGATGTCCAGATTGCTCAACTGGTCTCTAACCCATTCCTCAACGACTAAGGCAAACCGCTCCGTCGACCTGACTTCATCTAAGGTCTCAGGGGTACAGGGCTCTTCAGGACTGCCCGCAGCAGAGTAGACAGAGACAAAGAAGGCATTCAGTAACTCTGCCATCTCTTTATCTTCTGTCACCAGGGCACCCATCCCGTTCATCAGTGGGCCTACATTGCCTCTGGTGTTAGTTTTATCTGCCATGTATTTGAAAAAGCTCTTTCTGCTGTCCTTGACCCCTCTCGCCAGATTTAATTCTAAGGAGGCCTTAGTCATCCTAGCTGCCTTCCTACATCCTCTAGCAGCAGCCTTATATTCCTCCCAAGTGGCCAGCCCCTCCTTCCATGACCTGTAAACTCTCCTCTTCCACTTGAGCATACCCAGCAATTCCCTATTTAGCCACGCAGGTCTCTTGGCCCTCTTCCTTGACTTCCTACGTGTCGGGATGCTCCGATCTTGAGCATGGAAAAAGCAGTCCTTGAATGTCAACTAACTATCTTGGGCCCCTTTACCTTCAAGCAGCCTTGCCCATGGGATTTCCCCTAGCAATTGCTTGAAAAGGCCAAAGTTTGCCCTGCTAAAGTCCAGGGTTGCAATTCTACATGCTATTCTACTAGTCCTGCCACACAAGATCCTGAACTCCACCATCTCATGGTCGCTGCAACCACAGCAGTCCTCAACCCTTACTGCTTCGACCAGATCCTCCTTGTTAGTGAGGATGAGATCCAGCAGCGCTCCTCTCCTGGTCGGCTCATCCACCATTTGCAGGAGGAAGTTATCATCCATACACTGGAGGAACCTCCTGGACTGCGTCTGGGTTGCCAAGTGGTCCTTCCAGCAAACATCAGGGAAGTTAAAATCCCCCACGATGACCACGGCCTGTGACTGTGAGGCCGCTCTCAGCTGCCTGTAGAAGGCCTCGTCAACTTCCTCACCCCAATCTGGTGGTCTGTAACAGACACCTACAACAGTATTGCCCCTGCCAGCCTGCCCCTTAATTCTCACCCACAGACTCTCAACTCGCTCATCATCTGTCCCTGGACAGAACTCGGTGCATTGTAGTTCCTCCCGCACATAAAGAGCAACCCCACCACCCCTCCTGGCTGGCCTGTCTTTCCTGAAAAGGACATAGCCCTCCATGACTGTATTCCAGTCATGTGAGCTGTCCCACCACGTCTCTGTAATTGCCACCAGATCATAGTCTCCTGACTTAACACAGGTTTCTAACTCCTCCTGCTTATTTCCCATGCTGCGCGCATTGGTGTACAGGCATTTCAGGGAGCGAGCTGAGCACACCGATTTCACCCTAGGATTGTAGGAGGCCTCCCAGTCTTCATTAATTCTGGAGCGCTGCCCCACTGGGGCAAGCCCAGCTACAACCCCATCCCCCTTCGAATCTAGTTTAAAGCTCTCCAGTCCTTCACCAGAGGAGTATCATGTCTATGTTGTCTTTTTCCTCCTAAGACTTATGCTTGCTAACATGCACTATAGATTTTTCTTTTCCAGTCTGTAAGTCCATGTTGTAACTGAATTTACTATCTAGGATTTTTTTTACATATCTGGATATTTGTGTGAGTTGTGAGGGGTTTTTAAATCTTTTTGTGACCTTCACACTAATTTTACACAGCTTTCAACACTAAATCTCTTTGATAACTAGTAATGTCAATTGGTGAGGCCGTACGACATCCAGTATTAACTGGTGCCTGTTCTTTTAAAGTTTCTAAAATAGCCCCATGTGTGTACTTAATGCTGTATTGTAACCTAGAGTCATGCACAGTTCATGTTACATGGAGCCATCTATCACTGTCTGTTGGTTACAAAATATATGTAACAAAGCATTGCACCACAAAGTTTTACCAAAGTAAGCAAAAGCTAAAACCAAGTGTATAATAATCACTTGATCATTAGATCATTGCTATTACAAGCTATAATACAACTCCAAGCTGGTCGAGTCCTGATATGTGTGAAGCCTGTGTTATTAATTTAACACAAATCCTGTAAGCCTGTTACAACTGTACCTCAATATTCCCTGGGTTACAAGGCTATGCTTGCACACTTGTCAAAATAGCAAAGGTCACTAACAGTGAAGGAGGTAACAGGAACAAGAAGAAAAACACCAGCAGCCTGCTTTCCTCAGGAACTGGCTCTCAGTACTGAAAGTCTCACCTAATGCTATATTGCATTACACTTAGAAATGTCACTGAAACTAAATGTGAGTAATTTATTTCAGAAATATTAAAAATGGAAAAATTCTGATCAAGTTGTTTTTCAGGTTAGGAAAACCTATAAACCAACAGAAAATGGTTTTTAAAATAAATGTACTGACACATATACACAATTATAATAGATGAATGATTGATAATAATGTTGCTACTTTATATATATGCCTGAAATTAATGTAATGAGATTTAAGATACCATTAGAGTAAACCTATCAAACTGACTTCTCTGTTTAAGTCATTTCAGACTTACTCAAATGAAAAGTGAATGAAAACCTCATAGTGAAAGTGAATAAAGCATTACAAAGGTTAATCAGAAAGATTAAGCCAGAAACAGTTAAATTCCTAGAAACTGGTTGAGTTTTATGAATGCTGAGATAGTCTAATGGCAAAGAATTCATTATAATCTTAATATTACAAAAGATAATTTGCCTTTGAGAGTTTTATTACATCATCTAAAGAATATTAATTTCTTCACTCCTCAAGATGTTTATTTTTTGTCTGAAGATTTCCAGACTGACCCTTTTAATTCATAGAAGGGTTTCCCATACATACACTTAGTATTTTTTTCATTCTGAAAACGCTTTCCTTCAGTCAGCTCGCCAACTATCTTTTCTTAGGATTAATCAAATAAAAATAAACACCATTCTTTGTAACTTTAATGCTAAAATTAGCTAAACAGACATCTTTTCTGTGTTTTCTAGAAATATACATCTTTACAAGGAACTTAATATTGATATGTGTTTCCTTTCCCTCCAACCAGTTTTAGGATGACTGGAGTAATCATTATGGAAATACTGCTCTAAGATACAACCATACTCTCCAAACCATGGCTGTCACATTTTGCAGAGAAGTGTCTGGGTGCCAGTAATTTCACTGAGTCACAGAATGGTTGAGGCTGGAAGGGATCACTGGAAGTCATCTAGTCCAACCTCCTTGCTCAGCCAGGGTCACCTTGAGTACATTATTCAGGAGTGTGTCCAGGCTGGTTTTTAAAATCTTCAGGGAAGGAGACTCCACAACCTCTCTGGGCAACCTGTTCCAATGCTCAGTCACCCTCACAAGAAAGAAGTTCTTCATGTTCAGGTACACACATACATACACACATAAACACACACACAAACACACAGAGAGATATATATGTTCAGCTTCCCCTGCATACAGCATTTTCTGACTCCTCATGTCAGAATTATGGACAATGCTTTGGAGCTCTAGGTACCCATAAACACTGTTCAGTATTCATAAGCATGAAACAAGGCCATAGTGGGACATGACACATTAGGGGGTTTTCCATCTTTTACCTGTGCAGTTCATTGCTTTTCACAGTATCACACAGTATCACAGTATGCTAGAGATTGGAAGAGACCTCAAAAGATCATCTAGTCCAATCCCCCTGCTGGAGCAGGAACACATAGATAATGTTACACAGGAATGTGTCCAGGCGGGTTTTGAATGTCTCCAGGGAAGGAGACTCCACAACCTCCCTGGGCAGCCTGTTCCAGTGTTCTGTCACCCTCACTGAGAAGAAGTTTCTTCTCAAGTTTAAGTGGAACCTCTTGTGCTCCAGTTTGTACCCATTACCCCTTTTCTATCTGTCTTTTATTGATGTTTTAAGTCTGGTTTTATTTTCTGATTCATCTTAAGCCTCCTGAGTCTTCATTGTTGGTCAACTTACATTTTAAATTGCTTCATTCGTTAAGGCAGTGGAAACTTTGTATATCATTTATTGAAATTACTATTATCATATTCTTATACTCTAGTACATACAATGCCATCATCATCCTCAACTGAATAATGCTGATCTTCCAAATTCATTTCAAATGTATGTGCAGTAACTTTCCTCCTACCGTAAGAACTTGGGTATTCATACAATACCATACCTGCAAAGACATACTGGGTGGTTGATTGAATTTGTTGTGAATCATTTATAAATCCAAAGTAAAGGCAGAGTTGCAATGCGATACATATGAATGTTATCTCTGTGTACAGAGGACTCAAGCAATACATAAAAGCAAGAACGCCAAAACAACAAAGGCCTATACTACTAAATAACACAGAGATTCTGCCATGGCAACATTAATGATGTTGCCTTGTCAGAGCTGCCAACAGTTTAATTATAAAATGGGAACATTTCTGGTGGCAATTGATGTCTCTTAAAATTCAAAGGTTTTTTTGATTACAGGACTAGAGTGCTGGTTAAAGTGAGCGTGGATCTAAGTTATAGACAGCAACAGCAATAATAATTCTAAAATACAAACATAACCCAGGGTAATTTTTGAAATAACAGTTAAAGGTTAAAAGAAAAAAAAAATACAGAGGCTGAACTAAATGCAGTTCCTACTGTGATAAAAAATTCATTCACATGAGTATAAATGAACCTTTATCTGACTCTAGCTGACCAAGATGCCTTGAATTTAGCAGTGTTCTTTACTAAATCCATGTTCACTATTGTATGATTTAATTATTTTCTAATGCAGAATTGTATCAGCAGGAACTCAGAGACATTCTTATCTCTAAAATCAGCTATCTTGCAATCAGAGATAAGTATATTATGAGAATTTATAGAATAATTCTATAATGCTAGAAATTAACTGCATAACTAGTAGACAACTTAAATTTGGTAATAGTTGATGAGGTTTATATTGTCTTTTTGGATTTTGATAAAATACACTAACAACTTGGAAGACTTGAGGTGGGTGTATGCTCAATAAGGAGATAGCCAGAATTGCCTTGCCTGAAGGGCAATATCAGGACTTATACTGCTGTTGCAAAGAGTAATAGTTCCTAGGTCTTAGGAAAGTATGATGAATTACTGAGTTTTCTGCTTCTTTTTAAAGGATATTGTCAGGTCTTTTTATTTTAAAATCTTCTCAATGCACTTTATTCTAGTTTCTAAAGCATTACTTTGGAAACTAAACACCAGTATGGCTGGCTGGAAGACTCTTTTTTTTTTTTAAAAAAAAAAATCCTATTCTTTGTCTTCTCTTTCTACCTTGACTTCAGTTGCAGCTTTTTTCTTGTAGGTCAGTGGAACTCCAAATACTTTAAAAGTATCCAGACCTTTGCTTTGCGCATATATAAACACACACACACACATGCACACATGCACACTCATGTATGGATGTATATATAAACTAGGACACACTAAGAAAAAAACAAGAATCATCTTTATGTTATAATAATAAAATGAGGAAAAAGAGAGGTTGCTTAAAATAGAATTGAAAGCAACTATCTCGCTGAAAAATGTGTCCAGTGGAACATATACAATTATCAGTTGTACAGATGTTTCATTACTTGAGTGATAAGGAAATGACTATAACTGAATATACTAGATGAACTTCACCATATCTGGATTAAAGCTTTGGCAAGGAAGATGTACAGTGTGGCACTTCATGTCCTGCAAAAAGTCCCACAAGCAAGAGCATTCTCCTTTTGCAAGAGTATTCTCCTTTTGCAAAACTATAATATGTATGTCATACGTGTTTTCTGAGGAAAAGCAACAGAATTTTTCTGTAAAGCAACTGTCAAGTTGGTTATGTAAAATACAGTCTATAGTCCCTATAGTCTTCCAACACATAAAAACAAATGCTGGTGTGGTGCGGGGTTTTTTTGTTGTTGGTGGTGGTTTTGTGGTTTCTGTTGTTTGTTTTACATGCTATTGTTAAAAACCTTACCACTCACAGAATCATAGGATGATAGAATAGTTAGGAAAGGAAAGGATCATCTAATTCCAACCCCCCCTGCCATGGGCAGGGATACCTCACACTAAACCATCTCACCCAAGGCTCTGTCCAACCTGGCCTTGAACACCGTCAGGGATGGAGCATTCACAAACTCCCTGGGCAACCCATTCCAGTGCCTCACCACCCTCACAGGAAAGAATTTCTTCCTTATATCCAACCTAAACTTGCCCTGTTTGAGTTTGAACCCTTTACCCCTTGTCCTGTCATTACAGCCCCTAATGAATAGTCCATCCCCAGCATCCCTATAGGGCCCCTTCAGATATTGGAAGGCTGCTATGAGGTCTCCACGCAGCCTTCTCTTCTGCAGGCTGAACAGCCCCAACTTTCTCAGCCTCTCTTCATACAGGAGTTGCTCCAGCCCCTGATCCACCCTTGTGGTCCTCCTCTGGACTTGTTCCAACAGTTCCATGTCCTTTTTATGTTGAGAACACCAGAACTGCACACATACTCCAAGTGAGGCGTGTTTGTTCCCCATGCTATGGGCATTTGTATAGAGGCATCTGAGCCGAGCTCCAAATGAAGCCGGCTCATTGGCTGGAGCAGCTGGAATATCTCTGCATTGCTCCAGGCATTTATTATAGGTGCTGGCAACTGACTGGGTATGTTGGGATGGAATGATGCCCCCCTCCCCCAACACATCTAGTTTAAAGCTTCCTTGAGCAGTCTGGCAAGCCTCCTACCAAAACAACCAGCTCCACTAGCTCCCAGTAGACCTGGCCTACTAACTTGGGTCCCCTGTTCAAGACACCCAAACCCCTGACTATGGCACCACCGTGCTAACCATTTATTAACCTGGCCAATCCTCCTAGCCCTTCTGGGGTTCTCCCCTGTATACTGGAGAATTGACAAAAAGACTACCTGAGCTCCAGAGCCCCTAACCACCTCCCCCAGGGCTCTTTAGTCCTTCTTTATGTTCTCCAGGCTACTGCTGCCTATATCACTAGCACCCACATGAATCACTAGAAGTGGGTAATAGTCCGTGGGACTTACTAGAGCAGGCAGCCTCTCTGCAACATCCTTGATCCATGTGCCCGGTAGGCAACACACCTCCCTTGAGATTGGGTCAGGTCGACAGATGGGTGCCTCTGTGCCTTTCAAAGTAGAGTCCCCTACTACTACGACCTGGCAGCACCAGTAGAGTTCTTCTTAAAGAGTGCACAAGCAGAGATCTTCTTCAGCAGTGCACCACCTGGTTGTTTCTGGTGCAAGTGTGTTTTCCCAGCAGCCCCCTGCAGGACAGCAAAGCGGTTCTGGGTGGGTACAATGGATTTAGGAGGAAGTCCCTTGCTTTTAATTGTCCTTTTCCTCCTTTTTTTTGTTGGTTTTTTTTTTTTTTTTTGGTTTTGTGTTTTGTTTTTCTTTTTGTTGCTGTTTCCCAGCTTCCCGGGTTAACAGCCTCCTTCTTTCCTCCATGAACTACAGGGGACGCTTGAGGCCCCTGCACAGTTTGGGCCTGGAGAAATCAGTCCTGCTCCCTCTCAGCTTCCCTGACATCTTGCAGCCCATTGACAGCATCCCACAGCTCAGCCACCTGCTGCAGAAGGACCTCCAACAGGGAGCACCGAGTGAAGCCCTGCCCATTGTGCATCCTCGCCTGAGGAGAGCAGTGCAGGCACTCTCTACACTCCAAGCTCTGCAGTACATTCTCCTCTGTCACCGGCTCTGCCTGGGTGCCTACGCTGGCCACTGCCGGGGCAGCCAGAGCAGAACTCCCAGACCGGGTCCTGGTCATACGGCGAGTGCTCACCATCCCACGCTAGCTGCTTTGACCCGCCCTGGTCACCGCGCTCCTGGTTGCTCGTGCTCCCTGGGGCAGGTTTTTAACCAGTCAGGGCTGGTGCCGCTCCTCCTGGCTCCGCCCCGTGTGAGTCAGCTGCTCGCTCTCGTCAGCTGAGCTGCCGGCTCCTGGGCAGGTCCTGTCGAGGACTTGAGGCTCCCTCGGTGGCTCTTGCCGCTCTGAGTTGAGGCTCCTGGACACTGATCTCCCCCCTGCTCCGCTGTTGATGGCGCCCTCTCTCAAGGTACTCACCTCTTAGAATCATAGAATTGTTAGGGGTAGGGTTAGGAAAGGACCTTAAGATCATCTAGTTCCAACCCCCCTGACATGGGCAGAGACACCCTCATGCTAGACCATGTTGTCAAAGGCTCTGTCCAGGCTGGCCTTGAACACTGCCAGGGATGGAGCATTCACAACTGCCCTGGGCAGCCCATTCCAGTGCCTCACCACTCTAACAGGAAAGAACTTCATCCTCATATCCAATCTAAACTTCCCCTGCTTAAGTTGTAACCCGTTACCCCTTGTCCTATCATTACAGTCCCCAGTGAAGAGTCCCTCCCCAGCATCCTTGTAGCCTCCCTTCAGATACTGGAAGGCTGCTATGAGGTCTCCACGCAGCCTTCTCTTCTCCAGGATGAACTGCCCTAACTTTCTCAACCTATCTTCATACGGGAGGTGCTCCAGTCCCCTGATCATCCTCATGGTCCATCTCTGGTCATGTTCCAACAGTTCCATGTCCTTTTTATGTTGAGGACACCAGAACTGCACACAGTGCTCCAAGTGAGGTCTCAAGAGAGCAGAGTAGAGGGGCAGGATCCCTTACATTTGATTTGTAATATATCTCTCTTAGGTAATAATTTGGTATAAACAGTACATGAGACAACAGAATGAATGACAAATTCTGAAGGATTTTAGGTGCTGAAATGGATCTTTATGGTATTCAGATGTATAACTCTTTTTTTTTTGAATGAAGCATTTGCTTATAGTTCCTGCTTTTTACATTTTTTGTTCATAATTGTACATTCTATAAGTGAAGTTAATAACATAAGTTGTCGTGGATAAACATGTGCCACCACATAAGCTAAATGAACCAAGCTGCTAAAATGGCCGGTAAATGAAAGTAAGTGATGAATGAAAGGGAGAATCTTTGCAGGATTTAAAACCAAATGATATGAAAGCCTTTGGAAAGCAGTATAGCTCGTATTTAGCAACCTGAAAAAAACATTTTATCAAGAAGACCAGCTCTAAGATTTAGGGTCTTTTAGTAGGTGTTCTAAATTTGTTTCACCATTCAACATTCTGCTTATCTTTCCTGGAGTATCTTCTTTCTTAACTTAAAAGTGTTTATACTCATTTGGCAGGCTGTTATCTCAAGTACCTAGTAAATGCAGAACAGAATGCAACTCAGACACACATCCTGCACATGCGCTTGCAGCACAGTTCCACTTCATTAAATAGGACTACTTCCATATTTTAGACCACATGACTCAATAAAGGAACAAATAGTTTGAAGCAAAGGACCATGATTCTTGAGTAGCTGCACAGTATACCTCATGAGTGTCATGCGAATATTTATTTATAAGGAAGTTAAGACATTTTTGGTGCTACAGGCTATTATAAAACTCGAAGTCATCATTCTGCCATTCTGCAGGACATAAGCAGAAATATATAAAGAGAATTATATAGAACACGTCGTGTATATACTCAAGACAAAAATATTTTTTTATTTATTTTAAAGCACAATATATTATGTGCTATTTTATTTTAGGAGAAAACATAGACTAGCAGGAGAAAAAAAAGAAATAAAACACGGAGGCATAGAAGAAAAAAACAGAGTGGAACCTGACTCACAATGCTAGCAATGAAATGAATTATGAAGATTTAGTGAAGATTTACTATTTGGTAAGGTGAAGACTTATTATTGCTGAGGTGAGTAGCTCGAGAGAGGACGCCTTCAACACCGGAGAGGGGGGGAGATCAGCGTCCAGGAGCCTCAGCTCAAAGCGACGAGACCCACCGAGGGAGCCCCAAGTCCTCGACAGGACCTGCCCAGGAGCCGGCAGCTCAGCTGACGAGAGCGAGCAGCTGACTCACAGGGGGCGGAGCCTGAAGCAGCGGCACCAATCTTGACTATTTAAAAAACTGCCCCAGGGAGCGCGGCGAGCAGAGCAGGTTAAGGCAGTTTGCCTGGGCAGGCGAGCGGGATGGTGAGCACTCGTCCTATGATCCGGGCCCGGTCCGGGAGCTCTGTTCTGGCTGCCCTGGCGGTGGCCAGCGTAGGCACCCAGACAGAGCCGATGAGAGGGGAGGCTGCAGTGCAGAGCTCGGGGTGTAGAGAGTGCCTGCACTGGTCTGGTGAGGGGAGGGTGCACAATGGGCAGTGCTGCACTCGGTGCTCCCTGGTGGAGGTCCTCCTGCAGCAGGGGCTGAGCTGCGGGATGCTGTTAATAGGCTGAGAGGAAGCAGGAATGCTTGCTCCCGGCCCAAACTGTGCAGGGGCCTCGAGTTTCACCTCTACCTCATGACGGAAAGAAGGAGGCCGTTAACCCGGGAAGCTGGGAATTAGTGACAAAAGAAAAACAACAAAAAAAAAGAAGGAAAAGGACAATCAAAAGCAAGAGGCTTTCCCTTAAATCTCCTGTCCCCGCAGAGCCGCTTTGCTGTCCTGCAGGGGGCTAATGAGGAAACACACTCACACCAGAAACAGCCGGCTGATGCCGTGGCAAAGATCTCTACTGGTGCTGCTAGGAAAAAGCAGCGGGTCATAGTAGTAGGGGACTCTACACTGAAAGGGACAGAAGCACTTGTCTGCCAGCCAGACCCCGTCTCAAGGGAGGTGTGTTGCCTACCGGGGGCACGGATCAGGGATGTGGCAGAGAGGCTGCCTGCTCTAGTAAGTCCCACGGACTATTACCCACTCCTGGTGGTACATGTGGGTGCTAGGGATATTGATAGTAGTAGCCTGGGGAACATAAAGAAGGACTAAAGAGCCCTAGGGGAGGTGGTTAGGGACTCTGGGGCTCAGATAGTCTTTTCATCAATTCTCCCAGATAGAGGAGAGGACCTAAAAAAAGCTAGGAGGATTAGCCAGGTTAATAACTGGTTAAAAGGGTGGTGTCATAGTCAGGGGTTTGGGTGTCTTGAACAGGGGACCCAAGCTTGTAGGCCAGGTCTAGTGGGGGCTGGTGGAGCTGGTCTGATAAAGAACAGAAAGAGCAGTTTTGGTAGGAGGCTTGCCAGACTGGTCAAGGAGGCTTTAAACCAGATGTGTTGGGGGAGGGGGGTATCATTCCATCCCAACATACCCAGTCAGTTGCCAGAACCTATAATAAATGCTTGGAGCAATGTAGAGATATCCCAGCCACTCCAGCCAATGAGCCGGCTTCATTTGGAGCTCGGCTCAGATGCCTCTATACAAATGCCCGTAGCATGGGGAGCAAACAAGAGGAATTAGAGATGTGTGCACGTCTACGGGGGTATGATATAATAGGCATCACAGAAACATGGTGGGATGGCTCCTATGACTGGAGTGTTGGAATGGAAGGTTACAGGCTCTTTAGAAAAGACAGGCCTGGCAAGCGGGGAGGGGGAGTTGCCCTTTATGTTAGGGATAGGCTGGAGAATATGGAACTCTGTCTGGGGACAGGTGAGCAGTCAACACACAGTTTGTGGGTCAGGGTTAAAGGGAATATAGCTATGGGAGACATTACTGTGGGGATCTGTTACAGACCGCCTGATCAAGGAGAACCTGCGGATGAAGCACTCCATAAACAGATAGGAAAAGCTTCACACTCACAGGCCCTTGTTCTCATGGGTTGACTTCAACCACCCTGACATCTGATGGAAGGATGGTACGGCCCGGCACAAACAATCCAGGAGGTTCCTCGATTGTGTAGAAGACAACTTCCTTCTGCAAGTAATAGAGGAGCTGACAAGGAGAGGTGCCATGCTTGACCTCATGCTTACCCACAGGGAAGGGCTGGTTGGAAGTGTGACACTCCAGGGCAGCCTTGGATACAGTCATCATGAGATGCTCGAATTTGAGATCCTCAGGACTGTGAGAAGAGCGTGCAGCAAGCTCACTGCCCTGGACTTCAAGAGAGCAGACTTTGGCCTCTTCAGGAACCTGCTTAGTAAGGTTCCATGGGATGCAACCCTAGAGGGCAGAGGGGCCCAAGACTGTTGGTTGATATTCAAGGATCATCGGCTGCAAGCTCAGGTGTGTTGCATCCCAACCAGAAGGAAGTGCAGCAGGAGGGCCAGGAGACCTCCTTGGATGGATAAGGAGCTCCTGAGGAAAATTCAATTGAAAAAAGAGGCTTATAATAAGTGAAAGCAAGGACAGGTGGCATGGGAAGAGTACAGGGATGTTCTTCAGGAAGCTAGGGACTAGGTTAGGGAAGCTAAGGCCCAGGTCGAATTAAACTTAGCTAGAGGTATTAAAGATAACAGGAAGGGATTCTACAAGTGCATAGCAAATAAAAAACAGACTAGGGAGAATGTAGGCCCCCTCAGGAAGCTCTCAGGAGAACTGGCTACACAGGATTTGGAGAAGGCTGAGGTTCTGAATGACTTCTTTGCCTCGGTCTTCACTGGCAAAGGTTCTGACCAAACCACCCAAGTCTTGGAAGGCAGATGCAGGGACTGTGAGAATGAAGGCCTTGCGCCCACTGTAGGAGAGGAACTGGTTCAAGACCATCTTAAAAATCTGAACATGCACAAGTCCAGGGATCCTGATGAGGTCCATCCGCCGGTCCTGAAGGAGCTGGCAAATGAAGTTGCGAAGCCACTGTCCATCATATTTGAGAAAACATGGCAGTCAGGTTGAAGTTCCTGATGACTGGAAAAAGGGAAATATAACCCCCATTTTCAAGAAGGGGAAAATGGATGGCCCGGGGAATTACAGACCAGTCAGTCTCACCTCTGTGCCTGGCAAAATCTTGGAGCAGATTCTCATGGGTGGCATGATAAGGCACATGAAAATCAAAAAGGTGCTTGGTGACAGCCAGCATGGCTTCACTAAGGGGAAATCCTGCCTGACCAATTTGGTGGCCTTCTATGATGGGTCTACAGAACTGATGGACAGGGGTAGAGCAGTTGATGTCATCTACCTGGACTTGTATAAAGTGTTCGACACTGTCCCACACGACATCCTTGTCTCTAAATTGGAGAGACATCAATTTGATGGATGGACCACTCGGTTTATAAAGAACTGGATGGATGGCCTCACACAAAGAGTTGTGGTCAATGGCTCAATGTCCTGCTGGAGACCAGTAACAAGTGGTGTCCCTCAGGGATCGGTGTTGGGACCGGTCTTGTTTAACATCTTTGTTGGTGACATGGACAGTGGGATTGAGCGCGCCCCCAGCAAGTTTGCCGATGACACCAAGCTGTGTGTTTCGGTTGATACACTGGAGGGAATTAATGCCATCCAGAGGGACCTTGACACACTTGTGAGGTGGGCTGATGCCAATCTTCTGAAGTTTAACCATGCCAAGTGCAAGGTGCTACACCTGGGTTGGAGCAATCCCAGGCACAGCTACAGGTTGGGCAGAGAAGAGATTCAAAGCAGCCCTGCGGAGAAAGACTTGGGGATGTTGGTTGATGAGAAATTGAACATGAGCCGGCAGTGTGTGCTTGCAGCCCAGAAAGCCAACTGTATCCTGGGCTGCATCAAAAGGATCGTGACCAGCAGGTCGAAGGAGGTGATCCTGCCCCTCAGCTCTGCTCTCGTGAGGCCTTACCTGGAGTATTGTGTGCAGTTCTGGTGTCCTCAACATAAAAAGGACATGGAACTGTTGGAACAAGTCCAGAGAAGGGCCACGAGGATGATCAGCGGACTGGAGCACCTCCCGTATAAAGACAGGCTGAGGAAGTTGGGGCTGTTCAGCCTGGAGAAGAGAAGGCTGCGTGGAGACCTCATAGCAGCCTTCCGGTATCTGAAGGGGGCCTATAGGGATGCTGGAGAGGGACTCTTCATTAGAGACTCTAGTGATTAGGACAAGGGTTAACGGGTTCAAACTTAAACAGGGGAAGTTGAGGTTGGATATAAGAAGGAAATTCTTTCCTGTGAGGATGTTGAGGCACTGGAATAGGTTGCCCAGGGCAGTTGTGAGTGCTCCTTCCCTGGCAACGTTCAAGACCAGGTTGGACGAGTCTTTGGGTGATATGTTTTATCGTTAAGGTGTCCCTGCCCCTGTGAGGGGGGTTGGAACTAGATGATCTTAAGGTCCTTTCCAACCCTAATGATTCTATGATTCTGAGAAAATATGCACGTGAGATAAAAATTTCACCTAATGTGAAAAACAACTTAAGTCTTTCAAGCTACCTACTGAAATGTTAATCATAAATGGCTCAAAATGATTCTCAAAAAGCCTATAATTTTTCATTAACTCTACAGGCATTATTTTTCCCCAAGGTCAGTCATTCTCATGTTAATAATTTATTGACATCTTCTAACCATAGAAACCAGAATTAGTGCTACTTAGTTATTTTTTCATGAAGGCAACTAAAAAAAAAATAAATAAAAAAATGGCCATTTGCTTTCAGTCTAAACCAAGACTCAAAGATAAGTTTCTGAAAAAGGAAATGAATGTGCAATAAGCGACATGATGCCTATAAACTATTTATGAGAAGTTTAACCCACAAATTAAGAGCTAATGGGTCAGATATTGCTAAGCTTAGTCAGGTGAGTAATGTCATCTATTTCAGTGCAACTCATACAAGGAGCACTATACAATTTGGCTAAAACTAAACCTTAAGCAACATCCGTAACAACACTAATGTGTGATAGATGATCACCACAACAGCAATTAACTACTCTGCAGATTACGTAGTATTCTGAATATCAGTCTTATGACTAGAAAACAAATGTGTTCTTTTTTATAGTCCATGTCCTTTTTTCCCCCACTTGCTGACTTGATTGTAAAGGCTTCACTTTTGTGACTAATTTAAATGTAAGTAGTTTTCCCACTCTCTTCACCTCTATAATTACTTACCGGGATAGAAAGCTTATTCTGTGGATCTAACATCAGTCCCAAATGGTTGCATGTTTGCCATCTTGTCCATGTTTGATGTGAGGTGATAATTAGAGACAGTAAACTGTAGCATACTTTTAGATATAAATCCAATCATATTTTTGCCTTAAAACAGACAGGTATTTTATCCTTGCTACTTTAAAATTAATCTTCTAGAGATTTTGTCTTGATTTAATTGTTTAGTCATTATAATTTCGTTGTATTGTTTGATAGAAAATAGGATCAAATCTCTGGCCAATAAATCTTGTAGTCAAGCTCCCTGCTCTGTTTCGGCTTCAAAATATAGGAAAGAAATGAGCTTGGGGAGTTTTCACTTTTTTTGTTGCCAGTGTCACTTTCCTTACTGCTGAGTTAGACTTTCTTGTAGAGCTACTCATCTAATGGTTCTATTACATTTATTTTCATTTTCGTTTGTATACAGTTCAGGAGTATTTTTAACAATGGCACACTGTCATTTCACACAGCTGTAGTGAAATTAATAGTTAAGAATTTTGAAAGGCTAACTCAAATTCTGAAAAAATATTTTTTAAAATAACTCTTAAGTTTGCTGATTTGAGAATGTTCAGGTCCATGTACTGTATTCATTTAAAGATTGTCATCAAACTGTTCAGACAATATT
Source organism: Pezoporus wallicus (assembly GCF_028554395.1). Taxonomy (NCBI): domain Eukaryota; kingdom Metazoa; phylum Chordata; class Aves; order Psittaciformes; family Psittacidae; genus Pezoporus; species Pezoporus wallicus. The sequence continues at coordinate 11,008,337 of NW_026640488.1, forward strand.
ATTCAAACTCTTTTAAACCACAAGAACTGTTCTCCCTAATCAGTTTAAACTGCATTTTTCATTAGTGAAAGTTCTGAAAACCTAACTGGCTACACTAATATTCTGATATGAGGATAAAAAAACATGAATACACGCCAAGTTTAATGCATTTGCTCCTGTAAAAAAAGTGTGAGAACAAAGTGAAACTTCAGGAAGTTGAGCTAGATATCATAAATAAAATGTAGGGTTGTGGTAAGACAGTTGGAATTGTTTCTCTAGGGGTTAGATGGATGCATCTACGTGGTCATTCATTCCTTGAATCAACATAATATATCTATTACTACCAAATTTATCTAGCACAAGTAGTCATCTCTTTCTATAAAGATGCAAAAATCACATTCTATACACAGAAACAGCAACAAAATAGAAATAACAACAACAAAAAAAACAACCAAAAACCTGGTACTTTTTAATAAATCTGGAGAATCAGTACTCCAGAACATATTTGCCTTTTAACTAACCTTAATGTTCACAGTTTTTCTTAAATAACTCAAATATTACAGCAAATAGTGCCCTCACTCCTACTTCCCCATGACTTTTATCAGAGCTATTCATTACTGTAATATAAACCAGAAAGCTATATATAATAGCAAGGCAGCTTCTCACATTAATTCAATATACAGATTTCAAGTGATCTTCCCTGTGAATTCTTTAGGACGAATACAATGCCTTTATTTTTTCTTCACTTTTTGCTTACTCATTCATAGTTGGAAGGCATAATCTATGGAACACCTCAATTTGTGCATAAAGCAAAACTTAAAAGGTGAAGGTCCCCCCATCGCCCCCTTCCCAACAATCATTGACAGTTCTCTTTTTAAGAAAAACTGTGACCTCTGAGAGAGAAACAGTTCTATGAAGCAGTTATTTTCTGATGCCTCAGCCTGGGTGTTTTCAATTCCCTCTTAAGCCTGCATGTGATGACTGTTGCAATACCACCTAAAAGTATGAAGTTTGTTCAATTTCATGAAAATATATAGTTCACTCATACAGATACCAACATTTCTAAAAATTGCATGCATTAAGCCTGTGCTGCCTTTTTTTTTCATTTTAACAGATACATTTGAGCCGATGTATCTAATACACACATTCTTACACATTCTGTGAACTTTGATGCCTGTCTTTCCTAATTCAAATTGAAGTCAAATGGATATGAGCTATTGTCCTGGGTTCAGCAGTAGCAGTCATTTTTCTCCTTCTTAGTAGCTGGTGCAGTGTTGTTTTTTTTGACTTTCAGCCTGGGAACAATACTGATAACACTGATGTTTTTAGTTGTTGCTAAATCATGTTTACTCTAACCATGGACTTTCTGATTCTCATGCTCTGCCAGGGAGGAGGGGAAGCCAGGGGGAAGCAGAGACATGACAGCTGACCCAAACTAACCAAAGAGGTGTTCCATATCACAGCGTCTCATGCCCAGTATATAAACTGCAGGCAGTTACTTGGAAGGGCTAGATCACTGCTTGGGTCAGGCTGGTTGTATTCTCTTCCCTTGTTATTTCACTTATCATTATTATTATTGTTGGTAGCAGTAGTGGTTTGTGTTATACCTTAGTTACTGGACTGTTCTTACCTCAACTTGTGGGAGTTACATTCTTTTGATTCTCCTCCCCTTCCGGGAGAGGGGGGAGGACTGAGAGGAAGTGAGAGAGATTCTGCGTGGTTCTGGGTTGCCGGCTAGGCTTAAACCACGACATTATTCAAAATATTGCCATCATTCTGCATTTGGCTTATCCATGCATGACTATTTCTGATAAGATTTCTGTGAGTGTCAAGTTGACAGCTGCATTTATCCCATAAGTGCAGACACTATTTGAGAGGCACCTCATCCCAAGCTCACATGTAGTAAGTCTGGGAACATAGGACATGCAGGGAGAGAGGTCAGACTTGCTATTTCTGTGCTTCTGCCTTAGACTTGTTCATCAGTGGCACACAGGGCTTGCACTGAGCTAAGCCTTTGAGGCATGAAGACACAATTAACCAAGTCAGACAACACACATGTATGTGATGCCCAAATGTTCCCATTTAATGGGCTTTTACAAATTGTTCAGAAATAACTTCATCAAGTAACAGGTTATGGAAACTGCTTTGAGTTAAATTTCCCACCTCCCTGCTTCAGGGCTCCAATACTTCCCTTTAATAATGCAATAAGAACCTTCATGATCAAAGAATGTCTAAATGCAACGAACCAAAAGGATGTCAGTCTGATAATGCTGAAAGAATCATTTGCAATTTTGTATTCTAGGAGACCAGGGATTTAATGTCTGAATAAAAATTTTTGAGAAAGCAAGGAATTCATGTGTCATCAGGATTCTTAACCCTTTCTGGATTTTGTAAAACTAAGAAATAGCTTAAAAAAAATGTCAATGCTGAATTACAGTAAGGTTTATTTATTATTTATTTTAAAACAGTCTTTCAGGATGGTGTTGTATTTGAACTTTCAGAGGCATAGCATTTAATAAGACTGTGGTAACCTGTTTAGTAGGCAAAAATGATTTTCCAAGGTCAGAACATGTAATAGCCATGGGCAGAATTCAGTGATGGCAAGAAATGGTTCTTTTAAAATAATGAATGCTGCCCTGCGTTCAGGAATAGCAGTCATTTTTTTCTCCTTCTTAGTAGCTGGTGCAGTGCTGTGTTTTTGACTTTCAGCCTGGGAACAGCACTGATAACATCTATGTTTTTAGTTGCTGCTAATTAATGTTTAGTCTGACCAAGGACTTTCTGAGTCTCATGCTCTGCCAGGGAGGAGGAGAATCCTGGAGAAAGCAGAGACAGCACACCTGACCCAAACTAGCCAAAGAGGTATTCCATACCACAGCACGTCGTGCCCAGGATGTAAACTGGGAGTTACCCGGAAGTGCTAGATCACTGCTCAGTCGGGCTGGGTATCGGTTAGCGGGTGGTATTGTATTCTCTCTCCTTGTTATTTCTCTTATCATTATTATTACTGTTGGTACCAGTAGTGGTTTGTGTTATACCTTAGTTACTGGACTGTTCTTACCTCAAGCCATGGGAGTTACATTCTTTCAATTCTCCTCCCCATCCCTCTGGGAGCGGGTGGAGGAAAGGTGGGGGAGGGGAGTGAGCAAGGACTGCGTGGCTGATTTGCAACTGAGCTTAAAACCACGACAAATACTTACCACACAGGATTGAAATTACCAAGATATAACCTTCCTGCAATAATTAGAATGCTCTCCTTATATGTCAATTACTGCATTTTGTATAATTAACAGGAAAGAATTTCTCTAGCACATGTCCTATAAGCAAACAAAAGAAAAAAAAAAACCCAAAACAAACCAACCCCCCCCCCCCCAAAAAAAAAAAAACAACAAAAAAAAACCCCCCAAACCCAAAAAAAAAAAAAAGCAACAGGTACACAGACCAGGAGAAGCTCTGGGCAAAGTATAAACAGATTCTAGTGGGATTTGAGCCACAGGAAAAAAATGTAGGGAAAAAGAAACCTATAATATTCACTACATGAAAAATCTACTGCTGTCAAGTTTCTGTAACAGAGCAGTAATTCTGTGTAATCCTCTATAGATCCATAAGAACATTATGTATTTATCTCATACCTACATATCTGCAAGGAGCAAATAAATTTTTGGGGAGCTGCTAAGCTGCAGCTGTCTATGATCTATAATTGGATTAATATATATATTCATTCATGAATGATTAGCCACCAGCTGAAGTCTCAGAGCTGAAACCCAACTCCACAGCCACCCATATAAAAACATTCTTATATTGCTACTTACAAACAAAGGATTTAAAAGGTGTCAGGTGGTTGTAAATTTCTATTTTTATATATATGCATATATATAAATATATATATTCATTTTATAATATATTAATTTTATTTTTCCACTTGAGAAAAAAAATAGATTAATATAAACATGATCCATAGGGTAATACTCTGCTTTTCACCTGACATTTTAGACACGATTTATTTATGTTTCATGGAAAAACACCAGCCCATACTTTTTATCCTTCATTTATTCTGTGAGAAATTTAAAAAGTCTTTTTTTTTTTTTTCTCAACAGAATTTTATTAATTGAGCTGGGCAGGTTCTGAGAAGAGTAAACATAGAAAGGTTATCGTAACTTTTTTTTGAATCATTCATATATCTAGTGCTGCCCTATTCAATGAATAATGACAACTGCTCCTGAATACAAAGATTACAAATTGAGGTTCTTCTTTTCATTAAGAAAGAGGTTTAAAAATACTCTGGTGAAATGTGCAGCTTTTCTTTGTATACAGTTTCATTATAGAAGCAGTATCAGCGCAAAATTTTTATTTTATTACTTTTACAAAGCTTTTTACTCAAAATGATTTATTAAAACCTTCAGTACAAAAAAAAAAAAAAAAAAAAAGCGCAATCTGTGTCTTAAAGAGGTAGAGGGGAAGATGTCCTAATCTTTTCATTAGATGCTGAGAAAGAAGTTATTGAATGATTACAGCAGTCAGGAAGTACAATGTAAGTATTGTTAACAAAATTAATCTCTAAAGTATTTATAAAAAGTGAACTTTTGTGTCTGACATATGAGCAGACAGCCATAAATTAGAGTTGGAATTGTACAAAGAGATCTGATGGGACCATATCTGAATTCACAGCATCACAAAATCTAATACAAGTTTATGATCAAGGGCTACCAGTTTTGAGTTCATACTTTGCTATTTTGGGTTTAAGTCAAGACTCATGACCCTGCAACTACTAGGCACTATATTATTGATTAGTGTTGCTTCTTGCACCACAGCCAGTTTGGTCCAGCTCATGATCTGTGACAAAAGGAAGTAATTTTTCTGAAAGACAAAAGCGAAAGACAGATACAGGATTTCATTCCTGCTGTTTTCTTAATATAGATAACTATTTCATCTACCCAGGTCAACTGGCCTTTTAAAGGCTTGGGCTGAACTGAAATAACTGTTTTGACTGAGATACAGTTCATTGGTATGTGATGGAAGTTTGAGGTTCTATACGTCAAGTTCTGCAGACCAATGACAGTGGCTCTGTTGAGGCAAACACTGCACACATTTCAGGATTTTGTTTAGTTCCTGCTGGGCTTCATTTGTTTTAAACTGGCTATAGTCATTGACTGTGTGCACATTTGAAAGCAGCATGCAACGCACCTCTGAAGCACAATTAATTAAACTTTATCCAAGACAAATCCAGTTCATGTGTTTCAAGACCAATGTGAATTAAAGCACAGAAAGTGAGAAAAATTAGGAAAATTACTTGAAAAGTGCTCTTTGCACACTAAAGGATATGCAGCCTTCCCTCTTAATGTAGGCATCCTTCCTCTTTCTTCCTTTACAAAGACATTTCTTTGCTGTACGCTAGTTTTACATTGTATAACCAGAATGAGTTAACAGCTACCAGCTTAATAAATTCTCATTGCCAACTGCCTGAAAAACAACACTAAGTTCATCACAGAAACAACGGAAAAAGACTATTCAAGAAGGAAAGAAATAAAACCGTCATTCTCATTTTTCAAAACAATTTTTGGAGTTATTTTCCATCTTTCTAAGCCCATGAAACAATACTCCATGTCTGATGCATATTCAGACCAATGAGAACTGGGCACACAGGCTCTTTGCCAAAGGCTGAAATGGAAATCTGTGCAGACTGTTATGACAGAATGGATACAAGTGCCACAGTCAGTGCCACAGGTGGCACAGTCAGTCAAGTGCCACTAATGTCACAGAGACTCCGGTTTATTTTCAGATTAAAACAAAAACTTCGGCTGGAAGTTTGTTGCCCACTGAAGACAAAAAAGCATATGTAATCACTGCCTGACACATGCTAACTCCCAAAGGAGAATTATGTCATAGAACTATCTTTTAATCTTAGAGAAAAAAGTGTCTCAAGACAATGGTTTAGGTCCAATGTTTTGAAATTAAATAAATACTTACAGCTTTTATGGTTCTAGAAATAGAATGTTCTCATTACAAAAACTCTCACTGTTGCTGTTCTAGTGCTGCCTTTCACACTCTACCTAAAAGCTGAACTCTCCATTTTACTCTTCACCATTTAGCACATGCTACTACCCTGGCACAAATCTCTCTCTTGCTATGTATTCTAAAACCTGGTTGTCTCTTCTGGTTTCTCTATATTTTCTCTTAAGTACCTCCTTTTTAAAACTATCCCATGACTTCAAGGGTATAAAACAGTTGGTTTCCTTCCCAGTCTTTACTGGACATTTTTCCCCTCCTCTTATGGAAAGAGATTTACCATAAGGTCTAACAATCAATATTAAGAAAAGCCAGTACTGTTAACATGCAACATGCACATTGTGCCTTCCCACACACCCCCAACAAAGCTCAAAATATTTAAATGCAGCAATCGTTCTGTACTCTAACACCCAGAATCATAAAACATGCTGTCGTGGTTTAACCCAGTCAGGCAACTTGTTCACTCACTCCCCCCCCCCTTTCCCTCCCCCTACTCCCAGAGGGACAGAGAGGAGAATCGAAAAGAATGCAACTCCCACAGGTTGAGATAAGAACAGTTTAGTAACTAAGGTATAACACAAATCACTACTGCTACCGCCAATAATAACAATGATAAAGGAAATAACAAGGGAAGAGAATACAACACCTCACCACCAGCCGACCTGATAACTCGCGCCCCCCCCCCCCCCCCCCCCCCCCCCCCGCCCGACCAAGCACTGACCCATACCTCCTCCAACCCCACAGTCTCCCTGCCCTTCCGGCTAACTCCCAGTTACCTCCTGGGCATGATGTGCTGTGGTATGGAATACCTCTTTGGCTAGCTTGGGTCAGGTGTCCTGTGCCTGCTTCCTCCCGGCTTCCCCTCCTCCCTGGCAGAGCATGAGGCTCACAAAGTCCTTGGCCAAACCAAAACATCCTTGTTATCAGCTCTGTTCCCGAGCTGAAAGTCAAAACACTGCACTGCACCAGCTACCAAGAAGGAGAAAAATGACTGCTACTGCTGAACCCAGGACACATGCTTGCACAAAAGCTGTGATGATAGTGCATGTCATTTTCTGTTTCTGTGGGTGTCAGGAGAAAACACTGGAAAGTATCTGAATCCCTCCTCCAAAAATCTGGAACTGTGTGCATTCAAAGAAATATTTGGAGAAAGAAATAAATACTTACATACAAATATATTCCAGACATGGTAAGGGTTTTCCTCTGTCTCTTTCTCAGAGGCAGAATAATAATTCAGTACTATATTCTGTAAATAAAGTTCTCTATCCTATCTGATAAAGACTACAGAATGAAATGTTTACACAGAATTTTTAATTTATGACTACTAACTTATAAGTGACATGAAATGTTTTTATAATCCCAGCAGTTAGATAACTTACACTACAGACAGAGCGTAACCCACAGCCCCTGAACTGAGCTCTCTGATCTGAGGGCAGCTTTGGTGCAGTACAGCCGGGTGACCTTGGCTTAGGCTTGCTAAAAGGTTGTTGTTAAACTTTGAGAGTACATGAATGGGAGCCATGTGAAATAAGTAATAACATAGGCAGCTCAGTAATTGTTGCAATGACAACAGTTGGCAGTTCAGGTAATTACAAGGTGGGGGGGGGGAATAGACATGGAAAACATAACACCTTAAGGAAAAAGCAGGCAACTTGAACACGACAAGTCAGCAAGATCGAAGGTCAGACATTTCCAGAACTATGTGAAGTGACATTACACACCTGACTGACCACTTACTGTCCAGCAGAGATTATTCAGAGTTCTGCAGCTATACCAGCAGAACTGATAAGTATATTAATGCTTAACATTGAACTATACCTAGCAACTATATAAATTAGCCACACACATAACTGCTGTGTGTTTTTAAGTTGTGTATACCTTCCTTGCACAGGGCCTCTTTACATACACTGGACAAACGTGCATGCCTAGAGAAAAAATCGTCTCGGCCTGAAGGGTTACAGAACTGCTTAGAGAAGGATTACAGCCCAAGTTCTTTGGGCTGAAAGCTCGACACTTCAGAAGTAGAATAATGCAACTTTAAGGAAATTCACATTTTGGCAGAGTTCCTGCACTTGTACAGTACTATACAGCAATTTTCCTCAGTGAAATTATAAATCCTTATTGTCTTAAATCAAAACTTACTGGAGAAAGGATATAAAGAAAAAAAATCAATATAAATACAAGCTAAGCAGATTAAAACATGTCTGCCAGATGTTATGAGGAGTTTTGCTAGAATGGAAAAATAGCATAATAATCCTGTGTTGATTTAAGCATGATTTAAATTCTTGAATTTTGAACATCTTTTATTGCGCTCATGAAAGTGGGTACATCTAGATGCTGACAAGTCATTGAGCTGCCATGTTTTCTTCTTATGGAAAATCACTGAACATTAACTCTCCTGTAACTCAGGTATCATTCATTCACATTATGCTCAAAAGTTATTGAATTTATTACTGTTCTCCTCAATCTCAATAGAGATTATCTTGCAATAATATATTCTGTTCTACGCACCAAGCTCTTTGATGAGACATAGCCTTGTTTCGATAAGTGGTGATGGTTTCACTTCATTCAGCAAGAGAGAGTTCTATTATTTCTTAAATGTCTTATCACTTTTGAAACATTAGTACACACTTATAATTTAAAGAAACAAATCAAACCCAAGCCTTTTTCTTCTTGTCTCCCAAAAGAATTGTGCTTCCCAGATTGCTGAAATAAAATATGCCTAAACTAAGTGATTCACCAAACCCTACCACATCTTAGCCCTCAGATAATATTGACTAAATGTTTTCACTGGTTCTCTCCAGGTGAGAAAGAAAGATTTCCATGCGTCTTATAATTCCAGGACTAACTTCTTAATTCTAAAAGTAAAAGTGCTTTTTATGCAGGAATTCTGGATAGATAGCTGGAAAATAAATAATTTAAAGCATACATTTTTAGTGTATTTGCAAGCAGTTTGAATGCAGATGTTGCAATATTTGACATCAAAATAGAATAATGTTTCTTGTAACAAAAACCAATAGGATATATTTTTAATTCTCTAAATTATTTTAGTAGGAAGTGAAATTTGGAAAAAAAGAAAAAAACAAACCACGAAGAGCCTTTTTTATGTTTTTCAAGCTTCAAACAAGGGGAGAGAATTTCCAATATGATTGAAACGTCGATTCCAATATTATGGAAACATAATTCTTTCAAGCAGAGTATACAAAGCCTCAAAATTTTACAATTTCCACATGATGTTTTACTAACTAGTGAAAAAAAAAAAATCACAAAAGTTCATTGGTTTTGCGCTAAATAATACAAAGCTTAAAAAAAAAACCCAGCTTTCCAGCTTTACTAAAAAAGAAGACATGTACTGCAGAGTCATATACGAAGAGGAAGACTTACTGACTGTAGACAATTTTTGGACACCATGAAATATTTTTCATTATTCCAGTAGGAGATGTGTTAATGTAAAAGACGTATTCAGTCTGGAAACACGTTGGTAGTGCTGCTTACTGAAAGAGAGCTGCAATACTATTAACAGTAGCATAATAAAAGCTCCCAATAATTAGTGCAAAACAATTAGGAGGCACTTGAGATTAACACTTACCTGGTTTGTACCTCTCTCCTCTATTTGTATTTAGATTTCTACAAGAACTAATGTGTTTGACAAACATGGACTAATTATTTAAATGGAGAAGTCCCCTACATAATGTGCCCTTTGGAAGCCAATATAATTAATGATAATTAAAAATCCTGACTGAAAGCTATAAGTCTGCTTATTTTATTCCACCGTTCACTAAAACTTAGGGCAGAAAATAAGCTAAAATTAAGAAGCTGCTTAATGCCTCTTTGCAAGTGTAGAACTCCAGACAGGTCACAAGACCACTTCAGTATGTGCATGTGTGTGGTTGGATGGCTGCACACAAAGAGTTGAGGTTAATGGCTCAGTGTCGAGCTGGAGACCAGTAACAAGTGGTGTCCCCCAGGGATCGGTGTTGGGACCGGTCTTGTTCAACATCTTTGTTGGAGCATGGACAGTGGGATTGAGCGCGCCGTCAGCATGTTTGCTGATGACACCAAGCTGTGTGGTTCGGTTGATACCCTGGAGGGAAGGAATGCCATCCAGAGGGACCTTGACACGCTTGTGAGGTGGGCTGATGCCAACCTCATGAAGTTTAACTATGACAAGTGCAAGGTCCTACACCTGGGTCGGAGCAATCCCAGGCACAGCTACAGGTTGGGCAGTGTTAGAGATTCAGAGCAGCCCTGCGGAGAAGGACTTGGGGGTGTTGGTCGATGAGAAAATGAACATGAGCCGGCAGTGTGTGCTTGCAGCCCAGAAAGCCAACTGTATCCTGGGCTGCATCAAAAGGATCGTGACCAGCAGGTCGAAGGGGGTGATCCTGCCCCTCTACTCTGCTCTCGTGAGACCTCACTTGGAGCATTTTGTGCAGTTCTGGTGTCCTCAGCATAAAAAGGACATGGAACTGTTGGAACAAATCCAGAGAAGGGCCACGAGGATGATCAGCGGACTGGAGCATCTCCCGTGTGCTGAGAAAATTGGTGCTGTTCAGGCTGGAGAAGAGAAGGCTACATGGAGACCTCATAGCAGCCTTCCAGTATCTGAAGGGGCCCTATAGGAATGCTGGGGAGGAACTCTTCATTAGGGACTGTAGTGACAGGACAAGGGGTAACGGGTTCAAACTTAAACAGGGGAAGTTTAGATTGGATATAAGGAAGAAATTCTTTCCTGTGAGGGTGGTGAGGCACTGGAATAGGTTACCCAAGGAAGATGCGAATGTTCCATCCCCAGCAGTGTTCAAGGCCAGGTTGGACAGAGCCTTGGTTGACATGGTTTAATGTGAGGTGTCTGTCATGGTCAGGGTAAACATCACTTAGCATGGACTTAGTGAGGCTCATGCTCTGCCAGGGAGGAGGGGAAGCTGTGAGGAAGCAGAGATGGGGCGCCTGACCTGGGCTAGCCAGGGAGGTATTCCATACCACAGCACGTCATGCCCGGGGTGGGGGGTAACTGGGAGTTCCCCAGAAGGCCACAGGTTTCCGGGTGGGACTCGTTTCTTGGCCGGTGGTATCGTATTCTCTTCCCTTGTTATTTCCTTTATCATTGTTATTATTGGTGGTAGCAGTAGTGATCTGTGTTATACCTTAGTTACTAAACTGTTCTTATCTCAACCCGTGGGAGTTGCATGCTTTTCGATTCTCCTCTCCGTCCGTCCGGGAGCAGGGGGAGAGAAAGAAGTGGGGGGAAGTGAGTGAACGAATTGCCTGACTGGGTTTAAACCACGACAGTGTCCCTGCCCATGTCAGGGGGTTTGGAACTGGATGATCTTAAGGTCCTTTCCAACCCTAACTATTCTATGATTCTATGATTCTGTATCTGTATGTTTGCATGGGCGCGCACATGTGTATATGCACATGTGCATAACTGTGCATTTATATATATATATGCCTATAAAGGCACAAGTATAAAGCATTTTGTCAAACAGAGAGTTTGTTCAAACTAGAAGACTTGAAAATTCAGATTTCATAAATTAAAGAGGTATTCATCATGCATAGCTTCTTCCTTTCCCCCCTTATTTTATTAACTTCATTAATAAAAGAAAAATGTCAGGAAAAAATGCTGTCTTCTAACTCATCATCGTTATTCTAATTTATACAAGTGTCACTTCAATTATTTTGGCTATTTAAAAAAAAAAATATCCTTACAGGTGATGAGAAGTCAAGCCCTGTAAGAATGCACAGAATGAGATCCCTATGGCACAGACCTGTAAACTACAGTTTTATCACTAATTACACACATACTAAATAAATAATTTGCATATGTCTTATTATTAAGTCACTTTAACTCTTTCAACCAAGTGTCTATATTTTGTATCAAGTAAATCAAGGGAAAATATTTAGGAAAAATATACTTTTTTCTTGTCCCATTTGGGCTATTCCATTTTTTTATGTTTCTATTTGAATGGTAATTTCTGTCAAAGAACTGAAGCTTGATAAGTAAGAATATGAAGAAAACTTTTCTTCCTCTCACAGCACAAACATTGATGACTTTGTCAACTACTAGGTAGTAGGCAAATTCTTCTGTAACAATAGTATCTATTACACTTTGTTGCAGAGGAAGCAATAATGTTTCATAATTAGAAAAAGTGTAATAAAAGCAGATGCATAGATGTAATCCATTTCAATTAACATTATAAACTTACATTGCTAGTCCTGCTACCATCTCTACTCAGTAGGATCTGACAATTTTTTTTAAATATGGCCTTTTTTGTTCACCCTTTTCATTCTGCTAGATGGTCACTTTCTCTTCAATTCCAATTCTTCTGGCTTTTCATTCTTTAACGTGTTGTCCACCAAGCCTCCCCTTCGCTGATGCTCCCACTACGTCTCTGCTCCTTAGAACCCTGTTCTTAGTCCATTGTAGGCCTTAACCAGAACTCAGAGCAGTGATGAAAAGCAGGTTCCAAAATACTAATGATGGCAAAGAGATCACTGACTTCATTGTCTTGAAAATTTAAGGCTTGTTTAAAATGCATTTAACATGTATCTAAACAAGTAATGAAAATTAAATTATCATTTACTACCTTTAAAATATTCCTGGAGTAAAACATTTCAAAATGGAATAATTTAAAAGTAGAATCATAACTATATGTTCTAATCATATATAGATAATGATGATGCAAAGCAATACATTGCTAATGTTTTTAAATGAAGTGATCAACTAATGTTTCCTATCCTATGCTTTCTATCCAATAGAGGGACAACAGGCTGTTTTTTTCTAATGCTATAGATGCTTTTTATATATATATATTTTAACTAAAAAAAGTATTTATAGAAGACGTGTCGAGACATTTAAAGAATAAAAATATTTCAGAGTAGAGCTAAGTGATTAAAATGCTAATTATTTAATTAAAAAAATTAAAATACTTATGAAAAACATGAGAAAACTGTGTATGTTAATTAAGCTCAGCTTTTTCTAGGTTGTCTGACACAAAAGGAAAATACAAAACACAAGGAATAATGCAACCAAAGTGATGGATTTCTTTTTATATGCACACTTTTGCAGTACAACTATTCTTTTCTTGACTCTTCATGCCCTATATTCTCTTATAACAGCATTAGTCATCAGATTCTCTGCTCTTTTATTTTTTCCTTGAACTTCAAGTTGTACAAGCACTGTTGTCATTTCTTTATTATTATCTGCTACTATCTTTATCCCCTTGGCCAAGCCCTGGCCAGCTTGCTCATTTTTATCATTGCTTTGTTTTCTTTCCTGACATAGGACACATCATTATAAATGGGACAATTTTATTTACACTCAGTATGTAAGGAATTTAAAAAATGGTGACAGAATCCTGTAGGTTCAACTATAGGTACTTCATTTCCTCATTTCCCTTCCTGTCCCTCAAAACATATGGGTAAGAAGCAAAAGAAGTTAACATGAGCCTGTAACAGGGATTGGATATCAATCATAGAATCATAGAATAGTTAGGGCTGGAAAGGACCTCAAGATCATCCAGTTCCAACCCCCCTGCCATGAGCAAGAATTTCCTTCTTATATCCAATCTAAACATCCCCTGTTTAAGTTTGAACCCATTACCCCTTGTCCTGTCACCACAGTCCCTAATGCACAGTCCCTCCTCAGCATCCCTATAGGGCCCCTTCAGATACTGGAAGGCTGCTATGAGGTCTCCAAGCAGCCTTCTCTTCTCCAGCCTGAACAGCACCAACTTTCTCAGCCTATCTTCGTGCAGGAGGTGCTCCAGTCCCCTGATCATCCTCGTGGCCCTTCTTTGGATTTGTTCCAATAGTTCCATGTCCTTTTTATGTTGAGGACACCAGAACTGCGCACAATACTCCATGTGAGGTCTCACAAGAGCAGAGCTGAGGGGCAGGATCACCTTCGACCTGCTGGTCACGCTCCTTTTGATGCAGCCCAGGATGCGGTTGTTTTTCTGGGCTGCAAGCACACACTGCCGGCTCATGTTCATTTTCTCATCAACCAACACCCCCAAGTCCTTCTCCGCAGGGCTGCTCTGAATCTCTAACACTGCCCAACCTGTAGCTGTGCCTGGGAATGCTCTGACCCAGGTGTAGGACCTTGCACTTGTCATAGTTAAACTTCATGAGGTTGGCATCAGCCCACCTCACAAGCATGTCAAGGTCCCTCTGGATGGCATTCCTTCCCTCCAGGGTATCAACCGAAACACACAGCTTGGTGTCATCGGCAAACATGCTGACGGCACGCTCAATCCCACTGTCCATGCTCCAACAAAGGTGTTGAACAAGACCGGTCCCAACACCGATCCCTGGGGGACACCACTTGTTACTGGTCTCCAGCTCAACATTGAGTCATTGACCACAACTCTTTCTGTGCGGCCATCCAGCCAGCTCTTTATTCACTGAGTGGTGCACCTATCAAATCGATGTCTCTCCAATTTAGAGACAAGGATGTCATGTGGGACAGTGTCAAACCCTTTGCACAGGTCCAGGTAGATGACGTCAACTGCTCTGCCCCTGTCCATCGCTTCCATAGCCCCATCATAGAAGGCCACCAAATAGGTCAGGCAGGATTTCCCCTTAGTGAAGTCATGCTGGCTGTCACCAAACACCTTGTTGTTTTTCATGTGCCTTAGCATGCCTTCCAGGAGAATCTGCTCCAAGATTTTGCCAGGCACAGAGGTGAGACTGACTGGTCTGTAATTCCCCGGGCCATCCATTTTCCCCTTCTTGAAAATGGGGGTTATATTTCCCTTTTTCCAGTTGTTGGGAACTTCACCTGACTGCCATGATTTCTCAAATATGATGGACAGTGGCTTCGCAACTTCATTTGCCAGCTCCTTCAGGACCTGCGGATGGACCTCATCAGGTCCCATGGACTTGTGCACGTTCAGGTTCTTAAGATGGTCTTGAACCAGATCCTCTCCTACAGTGGGCCCAAGGTTTTCATTCTCACAGTCCCTGCGTCTGCCTTCCAAGACTTGGGTGGTGTGGTCAGAGCCTTTGCCAGTGATGATCAAGCTAAAGAAGTCATTAAAAACCTCAGCCTTCTCCAAATCCTGTGTAGCCAGTTCTCCCAACAGCTTCCTGAGGGTGCCTACATTGTCCCTGTTCTGTCTTTTATTTGCTGTGTACTTGCAGAATCCCTTCCTGTTATCTTTCTCATCCCCAGCCAAATTTAATTCTAACTGGGCCTTATGTTTCCTATCCTGGTCCCTAGTTTCCTGGACAACATCCCTGTATTCTTCCCAGGCCGCCTGTCCTCCTTTGCTTCCACCTTTTATAAGCCTCTTTGTTTCTTCGAAGTTTCCTCAGCCGCTGCTTATCCATCCAAGGAGGTCTCCTGGCCCTCCTGCTGCACTTCCTTCTAGTCGGGATGCAACAGTCCTGAGCTTGTTTTAAGTAATCCTTGAATATCAACCAACAGTCTTGGGCCCCCCTGCCCTCTAGGGCTATATCCCATGGAACCTTACTAAGCAGATTCCTGAAGAAGCCAGAGGCTGCTCTTTTGAAGTCCAGGGCAGTGAGCCTGCTGCATGCTCTTCTCACTGTCCTGAGGATCTTGAATTTGACCATCTCATGATTGCTACAACCAAGGCTGCCCTGGAGTGTCACATTTCCAACCAGCCTTTCCTTGTTGGTGAGCATGAGGTCAAGCATAGCACCTCTCCTTGTCAGCTCCTCTATTACTTGCAGAAGGAAGTTGTCTTCCACACAATTGAGGAACCTCCTGGATTGCTTGTGCCGGGCCATACCGTCGCTCCAACAGATATCAGGGTGGTTGAAGTCCCTCATGAGGAAAAGCGAAGTCTGTGGTAAAAGAGTAAAACTGATTTGAACAAACAAAATTCCATGCAAAATAATGCCACATTTTTCTTGAGCAGTACTGAACAAACAGCTACTATGTTCTGCATTAATATTCCTCTGTAAAATGGATACAACTCTTTTGTCTGAATCTTGTGACTCATATCTGTAAATTAGTTTATCAATTAGAAAGTGATAGCGCCACATACCGTGTGGAAAAGTCTTTATGAATGCCTGAACCAAAGACTGTGAAAAATGCACAAATAGGCAATGGAGCACAATAGGCAAACTTGATTAGCAGGGACACTAAAAACTGAACAATGTGTTTCGTTTGAAGGCAACAGAAACAGCATTAGGTAGGTCAGATTTTCTGTCCTCTTTTCCAGCCATTAAGGGGCAAAAGTCCAGTTTAAATCTAGTTGCAAGAAGGGAAGACTGAGATCATAGAATCATAGAATAGTTGGAGTTGAAAAGGACCTTAAGATCATCTAGTTCCAACTTCCCTGTTATGGGCAGGGACACCTCACACTAGACCATGTTGCCCAAGGCCCTGTCCAACCCGGCCATGGACACTGTCAGGGATGGAGCATTCACAACTTCCTTGGGCAACCCATTCTAGTGCCTCACCACCCTCACAGTAAACAACTTCTTCCTTATATCTAACCTGAACTTAGCCTGTTTAAGTTGAAGCCCATTACCCCTTGTCCTATGGTCCGATACTTTTAATTGCATTTAATCTTTTGCCTGATACTTTACATTTTTTTTTCCTGTTCCTCATCATCATATATGGTCTCATCTTTACTTCACTTAGCAGCATTTTTATGTTTCCATGTAAGAATGTTTTCATTATTTTAGAGACAGCAGACTTGTATCCAGCCATAAAGTCCCAGAAACAGTGACCTTGGTGACCTGAGTGGATCTCATCAGCAACATGTGGTTTCTTGTTCAGACAGTGCCTAAAACTACTACCATGTTCGCTGACTTTATTGACTTTCTTCTTCATAGAATTCACTGTGGTGCTGCTGGAATAGTTTTATTTGTGTTTTACACACAGCACCAAGCAATGCTTTCTTGCTACAGCAGTGACTAGCCATTCATCAAATGTCAAGCTTGGTCTCTGTCAATATTCCCAGAGTCTGCTGTTCCTACAGTTGTCGATAGGGTAAGTTTTGACAACCTCATTTTGCAAAAGTGCCATATAGTGCAGCAGCATTTTTGAGTGTGCTACAGCTGCTTTTTATGAAACAATATCTAGACTTTGACTACAACTGTCTTGCCTACAGAAAAATAGAGCTTCTCGAATACTGTTGTGGTTTTGAATGTAAAATAGCTTCCTAGGTGATCCGTGGTAACTTTCAGGTAAGACATTTTATTTCTATTCTTGATGTTTTGAAATTCTGTTAGACATCTGGTTCAGCAAGCTGCAACAACACAGAGTCCTGCTGGCTATCATCTGTCACTTCTATTGCTTTTGTTAAGTTTAGATTAGCTCTTACTACTTTTCTATGTGTTCCTTCTGATGATGGGACTGTTCTGAATAAATGAAGTCACCAGAAAACTTTATCATATCTCTGTTTTCCATCATATATATAGTTTGCACTTTATGTATCAAATTACTAGTTTTATACATACACTAAGATATTTTTTTTTTATTTAAACTAATTAAAAGCAAGGTTTGCTGAGATTTAATGAGTAGTCCCTTTCGTGACCTATTCCTGTCTAGTAGAATTTGAGTTAGAATTAGAAAACATTTTGTCTTTGCTTTACATGTCATTATTTAGGTTCCGACCTTCTACAGTAACAGTAACCTCTGGAGCACTGTTCTTGCCTTTGTTCCCTTTTAATTATTCATTCAATAGTTGATTAACCAAGGCTCTGAAAGTACATCTGTCTTAACACTGTCTACTCTAAGTTACATATCTATATCTAAAACTCTACGAGCTAAATAGATATAATAAATATACTTCCTATAAGAATTTAGTTATCAGTTATAGCTCCTAAGCTCTTACTTCAAGGTGACTTACTTCTGTTCCTGTCAGTTTAAATCAAATTAGAAAAATGCTACTGTAACACTTAACTAGAACATCCAGAATAAATTCTGTAATGGTTTAAACAAGCAGTTTACTTTCAAGTCTTCATGGAAATGGGTGCAAATGTTCACATATTCTTTCAGACAACTCAACAGATAAAGCTTTCAGATATTCAGGGCTCTCTAACAGCAGCTGTAAGGAAGATTTAAAATTTCTGCTTTATATATACCACAAATATATTTCTTCCTTTTATATATTGTACTTCTTTTCTAATACTGTTTGAAGTTATTTCCAGCTCAGATTTTGAGTTTGATGCCGTTTGTCTATTGACTTCTGATGGATCTTGCTTGAACCCAGGTAAACATTCTGGAATGTCACCACACTTTGGAAAGAAGGTCTGTATGGCTATCACCTATTTAGTGATAAACTACGTTTGTTTCCTAGTTTTGTATATTGTTATACTGGCACCTAGCTTTTGTGAATGGTTGCTCTTTAGCCTTTCCCTCCACTACAGTCCTGTTTCATAAATAACCAGTAAGTCACATCTGTTCTACTTCGCAGAGTCTTGGCTTACCCTATCAGCCCTTGTACAAAAACAGTTCCATTATTCTGAAACCTCTCTTGGACCATCAGTCTTTTCCAGTTCTGTCATATATACCATGAGATGAAGGAAAGAATACTACACATTCCTTTAAGGGTGAGCAAGCCAAGAATCTAGAAGGAGGTGTATATGGAATCTATAATCACATCTTTTGAATGTGATTCAACAGTATTAGGTATGTTGAAACAATATATTGTAAAAGCCTAAAGCTTATTATAAAAGTTACAACCAAAATTGTGACATTGATCATCTTGCTGTTAGTTTCTTCCTGTTAATCTAAAATAAAGGCCTCCCTCTTCAACATCCTTCATGTCAGTATTGTGCTTTAAGCCCAGATGGCAACTATCTGGGCAACTCTCTCACCTCCCTCCACCACTTCCCAATGGCCAAAACCAGGACAGTCAGGAAGCTGAGGGTAATATCTGTTTGTTTTTTTTAATTTCATAAGCCCATTCCTCCAGTTCACCAATGTTCTTATTAGATTTACTCCAGCCAACAGCTGCACCCATATGGCCACTTATTCACTCCCCAAACCCCAGTAGAATGGGGTAGAGAATAGGAAAAGCAAAAGTGAGAAACTCACGGGTGAAGAGACAGCTAACTAAGTGAAGCAAAGAGAAGAAGAAAAAGGAAAAAAGCCAATAATACAAACAACAGTAAAAACAAGTGACGCAAAATCAATTACTCAGCCCATCCCATCAGCAGACTAATCTCCAGCCTGTCTCTGAGCAATGGACAACTTGGAGGAGAAACCCTTCTTCCCCTGCCCTCTTCCTCTACCCCCAGCTTTTATTGATTTAATATCCCTAACAAACACCTAACCACCGGTTAGGTTGTTAAATTGTTGATTAGTCTCTAAGCCCAGGGATGTAGTCAGTCTACACCCTTTATAGAACACCTATCCAAGCCATCTCCCCAGTCTGGCTACTGTAATGCTGTGAGCTATCTGCTATTAGCTAAACTCCGTTGTTCTCCTTTTGCTTATAGGGGCCAGTCATCCTGAGGACTGAAAAGAAACTCACAAAGCCTGTAGTACCTTAGGTACTCGTTTTTTCCCTCCTACAAGAAGGGTGTGACATTTATGCCTTTTAGTGTCAACAGTGAAATTACAGATCCCCATGATCATTCAAAGTTAATAGAGAACTGCCTTGCAATGACATCAACCATCTCCTTCAACAGAACACCAACTAGTCTCATTTCATTTTTGGTCTTCTGTATGTCCAGTTTGCTTAAGCTGTTCCTAAATTAATCTATATCTCTTTCCAACGGGTATTATAAGCAAAGTATTAGTATATTTCGAGATGCTATTCCTCTGAGTTTTTAAATGCTTCCTCTATCTCCAAATAGTTTTAGGATCAGTAACTGAGAAAAATATAAAAACATTTTCTATGCCACAAGTAAATAAAAAATCTTCCTGTAAAAACATACTATATCAAGAAAAGTATCAGCCAACATTATGCTGTATATAGGAACATCTCCATCATTTGATTTTAAATCATAGAATAATAGCATAGTTAAGGTTAGAAAGGACCTTAAGATCATCTAGTTCCAACCCCCCTGACATGGTCAAGGACATCTTGCACTAAACCATGTCACCCAAGGCTCTGTTCAACCTGGCCTTGAACACTGCCAGGGATGGAGCATTCACAGCTTCCTTGGGCAACCTATTCCAGTGCCTCACCACCCTCACAGTGAAGAACTTCTTCCTTATATCTAATCTAAACTTTCTGTGTTTAAGTTTGAAGCCATTACCCCTTGTCCCTCCACTTAGGGTAACATTGAAGTTAATTTTAAGTTATATCAAGCACAATATGTAGATGAAAACTTTGTAAAACAAGAGCTCACTGGAATATCAAATATACACAAATGCTGTAACACAATGCTAAATTCTCAGCTTCAAAATATATTTTACTAGAGTATCTATGTTTTCAAATATATTTCTGTTTACACTTAAGGAAGCTTCACATTTTAATCTGCTTAAAAGCAAATAAAGATTCTAGCTGTGGACACCATTCTGTGCTCAACATGATTAGTCACATATTGATTGATAGAAATAGACACAGCATGTTAGCCTTTGGATTCTTTTTCCCTAAAAGCAGTTTATTCAGACTTAGGTAGCAGTAATGCACTACTGATAATTGTTGTCCAATTCAATTTTTCTTTATTTCCTTTTAGCCAACAACTTTCATGATGTTTAAGAGTACAGTATATTTATCTTCACATGCAATCTTATTAACCAGTGTTAAAACTAATCATCATTTACGTCTGTAAATCTCATAAATCTGTTTTGAGATTTTCAGCACCATTTTGGCCTGCAGCTACAACAGTGACATTTTAAGACCACAGCTTCCCCAGTTCAAGGTAAACACTTAGTAGGTAACATCCTCTATGAGGCACAAAGATTGCTCTTTGGAAAAACATCGTTACTTGGCAAACTGTCCACACACAAATTAAAAACTCAGAAGATGGAAAGCTAGGACACTGCTGACACTCATTAAGAAAATGAAAAGCAAGGAGGATAACACAACATTGCTTGAATTGACTAGCTGGGCTTCAAGAGTACACCTGTTGTGTTCATAAGACTAAGATGCCATAGGAAAATTATGCACTATCCATGCCCAGAACACTAGATGTTGATCATTTTTGTCTTCTTTAAAGAGACTGAATCAGAAAAAAAAAAACACGCCAAAAAACTTCCCAAACCCAAGCACAGCTTTCCAGTCTGCAGCATAGTATTTACCCCTGAAATAAAAAAAAAAAAAAAAAAGAAGTAAAATGCATGGGACAGCTCAGCTTTCTTTCAGTCTGCATTCTGCCATCCAATTCTGACTATGTTTACTAGAAATCTTTCATACAAAGTCTAGCAAATACAAAGGAATCTATCAATTGGTAGATAAATACGTAGGTAGGTGGAAAGAAGAGTAGCAAATACTGCAGTCAGGCATGTGGTGCTGTTTGTTACTGCATGAACTCCTGGCATGATTTATCAGGTTTTATCAGTGACTTAACCATGAGCCTTAGCTCTAAAAATCAATAGAATTACGCATGATCTTAAAAGTAAAGCTACTTAATTTTTTTACTGTGGATTACCTTAAGCCTGAACTTTCCCATGTTGTAGTTATTAATACTAAACTTCTTAAAACTCCTCTAAAACTGCGAGTGTAGTGGGCCCATTGGGTAGCCTTGAACATGAGTTTTACACTATAATAACTTCACAGGGAGGTAATGAGTTCACAGAAGGTCATGTGCAACCCTTGCTGGTCCCGGTGATTACTCGAAAACTCTGAAACTTTACTGTGCACATTCCCATAGGACGTATAAAAATACAGGTGTGTGACCCAGGCAACAATCCAGCTCTATACTCTGTCTTTTGGTACTCTTTCTACCTGATGATTATAAAGCTTTGCAGCTGTCAGTTCTTGGACAAGAAAGGCTCCTGGAAGCAATGCACAAAAAATTTCCTTCAAAACTGAACACTGAATAAGCTTTCAGTAATTTTTTTCTCCTTCATGATTTATGTTCTTTCCTGAATTTCTTCCCATATTATTTAGACAGTCCAGCATTTAAGCCTTTCTGCTTTGTAATAGAATTGAGAGAATAATGTTCCTTAATATGAATGTTAACCCTTCTATATTTTCTTACTGTGCTTTTATGTATAGCTGTTTGACAGCCTGCAAATCTGGAGCAATTTGGTAGTTTGTCAAAAAAACCAGTAATTATTTACAGTTACAGACAAAACTGTGGGAATTAAGTAATGAAATATAACAATGTTGTATGGACTGGCTCCAGCAATCAGAAAAAAAAAGCAAGATATTAGAGACACAAAGATTTACTTCATGTGATATCTCAGGACATCTCAGCAATTTAAAGGCTATATTATAGTTGGGGAAAAAAGTCCATAAAAAGACCCAAATATGTTATGCCGTACTTATGAAGAACATATACATGCTATCAAAATTAAGCTTCAAACCTCGTGAAAGGAAACCAAGTTCGAGCTTTGACAAAGATCTAGCTCACATTCTAAGGTGATGTAGATCCACTGGTTAGTTCTCTTTCAATAGATTCATTACAATTTATGTGAGTTTAATATCTGCTGATTGGATGCCTATCTAACTACATTGAAAGAATAAATTTAACAAAACAATACAAGTTTGAGGGTAATCAGAATGAAAGGTGAAAAAGAAATATAAAAATCTGGTGATTAAGAAAGTTTGAAGATAAAGATAGTATCCAATAGAATTCAGTGTCTAAAAAGACCCAAATAAACCCAAAATAAATCTAGGTGCAATTGGGTTGGTACCTTTAAAGCCATCAAATACAAGGTATAGAAATATAATTGAGTTTTGGAGACTTTAAAAAATGTACAGTATACCAATAGTAGAAACAATCTACTTAGTGAAACGTATCTTGAACTTACATATTTGCCTTTTTCTCCTAAAATATGCAGGTTTTTTGGAAAATAGTCATCTGAGGATTTTGCACTTTAAAAATTGAGGCAAGGATCTTGCCTTTCAGAGGACTTCCAGAAATTTATACAAAAATGGTACCGAGTAATTGATTTTCCATCAGATATACAACAATATTAACATATATAAATTATATGTATATATATATGAGTTTTTACACATTTTATATCAGTGATCTTCTTGTTTGGTTTGGTTTGGCTTGTGTTGGGTTGGGTTTGTTGTTTGTTTTTATTTTTTTTTGTGGATGTAGGATTTATCCTTGCTATTCTGGTTTTGACTGGGATAGAGTTAATTTGCTTCTTAGTGCTGTGTTTTGGCTTTAGTCTTTGAACAATGCTGATAATGCACCAGTATTTGAGTTGTTGCTAAGTAATGCTTACCCTGACCAAGGACTTGTCTGTCTCTCATGCTGTGCCAGTGAGGAGAAGTACAAGAAGCCAGGAGAGAGCAGAGATGGGATAAACTAGCCATAGGGGTATTCCATACCACAGCACACCATGCCCAGTATATAAATTAGGGGGAGACACCTGGAAGGGACCAATCACTGCTGAGATCAGGCTGGATATCAGTCAGCAGGTGGTCAGCAATTGTATCCTTTTTCCTTTTTAGTTTTATATTCTCCTCCCTTGTTATTTCACTTACCATTATCACTATTAGTAGTAGTATTAGTATTATATTGTACTTTATTGTACTTTATTTCAATTATTAAACTGTTGTTATCTCAACCCATGGGGTTTACATTCTTTTGATTCTCCTCCCCATCCCACTCAGGAAAGGCGAAAAGTGGGGTATGAATGAGTTGCTGTGTGGTACTGAGTTACTGGCTGGGTCTAAACCATGACATTTGGTAGTTTCTTTTTTTTTTTTTTTTTTAAGGGAATTCACAAAATTCATTAAAATCACTTAAGTCAAATCATTTAATATTCTGTTCCATAGTGTTTTCTATTCATTTTTCTTTAGTTCAAGGGCAGGTTTTATAAGCACAGCCTATTCCATCAAGTTTTTCTTGTCCCACAGTTTAGGAGTTGAAATATTTAAGATAAGGGCACACAAGAAGAGTATGCTGGGATGGTGTCATATAAATTATGTAATAGGATCTTTCAAAGCTAATCTTGAGTCACTAAATCTGTTGCTTTGCAGGACTACTTCCCTTACATGATGTTCTAAGGAAGACCTAGCTTCAATCAACATTTACAAACCTTTAGTATATCCTGAAGTTAAAGCAGTCCTTTG
Source organism: Pezoporus wallicus (assembly GCF_028554395.1). Lineage (NCBI taxonomy): Eukaryota > Metazoa > Chordata > Aves > Psittaciformes > Psittacidae > Pezoporus > Pezoporus wallicus. Next base: position 11,032,459 of record NW_026640488.1, read on the forward strand.
TTACAAGTGACTGCCAGAGTAGAAGCTGCCAGTCCTCTACCTTATATCAGTCATCCAGATTGCATTCATTTGCAGTGGATGAATTCAGATTCCACTTTTCTTTTTGCTTAAGATAATTTTAATGCATTGTTCCAATCCACAGTGAACATCCTAACCAGGGGGTGTGCTTTCAGAGTGCCACAGAAGCAAGATAGTTGGTGAAATACATGACAGGATTATATGAAATAATCAGAAACAGAAAAACATGACATGAAGGGACCTTTAATGTCCCTTCCAAAACAAATCATCCCATGATTCTATGATTTTTTTGCTTACTGTTATTAAAAGCAACAGTTCTTTAGACTGGATTCAGGCCTACTTTGGGTTACCCTAAAATGATCAAGATTCATCTGCATTCATTCAAATGCAAAATAGCAGTTCCAATGAAATTAAAGTTCACTCTAAGTGATCTTAAGTGAAACTTACTGCCAGCTAAAACACTTCTCTTTTCAGATGACAGTGTTTTTTTTTGATGAGTAAATCATAACTTTCATATTTGAAATAAGAAAAATAATAATAATAAATCTCAGCACTACAATACTAGAGAAACCATCAGACACCTTTAGTGTACAGAGAAAAGAGAAATCTATACATCTTAGTCAGGAAGGGAAACAAATTATCCCTCCCAGCCGTCACTACAGATTATTTTCTTTGCATCTCAAAAATGATGGAGAAGGTCTATAAGACTACAATGCAAAGTAAATTCTATATGATAAAGTCCTTAGGCATATGTTGTCCTTCAATAAAAAAAGATACTTTCATATATTATCCAGAATGAAGAGCTTGACATGCTGCAAATATAATAAGGGTTGCCAATGCAATATGATAAAATATTATGCTTTCTTTTTCCTAGAATCTCATTTTAATTAGTACACATACAAGAACTCTGCACTTTGAAAAACTGTTATATAAACACAAGGTTAATTGCTTGCAATATACAAATTAAATGGACTTCTCACATAGTTTTTGGAAAGTGGACACAGCATGGCTTATCCTCAGGACAGTGATATTTAATACATATAACACACTGTTAAGTAGTGCTTGACATTCTCCAAGGAAGAGTTAAAAAGAAAAGCTGTTAATCTGAAAGTCTGCTGACAGTGACACAGGAACTTCCCTCTTTATTGCTGCTTCTTAAAGCTCACAAAGCACACTGAGTTATAACATAAAATACCTTTGAACTTCAATACACACATAGATGCTTCCCCTCTTGCTCACCTCTAGCAATTTTTGTTTAGAGATAGGAGCTCAGCCTTTATGATGTTATACTTCAAAACACTACGTCGTTTAGCATCTTCAAACTTTCAGAAAAACAGGAACATACTCCAGAGCTCACAGTTGGCTATGAAAAAGCAATCCAAAACTTCTGTGCAAAGTTATTCAACTACTGGGATCAGTATTTAAAAATATATCCACTCTCAGGATCTCCATATAACACTCACTGTATCCAAGTGCTGCCTCTTCATTTTATTCAATTCTGTTTCTGAATTTTCATTTTTAGCAGAAACAAAATCATCTATTAAATCAGTTGGTGAACTATTTCCCCAAGGTTTTACAACTTACAACATCTTCTTTCTCACTAGCTTCATAAAAACACACAGTGGTCTACCAAATATTCTGTTCATAGAAAGCAACTAATGTCTGAACAGCAGTTCCCTCTGTGCTATAATGCTATTGGTCTTAGAACCAATCTGTTGGTGCTACATAAATCAATTACAGTTCCTGCCTTTGTATTTTGTCCTTGGTTCTGATTGTCTCTGATCTCAGAAGGCACCTCAATGTAATTTGTTACACAATTTCCTTACAGTGAATTCTTTTCTACAGTGTCAGCAACAGTAGTTGAGCTATACTACTTCTAGGTGATCTGAGGTTTACGTATGAATTGCAGTTCTGAAAACTCAATGAAAAAAAAAAAAAAAGGGTAACCTTAATAAAATTAGTATGGGTTTTTCTCCACCTATTCCTTTGACCTGAATATACACACTATTTAGAAAGCATGTAGATCATAGGATGAATAAGATATTATTAACCACCTATAACTAAATGCTCTTTTTGATCTGCTTTTACAACTCTCAGGGTGCTCAGGTTTTGCCAATTTACAAACAAAAGCTTCCTAAACTCACAATTTCTGTTAGTAGCAGTGGAAGAAACAATGGTTTCTGTATACAAGTCCATGAATTTGACGTTCCTCTGCTTGTTTATTTTTTGTCTCCTACCATGTCAGACATTCTGAATTAAACATTACCAAAACAGCTAAGGTAATGTAAATTTGATGAGAGTAAAAAGGTTTGGGTTTTGGTTTTGTTTTTTTAATTGCATGTACAATTTATTTTATTTGTCTATTCCTACATTTTGATAAACTGAATTTGATTTGGTAAATTTACCCTTACTTAAAATGTTTAGACTAAAAGTGCATGGGAAAAACATCAGTAAAGAAACCCAACCAGCTGGGAAGTTGTTTAGGATGAAGTTTGGTAAACACTTTTTGCTTAGTTTACTTAGTTTATACTACAGTTTACATACCATAAAGGAATGTCAGAAATACATTACAAACAGTACTGAAGTTCTTTTAAAAAATTAAAACCCCTCAATTTATTTTGGTTTTAATTTTATAGGCTGAATTACCATTTTGGAGGGGGGGTTGCCTTCGAAATTTTTGTTTTATGTACTCTTATGCTTACGTAAACCAATGTGAGAATTTTTTTTTATTTTTCAATGTAGTAGAAGTCAGGTTACCTAAGGATGCATATAAATCTGATTCCACTGATTCTTAAGAGAGCAGAAAATTTGGACCCAACCTTTTCATATGTTTTCTTGCATGTAGCAAACACACTAAAAGAAAAGTATCAGTGAATTCTGGAAAAGAGGCTACAGACCTATAGGATGAGAAGTTATATAAAGAAATCTGAAAGAGCAAAAAGGAGGAAAATGGAAGAGAGTTCTAAAAAAGGGACAGTGGTTTAGCATTTGGTTCCATTAACCTTGATGAGACTAAATAATTCTCTAAGTGTTAAGGGAACTAAATTATATTCAACTCAACATTAAAAACTGGGCTAAATAGAGTAAATTTGGGGGGGTTGATAGTATTCCCTAAAATTAAAAAAATATATATTTATTCCTACAAAAACAATAAGTATGTATTTGAGCAACGGGAGAATTAGTAAAGGAGGAAACTTTTTCTTGAGTATTTTAAATTACTTCTAAAAATGATAAAACTTCATTTGGGTTTCAAAGGTTTTGACATAATAAGCATTTTCTATTTAAAATTTAATTAATTACCTCAAGAGTTAAGTTTAAAATTGCTCCAGATTTGGTGAAATTCTACAAATAGAATACTGAGTACAACTCTAATTATTGCAATCACCTCTACGTTTCTACTGTGAGGCATCCCTGCTCATGTTAGGGGAACTAGAACTAGAAGATCTTAAGGTCCTTTCCAACCTAGCTCTTCTTTGATTTTATGATTCTATGTATTTAGCACAGATTATTTATGTACCAGAGCATTATGGACCCAAAGTGTGAAAGAGTTCTGTGCAGTACAGTTTCCTTTGCCACTGTAGCTCACCAGGGAAGACCAAGCACTGATGCAAGCTGCAGCTTTTAGTAGAATTTTATTTTTTACTCTATAAAATTATTTATATTTTTCTTACTGTATATGCTATGAAAAGGGTGTGCAATGTTCATACAGGCTATTTCTAAAGCTCCAACATTGTTGAGCTAGGCAAGGATTTTATTTAATGAAATCTTCCAAGTATCTAGGTAAGATAACGCAATTAAATCCCAATAAATTCTGAAACTTCAAAATGTGTTTGTTGCAGTCACGTTTCAATTTTACCTTGCTTCCCATTTATTCTTGTCACTCTGACATGAAACAAACCTACTGCTGAAAAACACTGCAGTGGATAACTGACTCAGTAGCTGCTGTAGTGAAAGGAGAATTTCTCTGCTGTTTTTGGTTTGCATCCAAATAACCTTTACTGTTATGCTTTACTGCTTTGTGTTCATTTCACAAAGGTGCCATAAGGAGAAAAACTTCCAATAGCAATGCCAAACCTCCACTCTAGTCCAACTTTTCATATAAATTTTTTGCAGGCAGTTGCCTGTGTCCCTTGAACTACATGAAAAGAATGTGGGATACTTTCATTAAGTATGTCCTGGTAAGAAATGAAAGAAAGGATAAAAAAACATACGTGGATGAGAGCAGAAGTACACAAGACAATTTGATTAATTCATAATGACATATAGCTATGCAGAACAGAAGCTTTTATTAATGTAAATGTTCACTTTTGCTTTTAATGTTTCTGCCTTTTCTAATATAATTAAAGATATTCTTTTGAAGTTATGCTTTTTGAGCTATTTGTTTATAAATCAATAATCTCTGAAAATAATATCTCTAGTTTCTACATAAGGTTCTTTTGAATTAGAATTGTTTTTTGTAATAGGAAGAATGAGGAAAATTCAAAAAGCTTTCTTTAAATTGAAGACACCTGTGTTCTTATGGAAAGAAATTGTTAACCGAAATAAACACAGTGGCAATTTAAATAAATTATTAAATACTTGATTATTTATTTTAACTCATAGTTTTGTCTGAACATGTTGTTAAGTCAAGAACATTCATTTAAAAAATACATTTTTCCTCCTGTCTAGTGTGTCTCAGTTTAAATTACCTAAGCTCACTCTATTCGATAAATTTATATCTAAAAGTGAAAATAAATATGCAGAATTTCATAAATCTAGGTGATTGAATATTTGTTCCCAAGCTACTGTGTTAAAAAAGAACTATTTTGGGATAGTAAATTTAATATAATTTTTCAAGAAGTGAAGCATTTATTGGTATTTGTACCTGCTACCAGAACATACATATTTTTCTTATATTTATTTGCAATTTCTACTCAAACAGGATTATTTACTCTCACAAAATCATGAGATTATCTTTAAAACTCATGAGACACAGCCATAGGCTGAAGAAATAACTATTTCTTTTGTTTCTGCTTTGGGATTTGTACCTAATCTTTTCCTTCTTAACATGTTCAGGTTAATTCAGATCACTCTATAAAACTTTCCCCATCTATGTTATAAACATTCATGTCTTTGGTTTAGTTTTTAAAAAAAATAAAATAAAACTGATTCATTTTTCATCTAATGTCATGATTCCTGGAGATGTGATTGAAAAATCATTTATGGAACTAACTGTGCGTCTATTGAAGCAGTTCTCACCACCCAATAATTCCATGCCTGTTAACACCTGAGTTTTTACCCAGTTTTGATGTTCTCTAGATTGAAAACTAAGTTTCCTACACTTTTCAGTCTTTTTTTCCCTGTTCAAGGCCAGGTTGGACAGAGCCTTGGGTGACATGGTTTAGTGGGAGGTGTCTCTGCTCATGTCAGTGGGGTTGGACTTAGATGATCTTAAGGTCCTTTCCAACCCTAACTATTCTGTGATTCTATGATTCTATCACCTGAGATTCCGGGTTATCTCTGTACATTGCAGGAGTTGGTTTTGAGTTCCTGTTAGCATTGTTTTTTTCCTCAGTATTTTTTCATGGTAGACTGAGTTCAAACACATTTAGCACATAAAAACACCTAGCTTTAACATTAAATAATAATCAGAGTAGTGCTATTTTTAATGACTTTTTCACCAGAGTCCAATATGTAAAATTATACAAAGCACAAAGAAAGTGATATTTTCTAAAAAACAAAACCCCCCCCCAAAAAAAAGAAACAAAACCTTACACTTTATTTTGCACAGATTTGTCCTGGAAACTTTTTTTTCTCCTGGAACTTTCTTTTTTTTTCTCCTTCCAAGCTTTGTGAAGATGGCTCCAAAGATCATACCATTGTCACATATGTTATCTCTGTGGAACGAAGGGTGCCTTATGTTAGTTTATAGACAATTGCTTGATGTTCTGGGGCATCCAATATAAGAAGGACATGAGCGTGTTAAAGCAAAGTGAGAGCAGGGCCATGAAAATGTTCAAAGGGCTGAAGCACCTCTCTTATGAAGACAGGCTGAGACAGTTGGGCTTGCTTAGCCTGGAGAAGGCTTGGAGAAGGCTCAGAGAGGACCTTAGAGCAGCTTTCCCATACGTAAAGGGGGCCTATGAGAAATCTGAACGGACTTTTTACAAGGACATTTAGGGATAAGACATGGGAGAATAACTTTAAACTGAAAGAGAGGAGATTAGGTAAGATATTAGGAAGAAGTCTATTACTATGAGAGTGGCAAGGCACCAGAACAGGTTGGCCACTGAAGCTGCGGATGCCCCATCCTTGGAAGCCTTCAAAGCCAGGTTGGATGTTGCTTTGAGCAACCTGGTTTAATGGAAGGTGGCCCTACCTGTGGAAGGGGGTTTGGAACTAGATGGTCTTTAAATTTCCTTCCAACCTAACCCATTCTATGACTCTAGGACACAAATATTCAGTACAGGCAATGGGCAACAGTTTTCCTAAAATTTACAGCTGACTTCCTTGCATCAGTAACTTCCTTATAAACTACCTGTAAAAATATATTGTTTTATTGATATGTGAAATTAAAATCCTTTATACTTCTAAATTTCAAGAGAAAACAGATTCAGTGTATGAAACAAACTGTTTATTTTCAGAAATTTTGACTGTCCATGTTTTCCAGGTATTTTGCTTAGGCACCCACAAGGTTGTATGAGGTTCCTCAGTATTCAGAAAAAGAATTAAGATCAAGCAGATTTGACAGCATGGACTCATCACTTCCAATAAATTGCAGCAATGGTTGTATATTGCCCTGTATCTGAATGGTGTGCATTATATTTTCTTCCTTGTAATTATCACATGGCATGTCACTGCTTTTCCGAAATTTGCACAAAAAAAAAAACAAAACAAACCCCACCCAAACTCTAATGGTCAGGTGGTATCTGCTGCAAAAGGAAACAGAAAATGTAAAATTCAAAGAGATAAAGAAGGAACATAGCTTGGCAAAATGTGGTAGTTTCATTTCCAAGAGTTCCTTGTAACACTGAACCGGGTGTGGTGGTATGTTCCAATAGTTCTTGACAATTCTAGTGAAAGTTTGTTTATTTGGCCAAAATATACCAGCAACTCATCACAACTTGCATAATACTGTAGCCTAATGAGTTTGCTAGCCCTGATTTTTTTCAACTTTGAGTTCAGAAGTAGAGAGAGTAGCTCACAGCAGCCAATTCCATTATGTTTGTGTCAAAGCATCTTTGACATGATTTAAGTACAAAACTATAAATCAGTATTACTGTACTAAGAAAATGGACCCAGAGTCACTCTAAAGATTTCTGAAGCATAGAAAATGTTTTGAGGATGGTCCAGAGGGCCTTTACTAATGTCGCAAAGTGAATAGGCTACTCTTAATTCCAATTTGATGTTGGGAAGGCCATAGTGATTATAAGCGTTTACCTCATAAAACATCCTAAAGGAAAAAATGCCACTTTGAAGGTGTTTGAATATTTGGATGATGGGATTTGGGAAACTGTTCAAATACTATATACAACCTTTTATCAGAAGACAACTGAATATATTGGTTCCTCAAAGTCAACATTACTGTTGAAGCTAGGTTATATTAGAGACTCACAGCGGAATTTATCTCATTTATCTGCTTCTAAAAGTCAGGCTTCACATATTGAGTCATACACACAGAGCTCTTAATCACAAGAATTTTCAAAGATCAAAAGATAAATCAGTGGAATGAATTACTACCATGAGTTACTTATTTAGTAAATAACCTTGATGATAAATATTTGGACAGTTATAGTTGTGTCAGACTAATGTAGTTTCTGAAGATCTGCAGGATTAGTGATACTCTTTAAAACAAAACAATTTCCAGTTATATAGGGAAACTTGTGATCATATGTTCCTATTTCTCTTTCCAGTACGTGAAAAAATCATTTAGCCTTTCTATATCTTCTTTCCTAACTTCTAGAATAAGTATAGTGACAGTTCCCCTTTTCCCAAGAGTTGAAAATATGCAATACTGTGGTCATGGGATATTTATAAAATTCATAAAAGTAATATAAAACTTAAAAAATCTGTATTAATATTTTTCCCGTTATCTTTCAAATTACATATTAAAAGTGCTTCAGTGTTTAACTCAGAATCAGAACTGGAAAATGGCTTTTTTTTTTTTTAAATAATAAAGGTTTGTCTGTGGTCAGTGTCAGCCTTTTCTAATGTTCTGTTTTTTCAATGTTTTCATATAATTTTTGAATTTCTGATCTCTGATGATTTCCAGCAAAGTAGAGATTTTTGGTTGAAGAAAAATTGAGATATATTCATCAGAAAAAGACTGCAGTTTGCCTTGAAGTCTTTTCTCAGGTTTGTCTTTTAGTCTGCATTTGAAATTCAAATTACTGTCAAAATGACTTCATGTTCTTACCTAGCAAAATCTTTTGTTTTAACAAAGTGCTTCCTCTGCTTTACTGTATGTCACTAAGGCTATTGTTTAACAAGATACAATATAGCCATATTTTGGCAAATGGATGAGCATTAGGTTGTGGCAGTTTATTTCCTTCTTTTTCATTATTTTATTATTGAAAATCTGTCATGATATATAATTTTGGCATATATCTTTGCATGGAAAAGTTCATGCTAACTAGTTTGTATAGGTCAGTCTTGGATAAAAACTGTACTGAATGATTCACAGAAAAGAATGAGAGGGAGCAGACAAATGTCCTTGATTGCAAAGAGCCTTGGAGTGTTAGTTTACTAGCAGAGAGATTGTCAGAGCACAAAAGAGTCCCTTGTGATGCACCTTCGCTGTGTTTAGGGCTGAAAATCTCCACAAACCATTTGCATAGCTAAAGTGATGAACAAAGAGCTGAAGGAAGGAGCAGGACAGGCCATGTGTATCTTAACTGTATAAACGTTCAGGTATCCTATAATGTTCCTCAAAATGCTAGTAGATGCTCTTTGAGACCTATAACATGTTGCCTATCAAAATAGCTTTTCTGTCCTCAAAATATAAATGTATTTCCCCTGACCTGCGTGTTCTTCGATTTTTAGCTGCTTTGTGCATTCTATGGAGGCACATGGCATTACTCCCTAAATACAGTGAACAAGGGAACCAAACACCTTCTGATCACCCTAATCTACATTTAATGATCTCCACCGACAATTTTACCCAAGTTATTCTCTGAAATATCAGTGACTATGGTGGTAGGACAAGGGGTAATGGCTTCAAACTTAAGTAGGGGAAGTTTAGATTAAATATAAGGAAGAAGTTCTTTACTGTGAGGGTGGTGAGGCACTGGAACAGGTTGCCCAGAGAAGTGGTAATGCTCCATCCCTGACTGTGATCAAGGCCAGGTTGGACAGAGCCTTGGGTGGCATGATTTAGTGCGAGGTGTCCCTGCTCATGTCAGGGGGGCTGGAACTAGATGATCTTAAGCTTCTTTCCAACCCTAACTATTCTATGATTCTATGATATGGGGCTAGACAGGCTTCTAGTTTGTTTAAGTATGGCACTACTTATGCTCTTTTGTCTCACTGACTCCATGGTATAGCATTCAAAACAACTAATTGAAAAAACCTTTTAAACTACTCATTCAAGTTAAACTTCAAAAAAGTATTACTCTTTCATATTAATCTATAATGACGTCAGTTTGCTTACTTCTTCAAAGCCTATGTTTGCTTTTATTTTTTGATATTTTCCTCTTTTCAAAGGCTCTCTTCTTTTAATGGATATATGATATGAAGTTCTGTCAAGGTATCAAACACAATAAGTGTGAGCAGAAAAATGTGTTTGAGCATTAGTTCTCTCTGGTCTATGTTGCTTATAAGGAAAGACAGCTCATATATTGCTTGTTTTAATATCCAAGAGAGCTGAATAGCAAAGAAGGAAACTTTTCTTTTACAGAAACCCTTTATTTTTACTCATCTAAAAGTTAATATTCTATACTCTCAGTTAATAGATGATCAAAGATGTAACCTAGCATAAAGATTAAAGAGAGTTCTGCTGTGACCATCCTCATATATTCTGCACAGCAAGGTATTAATGCAAGCAAAGATAAGTCCAAAACGTCAATATTGATTTTAAAAATGAAACCATCTTTTCATCTAAAATAGGTGAATATGACAAAATGTCACCATACACTTGAGAAACAACAATGAAAAGATAGCAGCAGGAAATTAATTAGTTTACAGAAAAAGTGAGAATTTATTATATTACGTTCTGATTTAGGAAGCCATTCCTAGTCAGCAAAACACTTTAGTCTATGTTTAACTAGAAACGTATTCATAAGTTCCATGAACTTTGATCGGCTATAACACATTCTTAAAGTTTAATAATAAAGCAGTGATTAATGCTTAATATTGATCTTGCCAAACTCAATAGTTTTTGCCACGAACTTCAAAGGAAAAAGAATTACCCTGCTTGATTCTTGTTTATAATTTCCCTCATAAAGCTAGTGTGCTTCTACTGTTCATGCTTAGGCTTAGTCTGCGTTTCTTTTATTATCTAAATAGGAAAATAAAATATTATGACTATGTTTGGGGTTTTTTTGTTTCCTTCTAGATAGTATATTTTTAAATAAAAAGGCTGACAAGCATGTCATCTTGAATGTGGAATGTAGAATTGCCTTGCTAGAAGATCCATGGTTTTAAATGAAAGCCTATAAGTTTTTCAGGTCAAAAAATTATTTCCTCCTTTAGGTGCTTTATAAAGAATTCTACCATTTTACTCATAAAAATGGGGGGAGGGGGATAATTGAGACTCCCAAATACCTACTTTTGATGCAAGTATCAAGGACAGACAGTTGAATATGTAAATTTTAAAGTAATTACACCATGGAAATAATTATTGTAGAGAAATACTACTGTATGGAAAGCAGAGAAGTCAAGATTGAAATACAAAGGGGATGGTGCTATGAAGAAGTTAACATGAGGCAGTTAGACTGTGGGTGGATTTACAAGTAGCACAGACTCTGCATGCATTCTTATGTCACAGTGAGCCAGTGAATTCCTTACAGTAAATGCAACATGCTCCTTTCATTATTGAAGACACTGAGCATATGGACAGACAGATATTCTGAAGTAGGCAGAGCACTGGAAATACTTACAATTCTTAATTTTATTTTCAATTACTTGCTCAGAAAACCACCTTCTAAGTACTGTATGTCAAAGATTTAAACTCAGAAGAATTCAGGTATTCTGGTTATATTCAACTGACTAATAAAAGTGTTCTAGAACAAATAGATCTCTAATAAATTTTTAATTTTATTTTTCTTGTTTATGCATAATGCATTTATGTATGTGTATATATGTATTATGTAATTTTTAATGATTTATGTTGTATTATAATATTATGAAGCATGAGATTAAGCAAGCAGGAAAATAAAAAGTGTAGAGCAGCCTCTATTCGTGAATGTGTGTGTAATGGGCATTTCAGTACCAATATGCAATAGTGACGTGATATGCTAATCAGATGGGCAAAGCTAATATCAGTTGAGTACACCAAAGAGCACTGCCACAAAACAGACAACTATATCTTGGACCACCTTTGTTTTTAAAAGCTAGAGAGGCTCAGATTGGTAATAACATACTTCTAAAATTAATTGTCCTTTGTGCTTTGAAGTTCTATGATGAAGTAAGGCTTCAGAATAGTGTAAAAATTGCTGGAATTTTGCCAGTGAAAAGCTGTTGGAACGAGGTTCATGTATATGTCTGAATTTCTTTCTCCACAGGACAGAACATTTGCTAGAGATTGCCAAGGGAAAACAGTGTATGGAACATGCTTATGTTTTGTACACCAGGCTGCTTACAAACCTAAAACAGGACACCTGCTGATAGGAAAAGCAGTTTATCTTTCAGTCCAATAGATATCTCTACTGTTTTTGAATACAAAGGTGCCTGCTTCTGTTTTTCTGCAAGCCCTGATTCCTAATAAATTAGACTAATCTTTCATTTGATATTGTCCCAGTTACTTTAATGTAGTCTCCACTTTCTACATCAAGCTTTGTGATTTCTGCCTGTAATTTCTTTTCAATTTTTCATTTCCCTTCTTTTATTCACATTTACAGAAATCATAACATGAATCAAAGGGTTTAGGTAATCAGAGCAAAAAAATAAAGCATTTAGAAATATTTTATTGCCTTTGTTTTCTCTTTGGATAAAGGTTTTGAGCTGTAAAATGCCAGGTCTCATATGTATTTAATTATTCGTTTTGGAACTAAATGATCTTAAGGTCCTTTCCAACCCTAACTATTCTATGATTCTGTTTTGTTCAGAGACATGTGGATTAAAAAATTGAAATTTACATTAGACATTTTGGTAAAATTGTAATACCTCTGACTTCTACTGCATGTATATTGAGTGAGACTTCCTAGGCTGCTGTTCCCAGAGAAATTACATAGATCAGAGGCCCTGATATATAATATAATCTTACTATATTATAAAGTGCATTAAATCAGATGTCTGTTCCACATTTAAATGGAGGTACTTAGGAAGGAGGAATTCCAACTGTTAGTGTTGACCTGGAGAAAGCCCAAATACAGTTAAATTAGCACTGAAATGGATTGAGACCATTCACATAATTGGTAACTGGCTCAGCTGCTGAGAAGGAAATCTTCATTTTAAGCCATTACAGTCATTACCAAAATGATTGTCTGCATCATATCTTAAATTTACATGATTACACACTGAAAACTTTTTAATCCTCTTTTGTGTAAAGAGTAACAAAATGGACAGGTTCTGCATATACATACACATACATAGAATCATAGAATCATACAATAGTTTTGGTTGGAAAGGACCTTAAGATCATCCAGTTCCACCCCCCCGACATGGGCAGGGACACCTCCCACTAAACCATGACACCCAAGGCTCTGTCCAACCTGGCCCCAAACACTTCCAGGGATGGAGCATCACAACTTCCCTGGGCAACCCATTCCACCCTTAGAGTAAAGAACCCTGCCTCACCACCCATGCAGCCTTCCCTTCTGCAGGCTGAACAGCCCCAACTTTCTCAGCCTGTCTTCATGTAGGAGGTGCTCCAGTCCCCTGATCATCCTCGTGGCCCTCCTCTGGACTTGTTCCAACAGTTCTATGTCCTTTTTATGCTGAGGACACCAGAACTGCGCACAATACTCCAGGTGAGGTCTCACGAGAGCAGAGTAGAGGGGCAGGATCACCTCCTTCGACCTGCTGGTCACAATCCTTTTGATGCAGCCCAGGATACGGTTGTTTTTCTGGGCTGCCAGTGCACACTGCCGACTCATGTTAAGTTTCTCATTGACCAGCACCCCTGAGTCCTTCTCCACAGGTCTTCTCTGAATCTCGTCTCTGCCCATCCTGTATGTGTATATATCTATATTTATATACATATGCTGCCTGACTTTTCTCATGAAACTTATGTTCATTATTCCCTACTAATTTTAGCTCTGGACAATGAGATCATTTCTGCATAGAAAAATACATTCAGCATATCAGTAATGGAAGTCCTGAAACAATTCTTCCATCTAACATCCTAAGGTAGCATAGCAATAACTTTTTCAGAAAAGTTAGATAGCTTCACCTGTCATATTCTGCTTATAGAAATCATCAAAACACTAGGAAATTTCTCTTATAAAAGAAGTTACATCAGTGCTGTTTACACCAGCTATAGTTCTTAATCTTTTACCACAATTCTTCAATATAGTTTTCATGCTCTGGATAGAAGTTATACACTACAAAGCCTCTTCAGTTAATGAATCTGTGAGAAATATTGTATTATATCAACACAAACATTCTGAGGCTATTCCCTTTTGTCTGCCAAGCCACATGCCAAACCTTATATATGAGATTTACTACAGAAGTAGCAAAACTATCAAACAATAAGCAAAGAAAGGAAGAAAAGAAAGGAACTGTCTGCCATATTCTTTCAAAACCAGCATTGTCTTACATTCACTACCTCTTAATAGAATTCTGAAAGTTTTATCTCCATGAGAACAGCATATGACAGATTATTTTCATAGATTTTTAGTTAAGATGCTTCTCTCTAAGAAATAACCTGAAATTACCCTTCTTTCCAATTACTTATTATAAAACTTCCATTTTAACAAAATTGAATAAAAAGGTTTTGCCTGTCATTTTCATATAATGAAATCACAGATATTTGATAATTTTTTTCTGCCTTTCCATATTTCTAGGTTCTTGCAATACTTGCAGAGTTCTCCTGACATTTTGGACCTACTTCTCTGTTGGCTTGGGACTAATGCAAATTGGAAGCAAAACATGACCTCTCAAAATGATTCTGTTTCATAAACTACTATCTAAAAATGACTGAATAAAACGAAAAGAATGAAGCTGAAATTCTCAGAGTTCAATGAAGACTGTCTGGATTCTCGTGTGAAGCATTTCCTTTTTTCTTCCCCTTCGTTTCATATTCCTTTGTCTTAAAAGAAACTTCTAAGTATAACTGTTTCCTTTTTGTCTGTATGAGAACAAAGTATCAGCCTGTTGCATCACAACAGAGGCACTATGAAGTTAAAAAAAAAAAAAAATCCATAGTGTCAGAATAAAGAACTAATTAAATTCAAGCAGAATGAAAATATTAGTTGACCATCTGCCAATATCGATATCTCCAAATTATTAGAAATATGAACAAGTAGAAATAAAAAAATATGGCTAGATGGGATATTGAGAATTTAAAATAAACATTCACCTTCTCAAAGAAGGACTAGTAATCCCTAGATGATTACTGTCGTGGTTTAAGCCCAGCCGGCAACGAGAACCACGCATCTGCGGGCTCACTCCACCCCCATTCCTCCCCCATCTCCTGGAGGGATGGGAAGGAGAATCTAGAGAATGCAACTCCCACGGGCTGAGATAACAACAGTCCAATAACTAAGGTATAACACAAAACCACTGCTGTCACCACCAATAATAATAATGATGAGAGAAATAACAAGGGAAGGGAATACAACTGCTCACCACCTGCTGGCCGATACCCAGGCTGACCGAGCGGTGATCTAGCCCTTCCGGGTAACTGCCCGCAGTTTATATACTGGGCATGACGTGCTGTGGTATGGAATACCTCTTTGGCGAGTTTGGATCAGGTGTCCTGTCTCTGCTTCCTCCCAGCTTCTCCTCCTCCCTGGCAGAGCATGAGACTCAGAAAGTCCTTGGTCAGACTAAGCATTACTTAGCAGCAACTAAAAACATTGGTGTTATCAGTACTGTTCGCAGGCTGAAAGTCAAAAACACAGCACTGCACCAGCTACTAAGAAGGAGAAAAAAGGCTGCTTCTGCTGAGCCCAGTTCAGTTACCAAGAATGTTTACCTAGTCAGTAATTGGCAATCCTAGTGATATGATTTCAATGACAACCATATTTAGATCAGCGCTTAGAAGTATTTTCCCTACATCATGCCTTAACCGCTTTACAAGAATGTAAATTTATAATTTCATGTTCTTATTCCCAATGAGACAATTTTTTTTTTTTCTTTGAAGACTTCTATCATATCTCCTCCTAATGTTCTTTTTTTGATGAATATACCTAAATAAACTATAATTTGTCACAAATTTCAGAGGTAACTTGGGGAATTTGCCTTTTTCAACCGTGACACAAAACCAAATAATTTCATCACTTAAATCCAAGCATAAGCATGAAAGAAAATTGATAAAGTTATACATTTGAAAAAGTCCCTGTGTTGTGTTTGAGCTCAAGCAAATGCATCAATGCTCATATTACATAATCTGGATGATACTGAATATGGAAAAAAAAGAGACTGAGTAATAATGACTTGCTGAATTGAAATTAACAATCAGTATTAAGAGCTTGACATATTTCACATTTTGCTGTCAGCATGCTGATGAAAATTATTGTATTTTTGTATGTATGCTAATTATTTATTTAATAATGCCTGCGCATCAACAAGTACTTCTTTAACACTAAATGTAGTGTAGAAAAGCAGTGCAAGTAGGGACAAGAAGACAAGCAATACAATCACTCATAGAAGAATGGTTCAAGGGTTGTAGGAATATATATTCTATTTTCTATAAAATAGAGGTGCCTTGGATCCTCTCTCTCAATTCTTTTATTTATTTTATGTACTTTATGAAGGCTTTGGTCTGGTTCTGGACTGAGGTCTTCTTAGAGCAAATAACTTTGTTATGAGGCTGTTATTTCTCAGTCCTAGTCTTGCAGGATGTTTTCCTAACTGCTACACATCATATTAATTGAATTAAACTCAATTTGTACCTTTATGTTTAATAACCATACATGTGAGTACCACTTTCATGAGAGTTTCTGCATAAGTGTTCAACAAGTTTTTCTTTTCTTAGTATGAGAACAATGATTTGTGGTCAGCCAGTCAAATACCACCTCATTCAGTCCTGATGTTCTCCAGAAGACCCCTGAAATGAGTTATCAGAAATTGACATTGGTTTTCTACCTTTTTTTTTTTACAAAATAAAATGTTTAAAAACCACATACCACAAGTTCTTTTAAAAAGTTATTAAAGCAAAACATTAGAATAGCCAACTTCAAATGCCACAAAATATTCTTCCAATGCAGTGGCCAAATTATGAGCTGAATTTGAAAAGTTTGGGTTTAAAATACCTAACATCTTTATTTGTTACCTGAGTTCAGCTGTCATATTGCCATTGCAATAAGATATTGTTAAATACTCAGCATGGATATGTTTTTATAAACTATTCACTATTAATACTCAATTATCAGATCCTGTAATACTATGAACCAATAATTTTGCAGATATGTAAAAAGGAATTATTCTGTCACATATTAAATGTTGACAAATATTGTCTCTCTGAAAAGGTGATCACAAAAATTAATATTAATTGACATAATTTTGGCTAATGATCAAAAAGTCATATTAAAAGCTGGAAAATATAACTTTTAAGACTTAAATCCAGGGATACTAAAATGTATACTAAATGAAACACATAGTAAATTAAAATTACTACTGTAAAGTCTGCCTTGAGTTTCTAGGAGTTAAATCATATTCCTAGAAGCAAGAGATACTGACTCACTTGACTCTTGTTTATATTATCAGGGTATGCAACTGACTGCTAAATACTGTTTGAAAGTCCTCTACATGACTGTTGATGCTGATCATTTAGAGAGGAGTCTTCTGTGCTTTCACAACTCTCACTGAAGGTATTTCACTGAAGTATCCATGGAATGATAAAAACTATTCATGTTGTCACAGAATCATAGTAACATCATAGAATGGTTTGGGTTGGAAGATGCCTTCCACTAGACAAGGCTGCCCAAAGCCTCATCCAGCCTGCCCTTGCTAGACACCTAACAAATAAAGATATTTCCTTGTAAAAAGGAAGTTAAATTTAGCAATGAAAAAGAAGTTAGAATTCAGACTACTGTTTTGCATTATCAACATATTTCCAAGATTATCGAGAGAGCATAGAGTGGAGTTACACTGACATGTGACTCATGAGGTGGAAGTATGAGAGCCATTGAACACCATGAATTTTCATAATAGATCATCATTATGAAAACACCTGTGCCGAAGGCCATTCTGCTCATGCAGAAAATCTTTTCTATGGTTGACAGAATTTTTATTTTGCCCTGCAATAGTTAGAAAAAAGGACTGTAGTGTCTGCTAGACAGAGTATTTGTAGACTATGTAAAAGCCTTCTACACTGATAACACATTGCAGACTTTTCTAGCAAGAAAATGAAGCTGAAGGAAATCTTCCCTGTCTTTCAAGTCATTGAACTGAAAAAGAGCTGCTTCAGCAGCTATTTTTGAATGACTTTGCAGTTCTAATCTTCTGCCTGTCTCAGAGAGGAAACGACAAAGGTATCGAAAAAAAGAACTATTCATGATCTAGATGGGACAAAGTGCATCCTCAGAAAATTTGCAGATGATATAGAGCTGCTAAAGTGGATGATGCACAACATGGCTGCCATTGGAAGGACATCAATAGGCTGGAGAGAATGAGCCACCAGTAACCTTGTAAATTTGAAGCCTTGTACCAAGCTAGTGAAAATTCCATATGCCCATACAAGCTGGAGGACACCTGGCTGGAAAGCAGCTTTATAGAAAAAGACCTGCTGATTGTGGTGGACACCAAGTTAAACATGAGACAGAAATGTACTCTTGCAGCAAAGAAAGCCAACAGCCTCCTGAAGTGCATTAGGTAGAAAACCACCAGCAAATTGATCCTTCCCCTCTACTCATCCCTGATGAGCCCAAATCTGAAGTCCTGTGTCCACTGCTAGACTTCCCAGTGCATGAGAGGCATGGAAATTTTGGAGCAAGTCCAGAGAAAGGCCACCAAGATGACTAAGGGATTGGAGCATCTCTCATATGGGGACAGTCTGAGATCTGGGGCTGTCCAGCCTGGAAAAGAGTAGGCTCTGGAAGGACTTTATCAACATGTATAACTTCCTGATATGGGAGTAAAGACAGAGTCTAGTAGTCATCCAGTGACAGGATAAAAAGCAATAGGCACAAAATGAACTACAAGAAATTCAAACATAAGAAATTTTTTTTCTACCTTCAGAGAGCTCAGACACTGCAACAAGTTGCCCAGAGGTGGGTTTCCCCTCCTTGGAAGTGTTCAAAGTAAAGCTGGATGGAGCTTTGAGCAACCTGGTCTAGTTGAAGATGTTCTGCTCATTGCAGGGGGATTGGGACTAGATGTTCTTTAAAGTCCCTTCCAGGCCATAATCTGTAAAACACTGGAACAGTTTGAGTGAACATGGAGTCTCCACACTTAAAGGTTTTAAACAAGCAAGTGTACATGGTCAGAAACCAACTGTACATGGTCCTGGATAACATTTTGTACATGGCCCTGGCTTGAGCAGCTATGTAGGGTTGGGCAATCTCCCAAGATCCTGTCCAACCTCAATTATTTTATGATACTATTCAAAATAGCTTCAAATCCCAGCATCGCCTGGTGCCATTGAGCTGAGTTCAATACAGTATTTATGTGGACTTAAAAGAACCTTGTCTGTTACTGTACATGTTGAGTGCTCTGTGTTGAAAAGAAGGGTGTAAAGCACTCCATTTTCTCCAAGATGCCTTCTACACAAAGATGACAAAGTAATAAATAAGAAAGAAAATTAGAGACAGCTATATAAGTAGACATATCCATTCTTTTAATTTTTTATAGATAAATATGCAAGACTATTTCTTATTTGAGTACTGTAGTGATTAAGAAACTACAAAGCTTCTTGAATATTCTGATACTGTAGTCCAGTATCTGCAGAGAGCAGTGTAATGAAGATCATCCATTGTTTTGACATCATCATTTCTGGATATGATTATGTGTTAAGTTAAAATATTGTCCTTTAGACTGAAAAAGTTGTGCTGTTGCTTCATAGATGGCATCTACCTTATCAGTCATCAGTAAAAATGACATATATGTTACTTTGGAGATGTTCACCAAATTATTTCCAAAAGTCACTTATTTCACAGGGTGAAATAATATAGAGTTCACACTTTCTTGGATGTCAGACCAGGAACAAGGCACTCCCGGCTATATTAAGAACACCGGATCAATTGCAGTTCTAGTTTGTGTACCTACTATATTCAAGCAGTTTTGATTGGTGGACTGGTCAGGAAAACACAAAAGAGTTATAGCTATGACAACAGAACAAAAATCCCCAGACAATTTCATATTTCATCACCAATGGTGTTTAGCTGTTGTGTTTAGTTTAAACTGGACTGAGTAGAATTAAATTATTGCCTGTCTTAACACTTCATGTATATGCTGAAAGCAGGACAGTAATTGTGTATGAGCTCGAAATATTGTGGGTGCTTATCAAAAATATTAAAGATTTATATAGCTTTGCAGACCAGAATTCAAATGCCAAGAGCTAACTTGATACAGATGACTGTAAATATCCACCACACTCTAGTACTTAATTAGACAGTTACAGACTTTTTACTGTTTCATTCTAGTCATAGAAAGACTGGTACTACTTCTATGAACAAGTACTTCAAAAATTTGCTTCTTTATGTTCAAAGCTTAGCCCTATCATAATGACAGGTAGCTTAATCATTTTTTTCATTCAATTCGTTATGAAGACAGAATTATTTGCTATTCATGGGATTTTATGATGTCCATTGCCAAAGAACCCAGTATTTCCCAAGCTTCTCACCAGCTTGTGACCAAACTATATAAAATTATCCCACCCTCAATCACACAGATGTATTGAAGTTTTCTCTCAAATAGAACCAGGCTTCTAATGTAAGACAACCTCGATGTCATTTTTAAAATACTTAGCTCTTCTGCTGTTCACAGCACAGCTTTCTTATTTGCATCATAAAGAGAGGGAGGAGTATACTTTTTGACTATATCTGATGTGCTTAGTGTCACATAAGCCTTTTCATCAAAGGCAGCAATTAATTGCAGTTTCCTGCCAAGAATCAGTAGGAAGATAAGAAGCGGCGACTGTTCAGTTTGTGCAATAGCATGGTAGACCAGAATGCACAACTCCTCCTCCAGCCATGTGTGTTTTACTCCTTTCAAGTTAAGATGAGCCTAGGAACTAGGTCTTTCTCTTCCCAGTTTAGTGCTCTAATGAGTAGGTATTTGACTAAAGGCTAGATTCTGGACTGCAGGAGCCTCTATCCTGAATAAGTAGAGGTACATACTATTTGAGTCAAAAGTTTGTCCTTCAGGGAGAGTCAGTACTTCTAGATAGCTTCCTACTATGGATTTCTGAGTATCCTTCTGCTGATCTGCAAAGCTCCTTTAATTCATTATATATTTTTCTTTTGGGGCACTTTCTTCCCAATTTGCCTGTTTAAGAAACTTATTCTTTCCTTCATTTGTCCTACTGGTATAAGTCATTGTGTCCCATGACATGTAAATGCCAGCAGAGTCATTCTGTAATATTGTCAGTCTTTAACTATACATATGAGCATATATATATATATATATATATATGCTATACAACCTGTAACTTCTCTGAAATCACCATTCTGCTAAAGCAGAATCCATTGCTTTAGACAAACACATAAATAACATCATGCTTGTTGAAATTCTGTTTAGGAGTGATTCTGTTAAAGAAAACAAAAATTGTCAGGTTAACTGTATTTGGTGCTATCTCTCTTGCTGAAAGCATTCTGATTAATATTTCTTCAATTGTGATTTTTACAATTTAAATACTTCATTCACTCAGCATAGGTTTCTAGGCTTAAGTGAAATTACTTTTATGCTGTGGCAGAGATCCAGCGTATTTTACAACTGATTCACAATAAAAGCTTAGAACACAGCTCATCCACATGCCACATTTCACACAGTGTTTACCTCATTAGTGCCAGTGGAGAAAGCCCAAGAGCCAAGGCATTTTCAATATACTATTTTTCAATAACTTAACACAAACAGATTTTTGACTAGTATAACATGTAGAATTAATACATGTTGATGGCCAGAATATATCATTAATGCTTTCCTAAGTGTTCCTTTGTTATTATACTAATGAGCTAACTTCTAGGTTGCTGACTTCCCTTGCCATCACATAAGCAATTCTAGCATCACAGATTTATATGACTCTCTAGCATGACAAGCTGATTCTGCTGATATGAAGGGGAAGAAAAATTAATCATGTACCAAAAGACGTTGACAAGATCGTTCCCACTTGGTATGAAGGTTATCTGAAAAATAGAATTTTTATTTCTTGGCTAAGTCAACCCACTTCTTTTCAGTTTATACCTGTAACAGTCAAGCACAGTCCTGCTAAACACATGCTCTGCTTCTGCTGACTTCAGTGTTCAGCATTTTTCATGATCAAAAAACAAGGTAACAGAATTGAAGATTCAATCCAAAAAAAGCTGCTTTTTTTTTATTATTTTTATTATTTTCCTTCTGTTTCTTTTTCTACTCTGGGCTTCCAGAAAGAATTAAAATATGCTTGAAGCCAGGATTCGTGCAATTTTTATGCAAATATATATATATATAAAACACATGTACACACACACAAACAAATTAACCCAAGTGACATTTCCTAAACATGCATAGATAATAAAATAGATAAGTCATTGCTGAATAATACAAGGAAATTGCACTGATTGAGGAGACAGAGCAAGAACACTCCTGATATAGAAAAATTGTTAGACAGTCATTCAGAGAAAAAAAAAATCTTTTCATCGATCGTATCTGCTGTGATATTCTTAAACAACTTTCAAACTGAAGACTGGCTGAAATAAGCATGTGTCTCCAGCTTATGGACAACAATGCATACTGGATAAAATTGTTTAAAACACAGAGATATGGATTTTTTTTTTATGCCTGCCATAATTTAATAATGTAAACATACTGAATGCCTGTCTTATAGGATAATACTTTTAGGGTATTACCTTTTGCAGATAATCAAGTTTTCTTAGGTCTGTGCTCTCTTAACTGATTATTCTGAAAACATAGAAAAATGATGGTGATAATACAAAAACATATAATTTATTTTTAATTTAACCAACAAATGATTGTTAACTGGAATTTTTAATTTTTAAGGTAATTTGCTTATACTACAGAAACTGACTACAGAAAGTATCATGGTATGCAATAAAAGCACATTTGGGTGGTCTCCGGTCTTGATGCTATTTCAGTAAAACAAAGGAAATGGAAAAAATCCACAATCCCCTCCAGAATAGTTGCTGTCAGCCATACATAAATAAAAATAATTGAACACTGTTCTGTGAAAAATGAAAGAACAGAGCAGTGAAGGTCTGTTCTACATGAAATCGTACCTGAATATTCGTGTCTAGTCAACAAAACTAGCCACACATATCAGAGCTTATAAAGTCAATAGAAAAAGATGTTTCTTTAAAAAGTTTTTATAAGGGTACCCAGAATACCTGTGTGTTTCTACCCTTTTCACCCTTTATTTTCTAGTTTCAATATTTTCCAAACACCCTTAGTTTCTCTTTCTTCATCCCTCCCATAAGATTTGTAGAGAAATTAGAAATATTTGAATATGATTCCCATTTCTGAGTAAGTCTTTGTACCCTCTCCAAAGGATAAATTTTCAAACAAAGGATGCTGACTACAGAGAATATTTAGTTCTGTCATATCTATGTTTTATATCAAAACTCAGTGATGGAGGGCAGGAGCAAAGTTCTCCCATGAGCTAGCAATATATTTTCAGAAAAGTTTATTCCTTCATTTTCAGAAACACCTATTGTAGCCACCATCAAACTTCATGGCTCACCAGTCTGAGCCAACTCATAAAGTCCTGAATTATGCTCTTCTGGAGCAGTGTGCAAAATAAATACAAAAAGACTTTTGCTCGAGATCAGTCTCAATACAATATAAAAAAGGCACCTAATTTGTAGTTCATGTATATACTAAGTTTCTACTAATACCTATTCAAGCCAACATGAATTTACACAGCACTTTGTAACTATGTAGTGTTCTCTGAATTATCTGTAATCATTATTTGGCTACAGAATAGCATGATTACTTAAATAATATTGAAATTATGAAGAAATAAATAGGAGCTTATTATATTAGGACCAATTTAACATCTTAAATATTAATTCTTCTGTTACAGACTTCTGAACAGATTTTTTTTCAAAGCAGTAATTTTCTAATAATATATAAAATATTGAAATAGATAAAACTCCATCCTGGGTTCAGCAGTAGCAGTCATTTTTTCTCCTTCTTAGTAGCTGGTGCAGTGCTGTGTTTCTGACTTTCAGCCTGCAAACAGCGCTGATAACAGCGATGTTTTCAGTTGTTGCTGAGTAATGTTTAGTCTGTCCAAGGACTTTCTGAGTCTCATGCTCTGCCAGGGAGGAGGAGAAGCTGGGAGGAAGCAGAGACAAGACACCTGACCCAAACTCGCCAAAGAGGTATTCCATACCACGGCACATCATGCCCAGTATATAAACTGCGGGCAGTTACGCGGAAGGGCTAGATCACTGCTTGGTCAGGCTGGGTATCAGTTGGCGGGTGGTGAGCGGTTGTATTCTCTTCCCTTGTTATTTCTCTTATCATTATTATTGGTGGTGGCAGTAGTGGTTTGTGTTATACCTTAGTTACTGGGCTGTTCTTATCTCAAGTCGTGGGAGTTACATTCTTTCGATTCTCTTCCCCATCCCTCCAAGAGCGGAGGGAGGAAGAGGGTGGAGTGAGCAAGTGCTGCGTGGCTGAATTGACAGGCTGGACGTAAACCATGACAGACTCTTTAGAGAAATCAGCCATGACTTTTATCTCAATTTCATTGCAATTTACTAAATTAATAAATTAATAGATTTCTTACATCACTTAAATATCAGTTACTTTTACAATGCATAAAGTATAATCAATTTTTTTTTCAGTGTTTCTTATAAAGGTAGCAGCCAGATAGCAATTACCCATAGAACTAATAGAAAAATAAAATGGTTTTAGAAACAAAATAAACAAGAAAAATTAAACAGATTGTTTGTGAGTGCTTTTCAGTGATCTATTTTCAAGGTACATGTGGTCCTCAAAACTCTTCAGATAGTATGTCATGTGGGTCTGAAGACCTATTCACACAATTAATTGCTTGGACCTGGGGAAATTTTGAGAGAGATAAAAATGTTATCTCTATTCTTCTGAAGTGGTCTTTGCTATATTGACTGTGGCATTTAATTAAGCAAAATTGCTGCTAACAATCTAACTATATATTTTCCAACAAAGGCTGCAACTTTTTAAACTAAGTTAACAATGAGAAGATTTATTCTTTTCTCTCCTTGTCCAGATATTTCTTTCCCTCTAGTTTATACAGCTAATGAAGTATATGCTTCTATTTCAAATGCAAGGTACTTTAGGAGTCCTTAAAAATGTATTAAGCTAAAGTAAATAATACTTGGAATTTTCCCAGTACCTTATTAACAGCTTGAAGTTTGAAAGAAACCTAGAAAATTTGATAAAAATGGTTCCATTTTTTTTTCCTCTAAATACTCATTCTTATGAAATCCTTCTTCATTCTGGAAGTAGAAGTCATACCAGTATTTTACTTCTGTGGAACCTATTTTAATCCTGTAAATTCAACTTACTGCCTTTTTTCTCCCTGATACACTTCTATGGATGCTGAAGTTAGCTGCACAATAATCATAAAAATTAAGAAAACATTTACAAAAGTTGCATCTCTAGAATTTTTTTTAAAAAGCTCAAAGGGGACTTAAATGGAAGTCCTGCAAGAAATTTTCCAGGTTCCTAAAGCTTGCACCCAAGTGTAGCCACAGAAGTAGCTTCTTGTCAATGTCACTCCATTGAAAAGCTGATATTTGGGATTTCTTTATCTAACAATCTCTTCAGTATTCCTTATGAAAACTGATTATAAGCCACAAAAGGTGAAAAGGTGTTGTAAGATTTGTCTTTATTTGTATTTAAATGGTAGCAGTTCCTCAGGCCCCTGCATATGGACTCAGCCCTATAGAAGGGAGGAAAAAACCTACCTCATCTATGAAATTCTTGCCCTCTTCTGTGAAGAGTGCAGCTTGCATGTGACAAAATATTCTGACATTTCTGACTATACCCGCTATAGGAACACTTAGTCAGGAATGCAGATGAACTGGGAGAAAAATGATCAGGGGACTGGAGCACCTCCCGTATGAAGACATGCTGAGAAAGCTGGGACTGTTCAGCCTGCAGAAGGGAAGGCTGCATGGAGACCTCATAGCAGCCTTCCAGTATCTGAAGGGGGACTATAGGGATGCTGGGGAGGGACTCTTCATGAGGGAGTATAGTGATAGGACAAGGGGTAACGGGTTAAAACCTAAACAGGGGAAGTAGAGATTGGATATAAAGAAGTAGTTATTTACTGTAAGGTGGTGAGGCATTGGAATGGGTTACCCAGGGAAGCTGTGAATGCTCCATCCCTGGCAGTGTTCAAGGCCAGGTTGGACGAAGCCTTGGGTAACACGGTTTAGTGTGAGGTGTCCCTGCCCGTGGCAGGGGGGTTGGAACTAGATGACCTTAAGGTCCTTTCCAACCCTAACTATTCTGTGATTCTATGATTCTATGAAAGCACAAGCTTAGGCTAATGGGGAAATGTGATGGTACAAGTAAAATAAAGTTAGATTTCAGAACAGCATTTCTAGCCTTGCAATACCTGAAAATCTTAGACTTCTAAGAAATTGACACTGATTGGCATCTGAGTAAATAAAATAGTAGCAATTCCATGGATTGAATCAAATGGCATTACTATCACCCTGCATGGCTTTACACCATGTTCAGGTTGTCATCGGTTACAGTAGTTTACTTTCAAATGTTACAAATTGAGTATTAAACTTGGAAGTATTAGTAAAACCCTACAGAAAATAGTTATTCAAAAATTCATTGTTAATGTTTATACAAGCAGAGTTTGTATTTTACAAGATGTGAAATTGTTGGAAAGAAGAACAAGGTGAAATAAAGGAAGGAAATGTAAATGGTAAAATTTTATCTCTAATTTCATCAGAAAATTTTATTCTGATGTGACTGGGGTTTTGCAGAGCCAGGAGTTAGAGAAGGATTTTGTTATGATGAGTAAAAAATCAAGACCTTGTTTAAGTCAAGAATCCTTATGTGGATTTTGTTGATATCATTACTCTTCACAGAGTTGCAACTCAATGCAGCCAATCTCACTGTACCAAAACTCCGCCACCAGTTCTGTAGAACTGGTGAATGAAAAATTATATTGTGTGAGAATGAAGAACTTAGGCCCACTGTAGGAGAAGATCTGGTTCAAGACCATCTTAAGAAGCTGAACATGCACAAGTCCATGGGACCTTATGAAATCCATCCACAGGTCCTGAAGGAGCTGGCAAATGAAGTTGCCAAGCCACTGGCCATCATATTTGAAAAATCATGGCAGTCAGATGAAGTTCCCAACGACTGGAAAAAGGGAAATATAACCCCCATTTTCAAGAAGGGGAAAATGGATGACCCAGGGAATTACAGACCAGTCAGTCTCACCTCAGTGCCTGGCAAAATCTTGGAGCAGATTCTCCTGGAAGGCATGCTAAGGCACATGAAAAACAACAAGGTGCTTGGTGACAGCCAGCATGACTTCACTAAGGGGAAATCCTGCCTGACCTATTTGGTGGCCTTCTATGATAGGGCTATGGAAGCGATGGACAGGGGTAGAGCAGTTGATGTCATCTACCTGGACCTGTGCAAAGGGTTTGACACTGTCCCACATGACATCCTTGTCTCTAAATTGGAGAGACATCGATTTGATAGGTGCACCACTCAGTGGATAAAGAAGTGGCTGGATGGCCGCGTGCAAAGGGTTGTGGTCAATGGCTCGATGTTGAGCTGGAGACCAGTAACAAGTGGTGTCCCTCAGGGATCGGTGTTGGGACCGGTCTTGTTCAACACCTTTGTTGGAGCATGGACAGTGGGATTGAGTGTGCCTTCAGCAAGTTTGCCGATGACACCGGTTCGGTTGATATGCTGGAGGGAAGGAATGATAATCTTAAGGTCCTTTCCAACCCTAACTATTCTATGATTCTATGATTCTACGATTATAGGCTTGTTAGGTAAAGGCCAACAGCATTTCAGCAAATCATACTACAAACGAATTATCCTTGAATATTAGTGAGCCTTCAAGTGAATATATATTTGCACTGGAAGCAGAATAGCAGTAAGTTTCTGGTCTGACAACTGATCCACATATTTTTTGCTATCTTAATTCTATGTGAGCATCATTTTAGTATCTTGCATATTTAGTAAGAAAATTTAAAATATACTATGAGCGTTAATGGATAAAAAGAAGCAATATCTGTTAGTACTGTTTTTATGGCTGTGTATTAAGATACGCATTTAAACTAGAGAGTATTACTACTCCAAACTTATCATTTTCTATACTGAATAAAGTCACAGAAAAAAAAAATATAACTTATAAAAATAATTGATTTGTTCATTTTTTGAAAGCTGCGCAGGTTTGATAGATTTGTTCTCCAGTCCCAATTGCTCACTGTATGGAAAAGTTTTACCTGTTAGCTTTGCCTCAGGAAGAAAACTTTAAAGGATAAGTCTGTCTGAAAGCTAGTATTTTTCAGTTACCTCTGACTACCTATTTTTCTAATCATATAGGCAAGACCAAAACAATCTTCAGACAGCTAATGTTTAAAAGTTACTTTAAAAGTTATTTCACAGCAGTAAATGAGCAGGAAGGTTCTCAAACAGTCTTCCCTCTGATAGAGCTCCTTTAAAAGTTGCAGTATGGCTTGTTGAAGAGAAATAAACACTAGCATATAGCTACACAGACTTAGTATGATTCTTAAGAATAAAACCCCACAGTGAGTTTCTGGAAAGTTCTATCTAATTGTAATGAAACAGAAACAGAATAAATTTTGTTGTTTCCTTACATTTTGCAAGTTTTTATTAAATTAAAAAAAAAAACAAAAACCTTTTTCAATGAGAACTATTTTCTTCTTGAATATTCCATTTTCTCAAGTGTGTTTTTTTGTTTTGTTTTGTTTGACCAAATGACTTTTTTATATAAGGAAAACATAAATTGGTCCAAACACATGGGAAGAGGCACTAACTAATTTCTGATTTATTAAAGAGATGTTATCAATTTAAAAACATTTGCATTTTCCTGAAATATCTGCATCATCTACTGCCCTATACTTAACCCTGGGTCATATGAATATGCCTATTAAGTCGTTGTTACTTTTTTTCCAGAAGCAGCAATTTAAGATTACAGAAGCATTCAATATTAATGCATTCTGAAAATAGTTAAAAGAGGAAAAATCAAAACTAAGAGCCAAGACATGTATCTGTAGTTCCATTTGTTCACTTCATAATTTTTTGCAGAATTTGTGTAAGGCCACTTTCCTTTCCTAAATGCCACTACAATGTACACCTTAAAAACCATTTCTGATAACCTGTCAACCACTCCACAAAGCTAAGATGATAAGCTCACCAAGCCTTACTGAGAATTGTGTTTTTTTCAATTTACATTCGTTCTCACTCAATTTCTCCCCCTTCATTTCTTATCTCGTACTATATGTTTAGATACAAGCCCACTCAAGTTCAGTCTTTATTTTTTCATCTGGATAACCAGTATAATGGAGCCGGAATGATCAACTGAAATCATTAAACAACACAAATGATACATGTCACCAATGATCATTCCTTGCTTGTCAGTTGATTGATGGAAAGTCATTGCCAGTTTTTAGTTTGGGTTCAGTTTTTTGTTAACCAAGTCCTGATTAGTTAGACAAATCTTAATAAATTTGCTATATTAACTAAGGAACTTTGAAAATTATAGCAAGAGAAACTTTTCTCTTAAACTGGCATGTTTGGTTTTCTTTCTAAAGACTTATTTCCCACATTGCTTTTCACTGTTCTCACTGTAAATAAACACATCACTGAGTGTGGCCTAGGAAACTCTGGGGGTTTTGTCCCACTTTGTTGTCACTGCTGGAAACAGATCTTCATTTCTTGCCAGCTACAACAATGACAAAGCAATGCTTTGGGAAAGACAGTAGCCATGTCACCAACACAACAAAATCTTCCAATATAACTCTCACATGACTTACATTCAGAGATTTCTTCTAGGCCTTTCAGCAAAGTTAAAGCTTACACTAGGAAATCCACAGTATCAAAACTGGGTGAACAGTACAGTGCTGGCCCTGTGACAATAGATGCTCAGGCACCACAAAGGTAATTATAAGTATCTCCATGCATGTACTGCTGTGGGGCTCTGTGTTCTACAAGATTTTAAAAATGTTTTAAATGGGTTTAAGTTTTACTGCAGCTACAAAAACCACTGAATTTTATTCACAAAACTTTCACTTATCTTTGGGTATCTAAACTTCTGCTGCTAGAGAAGCAGCTCGGAGCCAATGTTGATGTGTCATGGTTTAACCTAGGACATGATGTTTCCTAACTCTGTAATGGAATTTTTTTTTCCCAGTCTTAAAAGGAATGCAGATGAATTGTCCTCCACCTCCTTCATATTCTTTTCATTCAGCTCTTCAAGTAGGTCTTACAACAGCATTTATTCCCTGATTCTGAGTCACAGCTAGATTCCTCATTTTTTTGCTGTTACATAGGGCATAGAGAGAGAGATGGAACTAAATATAGACAGGTATCTCTAGGCTCTTTAGATAACATTATATATATATTCATATATATTATATTATAATATATATTATATATATAATCTAAATCATATATATTATATACTTATATATAAAAATATAATATATATGAATGCATATATATAAAATATATAATATAATATAATATAATATAATATAATATAATATAATATAATATAATATAATATAATATAATATAATATAATATATAAAGATGACTAGAGAGCCAGAGTTCAGAAGGATGTGAATGTTTTAGTGGAGCTGTACTTTCTCTGCAAATGGGATGTATATTAACAGTTTTGTTCAACTCTACTTGAAACTGTGACCTTTTTTTTTTTTCTTACTTTCCTTTTTCTTCTTTTTCTTTCTTTTTTTTTCTTTTTTTTTTCTGGTGTGCTTATTATGGACCAATATCCTATGGAAGAAAATTAAAAACTGAAAACTCATTGAGCTATAACAGTCATGTAAGTTAAATAGTACTAAGTCTGATAAATATTTACATGCACCTCTATTTTCTCTCAACATGAAGACATTTAAAAAGAAAAAAACCTATAACCGTTATATTGAAAAATAGATTTGAATGATAAAATTTAATTAAATCTTAAAATTAGAAATACATTTAAACCTTAACATTTAAATCATTAAAAAAAATAATTTGTGTTAGATCCTTAGGAGCTTTAATCCAGTGTAATTTCAGTACACTTCAAGGGGACAATACTTACATACATAAACTAATAACAGTTGTTTATTTCTTTAGTTAAGCACTTTTCATACTAAACCAGTAATAATTATCTTGGTACATACTCTCTTAAGAAGTAAGAATTTGTAATTAAAACCCTATGTAAGATGAAGAGATGTACCTCTTCTTCAAGTGAGCACAAGTTTTAGATACCTTTCTTATTTCATGACAATATGAAGATCCAGGTGCCAAGTCATGGAAATAGTCTTCCAGCAGCAACACAAGCCATCTTGTTAAAGTTATTTAGGACTTATACCAAAGACATACTTTTTCTGAAGTATGGATGCTCTTGACTGACATGGGTAGTACAGTTTGAATTTTGCCAAGATGGAACAGATGATCCTTCTGATCCTTCCATCCTGGTATTCTATGATTTTAGGATTTACTCTGGTGAAGGCACTTTCCTTAGACACAGCATAACTTTGGTTCCAAGCAAATCCTCTACTTTAATCTGAATGAGAATCCAGTATAATCCCTTTTCTGGCATAATATGTATTATTTTTCTTTGCAGAGGAAGTAAGGTCAGAAAACAGTATCAGAGGGAAAGGTAAGACTTAAGGAGTGTATCAGAGATGGACACCATCACAGCCCTGACAGAGAAGACATAACAGGAAGTCTACAAACTAGATACATTTCCTAGTTCTTTGGTCGTCTCACTAAAATCCTGATGAATTTACTTACAACATTCACTGCTCTCAGGGGATTAAGAACTGTATGAAGATGCAAGCTCTCTCACTTCATTGCATGCTGCTGCTAGGACTCCATAATAACATGCTCAAAAGACATTTTTTATGTTTTCTTCAGAACACCTATTGCAGGCTATCATATTGTACAGAAATTAGACATCTAGAAAGACAATAAAATACAATAACAATCAAAAAAACTTTCCACTGATAACTATCAGATTGATGCATGTTCTTCCCAAAAGTAGGTAATACAGTAACACACTCTATATACCTTCTTCAGACAACCCGTTCTCAAGAAGCCCAAAGTATAAGTTTTGAAGTACTAATAAGCTTTGTGAAGTTAAGAAACTAGGAGATGACAGACCAAAAAGGGATCACATCACAGTGAAGACTCCTCCTGAGAGCACCCTGTTAGCATTCATTTCTCATTTAAGTAAATGGCTTGAAGTCATACCATGAAATTTAGATGAATATAGTTTTGTCTTTTTCATGCTTATATTAAATGATAAGAATAACAAAACCAAACAAAAACAAACAACCCCCCCTTATTTTGAAATTAACCAGAAAAAAAAAAAAAAAATCTGTGCTTCCTGAATTCACCATTCACTGGGGAAATGGAGCAACTGCAGCAAACATTATACATAACTCAAACTTTCTGCAATACAGTGTAAAAGCCATTTTTGATTCTGTTCTGTCTCTGTTTCAGAGCCTTACCTGGCACGGACCAATAATCATGGAACTCCTAAAGATCCTGGTGAAAGCAGAGATCTCAGGGCATTTAGACTCTTTCTTGTCCTAGACTAAGTCACACAACTCACAGGCTGTCGAGGAAGCAAGAATTTTGAAAGCTTACTATTAGCATTGCTACATACTGTTGAAGCTCACCTAAGTTTTGTTGAAAACTCCTTAAAACCTATGAATGCCTATTCTGCATCTTTCTAACAAGTTTGACATGAGAACGAAAACTGCTTTGCCATTAATTTCCTTGGCCAGTCTAGACAGTAGAGAAGAATGGAACTGAAAATCATTGTATTTCTAAATAATGCAAGAAAACTCACTGTATGACGTGATCACATGGCTGTGTGTAGCTCAGAGTGCACTATGCAAAA